>NC_070603.1:122538302-123234968 GCF_027172205.1 Podarcis raffonei
TCTTCTCTTTCCCCAGGATTTTGGAATCAACAGAACAGCTATAGGTAGATTGCAAATGCATCTTTGGGAAGTCCTGAAGCATCATTTATTTACAATATGTACAAAGAGAATTTTATGCCATCCAGGATACGACATTTGGTGGGTGTGCATGAGGACTTATTTTTTAATTTGATGCACTATATGTGATGAAAAGGACCCAGCTACAAAGCCTGAAATCATTCAGAGGTTGGAGGAGAGACTCTCTGGTAAGCAGAAAGAAAAGTCAGTGTGGGTGAGATTGTTGGGGGACAGAGATCTAGGGCATAAACGTTAATACAACAACAACAACAACAACAATAATAATAATAATAATAATAATATTTTTAAATTTATACCCTGCCCTTCCTGGTTCAGAAAACCGGGCTCAGGGCAGCTGACAACAAATCTAAGACACTTAATTGATGCAACAAAAAACAGCATAAAATACAGAATAAAACGTGAATAACAATAAATTCAGAATTCAAAATCAATTTAGGGGGGAAATCCGTCCAATAAACATTAGATGATCACCAGGGCTAGCTGGCTAAATTAGTCCCACTTGGGCCAGCGAGGAGACCAGGGGAGAATTAGCTGTGGGATCCCAGAGCGGGTAATCTTCATAAAAAGGGGAGGGGGAGGGAAGGAAGGAGAATAAAAGATCAGGCTAAGTTCAGATTGAAAGCCAGGCGAATAGCGCTGTCTTACAGGCCCTGCGGAAGGAAGTTAAATCCTGCAGGGCCCTGGTCTCATGGGACAGAGCATTCCACCAGGTCGGAGCCATCACTGAGAAGGCCCTGGCAGGTCAGCCATACTGAAGCAAACTCGGCAGAGAACAATGTGAGAAAGACAATTGCAATGGGTTTATTCCGAGCAGTTAAGGCTCTCCAAATGTATTCTGTAATATTTTAATCCATGAAACCCACATTCGTATAAAGGTTTTAATTCTTCCTATCCCTTTTCTGTCTTCTGCAGGCACTGGAATCGCCCAACATGAGATCTTTCTCTCTGCTTTAAAAGTGTATTGTGGCATCATTGTGAGAGGCCCAAGGTTGGCTTGGTTTATGCCTCCTCCTTCACACCCCAAAGGCAGCACGATGGCCTCAGAGGCATCTTGGTTGTCTCTTCTTTGGGCCGGAATGGAAAGAGCTGCTAGGCAGCCACCTCAGGTAAGAGAAGGAGAATTGGGGAGAGCCATCACGGTGGCCTGGGTGCCTCCCACTTAGTTGAGCAGGGAGGGCTGTTGTGTCATCCACACCATTGCTCTGAGATGTTCTAGCCTTCCCTTGTACCACCTCCCCACCCCGCCACCCCTTAACAAGATGTACAGCTCAGAGTTGGGTTTTGGTGGGAATTTCTATAAACTTTCTTCCATTCCTGCTGCCACCACATATCCTATCTGAATACTCCATTCCCAGCATAATGAAATATTATGCATGTGGTGGAATACAATTAATTTACCGAATACAAATGAATAACAATGGTTGCATGATTACGAGTGCTTTGCTTCAGACTGTGTTGTGGTTTTTTTGAAGTTTTTATTTATACTTTTCCAGTTTATACATTTCATTAGTTTCACAATCAATTTAACATTTCAAAATTTGACTTCCTTCTCCCTCTTTCTGCGGTTCCTTAAATTAATTTTTAAAAATATATTCTGCATATCCAAATTCATTTAATTTGCTCATTTACTTATCTACTTTAAATATATGCTCTTATGAAACTGCAGGTTATTGCAATAATCCTGCCAATGTGTTTTATCTGTTTGCAATTTATCTGTAAATATTCAGTAAGCCATTTCCATTCTTTTATACAAAGTTTGTTATCTTGATTTCTTTTTCTTCTGGTAAGTTTAGTCATTTCTGCATATTCCATAAGTTTTTGTATCCATCCTTCCTTTGCTGGGACTTCTGCTTCTTTCCACTTTGGGGCAAGTACAGCTTTGTTTCAGACTTTTGCTATCTTAATGCAGATGCGGCAGTTGACTACTAAAATGCTGAAGCCTTACTGATAAATTAGCTCTGCTTCACATCCACCAGCAAGTCTCTCAACACCATCTCCCAAACTCCACTCTCAACAACTCTCTGCTTGACTCTGAACTGAACTGCAGACAGTCTCACCATCAGCGCTCAAACTCCCTTTCAAACTCATATCCAATTGCCAGTCACTACCAATATTCCAAACTCACTCACTTCCCCTATCTGTTTAGCGAAGTTTTTAATGTTTGATGTTTTATTGTGTTTTTAATAATCAGTTGGGAGTGGATTGGAAGGCCCGGCCAGATGGGCGGGGTATAAGTAATAAATTATTATTATTATTATTATTATTATTATTATTATTACATCTCCCTAACATTTTGTTTGATTCCTCTAATGTATTGGAAGCCTCCCAGAGTGGCTGCTGAAATCCAGCCCAATGGACGTGGCATAAACAAATAATAATTATTATTAATGTACTTCCCTCTGCTTTTACCTTAATGAGTATTAATGCCTGTGCATAAAATATTATGTACAAAAACCCAGAACCTCACAAGGGACTCTGAATTAATACTCCTTTTTCTCTCTATGTTTGCACTGCAAAATCTCAAAGTCGCCTAGTGGTCAGTAAATGGAACCACACATAGAGCAACATTAACTGTTTCCTCTTTTCAAACTGGGATAATTGTGCAGTTTTGGTCATTTGTCTTTCATTTTTATTCCAGGCATTCTTGGCATTTGAGGAGGTGGCTGTGTTTTTCACGGAGGAGGAGTGGGCTCTGCTGGATCCAGGCCAAAGAGATCTGCACAGGGATGTCATGGTGGAGAATTATGAGATGGTGGCCTCTCTAGGTAAGGGCACTTCCTTCATGGATAGATGTTGAAGGTATGAATTCATTGTGCTTCTTGCAGCCTCACAATATGGGGGAGTTAAACCAGTAAAATAGTGAGATAAAACAACAGGACGCAGCACTAGAGGAAGCACTAAAAGAACTTAAAAAGTAAAACGGAGGAAAGGGATAAAAACAAGTACTGAGGGTTGGTTACAGAGCAAAAACTTGCCTTCAAATGAGCCTTAGAGCTGAAGACCCTCCTTCCCAGCCCAGGCAGCCTTTCCTATCTCGTCTCCTCAGACAGGGGAATGGTTTTATCGGGTTCTCTCACATAAACAGAGGAGGGACTTTTTCACAATCACAGGCAGCAGCCTATTTTATTTCCTTTTCTGCGTATACTGTAATGTTTTACCGTTGCTATGGCCATTGGCTAATGTGAATAAAGTTTTATCTATCTGCTTAGAGATTTTATTTACAATCACATACCACAGTTTTAACTCGGAAGTCGAACACTCTGTTCAACTTCTGAAACGTTCAACTTCCAAAGCATGGCTTCTGATTGACTGCTGGAAGCTCCTACAGCCAATTGGAAGCCGCGGGAGCCCCGTCGGATGTTCAGCTTCCAAAAGAACATTCAAAAACTGGAACACTCACTTCCGGTTTTTGATCGTTCGGGAGCCGGAACGTCCGACTCCCAAGGTGTTCAGGAGCTGAGGTACGACTGTAGACTAATTTTGTTTAAAAACTTAATATTTGCAGCTTTGGCTGGTTTGCCAACTTCAGTCCCTCTTTCATAGAGGTGAATTTCTCGCTGTGCTCCATTTTCTAGTAGCCTCCAGATTGAACTATTTCAATGTACATTACGTGGGACTGCCTGTTATGAGACCATTAGAATACTTTAGCCGGTCCAAAATCTAGCACTCCAATAATTGGCTGGCTTCCAGTGTGGTGTAGTGGTTAAGAACCATGGACTCGTAATCTGGTGAACCAGGTTCGATTCCCTGCTCCTCCACATGCAGCTGCTGGGTGACCTTGGGCTAGTCACACTTCTCTGAAGTCTCTCAGCCTCACTTATCTCACAGAGCGTTTGTCGTGGGGGAGGAAGGGAAAGGAGATTGTTAGCCGCTTTGAGACTCTTTAGGGTAGTGATAAAGCGGGATAGCAAATCCAAACTCTTCTTCTTCGTTTGGAACATGCATAATCCCTGTTTCAAAGCAGCTGCACCAGGTGTTGCCAGTTCATTTCTGGGCCCAGGTCAAGGTGCTCACATTAGTGTTTATAGCCCTAAATAACTTGAGCCTAAAATATTTGAAAGTTGGTGTCCTTCCATAAGGACCATGTCGGGTGTTAAGATCTGCAGAGGGGGTCCTCTTGGTATTTCTGCTGCCAACGGTATTGTGGGAAGAAGACTTTCTTTGTGGCAGTTGTGGAACGCTCTCCCCACAAGTCATGCCTCTATCATCTTTAGTGTAGAGTTTTCTCCCTTTGTCTTTTGTAGAACCCCCCTCCCTTTATGACCTGATATGGTTCTGTTCCATTTGGAATGGTTGACCTCGGTTTAGAATTGTAGCTGCCTACCTGTTTTTGTGCATGTTATATTGTTGTAACTGAGCCTGGAACGTTATGTTGAAGCGCAGGCAAGAAACCAGTAGATAAAGCACCTTTTAAGTTGTTTGACTTGGAACAGGTGGAGGTTTTGTTGTCAAAAAATAACTAGTATTTTTTGTTCCCTTGAAAGAATCAGAACTCCGTTCCTTCTGGGGAGAATATCCATTTATCCAGGATCTCAAAGAAGGAGAGACATCAACAGGTAGCTCTGCCTAGATGTGTTGTGGGGCCCTTTTCGGTCTGGGAATTGAAGGATTTCCCCATTTTGGAGTAATATCCCAGGCAAATTGACCCAGCAAGCTGTGAGACCTCCTCCTGGACATCTTTCCAGGGGGATTTGACAGATTCATTGAGGATAAGACTGTCAGTGGCTACTACCTATGTCGGCTAGGTGCTACTTCTTGAAACGGGGAAAGCCATGTGGCCCTCAAAACTCTTCCCAGGTCCCATCACCTCTCAAGGAACCCCAGTGACTCTACAGGCCATCGTGAAAATGTCACTTGCCATTTTTAGTCAATATGGCACAGGGGACCCTTTGAAAGTGCACTGATAGCAAGCATTTTCTGCTAGCTGAAAATAAATATCACAAACGTAGGGAATAAAATGCCTATGGGAAATGTGATTGACCTGGAAGAAAGTGACAGAAGTAGAAACTGGCACTAAAGTACCAGTGTAACATTGGCACCTTTGTTACTGTTGAGTTTCTGAATGGGGAATTGAAAGGAAAATGGTGGAAACAGAAACTTCTGTACCTGGTGACAGAAAGTGGGAAATGAACCCTAAAAGAAATTTTATGTGACCAGGGATGTACAACTCCCAAGAGACTGTAATCTACTCACAGAATAAAAAACTGGCAGTGATCTACCACTTATTTGGGGGGGAGCGGGTTTCAGGTCTAAGTTGTTGAGCTTTTTTACGGAGGGGATTTGAAAATGTTGAACACTTGGGGAAAGGGGGAAATTCACTCACCAAAACATTGCTGAGGAAACAGCTTCATAGTGAAAACGCCGTCTTCCGTTATAGCAATCATGTGCGAATGGAGGGCGGGGCCAGATGCTCTTTTGACACCACAAATGAAAGGGAGCCCGCGATCTACCAAAACCTCCTAGGGCTCGACAAGTAGATTGCGATCGACCTGTTGGACATCCCTGCCTTAGACTAACATATTCAGAAGGCAACCTCGGGTTCAGCTTTGGATAGTCAAAGGAGGGGTTGTCCATGTGTGAAGATGCTAAAATTGGAGAAGCAGCTACTTGGGTTTTATTATGGTGGTGATGATTTTATTATTTGTACTCCGCCCATCTGACTGGGTTGCCCCAGCGGCTTCCAATGTATATAAAAACATAATGTAACATTGCACATTAAAAAGCCATTGATCCCAAAGGAAGTCCTTTGTTTCTGCCTTGAAATTCAAATGCTGTTTCCTTTTGTCTATTTCCACACAAACAGATTATGGGCAGAACCACTGGAATTATACAGAGCTCTCTGAGGTGCCTTTGGAAAGAGTGAAGAGTGAATCACAGAAAGAGATGTTTTTAGATCTTAGAGAACTCAAAAAGGATGAAGGAAACCTGTCGGAGAATGAAGAAAAGAAATGCTCTACATCTCTGGCCGTTGACGCCCATGAACCCCTGATCTCACGGGCGGATCACAACGAAAACAGCAGGAAATTACGTCCACTATGTGGAGAGATATTTAGATATGAATCACAATTAAACATACATTACAAAATCCACACAGGGGTGAACACATGTAAACCAATGGAGTGTGAAAAGACCGTGCCCAGTAGCTTACCAAAATATCAAAATACCCACGCAGGAGACAAAGCATTTAAATGCATGGAGTGTGGAAAGAGCTTCAGTCAGAGAGGTAACCTTATTCGCCATCAAATGACACATTCAGGAGAGAAACCATTTGAATGCAGAGAGTGTGGGAAGCGCTTCAGTCAGAGCAGTCACCTTACCGCACATCACAGAACACACACCGGGGAGAAGCCATTTAAATGCATGGAGTGCGGGAAGAGCTTCCGATTGAGCAGTCTGCTTACTTTACATCACAGAACGCACACAGGGGAGAAACCGTTTAAATGCATGGAGTGTGGGAAGAGCTTCGCTGTGAGATCGTGCCTCACGTTACATGAAAGAGCCCACACAGGGCAGAAATCATTTAAATGCATGGAGTGTGGAAAGAGCTTCAGTCAGAGCAGTAACCTTATTCGTCATCAGATAACACATTCCGGAGAGAAACCGTTTAACTGCATGGTGTGCGGAAAGAAGTTCAGCCAGAGCAGCCACCTTACTGCACATCACAGAACCCACACAGGGGAGAAACCTTTTCAGTGCGTAGTGTGTGGAAAGAATTTCCGTTGGAGCAGTCTCCTGACTTTACATCAGAGAGCTCACACAGGGGAGAAGCCATTTAAATGTACCGGGTGTGAAAAGCGCTTCACTGTGAGATCTTGCCTCACTTTACATGAAAGGACCCACACAGGACAGAAATCATTTAAATGTCTGGAGTGCGGAAAGAGCTTCAGTCAGAGTGGTCACCTTATTCGGCATCAGATAACACATTCCAGAGAAAAACCATTTAAATGTGTGGAGTGTGGCAGTACCTTTACTCGGCATTCTCAACTTATCCGTCATCAAAGAACACACACAGGAGAGAAACCATTTCAGTGTGTGGAGTGTGGAAAGAGTTTCTGCTTCAGCAGTCACCTTACTCAACATCTGAGAACCCACTCAGGGGAGAAACCGTTCCAATGTGCAGAGTGTGGAAAGAGCTTCAGTTTTAGCAGTCACCTCACTCGACATCATCGAACCCACACCGGAGAGAAGCCATTTCAATGCATGGAGTGTGGAAAGAGCTTCAGTGAGAGCATTAACCTTACTGTACATCTGAGAACCCACACAGGGGAGAAACCGTTGAAATGCACAGAGTGTGGAAAGAGTTTTAGTCACAGCAATAGCCTTGCTACACATAAGAGAATCCACACTGGCGAGAAGCCATTTCGATGCACGGAGTGTGGAAAGAGCTTTAGCCACCTTGCTGGCCTTCATGCACATAAGATAACACACACCGGGGAGAAACCATTTCAGTGCATGGAGTGTGGGAAGAGGTTCAGCTCCAGCAGCCACCTGACTCGACATCTTCGAACGCACTCGGGGGAGAAACCATTTCCCTGCATGGAGTGTGGAAAGAGCTTCAGTCAGAGCAGTCAGCTTAGTACACATCAGAGAACACACACAGGAGAGAAACCCTTTAAATGCATGGAGTGCGGAAAGCGCTTCAGTGCAAAGAGTATCCTTACTAAGCATCAGAGAAGCCACACAGGGGAGAAACCATTCAAATGCATGGAGTGTGGAAAGAATTTCAGCCGGAGCAGCAACCTTACTAGACATTATAGGACACATACCAGAGTGATGGCAGGGAGGCATTTAAAATAGCTTCAGCTGATATATCAAGGGATATATGCCAGTGGACGATAGTTGTTTAACACTTCTGGGTAATGGGAAAGTTTTGCCAGACATCTACGGTGCATCACTGCCCTCCTCCAGCCTCTCTTGCGGTGATGGGAGAATTGCAAGCATGTGGAGGGTGATCATACATGTAGTGGCTGACACACGTGGTTCAAACACACCAACAGCTCCAACATACGAATGGAATGCTTAAAACAGAGACAATAAGCGCCGCTCAGTCATCTTAACATGAATAGGGATGCTGGACATGATCATTTTTAAAGGACTATTCCTCATGATTTCATTTGATTTATCACATTGCTTAAGGCAAGCATGAGGAGTGTGTGGTTCACCAGATATTACCAGACAACTAACCATTGGCCGTAAGGACTGAGGCTGATGGGAATTTTGACATTCGGAAAGCCGTAGGTTTCCTGCCCGTGACTTAACAGATCCTTGAAAGTGGATGCATAGAGTTAGGAGCTGTGGCCTAATTTGGTGGTTGGCGGCAGAGTTTGGGCTAAAGACTGGGCAAGACCGCCTGGGCTGTGATTGAGGGATGGTGAAGGGCAGGGGAACCGGCAGCCTTCAGTGATGAACTTCATCTCCTTCCTAGCATCCCATCATTATGGTAGCCTCTGGCATCCTGCGGCATCCTGCAAGTCTGTGTTAAGAAAGGGAGGACTAAGGTGTCAGTATATTGTATGGGGAAAGGTATGAGATTTTGAAGAGAGCAAAAAAATCCCCTTTTTTCATCTTGACCCCCTTCGTGATTTTACACTGGGTTGGGATCCTAGACTGATCCCTGACTGAGCTCAGACTTCACAAGGTGTTTTATCTTCGATTATCATGGATGTGATTTCTCCTAACCTGTAGGAGCTTGTTCCCTAGAACGTGATACTGTTAGGACAGCTGGAAAAGCAGGAAGCTTTAACTAAGGAGCTCTTTGAGTGTATGTGCATCAAAGTAGGTTTTAGGCATGGTTAAGTTTATAGTTATTTTTAATCTTGCATGCTAAAATCCTTGTGTGCAATTTTGTTTATTTACTCATAGAGTTGTAGTTAACTTTTTTTTATGTACAGTGCACTTTTGATTTGCTATTGATATTCTTGATGGACTATGTTTGCTCCTTTCATAAACAAATGCATTCACTGGTCTTCTGATGATGTACTTAAGGGAGGGAGCCAGCGTTTGTCCACAAGCAGCTTTCTGGGTCATGTGGCCAGCCAGGACTAAACCGCTTCTGGCGTAACAGAACACCGTGACGGAAACCAGAGCGCACGGCAACGCTGTTTACCTTCCCGCTGGAGCGGTACCTATTTCTCTACTTGCACTGGCGTGCTTTCGAACTGCTAGGTTGGCAGGAGCTAGGACAGAGCAACAGGAGCTCACTCCATCGCAGGGATTCGAACCACCAACCTTCCGATCGGCAAGCCCAAGAGGCTCAGTGGTTTCGGCCACAGCATCACCCGAGGTAAACAGTCCTCGGCCAGACATATCCATGGTGTGACTCACTGGAAGGCAACTTCCAGTGTGCGGAATTTCTAGGGATATCAAATCCATTTTGCCAGATTGTCAGTTACCCTCCATTGTGTGTTTCTGAAGAATTGTGCATGCACACGAAAGCTCATACCAATAACAAACTTAGTTGATCTCTAAGGTGCTATTGGAAGGAATATTTTATTTATTTTGTTCCTCCATTGTACAGTCACACATGGTGGTCTTATGCTAACTGGGAGGTCAAGTCTAACAGGGTCATCCATATTCTACACCAGGAAGGGGTTTCTGCATACTGGGGGTGGGGGAAATTATTCCCCAAGTTGCCCAACAGTTCAAATACATCCTCCAGCACTGTATAAAGCCCTGCATGGCAGAGGGACCAGATTGATCAAAGGATCACCTGCAGCCACATATTCTTGCCTGCAACTTGCAATCCAGCTCCCAGGACTGTTTCAGGGTCTATCAATAAACATGACTGGACTGGTAAATGGACACAGCAGGGCCTTTTCTGTAGCGGCTTCACAACGATGGAATGCAATTATTGTTCAGATGAGGCTGGCCCTGTTTTTCGCATATATAAATCTCTTTCAAAAGCATTTAATCCGTTTTTTCTTCAAAAGACTTTTTTTGAGCCTATGAATGGGAGCAGGTAGCTCACACAAGGCTTTGCTCCGTAGCAACTATTACAGCTTAGATTTAAAAAAATTAAGCAGAAGACCTCCCATAGCAAGGGTTCAAAATGATATATAACATGGCAAAAGCATGAATGAGATAAGCTGTAGAGACATTCAGTTAAATTTGCCCATTCTGTAGATTTTCCTGTAAGAAGCTTAAGGGGGAAAAATAATTCTTTTTTTAAGCACACCAGTTCTGAAGAAACAGAAATAAATTTAACTTGTTCCAAAGCCAGCTCCACCAGTGACCCTTTCAAAGAGGGCAAGCTATTTGGGGAGGGACTGAAAGACCCCCTGGTAGAGACCAGAGACAAAAGGATTGAAAGAAGGAGTCAAAAGGGGCTCTTGTTCCTCCTTTCATCCCTAAAAGGATCCTTCAGCAACACAGATTCAAAGGGCTATAACCCCTCCTGGGAATGAGGCAGGGTTTCTCAAACAGAAACAAGTGTACCCAGAACTCCTTCTTCAAGCAGCCGCCTCTTCTTTGGTGATCGCTCGTAGCCAAGTCAGATTGTCTTCCATGAACACAATTTTAGGAGTGAGTCCGTAAGTGACTGTGGAGGCCAGTTCTGGATCCACACATCCTTCCACAGTGGGGACATAGGTTTCCGGGCAGGAGTTCTGATCACGATGAGGGTTTGCCAAACGTGCCTTCCTCTTAGCACCTTTTGTCCTGACTTTGAGCTTCTTCAAAGCCCATGACACCTTTGGTAGAGGCTGTTCTCCAACTGGAGCGCTCGCAAGCGTTTCCCAGTTGTCAGTGTTTATACTACATTTTTAAAGATTTGCCTTGAGACAGTCTTTAAACCTCTTTTGTTGACCACCAGCATTACACTTTCCATTTTTAAGTTTGGAATAGAGTAGTTGCTTTGGAAGACAATAATTGGGCATCCGCACAACATGACCAATTCTTCAAGCAGCCTCGGTAGTAACTACAAGGGAGGCAAGAGGCAGCCAACAGCAACAGGCCAGAACCACAGTGCGGATCTGGCTGCTACCTTATTCTCTTTATGGTTCCAAACGTTGGGGAAATGGAGGGCTATCCGAGGTCCTAAGATCATCAATTTGTACCTGGACCAAATGGATTCCTTGAAGACCATCCCAGAGGGTCTCAGGCATGTAACTTTGCCTCCTTGGATCTGACCAAGGCGTCCCTCCGCATCCTAGTTCACCCAGCCCATCCCATATTTCTGTGTTTTGCATACCAGGGCAGGTCTTTCCAGTACAAATGCCTCCCCTGTGGATTGACTCTAAACCCCAGGATGTTCTCAAATATGCTTGGTAGCTGTGGTGGCCCATCTAAGGAAGAAGGCCATTCATCTATTCCCGTGTACCTGGACAATATCTTGATCTACTCAGACTCTCCAATGTCAGGAGCTTGTCCTACTCTTGAGTAGGATCCTGGTAGAGACACATTCCCAACTGGCATGTTCTCTTCCTCCTGGTTGATCGTTTGGGAGCTTTAAAAGCTTTCTTCAGCCCGAGCATCACAGCAACCAATGCCAACAGACACCGGCACACTTAGGGATCCGCAGAGTCTTCTCAGTTTGCGTAACAGACCTCAGCAACTCAGCATTTTGGCTAATCTACTTTATTTACATATAAACACACACGGAGCACTGCAACATGGCTCCCCCTCTCTCCAGCATCAGACAGCAAAGAGAAAAAACAAAGGGCAATAGTCCCACTTCACAGAACACAGTAACACTAACATCCTGTCTCTGTCACTTCCCACTTTGTGGAGTCAAAACATACACCGTCATGTGAAAGACAACAGTCCCATGACTGTAATCAAGGGAGCAGGTCTGCAGAGTCGCATTTTCATGGTGATCATGGAAACAAGCCGGCTGGCCCTAGCACAGATCATAGTGCCCCTGGGAGTGGTGAGAGACACCAAGCAAGGCATGGTGAGTATTAACTCAGAGAGCATAGAAAGATTTGGAGGGCAGTCTGGAGGTGGGCAAAATTTGCCCCTATCTTCAGAGAGGTGGGGAGAAGGCCCAGGTAACGCCTGAGCAGTCAGCTTGACATCAATACCCAGAAAAGTCCTAGAACAGATAATTCAGCAGTCTGTCAGTGAGTACTTAGAATAGGATGCTGTGTTTTCCAGTCAGCTTTGCCATCTCGGTGTAGTCTATCAACTTGGCTTCCCAATCTTCTCTGGTAGGGACTTTAATCATCTTTCCAACTCTGGGCCAATAACATCCGCATGGCTGTTCCATACATAAAAAGTCTTTTCTGCTCCTTCAGAAATTGGTACCTGGAAAACTCAGAAACCAAGAGGATAAAAACTTTATAAAAGAATGGAAAAAAATTACCAGTTATCTAGGAGACCACTGTAAGCAGATGGAAACGTGCAGGATTTTGACACGCTTGTAGCGTAAAAAATATTATGGATAATATGGTTTGATATAGTAACTGGAGCACAGACTAATATTCAGCTGTAGATGTTTCAAAACAAGACTCCATGGACAGGATGGGGGGGGGAGTAACGAGATTCTGTATTGTTTTATTTGTAAAATTAATAAAATGTCTTTTTTTAAAAAATAATATTACTAACATTCAGCATGGATTTCTCAAAAGAAAGCCATGCCAGATGAATCTCATTTCTTTCTTTTTTATAGAGTTACAAGCTTGGTAGATCAGGGGAATGCTGTGGACATAGCGAGTCTTGATTTCAGTAAGGCTTTTGACAAAGTCCCCCATGATATTCTTGCGAGGAAGTTGGTAAAATGTGGGTTGGACAAGGTAGCGGTAACTGTTAGGTGGATTTGTAGCTAATTGACTAACAGAACCCAAAAAGTGCTCATCAATGGTTCCTCATCATCCTGGGGAAAAAAGGATAAGTGGGGTGCCACAGGGTTCTGCCCTTGGCCCTTTTGCTGTTCAACGTCTTCATAAATGACTTGGATGAAATAATAGAAGGAATGTTCATCACATTTCCAATGACACCAAAGTAGGAGCGGTAAATGACCTTAACTGATGGGAGAACTGGGCCCAAACTAACAAAATGAATTTCAATAGGGACTAATGTATGGTTCTACATTTAGGCAGAAATAACCAGCTTCATAAATATGAGACAGGAGACACCTCAATTTCCAGGAGTACAAGGGGAAAGGATTTAGGAGTTTTACTAGAGCACAAGCTTTGTTGTTTAGTCGTTTAGTCGTGTCCGACTCTTCGTGACCCCATGGACCAGGGCACGCCAGGCACTTCTGTCTTCCACTGCCTCCCACAGCTTGGTCAGACTCATGTTGGTAGCTTCGAGAACACTGTCCAACCACCTCGTCCTCTGTCGTCCCCTTCTCCTTGTGCCCTCCATCTTTCCCAGCATCAGGGTCTTTTCCAGGGAGTCTTCTCTTCTCATGAGGTGGCCAAAGTATTGGAGCCTCAGCTTCACGATCTGTCCTTCCAGTGAGCACTCAGGGCTGACTTCCTTAAGAATGGAGAGGTTTGGTCTTCTTGCAGTCCATGGGACTCTCAAGAGTCTCCTCCAGCACCATAATTCAAAAGCATCAATTCTTCGGCGACCAGCCTTCTTGATGGTCCAGCTCTCACTTACATACATCACTACTGGGAAAACCATGGCTTTAACTATATGGACCTTCGTTGGTAAGGTGATGTCTCTGTTAAGCACAAGCTTAACATGAGTCAACAGTGTGATGCAGGAGCAAAAAAACCTAATGCTATTCTAGGTTGCATCAACAGACGTCTACTCTTCTGATCAAGGTAAGTGATAGTACGCTCTAGTGTGCCTTGCTCAGACCACACCTGGAGTACTGTGTCCAGTTGTGGGCACCACAATTTAAGGAGGATGTCGACAAGCTCAAATACCTTGGAGAGTAGAATGCAAAGCAATGGGTTCAAATTACAAAGAAGGAGATTCTGGCAGTAAGAACTGTGGAACAGTGGAACAGACTACCTCAGAAGGCGGTGGACTCTTCACTAGAGGTTTTTAAGCAGAGAATGTATGTCCACCTGCCAGGGATTATTTAGTTGAGATTCCTGCATTTCAGGGGGCTGGACTGTATGAGCTTTGGGGACCGTCCAACTCTACAATTCTTACGATCAGGGACTTATTGCAAACCTGTTTTTCTCTGGCTCTGTCCCTTGAGTCACCCAGATCATCCAGGAGATTTCTGAGGAGGTGGACCTCCTTAACCTCAATAATTATATCAAAATAATGGTGATTTGTTTACGTGCTCCAGGGATTTCCCCCCAAAATGGCCTTTGAGACCAATAGCGTAAACATCAGAATCACAGGCAGGGATGAGGTTACTTCTTGTAACAAGCCTGAAAGAAGTGGGAGGCTACTTATGGTTATCCTTGAGTTCGAAGCAGCTGCTGTACTGAAATCACTGCAGTCAGGAGGCAACTTTTGCAGGCAGAGCCAAGATGATCTTGCTGCTGCTGCTCCTGCTGCTGCTAATGCCCAGCGGAGCAAATGGGATGCTGAAAGCCAAATGTCCAGTGGAGGTCTTCAGGCAAAAGGATGCCCTGAATTATTACAGGCCTGGAGACCACCTCATTAGTGGCATCATCGCTCCGAAAATTGCTAAATTTGAACCATATGTCCTTTCCTGGCCACCCACAACTAAGATTGGGAGGTAAGTGACCTGCCCATCTCCTTCCTTTGTCCCTCTGTTGGGAGGGAGATTTAGAACTTGAGAAGAGCCTGCTGGATTAGGCCAATGGTCCTTCCAGTCCAGCATCTTCATCTCACAGTGGGCATGCTGGCAGGATTGGTGCACAAGGGCACACTCCCCTACTGTGGTTTCCAGCAACAATAGTGAGGAAGCCAAAAGCCAGAGGAGAGCTGAGAGTTTTGGGGCTGCAATGTGATCTAGGAGCAAGCAGAGAAAGACAGCCATGTTGGATCTTCTTGAATCCGAGGCTGTGGCTTTGGGGTGTTAATGCTGTGAAGCCCTCCATCGTAGACTCAGGTTCTATATTTGTGTAAATAAACCCTATATCCTAAGGACACCACAGTCCCTGCAGTACTTCATTCCCAAAAGGAAACACGAACCCAGGGTAACCCCATAAATCTCACATAGCTGGAAGATTGGGGCGGTGTGCAACACTGGTATCAGAAGTGGGATCTGTGTTTCCTAGAGGAGAGCCAGTGAGTGAGGTGTGCCAGAGTTGAAATGGAGGGAGAAATAGCAACACTTCTTGTGCAGCTTGAGAAAATTGGAGCCGTGGCTAAGCCAGCAGCTTGACAGAGCAGACCTACTATTGGCAGAATGGGCAAGAAGTCTCAGTGGGGAGGAAAGTGCGACTCCCTGCAAGATAAGGGTCCTGCTGGATGAGATGAGCTACAGGGGGTTTGACGTGAGCCAGGAGCCCAGCTGCAAGGCACCTAGATGATAGGGGTGGCCAGAGAAATCCAGGGTGTGTCTGGGCAGCTGAGGGGCTTGGACAGCAAAGAGAAGGCAGACCGGCAGGAGCTGAGGAACGTCTGCTACTTGATTTCTTAAAAGCACTTCTGTAGGACCTGAAGGTTCTTACTGGGACCACCAAAAATGTTGGCTCCCAAAGAGAAACTCTCTCATTGCTCCTTCCCAGTCCAAGGTTTGGTTTAGTGTGTTGTTTTAATAGTAGTTAAGATCTCTCCTCCTCCATCCCAGTCTGTAATAATAATAATAATAATAATAATAATAATAATAATAATAATTTATTATTTATACCCCGCCCATCTGGCTGGGCCTCCCCAGCCACTCTGGGCGGCTTCCATAAAAACCAAAAATACAGTAAAATATCACATGTTAAAAACTTCCCTGAACAGGGCTGCCTTAAGATGTCTTCTGAATGTCAGGTAGTTGTTTATCGCTTTGACATCTGCTGGAAGGGCGTTCCACAGGGCGGGCGTCACTACCGAGAAGGCCCTCTGCCTGGTTCCCTGTAGCTTTGCTTCTCGCAATGAGGGAACCGCCAGAAGGCCCTCAGCGCTGGACCTCAGCGTCCGGGCAGAATGATGGGGGTGGATACGCTCCTTCAGGTATACTGGACCGAGGCCGTTTAGGGCTTTAAAGGTCAGCACCAACACTTTGAATTGTGCTCTGAAACGTACTGGGAGCCAATGTAGGTCTTTCAAGACCGGTGTTATATGGTCTCGGCGGCCGCCCCCAGTCACCAGTCTAGCTGCCGCATTCTGGATTAGTTGTAGTTTCCGAGTCACCTTCAAAGGTAGCCCCACGTAGAGTGCATTGCAGTAGTCCAAGCGGGAGATAACCAGAGCATGCACCACTCTGGCGAGACAGTCCGCAGGCAGATAGGGTCTCAGCCTACGTACCAGATGGAGCTGGTAAACAGCTGCCCTGGACACAGATTTGACCTGTGCCTCCATGGACAGCTGTGAGTCCAAAATGACTCCCAGGCTGCGCACCTGGTCCTTCAGGGGCACAGTTACCCCATTCAGGACCAGGGAATCCTCCACACCTGCCCGCCTCCTGTCCCCCAAAAACAGTACTTCTGTCTTGTCAGGATTCAACCTCAATCTGTTAGCTGCCATCCATCCTCCAACCGCCTCCAGACACTCACACAGGACCTTCACCGCCCTCACTGGTTCTGATTTAAAAGAGAGGTAGAGCTGGGTATCATCCGCATACTGATGAACATATCTTGACTGCAGATCATGGTTATGGTGGAGAGAACTCAATGTCAGTCCCAGGTTCAGACAACACACTATGCCAAACCTTCACATAGCTGCCACGCTGCAATGAACTAAAAAGACCATGGAGGAGCAAAGCAGTTGTGATCTCCTCCCTAGCAGCCAACACATTTCTGCTAAGCCGTGGCGTAGATTAGGGAAACGCTTCATACAATCTTCACAGAGCATCAAATGTATATAGGGACTGTTTGTGTGAAAGTGCTGCCAGACCCAAAAAAGCCCTCCTTCAATTGGAAAGAGAACATGTCATGAAAAGGTTCAGGCTCAAAGCCTTCTAAACTAATTTTGAGGTATGGGGAGTTTTGCAGGGGGAGGAGAAGTAGAGAGACGAGCAATATTTGTCAGGCGGTAGAGTCCCACCAGACCCACACATTTGTGATACAGACTCACAAAAGCCAATGTGGTCCAACTGGTCCTTGGGAGACTCAGTTCAAATGTCAGGTCAACCATAGTGGGTGATTTGGCAAGGACATATTCACCAGATATCTAGTAGACTCATGTCTACTAGGTGCTGCGTGCAATATCCTGGTGCTAGCAAAATTCCTCATCAGTAGAGTAAACAATAACCACCCAGTTGCAACAATAACTGAGTAGTGTCACTGTTGACCTCTCCCCTCCCCCCAAATGAGAAAGATGGGGGGGGGGAGGGAATCTGGCGTCCTAATAAAAATAAGCATCACATAAATAATCTAACAACATCATGAATACAGATGTCACAGACGGACCCTGTTGTGGGGAAAGGGGTGCAGGAGGAAAGTGCCTCAGTGGAGGGCAAACAGCAGGATGGAGAAGAACTGCTGCTGCTGCTGCTGCTGCTAGATCTCTTCATGTGGGTGGGGTCAGGGGAACAGCTGGCTCCTGCTGATTTGGGTGAGAGAAAACCCTTCAATGATTTTCCCCCTTGGGTGCTCCAAGATGACCTTGTGGGGTGAGGACCACTCCCTGTACTGGGTGCAGGTCTTAAGCAAGCCCCAGCAGCCAGGGTCAGCCAGGATCCCATAAGTTTGGGGTCCAAGAGCCATTGGGGAGATTATCTACTGTTATGTACTGAGTTGAATAGGATCCAAACTGCAGCAGTCTGATTGGTCCTAGAACAATAGGATTCAGAATGCAGCAGTCTGATTGGTCCTAGAACAATGCAGCAGTATGATTGGTTGGCAGGAACTACCCAATCATGCTCCAGATAGAAGTGAATCCACAATAGAAGTAGAATTCCGGAATTAGCCAATCATGTGCAGCCCATTGTGTAAATAATGTATATAAAGCAGATACTTTGAGGGGACTTTCATTCATTCCTCCTCACCACTATGAGCTGAATAAAGAGCATGAAATCACTTTGCGACTCTGAGTATATTTCATCTACCTTTGTTTGAAGCATCAAAGAGACATTGGGAGTAAGCCAAGAGTGGAATTTCTGGCTAGTAACTTGGCTGGACTGGGCCAGCTGACCTTGCAGATGGTCCCCCAGATAAAGACTTGCGGAAGTGCTTTGATTTGGAGTTTGGGGAAGGGGGTGAAGTGGACTGGCTCCGAGGCAGTAAGAGGGGGAAAGGTGAAGGCGACCACCAGTGTGCCAGAGAAACTCACTGGGACTGGAATGTGATTTTGACGCCTCTGTTCCACAACCACATGGCAGGCCAAAGGGATATTGAAGGACTCCCAAAAGACTGAACCTATGATTTTAGCCCTGAAATCATTGTTGATCTCCTTGAACTGAGAACCCTGTGAAATGCCAAGACAAAGAGCCACGCAGGCAGCAAACTGCATGGTGTTGGGGTTTCTGCTTTTGGCAACTGTTTACTTACTTTCTGCAGGGATCCTTCCTGCAAGTTTTGGCCATGGTGTATGAAATGCTGTTGATTTGTGCTTTTTGCATGTTTTTGTGGGAATGGGTTGATGGTTTTTAGGAACTGTTCAGATGTGTGTGTGTGTGTGTGTGTGTGTGTGTGTGTGTGTGTGTCTGTTTGAAAGCTGCTCTGTGCTGCAGGAGCACAAGAATGAGCAAAGCCTTTGGTTTACGCAGCTCAGGTACCGAGGTTTGCATTCTGGCTGAAACATGTCAGAAACTCATCATATTTGGGCTGCCCAATGTGAGCGTCTGGGTAAGCTGCTCTGGGATGCAGAACTGTGGCTAGGGAGTCTTCGCCAATGAGAAAGAGTCTGAAGAGATGGATTTGCTTGAAGCTGTTACCATACTAAAAGGTAAAGGGACCCCTGACCATTAGGTCCAGTCGTGGACGACTCTGGGGTTGCGGCGCTCATCTCTCTTTACTGGCCGAGGGAGCCGGAGTACAGCTTCCAGGTCATGTGGCCAGCATGACTAAGCCGCTTCCGGCGAACCAGAGCAGCGCACAGAAAAGCCGTTTACCTTCCCGCCGGAGCGGTACCTATTTAGCTACTTGTACTTTGAGGTGCTTTCAAACTGCTAGGTGGGCAGGAGCAGGGACCGAGCAACGGGAGCTGACCCCGTCGCGGGGATTCGAACCGCCGACATTCTGATCGGCAAGTCCTGGGCTCTGTGGTTTAACCCACAGCGCCACCTGCGTCCTGTTACCATACTAGGTTGCTTAAAAGTCTAATTGTGTTCTACTTCACTATCTTGTCTTTCTAGAGGGAAGCTGCATTTTGCTGTTTGATTGCACCTATGGGGGCAGGTTTCTGGTTCTGGGGTGGGGCAGTGTTATGAGCTTGTGGGTGCCAGATCCCTGTAATTCAGCAAGTGTTAGAATTCAGTCAAGACTCCTCTAATCCTTGGAATCAGCAAGTGTTCAAATCGAATCAAGGCTTTTAATTTTTGGAATGAAAAAATGAAGCGTAAGGAGGACAAACGAAGGGCTCTGTGGGAGACAGTAAATGGGTGGGGTCTCTCCCTCAACTCACCCATCCCCAACTCACAGATAGTGAGAAGGACAAAAGTCAGAGGGAAGCTGAGAGTTTTGAGAAAGGGAGATACGACAGTCGATGCTGTGTGGTAGGACTCGAACCAATGGCTTCAAGTTACAGTAAAAGAGATTCTGAATCTCCTTTATTGCATGCTTGTGAGCTTATCTTTGGGGCACCTGCACTGCTGGCACAGAATTCGCCTTGTGCTCTTAGAAATAAGGGGAAGGAGAATGACTGCCTGAGACCACTCTTTGCTTGCAGCTGGAAATTGTGGCAGATCCTGTCGTTTTTGTTTGCCACCCAGGAGATCAACCAGGACCCCGGGCTCTTACCCAACGTCAGCCTGGGCTACAACATCTACGAGACCTATTTCAACAAGAGTATGACCACTGACGCCACCCTTGACCTGCTGGCTGGTGGAGAAAGCCCTATTCCAAACTACAATTGCAGAGGGCAGAATAACCTGCTGGCTGTTGTTGAAGCGGCTTATTCTGAAATCTCCAAACTGATTTCAACCATGCTGAGCATCTACAAAATCCCACAGGTAGATTTGAGGTGGGAGGCCAGCGGAGTAAAATTCTTATTTGTGGTTGCTTCTGGCAAGTAAAAAAAGTGGGGGGGGCATCCCCCCAAAAAGAACAATGGATGGCAATAGCCTTTAAAGCAATTTGGATCTGATTTGAAAAAGACCTTTTTCTCCCTTTTGTTATGTTAAATTCTATATAACCTGGTTGGCTACATGTACTAGCACTGTGCTATGCTATATATAAACCATTTTCTAACTAAGATGGATCCAAATGGTCATTTATTTTAAATTTGTTCCCAGAGTTATTCCTCTAATTCTTCTCCAAAACAGATTAGTATAGAAGTCTCCGTGTTTATATAATCCCACTCTTTGCCACCTAGCAAATGAGTCTGATTTAGGTGCTGTGCAAAAGGAAGAATGAGAGAATGTGGATCCAAGCTGAGATAGAGTTGATAATAATAATAATAATAATAATAATAATAATAATAATAATAATAATAATATTTATACCCCGCTCTCCCTGGCCAGAGCAGGGCTTAGGGCGGCTAACACCAGTAAAATTACAATAGAAACATAATTTAAAATACAGGTTAGAATACAATTTAAAATGCAGCCACGTTTTAAAAGTAGGCCATAGATCAAAACCAGAAGGGGAGGGAAACATAAGGGTCAGACTGAGTCCAAACCGAAGGCCAGGCGGAACAGCTCCATCTTGCAGGCCCTGCGGAAAGATGCCCGCAGGGCCCTAGTCTCTTGTGACAGAGCGTCCCACCAAGTTGGGGCCAGTACTGAAAAGGCTCTGGCCCTAGTTGAGACCAAACTAACCACCTTGCGACCTGGGACCTCCAAAGTGTTGTCATTTGTGGACTTTAAGGTCCTCCGTGGGGCATACCAGGAGAGGCGGTCCCGTACGTACGTGGGAGTTGAACCAGTGATCAACATAGCCAAGGCTCCTTTTATGTTTTCCTGAAAATAAAACACAAATCCTTTTCTTCCTAGGTCAGTGTTGGCTTCGCCACTCATGTCCTTAGCGACAAAACCCAGTTCCCTTTCGTCTACACAATGGCCCCAAATGAGGAAACTCAGTACTGGGGGATTGTCAAGTTGCTCCTGCATTTCGGATGGACGTGGGTTGGCCTCTTCACTCCAGACAACGACAACGGAGAGACTTTCATGAATGCCGTCAGACCACTGATGACCAGTAGTGGGATTTGCGTGGCCTTCTCAGAAAGAGTCCTGCACGTGACCCTATCTGAAATGTTGTCACAGAGTGAACCGCCTGCTGTGTGGAGACGAGCTAATGTATTTGTTTACTATGGGGATGCCGAACACCAGTTTGGTCCCATCCTCATGATACAGCGCATTCTTGGAAAGGTGTACACAGGGGCGAAAATCTGGATCACAACAGATATCCAGGGCATCAGTTCAATCTTGTTTTCTGATACCCAGAACTTCCTGCTCATCCATGGTGCTTTGTCCTTTGTTATGAAGACCAAACAAAGGGGGACGCACAAGCACTATCAACCAGACTTATTTGCTTCTCTGCGGTTTTGGCAGAAAGCGTTCAACTGTTCGTGTTCAACAGATGAGTTGCCTGTGAGTGGTTGGACAAGATGCAAGGAGAAGGAGGAACTGGAGACTCTGCTCAAAACGGATCCCGATGAAACCATGTCTCGTGAGAGCTACAGCATTTATTACAGCGTCCAAGCCTTGGCTCAGGCCTTAAACACTGCATATTCATTCAGATCCAAGTGGCCAGTGGCTGGTGGAAGAGACAAGTGGAGCCATCAAAGGCTACAACCATGGCAGGTATTTCCATTCTCCTTTTGCTACAAATTGCAATCCATTGTCCAGTCCTGGAGTCCTGATCCAGAATTATAGTTGTGCTTAGCCTCCTCTTCCTTTTCCTCCTCCTCCTCTTCCTCCTCCTCCTCCTCCTCTTCCTCCTCCTGCATAAAGATGTGTATTCATATTGCCATGAGTTTGTAGGTGCTAGACCCACCTAAATTCCTGAGTTTAGTAGGTGTTATAATGTATGGAAGTGAGAGCTGGACCATAAAGAAGGCTGATCGCCGAAGAATTGATGCTTTTGAATTCTGGTGCTGGAGGAGACTCTTGAGAGTCCCATGGACTGCAAGAAGATCAAACCTATCCATTCTGAAGGAAATCAGCCCTGAGTGCTCGCTAGAAGGACAGATCCTGAAGCTGAGGCTCCAATACTTTGGCCACCTCATGAGAAGAGAAGACTCCCTGGAAAAGACCCTGATGTTGGGAAAGATGGAGGGCACAAGGAGAAGGGGACGACAGAGGGCAAGATGGTGGGACAGTGTTCTTGAAGCTACTAACATGAGTTTGACCAAACTGTGGGAGGCAGTGGAAGACAGGAGTGCGCTCTGGTACATGGGGTCATGAAGAATTGGACACGACTAAACAACTAAACAGCAAATAATTTTTCTTTGGCTCATTGCTCCGCACGCGTCAATCCT
The DNA here is from genome assembly GCF_027172205.1 of Podarcis raffonei. NCBI lineage: Eukaryota > Metazoa > Chordata > Lepidosauria > Squamata > Lacertidae > Podarcis > Podarcis raffonei. The sequence continues at coordinate 122,560,929 of NC_070603.1, forward strand.
CCTTTTGGGTGTAATTTGCTCACACTACGCACAGGCACTATTAGGAAGTTTGCACACAATCCCACCGTTATCGTATGGAGCTGTCGTGCTTTCTGAATGCTGGTGCTTTCTCTACCGTTCCAGTTTCACACTTTCTTGAAAAAAACCCAGCCTTCAAATTCTTCCATGGGAGAGTTTTATTTTGATGAGAACGGGGAGATTCTGGCCAACTTCAACCTCGTGAACTGGGTCCTGTTCCCCAATCAAACTCGAGCCAGAGTGAAAATTGGGAGCGTCAAGGGGCAGGCATCCTCCAATGTCAAGTTTACCATCAACCCAGAAGCCATCGTGTGGCCATTGCAGTTTAACAAGGTATTTAAAAAAAAAAAAAAAAGATTTTCAGTTTTATGCATTTCAGTAATTTTACAATTGTCTTTAACATTTCAAAACTCGACTTCCTTTCCTTGCTTTCCTTCTGTATCATTTCCCAGTAAGCTTTAATCTTACTTCAAGACTACCACATATGATAAAAAAGAACCTTCTTTCTCTTTACATTTCCAACCCTTTTGATTTATACATTTTTGCCAATTTATGTGGTGTTAGATACCATCATTATAACATTTTTTTCATATAATTTCCCGTTAAACCATAGCATGCTGTAAATTTTACATCCATATTCCACAATCGTTTCCATGCTTCCATGGAAGAGAGCCAGTGTGGTGTAGTGGTTAAGAGCGGTAGACTCGTAATCTGGGGAACCGGGTTCGATTCCCTGCTCCTCCACATGCAGCTGCTGGGTGACCTTGGGCCAGTCACATTTCTCTGAAGTCTCTCAGCCCCACTCACCTCACAGAGTGTTTGTTGTGGGGGAGGAAGGGAAAGGAGAATTTTAGCCACTTTGAGACTCCTTAGGGTAGTGATAAAGCGGGATATCAAATCCAAACTCTTCTTACATGGGAGTCTAAGAAGGTAGAAGCTTTCCTAAGAACCTGCCTTATGCTGAGTCAAGTCCCTCAAACACAGTATTAACTATTCTACACTAACTGGCAGTGACTCTGCAAAATTGCCAGCAATGCTTCCTGCAGGGATTGAACCTGCGACCTTCTGCATGCAAGGCACCTGCTCTTCCACTGAACTACAGGAAATGCTTTGCATCGTTCCCTTGGTGTGACTTGGTTAAGCTCTGATAATTCCCTTTTGGGCCCCTACTAAGCCTAACCTTTAGTGGGTGAGTTCCCCACTTCCTCTTTAGTGATTTTGACACTGCTCATTTCCTTGTCCTCTCCATTTAGACCACACAGCCACCACACGGGTAGCGCTGTGGTCTAAACCGCGGAGCCTCTTGGGCTTGCCAGTTGGAAGGTCGGCGGTTCGAATCCCTGCGATGGAGTGAGCTCCCGTTGCTCTGTCCCAGCTCCTGCCAACCTAGCAGTTCAAAAGCATGCCGGTGCAAGTAGATAAATAGCTACCTTTGCGATGGGAAGGTACATGGCGTTTCCATGTGCTCTATGGCTTCCGTCCCATTGCGCCAGAAGCAGTTTAGTCATGCTGGCCACAAGACCTGGAAAGCTGTCTGTGGACAAACGCCAACTCCCTCGCCTTGAAGCGAGATTAGCGCCGCAACCCATTGACTGGACTTAACCGTCCAGAGGTCCTTTACCTTTACCTTTTACCTTAGGGGTGTTTTTTGTTCAGGACCTTCTTCTGATATGTTTAATTTCTGCTGATCATCTGTGCGTTTCTAGGTTGATTTTCCACAGTTACTGTTTGTTATTACTGTTATTCTAGAATTGAAATTTTGCTTATTTTTGCTTTCATTTCTGGTTTCTTTCAGTCTTGCACTCTGCCTTTGGTATTATACACAAACACAGAGTTGCGCCCAACATCGGGGGGGGGGCGGCTGGGTGTGATGTCATGCACATTGTCTCTGATGACTGTTGCATTGGGAGAGGCCTCCCATACCCTCCGACATTTATCCGATGAGAATCGGGACGTCCCATTCCATAATGATAACTTTACTATTTATACCCCACACATCTGACTGGGTTGCCCCAGCCACTCTGGGCAGCTTCCAACATATATAAAAACATAATAAAACATTAAACAATTAAAAAAACAAAACCTTCCCTATGCAGGATTACCTTCAGATGACTCGGGGGTCTGATAACTCCATACCCACCAACATTTCTCCAATGAAAATAGGGACGTCCTAAGGAAAAGCAGGACATCCTGGGATCAAATTTGAAGCCAGGACAGCTTCTCTAAATCAGGGACACCCCTGGAAAATAGGGGCCCTTGGAGAGTCTGGCATCTTTCTGATGTGACATTTGCATGCGTGGCTGCGCTTGTCAGCCTGGGGCGACTTCTTGCCTGGCCGTGCCGCATCAGGGCAACATGCCGCCAGGCCTCCTCTGCTCCTTCAAGATTGGAGGTGCATAGCCCCACCCCAGAAGACATTGGGGAGGGCCCTGTAGAGGCCTCAACCCCATAGAGTTGGCACGCCTGGTATTATGTAGAGTTAGGAGGGATATAAATACTGAAACAAATGAACGCTTCAAAGAGGTTCTGCTGCCGTGCAGTTTTGGATCAAAAGTTACTTCCTGAAAAAAGCCTGTGATCAGTGGGACTAGGGATGCCCTCGGGTCTTTACTAATATTATTTATTTATTTATACATACATACATACATACATACATACATACATACATACCCTGTCCATCTGGTTGGGTTTCCCCAGCCACTCTGGGCGGCTTCCAACCAAATATTAAAAACAATACAGTGGTACCTCGGGTTACAGACTCTTCAGGTTACAGACGCTTCAGGTTACAGACTCCACTAACCCAGAAATCGTACCTCGGGTTAAGAACTTTGCTTCAGGATGAGAACAGAAATCGCATGGCGGTGGCAGTGGGAGGCCCCATTAGCTAAAGTGGTACCTCAGGTTAAGAACAGTTTCAGGTAAGGACGGACCTCCGGAACTAATTACGTTCTTAACCCGAGGTACCTCTGTATAGCGTCAGACATTAAAAACTTCCCTAAACAGTTGTCTTTTAAAAGTAAAATACCGTATTTTTCGCCCTACAGGACGCACTTTTCCCCCTCCAAAAATGAAGGGGAAATGTGTGTGCATCCTATGGGGCAAATGCAGGCTTTCGCTGAAGCCTGGAGAGCGAGAGGGGTCGGTGCGCACCGACCCCTCACGCTCTCCAGGCTTCGCACACCTCTCCGCAAGCAGCGGGAGCCCAGCGCTGGGCTCCCGCTGCTTGCGGAGACTTGCCTGCATGCTGAAGCCTGTGCTTGCTCAGCTCAGCGCGTCCAGGCTTCGCGCACCTCTCAGCAAGCAGCGGGAGCGCTCCCACGGCTTGCAGAGAGCTGCCTGTTTGGGGGCTGGGGTCGGGGGAAGCTTGAGCTTCCCCCGCCCCAGCCCCACGCCTGGGGGGGAAATAATTTTTTCCCCTTTATTTCCCCCCCAAAAAACTAGGTGCGCCTTATGGGACGGTGCGTCCTATAGGGCGAAAAATACGGTAGTTGTTTTATTGCCTTGACATCTGCTGGGAGGGCGTTCCACAGGGCAGGCGCCACTACCGAGAAGGCCCTCTGCCTGGTTCCCTGTAACCTCATTTCACACAGCAAGGGAACTGCCAGAAGGCCCTCGGCGCTGGACCTCAGTGTCCGGGCTGGATAATGGTGGTGGAGACGCTCCTTCAGGTATACACATTTTTAAACCACATTAACAAATCCTAAGGACACAAATACTCCTTAGGCTTCCCGCTTAACGCTCCTTTTCTCTCTCTCTTTAGACTGTGCCCGTTTCCAGGTGCACTGAAAGCTGCCACCCTGGGTTTGCCAAGGAGATCCAGGAAGGGCAGCCAGTTTGCTGTTACGCTTGTGTTCAATGTACAGAGGGGACCATCTCCACTCAGGAAGGTGGGTGACTCTTAAGAAGAAGAGTCTGTGTGATGTAGTGGATAGAATGTTGGATTCCAACCTGGGACACAAGGGTTCAGATCCCCACTAAAAATAAGGCTCACTGGGTGACCGTGGGCTATTCACTGCCTCTCTTCCTAACCTACCTTACATACAGGGTTGTTGTAGAGATTAAATGAGGAGGGCAAGAACCCATGTAATGCCACCTTCAGCTGCTGGAGAAAAAGGTGGGATACAAATGTAAGTTTGCACTCCTGTCTCAGCGACGTCTATGCTGGCTTGGTCACGTCATAGAATCATAGAATCATAGAGTTGAAAGAGACCACAAGGGCCATCGAGTCCAACCCCCTGCCAAGCAGGAAACACCATCAGAGCACTCCTGACATATGGTTGTCAAGCCTTTGCATACGTCCACAGCATGGAAGATGGCCGAATCCCCAAGGATGTGCTCTGCAGGAAGCTGGCTCAACTATGTGTTACAAAGATGACACGAAGGCTGGCGACATGAACGCTGCCCTGTGGGTACCCATTTTAGATCACCATAGTGCCTGGAATCAGACAGTCAGGTTGCGTATCCATTGCAATGACCAGAAAAGGAATGACCGCCGAAAGAAGAAACCCCACGGTGCATCTGCACGACCACAATCTCACACCTTCCTCTGCCCCAGCTGCAAGAAAAGATCTCTCTCCCCTATCAGTCTCTACAGCCACAGGAGGCGCTGCAACCTTCCAACAGTTGGACTTAACCTCCAAAGGCGCCCTCTCCTCCAGTGTCTTGCGAGAAACATGGAGGCCAACAAATAAAGAAATAATAATAAATAGCATGGGTAGGCAAATTAAGGCCCAGGGGGCTGGATCCGGCCCAATCGCCTTCTAAATCCAGCCCGCGGACGGTCCACAAATCAGTGTGTTTTTACATGAGTAGAATGTGCCCTTTTATTTAAAATGCATCTCTGGGTTATTTGTGGGGCATAGGAATTCGTTCATTATTTTTCCCCAAAATATAGTCTGGCCCCCCCACAAGGTCTGAGGGACAGTGGACTGGTCCCCTGCTGAAAAAGTTTGCTGATCAAGAGGCTGGCTGCTGGATCGGCTAAAAGTCCATCTCGTTCAGCATCCTGTCTTTTCAGTGGTCAACCAGATGCCCTTTTGGAAATCTCCAAGCGCCACCAGTTGTTGGGGGAATAAGGCAAATACGTACATTCCTACCAGTATATTCATAATCAAAGGCTCTCTTCCGGATAAATCACAATAAAAATATTTATAAAATAAGCTAGTTTAAAAACTTTCTACGTGCAATAAAAAATTTTTTGGGTAGGGGGACCATTCTTCTGGGTCAGCACCAAATCAGCACCCTCGTTTTCACGATGGTTTTATTGACTCTCCTGAATGTTGATGATATTTCTCTGGGTCTTCTTCTCACTGGAGTTTTTTCCCGTTGCTCGGTCCCTGCTCCTGCCAACCTAGCAGTTCGAAAGCACCTCAAAGTGCAAGTAGATAAATAGGTACCGCTCCGGCGGGAGGGTAAACGGCGTTTCCGTGCGCTGCTCTGGTTCGCCAGAAGCGGCTTAGTCATGCTGGCCACATGACCCAGAAGCTGTACGCTGGCTCCCTCGGCCAATAAAGCGAGATGAGTCCCGCAACCCCAGAGTCGGTCATGACTGGACCTAATGGTCAGGGGTCCCTTTACCTTTACCTATGTTGCCCTGACAGTTTTATCGATAGGCAGGTTTTAAAAAATATGTATTTAAATAAATTAAATTTTCATTCCGGCATTTACTGCAAAGAAGGTGTGTTTTTTTAACTTGAAGCTTCTGTAATTTTATTTTTTTTTACTCGCTATCATTAACTCGGTTTATTTTGATTTGAAATAAATGACCTTGGGGAAGCAATCTTTGGGGTACCTTGCAGAGAGCAGGGGGAGGGCTTTGCATATTCTGCCCACAACCCACCCTTTTTGTGGCTTATATCATGCTCTTTCTTCGAATGTTCCTGCTTTCAAAGGCATGTGCTAACCCTCACAATACAAGAGACTCCTCCGTAATATGCCACGATTCTGTAACGGATGTGTGTAGGTTCCTGGGCAGAAAATCAGATAATGCAAAGTTCAGGGTACAGAATTTCAAAGGGATGTAATTGTGCCTAAGTCTCTGTAGGATGTAAGAAGAAGAGTTTGGATTTGATATCCCGCTTTATCACTCCCCGAAGGAGTCTCAAAGCGGCTATCATTCTCCTTTCCCTTTCTCCCCCACAACAAACACTCTGTGAGGTGAGTGGGACTGAGAGACTTCAGAGAAGTGTGACTAGCCCAAGATCACCCAGCAGCTGCATGTGGAAGAGCGGAGACGCAAATCCGGTTCACCAGATTACGAGTCTACCACCCTTAACCACTACACCACACTGGCTCTCTGCATGTAAGCTTCTGCATGCAAAGCACGACCTCTTCTGATGAACTTTCCCCCCTCTCCATCCCAGCCATACATCCTTGCTTTTAGCCTCTCCCATATTTTCCCTAATAGATTGGAATATGGACAGCTATAGGTGTGAATGATACTAACACCATTCTCCTTCTCAGATGCAAACCATTGCACCAGATGCCCAGAAGATCAGCATCCAAATGAGGCCAGAGACAAATGTGTCCCCAAGATTATTACCTTCCTTGCTTATGAAGAACCTTTGGGGATCCTCCTGGCTTCCTTTGCCCTCTTCTTGTCTTTAACCACATGCTTTGTGTTAGGACTTTTCATCAAATTCCTGAAAACTCCAATAGTCAAAGCCAACAACCGGGACCTCTCCTACATCCTCCTCTTCTCTCTCCTGCTTTCCTTTTTGTCCTCCTTCCTGTTCATCGGCCGGCCAAGGAAAGTGACCTGCCTTCTCCAACGAACATCATTCAGCGTCATCTTCTCAGTTGCCGTCTCTTCTGTCTTGGCAAAAACCATCACTGTAGTGCTGGTCTTCCTGGCCACAAAGCCAGGGAACAAGGTGAGCAGATGGCTAGGGAGGAATCTGGCCAACTCTATTGTCCTTTCCTGCTCCAGTGTCCAAGTTCTCCTCTGCACTGCCTGGTTGTTGATCTCCCCACCATTCCCAGACTTTAACATGCATGTTGATCCTGGAGAAATAATCCTGCAATGCAATGAAGGGTCTTCTGCCATGTTTTATGGTGCCCTTGGCTACATGGGCTTCCTAGCTGCCATCTGCTTCACGGTGGCTTTCCTAGCCAGGAAGCTGCCTGGGGCCTTCAACGAAGCCAAGCTGATCACCTTCAGCATGCTGGTCTTCTGCAGCGTTTGGGTGTCCTTTGTGCCCACCTACCTGAGCGCGAAAGGAAAATATATGGTAGCTGTGCAGGTCTTCTCCATGTTGGCCTCCAGTGCTGGGCTTCTGGGCTGCATCTTCATCCCCAAATGCTACATTCTTGTACTGAGGCCTGATCTGAATACAAAGGAACACCTCTCAACAAAAACTAAAGATGGCACTGTGGGAAATGCAGTCTCATATAACTAGCATGAGTAGCTCTAGTTAATGCATGAAGGGGTTAAGACCATAGAGTAAGTCATTGTTCCTAGACTTGACCAGGTCACACGTCACTTCTGGTGACGGACAGTTAAGGAAAGTTCTTTTGTTCACCTTCTTTCCGCTGTTCATCCTCTTTCAGAGAGCCAGTGTGGTGTAGTGCTTAAGAGCGGTAGACTCGTAATCTGGTGAACCGGGTTCGCGTCTCCGCTCCTCCACATGCAGCTGCTGGGTGACCTTGAGCTAGTCACACTTCTTTGAAGTCTCTCAGCCTCACTCACCTCACAGAGTGTTTGTTGTGGGGGAGGAAGGGAAAAGAGAATGTTAGCTGCTTTGAGACTCCTTCGGGGAGTGATAAAGTGGAATATCAAATCCAAACTCTTCTTCTTCTTCTTTCACCATGTGAACTCACAACCAAGAAGCATGTATGAGCTTTTCCCTCCAAGCTCATTCTGTGTGTTCAGAAACATTTTTTACCAAGTTCTGTAACTAAGTCTTTCCACCTGTGTTTTCCTTGCTGCTGCATGAAAAAGCACGTGAATCTGATCTTTGAAGTTTGTAAATAATTTTTTCAACAAAACTTACCAAACTGTGTGCTACAGGGGCAGAAAGCGGAAGTCGATGTAAGCGACTCACTGGGATATTTAAAAGGTCTAACAGCCTTTATTCTCACACTATACTTTGCTTCATGTTTTGTGTTTTAAAACCTCTGCTGAGGCTCTCTCTTACTGGAGAGTATTCTGCCCCGCGTTTGGATCTAGGAATCCAGCAATATTTTTAAAATTCCTCTTAAAGAACCCTATGTGCGATCTGTGTGCTTCTGTGCAAAGCAACCAGAGATAAGCTCTGGACCAGGACTACATGAGTGCAGATGGTCCTTTAAGCAACAGGATCATGAGCTGCTCAGGGCTTTATAGTGCTTGAGGATGTATTGACCTCACCTGGAGTACTGTGTCCAGTTCTGGGCACCACAGTTCAAGAAGGACACTGACAAACTGGAACGTGTCCAGAGGAGGGCAACCAAAATGGTCAAAGGCCTGGAAACGATGCCTTATGAGGAACGGCTAAGGGAGCTGGGCATGTTTAGCCTGGAGAAGAGGAGGCTAAGGGGTGATATGATAGCCATGTTCAAATATATAAAAGGATGTCACATAGAGGAGGGAGAAAGGTTGTTTTCTGCTGCTCCAGAGAAGCGGACACGGAGCAATGGATCCAAACTACAAGAAAGAAGATTCCACCTAAACATTAGGAAGAACTTCCTGACAGTAAGAGCTGTTTGACAGTGGAATTTGCTGCCAAGGAGTGTGGTGGAGTCTCCTTCTTTGGAGGTCTTTAAGCAGAGACTTGACAACCATATGTCAGGAGTGCTCTGATGGTGTTTCCTGCTTGGCAGGGGGTTGGACTCGATGGCCCTTGTGGTCTCTTCCAACTCTATGATTCTATGAAACTGACCCATGATTCCATACCAGGGAAGTCATTCCCCACCCCCGACTCCCAATAGGTAGATACACCTCCCATGTCTGTGCATGACCTCGATTTCACTGACCCCCAAGTCAGCAAAGGGCACCAAATTTGACACTAGGAAAGAGGATAATTAACAATCATGCAACGTGGATTAGTTGCTTCTGAAAAACTTGCTTGTCCAAAGTTGCCTTCTTGTGAATCAGGCCATTGTCAGGACTGTCCATTCTGGCAAGCAGTGACTCCCCAAATGTCCTGCCTCTTTCCCCCCAAACCCCTCTACTTCCTGGAGAAGCCAGACTTGCTATCTGACTGCTAGGAAAACCTGGTTCTCATTCGCCTCCTGCCTCACTACCAGATGTAAACGTGGTCCTCAATTTGCCCCAGAGGAGCAAGAAGGTAGTGGCTAGATATGACCGGAGGCTGAAGCCTATTTCGATCATTTATTTAAAATGCAGGAGCTGAAGACAGTGAACTCATTTTAATTTACTGAAGATGAAGGCATAATCCGCAGAGAATTTGAAAGGAAAATCAAAATCACTTTATACATAAATAACATTGGGATTTATTGATTTGTATGGGAAAATAAATTGTGAAGCTATATGAAAATATCTGGCAAGGACCCAATGACATAAAAAGATTAAAAGTAAGTACGATGCTTTCCCATTGCTAAATCCTTGATTGGCTTCCACAAACCCTTTAGTTAAAGCTTCCTACATTTCCGGCTGTATTAACTGTCCTAACTTCCAGGTATTCTATTTCCTGCATTTGTTTACTGAAGCTTTCAAAGAACTCTATAAAGTTACTGAGAGGGGACTTACCGTATTTTTCGCTCTATAGGACGCACCGGCCAATAGGACGCACCTTGTTTTAGAGGGGGGGGAAACAAGAAAAAAAAATTCTCCCCCTCTCTGCCCAGCGCCCCTTTAGCGAAGCGGCAGGAGGCGCTGTGCAGAGAGGGGGAGAAATTTCCCACTCTTGTTTTCCCCCTCTAAAACAAGGTGCCGTTTAAGGTGCGTTCAGTCGCCTTCAGGAGAGCGCGCAGGGTGCTAAAGCAGCCCCCCGCGACCTTCTCCCAGCTGGAGAGGTGACACGCAGCTATAGAGGATCCTGCCATAGTCATGCATCACCTCTCCAGCTGGGAGAGGGTCGCAGGGGGCTGCTTTAGCCGCGCACGTGCTCTCCCAGCTGGAGAGGTGGTGTGCGGCTAAAGAGGCTCCTGCCATAGTCGCGCGTCACCTCTTCAGCTGGGAGAGGGTCGCGGGGGGCTGCTTTAGCCGCGCGCGCGCTCTCCAGGCTGGAGAGGTGACACGCAGCTATAGAGGATCCTGCCATAGTCGCGCGTCACCTCTCCAGCTGGGAGAGGGTCGCGGGGGGCTGCTTTAGCCGCGCGCGCGCTCTCCAGGCTGGAGAGGTGATGCGTGGCTATAAAGGCTCCTGCCGTAGTCGCGCCTCACCTCTCCAGCCGGGAGAGGGTCGCGGGGCTATGGCTTCTTCGCTCCATAGGACGCACACACATTTCCCCTGATCACATTGCCTCCTGCCCGCAGATCTCTCCCCTCCTTCAAGTGACACCCTAAAATCCACTCTAACATCATCCCTCAAATTGCCTTGTGTGAGTTATTGGAAATTCAGTAAGTAGTCCACTGTAACTGAAGCTCTTTCCAAGCTCCATGCATTAATTGAGCTTTTCTATTAAGCTGCAATTAAATGTGAACTTACCACTTCACATTAAAGCTCTTTCCACATTGCATACATTTAAACCTCTCTGATGTTTGTGCCGCTCTAGGGTTGCCATATTTCAAACAGTGAAAATCTGAACAGAAAAGTTGTTGAGATTTTTTGGGGCAACGTTGTTGAGCTTTTCTTTTTCCTTTTTGGCCAAAGTTTTTGGCAAAATCGCACCAAAAAAAAAGGGCGTTGTTAAGCTTTTATGGAGGCTATACCCAGAACGGCCTCTCTCACGTATGGGTTCTTCGATGTACAGTAAGGTTACTGTGAGACCGGAAGCGCTTTCCACACTCCTTGCATTTAAGTGGTTTCTCCCCCGTGTGTATTCTTTCATGCACAATACGAGTCCTGTTCTCACTGAAGCTCTTTCCACACTCCTTGCATTTAAATGGTTTCTCTCCTGTGTGCGTTCTTTGATGTAAGGAAAGACTATTGCTATCACTGAAACTCTTTCCACATTCCATGCATTTGAATGGTTTGTCCCCTGTGTGTGTTCTCTGGTGTCTACTAAGGCTACAGCTGTCACTGAAGCTCTTTCCGCACTCCGTGCATGTATATGGCTTCTCCCCTGTGTGTGTTCTTTGATGCAAAGAAAGCCTACTGCTAACACTGAAGCTCTTTCCACATTCCATGCATTTGAATGGTTTCTCCCCTGTGTGTGTTCTCTGATGTGTACTAAGGCTACTGCTCTGACTGAAACTCTTTCCGCACTCCTTGCATTTAAAGGGCTTCTCCCCTGTGTGGGTTCTTCGATGCAAAGTAAGGCTATAGCTCCTACTGAAGCTATTTCCACACTTCATGCATTTAAATGGCTTTGCCCCTGTGTGGGTTCTGCTACATGTCTTTAATGTTGATTTATAGCCATTTCCCCCTGTGTTGTTTCCTTTGGGATCTTTTTGTAGGACATCACAGACATCAATACCCCGAGAACCTGCAGATTTCTTCTTCCCATTCTTTGATTGTTTTCCTTCATCTCTTTTCTGTCCTCTTAGCTTCCCAAACATTTCTCTTCCTGCTTCACGCACAGATGTTTCCAATGACACCACAGGTGGCACTCTATAATTCCCAGTGTTCTGCTCATAATCTGGTAGAGGGGAGGGAGAAGAAAATCATGAACTCAATGGATATTAAGTCAAGTTCAGTGGCACTTTGGATGTCTAGTGAGCTACCGTATTTTTTGCACCATAACACTCACGTTTCCTCCTAGAAAGTAAGGGGAACTGTCTGTGCGTGTTATGGAGGGAATGCCTACGGGTGGCATGCCTATGGATTTTCCTCCTCTAAAAATTACGTGCGTGTTATGGTCGGGTGCGTGTTATAGAGCGAAAAATACGGTATTTTAATTTAGGGTGTACCTTACTACATTGAAGGGAAACGTTGAACATGGAAGCCATTCCTCCTCTTTTTAACAAAAGCCCATCTGGATCAGATCAAAAAGGTCTATTTAGTGCAGGATCCCCACAGTAGCCTACCCTGCTAGCAGAACATAAAGGAAGCAGACGACTTTCTTCTGCTCCCTTGATTCCAGAGCTTAGCACATAGTCATCATAACTAACAGCCATTAAGATCTTACATGATTTTGTCCAATCTCTTTTATAAACTCCTGAAGATGTCAACCAGAACTACAGTGGTACCTTGGTTCTCAAATGCCTTGGAACCCAAACACTGCAAACCCGGAAGTAAGTGTCCCAGTTTGCAAACTTTTTTCAGAAGCTGAACGTGCTCCGTTTTGAGTGTTACGCTTCCGTTTTGAGTGCCACACTTCTGTTTTGAGTGCCACACTTCTGTTTTGAATGCCACACTACTGTTTTGAGTGTTACGCTGCAGTCTGTCTGTCTTTGCTATTTATTTTGTGTTTTTGCGGCTCTTTTTTGTTTTGGCTTTGTGACTGTGTGGAACCCAGTTCAGCTACTGATTGAGTGTGTGACTGCAGTACATTGTTTATTGCTTTCATTTTATGGATCAATGGTCTCGTTAGATAGCAAAATTCATGTGAAATTGCTGTTTTAGGGGTTGTTTTTAAAAGTCTGGAATGGATTAATCCATTTTGCATTACTTTCTATGGGAAAACATGCCTTGGTTTTGGAACGGAATTCCGGAACGGATTAAGTTTGAGAACCACAGTACCACTGTACTTGCATTCAGATCTTACATGAATTTGTCCATTCTCTTTTATAAACCCTTGAAGATGTCAACCAGGAGAACTTGCATCCTGATGGGTCAAATGCCACCCACCCCTTGACCCAGATGATTTTACACAGGAATGGACAAACTCTTACTACTCCCAGACCAAAAGGAGCTCCACAACACAACTAAGCATTTACCTGCTGCACTTTCTTCTTCTTTGGGATTTGCTGAGCAGTAATTCAGGGCTGATTCTTTGAAGGAAACAAACAATTCTGCTTACTTTTGACCACAAAATATTCAGCCACTTCAGACTGAGTCATTTCTGTGACCTCAAGGTTAACGAGTAGAGTCGTTCTGATCTCATAACTTCAGCACCAGAGAAAAAGGAGACAGCTGTGTGGCCCCAAGAAGGTTCAGCCTTGTACTTGTAAATATGAGCCCACTCACTCGATATGGAGCTTGGCTTGAACCATCTCCTGGGGGATATACTGCAGAACTTACAGTGAGGGGGGGAAAGTATTTGATCCCCTGCTTTATTTGCCCGTTTGCCCTCTGACGAAAAAAATGACCAGTCCATAATTTTAATGGTAGGTTTACTGCAGCTGTGACAGACAGAATAACAACAGGAAAACCCCCAGAAACCCAGAAGACGAAATTCAGAGATTGATGTGCATTATAATGAGTGAAATAAGTATTTGATCCCTTTGCAAAAGATGACTTAGTAGTTGGTGGCAAAACCCTTGTTGGCAATTACAGAGGTCAGACGTTTCTTGTAGGTGGCCACCAGGTTTGCACACATCTCAGGAGGTATTTCATCCCACTCCTCTTTGCAGATCCTCCCCAAGTCAATAAGATAATTATATTATAATTCTACATAGCGGTACCTCGGGTTAAGAACTTAATTCGTTCCGGAGGTCCGTTCTTATCCTGAAACTGTTCTTAACCTGAAGCACCACTTTAGCTAATGGGGCCTCCTGCTGCCACCGCACGATTTCCGTTCTCATCCTGAAGCAAAGTTCTTAACCCAAGGTACTAATTCTGGGTTAGCGGAGTTTGTAACCTGAAGCGTCTGTAACCTGTAGCGTCTGTAACCCGAGGTACCACTGTATAGCTTAACTCACTGCATTTTTACTTCAATCCTGCTAATTATAAATGTATACGATCAGTTTTCATATATTCAATAAAACATTTCCATTCCAAATCAAAGTCTCTTTTCTTGATTTCTTGAACCCAAAGGTATACGCTATTTCACATATATGTGTGGTACCAGGGAATATAAACCCCATAGAAGTGGGGAGTCACCTGCACTAAATTCATACCTTTGACATTTACCAGTCAAACAAATACCAGTATGTCCTTACCAAGAGAGGCGACGGTCTCATAATTTTCCTCCATGACTTCCCTGTGCAGAGCTCTTTGGCTGGGATCCAGCAGGGCCCACTGTGAAAAACACAGCCACCTCCTCAAAGGTCAAGAGAACCTGGACAGTCAACAGATCCTGGAAGAAGAAGAAAACAATTTATCCAAAATGTGTGATTCTCCCAATTTGAAAGTGGAATAGCAAGGTAGTCATATGTGTGGTTTCATTTATTAGGTGATTTTGACATCTTGCAAGGCCAAATGCAAAACAAGTAATCACCTAACAGAGAGGGAGGTATGCAGACTGATTCTCCGCCTCTTTCTTGAGGCAGATGCCTGGCAGGTGTTTCTACTCCACCCAAGAGAAGAGAAGACCCAGGTATTGCCTCTGAGCCATTGTGCCAGCTTCGGAACAAGGAAATGTAATCTCAGCTACATCTGGGGTTCTCACAATGAACTTGAAAGCAGGGGTAGCTCTCAAGCTGGGTCAGTGCACTGCCTGCAGAGGACAGAAAGGGCATGGGAAGAATTCGTTCAGTTTGGGGTTCCAGGAGTTTAAATATCAAAACCTGCCTCAATCTTTGGGGTAACTGCTTTAAATAAATAGATGGCATGTGACTTCAGGGTGGTTGTCCTCCCTTAACATCTACGACCTAAATCTCTTTCATACCCTCTCCCCTGTTTATTCTAGATTAGGAATGCCCAACTCCCAAGAGACTAAATAAAATAAATAAAATTAAATTTAAAAATTCCTTCCAGTAGCACCTTAGATCAGTAGGCTGGTTGCCGAAAAATTGATGCTTTTGAATTATGGTGTTGGAGGAGACTCTTGAGAGTCCCATGGACTGCAAGAAGATCAAACCTCTCCATTCTGAAGGAAATCAGCCCTGAGTGCTCACTGGAAGGACAGATCGTGAAGCTGATGCTCCAATACTTTGGCCACCTCATGAGAAGAGAAGACTCCCTGGGAAAGACCCTGATGTTGGGAAAGATGGAGGGCACAAGGAGAAGGGGACGACAGAGGACGAGATGGTTGGACAGTGTTCTCGAAGCTACCAGCATGAGTCTGACCAAACTGCAGGAGGCAGTGGAAGTCTAGGACATAACTTCATGCCTGGGGTCATGAAGAGTTGGACACGACTAAACGACAACAAAGCACCTTAGAGACCAACTAAGTTAGTTATTGGTATGAGCTTTCGTGAGCATGCACACTTCTTCAGATAAGACAAGAGACTGTGATTGACCAGAGTTGTTGGGCTTTTTTTAGCAAGCCAGAGTTGTTGAGCTTTATTTTATTTTATTTTTTGCTTAGAGATCGCTAAGGATCCTAAGATCAACCAGGGACAGCCCACGATCAAACAGTAGTTCTAGACTGTCCTGCATTCTTGGGAAAGTCTTTCCTTCTTCGCCAACGCAGCACTCAGTCCAACCATCTCAATTCCCCTTCCATCTCATCTCCACTTCCTGCTTCCACAAAGTCTTTCCTTCTCCTCCAGCTTGTCAGCAATTTCAGGCTTTGTAAGTGAACTCTTTTCCTTAAGTCTAGGACATAACTTTAAAAAATATGGGAGGCAATCTATTGCCCAGTTACGTTAGTGGAATCCAGCACAAGTGCAAGGGGGCTTCTCTCACCTTCTCCCCACATTGTCCTCGTGCTCTCCCCAAATCCGCTCTGGGGGATCTGGAAAACAGTGTACCAGTGTACCAGGTGTACTTTGCAACTGGCTTTCAACCACTTGCGACCAAGTGGAGTGTGCCATCCTGGCACCAAGGATGGCGCAAAGTGAAGATGCTTTGGTGCCAGGATGGCGCCTGACGTCTCCACCATCTGGGAATCATTGAATCTGGACTGTTTTCACACACAAACACCCCATCTTGTAGAATTCTATCAGTCAGATTGGTCGCAACTAGGGCCAGGGCCTTTTCAGTACTGGCCCTGACTTGGTGGAACACTCTGTCACTAGAGACTAGGGCCCTGCAGGACGTGACATCTTTCCGCAGGGCCTGCAAGACAGAGCTGTTCCGCCTGGCCTTTGGTTTGGACTCAGTCTGACCCTTATGTTTCCCTCCCCTTACGGTTTTGATCTGTTGCTGTTGTTTAGTCGTGTACTCGTGTCGGACTCTTTGTGACCCCCTGGACCAGAGCACGCCAGGCACTCCCGTCTTCCCCTGCCTCCCGCAGTTTGGTCAAACTCATGCTGGTAGCTTCGAGAACACTGTCCAACCATCACGTCCTCTGTCATCCCCTTCTCCTTGTGCCCTCCATCTTTCCCAACATCAGGGTCTTTTCCAGGGAGTCTTCTCTTCTCATGAGGTGGCCAAAGTATCGGAGCCTCAGCTTCAGGATCTGTCCTTCCAGTGAGCACTCAGGGCTGATTTTTGATCTATGGGCTACTTTTAAAATGAGGCTGCATTTTAAATTGCATTTTAACCTGTATTTTAAATCCCCCCCCCCATGTTTTTACTGTAATTTTACTGGTGTTAGCCGCCCTGAGCCTGGCTCTGGCTGGGGAGGGCGGGTTATAAATAAATTATTATTATTATTATTATTATTATCATCATTATCATTATTATCTTCATCATTATTATTATATCTTATCTGCACAACCGAAATGAATTTCTGGAGCCAAATTGCTTTTTCGTTGCAGCCTGAGCATCAGCAGGTGCCATTAAGGAAAAGAGGTTGGAACAGGCCAATATATATGTGGATCCAGCATCCTATTTTGGAGCAGGAGGTGGGGGACTTTCCCCTCTCAATCCTGCCCCCCCCCCAGCAAATCTTTCTCGCTATCCTTTGCACGCCCACCCCGCCCTGTAGTCACCTCCTTGACCTCTGCCCGGTCCAGCCTCCTATTGCCTATCTCTTCCGGGGGTCATGGAGGGAATGCCACCCTCCCTGACTTTGACGACAGCTTCCTGCCTCTCTAGGAACCCGGGCTCGGTTCCTTTGCCCCCGGAGGACTGAGTGGCAGGAGCTGAGCCGCCGCCCTCTGCAAGCCTGAAGGTTCCTCCTCCTTTTGCAAGCTTTTCCTCCGCTTGGTCCTCTGCTCTGCGGGATTTGTGGGGCCGGGGTCTCCCGAATTCCCACCCTCTTTATTCCATTTTGCAAGGGGGGGCACCCCTCTTTCCCCCTGCGCGGAGGGGCAGGCCGAGCTTTTGCAGACGCGGGGCTCCCCTGCGAAGAAAGGTTTGCAACGCTTGGGAATTTGCAGTTCAGAGGAAAGGTGAGTGAAGAGGCGACGCGGGGGAAGTTTGCAGAATCACGCGTCGTGGCGCGGGGAAAGTGGTGCAAGGCGCAGCACAGTTTCCCTGTCCTCTTCTTCCTAACACTAGAGAGCTCCGCGGGTCAAGTTGTTGTTGTTGTTGTTTAGTCGTTTACTCGAAAACACTATCCAACCATCTCGTCCTCTGTCGCCCCCTTCTCCTTGTGCCCTCCATCTTTCCCAGCATCAGTGTCTTCTCCAGGGAGTCTTCTCTTCTCATGAGGTGGCCAAAGTATTGGAGCCTCAGCTTCACGATCTGTCCTTCCAGTGAGCACTCAGGGCTGATTTCATTAAGAATGGATGCGTTTGATCTTCTTGCAGTCCATGGGACTCTCAAGAGTCTCCTCCAGCACCATAATTCAAAAGCATCAATTCTTCGGCGATCAGCCTTCTTTATGGTCCAGCTCTCACTTCCATACATCACTACTGGGAAAACCATGGCTTTAACTATACGGACCTTTGTTGGCAAGGTGACGTCTCTACTTCTCAAGATGCTGTCTAGGCCTGTCATTGCCCTTCTCCCAAGAAGCAGGCGTCTTTTAATCTCAGGGTCGTGGGTTCGAACCCTGTGTCGGGCAAAAGATTCCTGCGTTGCAGGCGGTTGGACTAGATGACCCGTAAGGTCCCTTCCAATTCCATGATTCCAGATCTCCTATGAAGCTGGATGTTGGGAGATAATAATAATAATAATAATAATAATAATAATAATAATAATAATAATTTATACCCCGCCCATCTGGCTGGGCTTCCCCAACCACTCTGGGCGGCTTCCAACAAAATATTAAAATACAGTACAGTCATACCTCTTGTTATGTTTGCTTCAGGTTAAATCTTTTCAGGTTGCGTCCTGCGGCGACCCAGAAGTACCGGAAAGGGTTACTTCCAGGTTTCGCTGCTCGCGCATGTGCTCAAAATGATGTAATGCGCAGAAGCGGCGAATCGTGACCCGCGCACCTGCAGATGCGGGTTGCGTTCTGCTCACGTTGCGAACGGGGCTCCGGAACGGATCCTGTTCGCAACTAGAGGTACCACTGTAATGCATCAAACTTTAAAAGCTTCCCTAAACAGGGCTGCCTTCAGATGTCTTATGAAAGTCTGGTAGTTGTTTTTCTCTTTGACATCTGGTGGGAGGGCGTTCCACAGGGCGGGTGCCACCACCGAGAAGGCCCTCTGCCTGGTTCCCTGTAACTTGGCTTCTCACAGCAAGGGAACCACCAGAAGGCCCTCGGTGCTCGACTTCAGTGTCCGGCCAGGACGATGGGGGTGGAGACGCTCCTTTAGGTATACTGGACCGAGGCCATTTAGGGCTTTAAAGGTCAGCACCAACACTTTGAATTGTGCTCGGAAACGTACTGGGAGCCAGATGGAGGACAGATTAAAATATGAAGGACTGTTTCATGCAGTGTGTGGTTTAACTGTGGAACTCGCTTCCGCAGGAGGTGAAAATGGCCAGGCCACCAGTCCTGTTGGGCTTTAAAAGAGGATTGGAGAAATACATGGAGGAGAGGCCTAGCAATGGCTGCCAACTGTGATGATACTCATGTTTCCTGATTCCAGCTGCTGGAAACCTCAGGAGGAGAGATAGCATGTCCTGCTCATGTGATTCCCTTTGGGGAATCTGGTTGACAGCTGTGAGAACAGGATGCTAGACAAGATGGGCCATTGGATTGATCCACAAGGCTCTTCTTAGGATCCAGAGCCCCTCTTTCCCCAGGGAAAGGGGTTTGCACAGGGGATCCCCAGAACAGGAATAGCTGGAAATGCCAGACTGATCAGGTATGGCCTTATTTGCGGGGGGGACGGGCAGCTTCTCAGAGGCCCCAAAGAGTATCTCAGAATGATGTTCCCACTTCCACACATCTTTAGCGTTTGGGATTTGAACTTTGGTTGCGTTTCTAAAATACGATGGGGTGTGGGGAGCGGGGTTATTGGTTTGTTCTCGTTCTTGTATTTTGTGGTTTATGCTGTGTATTTTCACGCTGCGAACTGCCCCGAGATCTGCGGATGAAGGGGCAAAATTACGCAAAATTAAATATAAATAAATAACCACATCGTTCCCAAAAGTAGACCCCTTAGTTCTTCTCTCTATTTTCACTGGCCCAAAAACTCCTCTGTAAAGAAAGGTCTTATCAATTTCCTCTTGGCTGGAGCCAGGTCAATAGCTGGAGGCTGGAAAAGTGTTTTTTTGGGGGGGGGGCTTTAATTGCTAATTGATACAGTCATACCTCGGGTTACATCTGCTTCAGGTTGCGTATTTTCGGGTTACGCACCTGTCGAAACCCAGAAGTACCAGAATGGGTTACTTCTGGGTTTCGGCGGTCGCACATGCGCAGAAGCGCTAAATCACGCTTTGCTCATGCGCAGAAGTGCTGGATCGCAACCCGCGCGTGCGCAGACGTGCCACTGTGGGTTGCGAACGCTGCGAGTTGTGAACGTGCATTCCGCACAGATCACGTTTGCAACCCGAGCATCCACTATATTAGCATGTTCTGCTTCTCACTGTCATGCAGAAAATAAAATACAGTGGTACCTCGTGTTACAGATGCTTCAAGTTACAGACTCTGCTAACCCAGAAATAGTACCTCACGTTAAGAACTTTGCTTCAGGATGAGAACAGAAATTGCATGGCGGCAGCGGGAGGCCCCATTAGCTAAAGTGGTGCTTCAGGTTAAGAACAGTTTCAGGCTAAGAACGGACCTCCAGAACGAATTAAATTCTTAACCCGAGGTACCACTGTAATGCACAGTATGTGGAAAGCGAGGGGCCACATCACATCTGCTCAGTTCGCGGCCTCCCAACTACCCACGCTGGATTTTGGGAGGATCCGTATTATATAGTTCCTTTATTTATTGTTTATTTGACTTCGACTGACATAGGGAGCTGCCTTATAACTTTGGTCCATCTAGCTCAGTATTTTTACACTCCTCCTGCTTTTTTGGACTACAACTCCCATCATCCCTAGCTAGCAGGACCAGTGGTCAGGGATGATGGGAATTGTAGTCCAAAAACAGCCCGAGACCGAAGCTTGGGAAACCCTGGTTACGCCAAGAACTCATCTCCAGACTTGCCTTTTCCCTGGGGAAACCTAATCTTTACTGCTGAATCGGAGCCGATGTCAATCATGATGGATATTTGTTGTTCCGATTTACCACTAAAGAGCAGGTTTTCCTGGGGAAAGTGGAAGGGCAAGGGCAAAGCCACTGGGACGGATGGCTAGGAAATGTGGGACAAACTGAAAACCATTCGGGAGGTCTTTTAATAATAATAGTAATAAAATTATTTATACCCCGCCCTCCCCAGCCAAGACCGGGCTCAGGGCGGCTAACACCAAATACAAAAACGATTGAAATACAGCTTAAAAAACAAGATTAAAATGCAACATTAAAACATTAAAATGCAGCCTCGTTGCAGCCTCATTTTTGGCAGGGGGGTCTTTCCCAGCCCTTCTTGGGGATGCAACTGAGAATTCAACCCGACGCTGTGTCACTGAGCTCCGGATCCTTTCTTTCCAACCATATACTTTAACAAGGACACAGGAGAGATCTGGGAAGGCTTGTTTTTGATGTTCTTTACTGCAATTTGCAAAATCAAATTTATTATTATTATTATTATTATTATTATTATTATTATTATTATTATTATTATTATTTTATTTATTTATACCCCACCCATCTGGCTGAGTTTCCCCAGCCACTCTGGGCAGCTTCCAATTGAGTGTTAAAACCAATACAGCATTAAATATTAAAAACTTCCCTAAAGAGGGCTGCCTTTAGATGTCTTCTAAAGATAAAGATAAAGGTATCTGAAGAAGTGTGCATGCACACGAAAGCTCATACCAAGAACTAACTTAGTTGGTCTTTAAGGTGCTACTGGAAGGAAAAAAAATTTTTGTTCTAAAGATAAGATAGCTACTTATTTCCTTCACATCTGAAGGGAGGGCGTTCCACAGGGCGGGCGCCACTACCGAGAAGGCCCTCTATCTGGTTCCCTGTAACCTCACTTCTCACAATGAGGAAACCGCCAGAAGGCCCTCGGCGATGCACCTCAGTGTTCGGGCTGAACGATGGGGGTGGAGACGCTCCTTCAGATATACTGGGCCGAGGCCGATTAGGGCTTTACAGGTCAGCACCAACACTTTGAATTGTGCTCAGAAACGTGCTGGGAGCCAATGCAGATCTCTCAGGACCGGTGTTATGTGGTCTTGGCGGCCACTCCCAGTCACCAGTCTAGCTGCCGCATTCTGGATTAGTTGTAGTTTCTGGGTCACCTTCAAAGGTAGCTCCACATAGAGCACATTGCAGTAGTCGAAGCGGGAGATAACTAGAGCATGCACCACTCTGGCAAGACAGTCTGCTGGCAGGGTCTCAGCCTGCATTCCAGGTGGAGCTGTTAGACAGCTGCCCTGGACACAGATTTGACCTGCGCCTCCATGGACAGCTGTGAGTCCAAACTGACTTCCGGGCTGTGCACCTGGTCCTTCAGGAGCACAGTTACCCCATTCAGGACCAGGGAATCCCCCACACCCGCCTGCCCCTTTCCCCCCAAAACAGTACTTCTGTCTTGTCAGGATTCAACCTCAATCTGTTAGCCGCCATCCATCCTCCAACCGCCTCCAGACACTCACACAGGACCTTCACTGCCTTCACTGGTTCTGATTTGAAAGAGAGGTAGAGCTGGGTATCATCCGCATACTGATGAACACCCAGCCCAAACCCCCTGATGATCTCTCCCAGCGGCTTCATATAGATATTTTTTTAAAAACCCAGAAACAACAGCAGCACAGATAAGGGTGCCTGCTGTTGGTTAGAGCCTGGTGCTGACAACACCAGGGTCGCGGGTTTGATCCCCATATGAGAAAGCTGCATCTTTTTGCATTGCAGGGGGTTGGACCAGATGATCCCCAGGGAACCCTTCCAATTCTGTGATTCTATGCGTTTAACAATGGGGTGCAGAGAAAGAAACCTCTGGGCACCCCCTTCCCTTGCAAGAACTGGCGGGGGCGGGCAGAGAGGGAAGGGAGGGGTGAGGGAGGCGCCTTCTGCCACCCAGTCCTCCAAATGGTAAAAAGGAGTCGAGCCGTGCTTCCTAGAGAGGCAGGAAGTTGGGAATTTTTTTTAATTATTATTTTTTTATATAAAAAAAGGAGGAGGAGGACAGGCAGCCTCGAAGGGGGAAGAGGGCACCCCCATTTCCCTTGCATATTCCGGGAAGAGAAACAGTCCTGGAGAGTCGGGAGGACAAAGAGGTGCAAAATCTTTGGGGGGGGGGTTATCTTGCTGCGGGTGGGGATCTGCTTTCGGGTGCGGGGGCGTCGAGGGGAGGAAGAGATCCGCCCTGCCCGCTTCCTCCTCCCCGGGAATCCGCAGGCAGCCAGGCAGGCCGGATCCGCGGCGTCGATCCCTTTGCAAAAGCGCATCTTTGCCGGGTTGCAAAAGCGCCTTTGCAAGCTTGCGGGTCGAAACCAGGGGACGTGCAGCTGGGGCTGTTTTATTTTATTTTGGGCGGGGGCGGGGAAGCTCTTGGTGCAGCAGCTTTGCGGTGGGTGGGGTTGTGCACGGTGCGTGTGTGTGTGTGTTGCTGTGCTGGTTTTGCCAGCTGCAGAGAGGCAGACGCCTATGGGCTCCTAGGGAGAGGAAGGAGGTTGCTAAAAAGGCGGGGGAGGTTAGGGTAGGATAGGCGCGGGGGGGGAGGAAGGCGGCGGCGCCAGATTCCTCAAAGGGTAAGGAAAAGGGGAGGTTGGGGGGGCAAGACTTTTGCTTTCAGGAGGCCCCTTAGGGGTGGGGGAGACTCGCTTCCTGCAACCCGGGGCTGCTGCAGCTACTGACAGCCCTGGGCAAAATGGACCCACGGCCCATCAAACAGCTTCCTGTTTTCCTAGGAAACAGCCTTTCAGGAGGTGGGAAGGTTTGCAGGCTGCGGGGAAGGGCAGGGCTGGTTTTGTTTGCACCCCAAAGAGAGGGTGGGGGAGGTCCTTCCGGGTTCCTCCCCCCCCCCCAGCTGAAAAAGTGCCTGGTCCGTTTCCCTCTGCCCGGATTTGAAACTAGCTCTTCCCAGCGGAGGCTGGAGGATAAATAACATTGGGAAGGACTTTCTGACAGCAAGAACTGCTCCAGCCATAGCTGTCAACTTTCAGATTTGAAAATAAGGGATCAGCAGCCTCACCTGTCCCGGGGACAGTCTAACAATCCGGAATAGCAGCGGGAAACGGCGCTGAAATAAGGGAATTTCCCGCAAAAAAAGGGAAGGTTGACAGCTGTGGCTCCAGCATTTCTCCGTACCCTCCTCCAACATCAAACCTCCCTCCAGAGCTTGTGGACTCTGCCACACTGGAGGTTTTTAAACAGAGGTTGGATAGCTGTCTGCCAGGGATTATTTAGCTGGGACACTTGCATCGCAGGGGGTTGGGCCATAGCTTTCAACATTTCCCTTTTTTAAGGGAAATTCCCTTATTCCGAATAGGATTCCTCGCCAGAAAAGGGAAAAGTTGACAGCTGTGGGTTGGCCTAGAGCATGGGTAGGCAAACTAAGGCCCGGGGGTCGGATCCGGCCCAATCGCCTTCTGAATCCGGCACTGCAGATGGTCCAGGAATCAGCATGTTTTTACATAAGTAGAATGTGTCCTTTTGTTTAAAATGCATCTCTGGGTTGTTTGTGGGGCCTGCCTGGTGTTTTCACATGAGTAGAATGTGTCCTTTCGTTTAAAATGTATCTCTGGGTGATTTGTGGGGCATAGGAATTCATTCATTCCCCGCCCCCCCATATAGTCCGGCCCTCAACAAGGTCCGAGGGACAGTGGACCAGCCCCCTGCTGAAAAAGTTTGCTGACCCCTGGGCTAGATGGCCCTTGGTTTCCCTTGCAACCATGCGATTCTGTGATCTATGAAATGCCACCTCCTCAGCTGGATTTGGTGGAGGGAAGGGGCGTTTTTTCTAGGTATGATATTTGTTTGGGGTGTGGGATCAAAGCCACAGGGTGGACCTTGGCTTATTGACCCAGCAGAGGGGTGCTGAGTTTCTTTCTCTGCTGGTGCTGCCAGCCTCTCCTTTGGGCATAGCCATGTTTGCAGGAGGGCCTCTTAAACGTGTGTGTCCCTGCTTTGGGAATAGATCTGTCAGTGATCTGGGCCCATTTATGGATGCTGTGAAGGAAAAGAGGGTCAGACCACAGGCCTGGGTGAATCCATTTTATTTCATTAAGCAGAATTGCTGTGTAAAAGCCTCTGAGCAGTTTTCGTAAAATATGCACTATCCACTTGAACCGGGATGGAACCAGACGGTTGGCACTTAAAATAAAAAGGTGGCTTTCAAACAGGTGGTGTTGGTGGTGGGGAGTCAAGAGGAGCTGTGGTGGGTCTGGTTCGGAACAAATCTCCCTCCTGGGATGAATAAGGTAACATAGGTTAAAAATTAAAATCAGGTGTCAGAGAACTATTTTCAGACCAGGAGTAGGATCTAGGAGACATTGACTTAGCTGAGATCATGAGAAATGAGGGTTTACGTGACTTCATAGATACAGATTTTATTCTTTGAACTGCCCTGAGACCCTCAGGTATAGGGTGGTATATAAATTCAATTAATAGTACAGTCATACCTCATGTTACGTTTGCTTCAGGTTGCGTTCCGCAGCGACCCAGAAGTACCGGAAAGGGTTACTTCCGGGTTTTACCGCTCGCGCATGTGCAGATGCGCAAAATGATGTCATGCGCAGAAGCGGCGAATTGCGAGCCGCACACACACAGACGTGGGTTGTGATCTGCTCATGTTGCGAACGGGCCTCCAGAACGGATCCCGTTCGCAACCAGAGGTACCACAGTAGTAATAATAATAATAATAATAATAATAATAATAATAAATCACAAAGCCTAAAAGCTTGGCAGTATAGAGGCTGGATCTAAAAGCATTTTGAACCTATAAAAGACATGTATTAAGCACAAGAAGATGTCTTCTCTTTTGAGTCCCACCTTCAGAGTTTTGAAATATCTAACCTGTAAGTTTCCAGGATCCCTGGAACAGGATCCCTAGTGGGATCTGGCCAGTAGCTCCTCTCGTCCGGCATCCTCTTCTCTCAGTGGCCAATCAGATGTCTGTGGGAAACCTGCAAGCAGGACGCCTTCCTAAGAGCACTCTCTTTCCCCTCCTGGGGCTCCCAGCAAATGCAATTCAGAACATTACTGCCTTCCATGATGGGGGCAGACCATAGCCATCACGACTAGTATCAACTACTTGATCTAATCCTCTTTTAAGGATGTCCAAGTTGGTACCCATCTTTGCCTTCTGGGGGAGTAACTTCCATACTTTTAAATGTGCGCTGTGAGAAGGCTGTTTGTCGATTTATTTATTTATTTGGTTTTTCAGATTAAAATTTTACAGTCACATATACAACATACAACATAGAAACAAGATCCCAAAGAATCTTCTGGACTTCATTTCTCCCCTTTGTGGGTCCTGTTGTTAGTCCTTTCCTCCTGCATATTTTTTAAATAATCCAAATCTTTTATCTCTCCATTGTGTCCAAAATTCACCATTAAACTACAAGTGTTACTCCAATCCTGGTAACGGTTTTAACTGTTTACAATGGTTTTTAAGATAGATTATAAATTTCCCCCATTCCTTGTTAACATTTTGGTCTTCCTGATTTCTGATTCTTCCGGTCATTTTAGCCATTTCGGCATCATCCGTCAATTTGATCTGCCATTCTTCTCTGGTAGGGAATTTATCTTCCTTCCATCTTTGGGCCAATAACAACTGCCCAGCCGTGGCTGCATACATAAATAGTCTTTTCTGCTCCCTTGGGATTTTGGCACCTAAAAGAAAGGCTTTGGGGTTTTTTAAGAAAAGGTTATTTTAAACATTTTTTCAACTCAATATATATCATTTCCCAAAATTATTTTATTACAGTCATACCTCATGTTACGTCCGCTTCATGTTACATTCTTTCAGGTTACGTCCCGCGGCGACCTGGAAGTACCGGAAAGGGTTACTTCTGGGTTTCGCCGCTTGCGCATGCGCAGAAGCGCAAAATGATGTCATGCGCAGAAGTGGCGAATCGCAACCCGCGTGTGCGCAGACGAGCCGCTGCAGGTTGCACTCTTTTCATGTTGCGAACGGGCCTCCGGAATGGATCCCGTTCGCCACCAGAGGTATCACTGTACTTTACACTTCCACCACACATGATAAAATGTGCCTTCTTTTTCCTACGTACGTTTTCTCCTCCTCTTCCTCCAGGGTCTGGCGACCTTCAGGGAGGTGGCTGTGTGCTTCACAGTGGGGGAATGGGCTATGATGGATCCCAGCCAAAGAGCTCTGCAGCGGGAAGTCATGGAGAGGAATTATGAGACGGTGGCCTCTCTAGGTAAGGGCACCGTTTTCCCTCTTGACCCATTGATGGTGAAGGTATGAATTTACTATTGGTTCCATTCATCCCTGTGCTCTCTTTTCGGTTACCATCTCAGCTTGCAGAATCTTAGTGACCCCTCTAAGCTGGTGGTGCTATTGATTCATGCCCGATTAGTCCTAGATAACATAACAATACTCTGTGATTTAATCCTAGTGTGATTTTGTTGGCATCCGTCTGTCTTGAGACAGTCCGTGCCTGACCGGTGCTGCTGGGACCATACAGCCCTCTTCAATTCAGGTGGTGAAGAATTATAACCCTTCGTAACCTTCAGAAGGCTCGATCTGGAATGGCTGAGTGCGAACCAAACTAACTAGTCTTGTCTGTTTCCTTGGTAGAACCAAACTTCACTTCCTGTTGGGGAGGAGGAGAATATCCATTTATCCAGGATCCCAAAAACAGGGAGACATCAGCAGGTAGATACTTAGCTGTGTAATAATCATCCAGGAGAGATTGTCCCGTCAGGCTGCGTGTTCTCCAAGTGGATTTCTTTAAAAGGGGTTTAAGAACAAAGTTCTCAATGGCAGCTACCGTTCATTGATTAAATTTCAATCCCATCCTTTCTCACAGGGTGCCGTGATGGCTATACGCTGTCCTTGGAACCAAGGGAGCAAATGTTACAGAGGGGTGTTGAGGAAGCTGGGCTGTAGGCCTTTGGTCTAATCCAGCAGGGCTCTTTGGATAAAGGAGAAGGGATAGTCTCCAGGTTGAAGTTTCCCCTCCATCTGCTGAGATATTCCCAAAATTAAACTAGCTAGATTGGCTTCCGAAGTGCCACGGATGTATAGGGAGCACCTGTGAGAAGTGTCGGGTGGACCAACAAGCCTGTCTCTTTATTTTAAAGAAATTTCCAAGCCGCACTTCATTTCCTGGCTGCAAGGACGAGATCCACTTGGACGGGGCTCTAATGAAGGGGAGAGGTCTGCAGGTACGGATTTCGAAAACAGGAGATATCTTGGGAACAAAACCGTGGTTCCATATCTGTGGCTAAGGTTGCCAGTGAAATGCAAAGCCAGCTGTTAGTTAACCGGTGAGGAATTCCCCATATACAGTGGTACCTCGGGTTACACATGCTTCAGGTTACATACGCTTCAGGTTACAGACTCCGCTAACCCAGAAATAGTACCTCAGGTTAAGAACTTTGCTTCAGGATGAGAATAGAAATCACGCAGCAGCGGAGCGGCAGCAGCAGGAGGCCCCATTAGCTAAAGTGGTGTTTCAGGTTAAGAACAGTTTCAGGTTAAGTACGGACCTCCAGAACGAATTAAGTTCTTAACCCGAGGTACCACTGTAGTTTAGAGCAGGCACCCCCAAACTCGTCCCTCCAGATGTTTTGGGACTACAATTCCCATCATCCCTGACCACTGGTCCTGTTAGCTAGGGATCATGGGAATTGTAGTCCCAAAACATCTGGAGGGCCGAGTTGGCCTATGTCTGGTTTAGAGCAACATTGTAAATCTGCAGAGTGTTTGTCTTGGACCATCCTTGCCCTGGGGGCAAGGCCGTAGCTCAATGGTAAAGCATGAAGATTTGCATGAAGATGTTCCTAGGATTAATCCCTATAATCTTCAAGTAGAGCTGGGAAGGGTGTTTGTCTCAAACCCTTCAGAGCAGCTGCCAGTCGGGGTAGGCAGTACAGTCATACCTTGTGTTGCTTTCCACTCTTGTTATGGACTTTCAACTTATGAACGCAGCAAACCCAGAAGTGTTTACTTCCAGGTTCGCTGCCTGTGCATGCAGAGAAGTGATCTGCGCGCATGCACAGAAGCGCTCAGTCGTGCCGTGCACATGTGCAGAAGAGGCACTCTAGTTGCAGACTTGTTGTTTTTAACTTCTTTATTTCTTTTTAATTGCCTGGTTTTATGTACAATTGTAAGGACATGGGTAGCACTGTGGGTTAAACCACAGAGCCTAGGGCTTGCTGATCAGAAGGTTGGTGGTTCGAATCCCCACGACGGGGTGAGCTCCCATTGTTCGGTCCCTGCTCCTGCCAACCTAGCAGTTCAAAAGCACGTCAAAGTGCAAGTAGATAAATAGGTACCGCTCTGGCGGGAAGGTAAATGGCGTTTCCGTGTGCTGTTCTGGTTCGCCAGAAGCAGCTTAGTCATGCTGGCCACATGACCCGGAAGCTGTACGCTGGCTCCTTCTGCCAATAAAGCGAGGTGAGCGCTGCAACCCCAGAGTCGATCACGACTGGACCTAACGGTCAGGGGTCCCTTTACCTTTACCTATGTGCAATTGTAAACCACTCTGATGTTTTATATGAATATCGAGTGATCCATGTCATCCAGTTTTCTTAATATTTTGTACACTTGTTGAATGATCAAAATTAAGTTTAAATCTGAAATTTAAATTTTTTTATCTCATCCCATTTTTGAGTTATGAGGGTTTGAAATTTGGCCTTGCCGGACTGCACAAAAACCCGAGTATCAGTATACCACTCCTGCAGTGCAGAAGGGGTCGAGGGCAGGCAGATTAGTGGACATCAAGTGATCTTCGGATCAGAAAGGAATTGAAGTGGTTGTCTGAGACTGTAGCATATAAGGAAAGCAGCCTTGATTTCAGCAGGGGAAAAGAAGAGAAAGAGGGAAAATTGTAGAGATGCCAAAAAATCTTAAGCAACATCTAATTGGACTTGATCAATGATGAGATCCTTTGCTTTTCAAATGTGTTTCCCTTCCCCTTCCCACCCCCAGCAGATGCCGGGCAGGCCAATGAAATTTACAGGGAACAACAGATGGCAGCAACTATCAAGTGCGAAGCAGAAAAAGAGATGTGTGGGGAAAGTGAGGGGCCAAAAACGCCGGAAAGAAACATGCCAAAGCACGGGATGAAGAAACCCTCTACTTCTCAGGGTTTGCATCAAAGAACGCACAGTGGGGAGAAATCCTTTAAATGCATGCAGTGCGGAAAGGGGTTTAGAGTGAGCAGCAGCCTTGCTTTGCACGAAAGGACACACACCGGCAAGAAGCCCTTTAAATGCATGGAATGCGGGAAGACCTTCAGTCAAAGCGGCAACCTTACTGCTCATCGGAGAACTCACACAGGGGAGAAGCCGTTCAAGTGCATGGAGTGCGGGATGTGCTTTAGCCAGTGCGGTAACCTTGCCTCTCATCAAAGAACTCACACAGGGGAGAAACCGTTCAAATGCCTGGAGTGTGGGAAGAACTTCAGGCGGAGTCATCACCTTACCAAACACCGAAGAACCCACACGGGGGAGAAGCCGTTCAAGTGCATGGAGTGTGGGAAGAGCTTCAGCGTGCGCAGCAGCCTTACAGTACATCAAAGAACCCACACGGGAGAGAAACCATTTAAATGCATGGAGAGCGAAAAAGCTTCAGCCAGAGTGGTGGCCTTACTGGCCATCTAAGAATCCACACAGGGGAGAAAGCATTTAATTACGCTTATTCTTCTTATTCTTCTTAGTATTATTATTACTACTGCCACTGTTGATTTATTAATCGCTTTCTAAACCACCGTCTCAAGGCAATTTACACATAAGATAATGGCAAAGAGTTAAAACCACCAAAAAACCCCAAATATATTTAAAACAAGACTAAAATCTTTACCAACTGGACAGTCGTAGCAAGGACCCCATTTATCCAGCTGGCAAAACTCTATTGGAGCAAAAATGTCTTCAGCTGTTTCCAGAAAGTGCAGACCGTGGGTGCCTGTCATATCTCAGCAGGAACGCTATTCCACAGGACGGGAGCAGCCACACTAAAAGCCCATCTCTGAGTTATTGCAGAGCAGGCTTCTGAGATTTTTGGGACTCAACAGCAGAAACTCCTGCAGACCACAGCAATATCTGCTGGGTGTGTAAGGGATAAGGCGGTCTCTTGAGTAACCTGGTCCCGAATTGTATAGGGTCTTATATGTTAGTAGCAACACCTTGAAATTGGCTGCATCCAAGAATAGCTTCAGCTGCACCGCCGCCCTTAATGTACATCAAAGAACTCACAAAGGGGTGGAACCATTTTAAATGTATTTAGTGTGGGGAAAAGCTTCAGTGTGAGTTGTACTGTAAGTGACTGCCTTTACAGTACACCAAAGAAGGCACACAGGGGAGAAGCCATTTTAAGTGCATGGAGTGTGGAAAAAGTCTTGGAGTTGCAACCTTCCTTCCCATGAAAGAATCCACATCTGGATTTCACGTCGGGATTGAAATTGCCTAGAATATGGAAAGAGCTTCACATCAAAGAGCCTGCAAAGGACAAATGATGTAAATGCCTGGAGCGTGGCAAAAGCTCCTCTTGGACGTAACGGGGTTTCTTCTGCAAGGTTGGGGGAGGGGCTTTGTTTCATTTGTTTATTCGTTAGATTTCTTACCCACCTTTTACCATAAGCTCCCAGGCAGGGTTACAGAAAATAACAACAAAACAATAATTACAACAATAAAACAGACCAATATAAAATAAAAGTTTTCAGCTATCAAACATGAAAAGTGTAAAAAAAAACACACCACGTTATATATAAAACAATTAAAACCAATTCCATGTTTTAAGAAGAAATAGACCTTTGGGGAAAAGCAATGCTTTTAAATGGTTTTCATCGCTGTTTTTAATCGGGTCACTTACTGAATTGCTTTTAAATATCCATATAGTGTGCTTTTTGTTGTATCTGTTTCAATTTCCGCTGTGAGACGCCTTGGGTCCTGCATTGGGAAAAAGGCGAGATGTAAATAAAATAAATAAATATATATTAAAAAAAGAGTTTTAACAGTTGCAATACAGGGGCGGGCTGGGAATAAAAATCTCCAATTTAAAAGGTTTGTTTATGATGGAAAGTGTTTGGTAGATGCCGGGAAGGCAACAGAGACAGGACCTGTCTAATAGGTAACGGAAAGGCCACCACACAAAAGGTTGTTGTGTATCTGTGGCGGCTCTGCAGCATTCGAGACAAATTTTGTGGCAAAGAAGCAGTGGGACTTACAAAATTGCTGCTCAGATGATGGTTTTTTGCCACGTCGAGACATGAAAAGAAGACATGACACAAAGAGAAGGGAAATCCGGGGGGGAAACAATGACAGACTCGGATGACAAGAACTGTGTGTGGCTTAACAATGAACCTGTAGGCAGACGGATAAAAATTAAAATGGGAGAAGTATGACAGCAGACATACATGCACACAGATAATCCCCTTTGCAGGCAAGACTAATAGTTCTGTCTCAGAAGAAGAATCTTTATTTGCATCAGCCACTAGCCATAGCAATAAAATAAGATAAAATGTACTGAAGATAGAGGTTAACTATAGAAAATACATTTTGGGGGTTTACATCAATAATCAAATAATAGATCTCATTCTAATTGCTCCTGCTAAAATCCTTGCAGTTTTTGCTGTCACCTGATCGTCTTGATCCAAAAGAAAGGACACTAGCAGTGGTTGAGCGACCGGGTATGGACGATAATAGAAGGGTAATAACCTCACTCCTCAAATCTTTATAAAGTGGAAGCCAGAAGCACTTTATAGGAAGGAAGTATCGAGCCACTGACTCAATACTTCCATTTTCACAGGTACATAACCGTTTTTCCAGTGGAAATTTTTGCATTTGACCCTCAAGTACAGCTGAAGGCTGTACAGTGGTACCTCGGGTTACATACACTTCAGGTTACATACGCTTCAGGTTACAGACTCCGCTAACCCAGAACTAGTACCTCGGGTTAAGAACTTTGCTTCAGGATGAGAACAGAAATCATGCTCTAGTGGCGCGGCAGCAGCGGGAGGCCCCATTAGCTAAAGTGGTGCTTCAGGTTAAGAACAGTTTCAGGTTAAGAACGGACCTCCGGAACGAATTGAGTACTTAACCTGAGGTACCACTGTATGTTTAATCTTGCGAAAGTGAAATCGCTTATGTTTTTTGGAACTGTTAAATTTTGCAAATAGGGTGCCAGAGTTTCATAATGACTATCTCATGTGCAGATTCATCGGCTATCGTGATAGGACTTGCCCAAGCTGGCCATATAGGATGGAAAACATTTTAAACCCAAGACTGCTACTCTCTGCAGGACGCATCTGGCTGCGTATAACAAAGGTACTAGGAGAAGCCAAGTAGCTGCTCTCCAGATTTCAGTAAATCCTGTTTGCCAGAGGTTGTGGAACAGCAATCCTTTCAACTCTGGGAAGATGGTCATTTCAGTTTACACATGTTTCACCCACAACAAGGTTCTAGCACATACCACTTCTAGAAAACGAGATGGTGGAGCGACTGCTGCAAAACATTTTCCTTAAAAGTTTGCTATCACAGGTAATCCTTTCTTGTGTTGTTGCAGTTTATTTAACCTGACCCCCCCTAAGGTTCCTGGGCAGGCAACATCGATTAAAACACCACACTGATACAGTGGTACCTTGGTTCTCGAATGGCGTAGTTGATCGGCTCCCAAATGCCGAAAACCCCAAAGTGTTCCAGTGTTTGAACGTTTTTCAGAAGCCAGACGTCCGACGCAGCTTTTGCTTGAGTGCAGGAAGGTCCTGCAGCCAATCGGAAACTGCACCTTGCTTTTCACACGGTTTTGGGAGTCGAACAGACTTCCGGAACGGATTAAGGTTGAGAACCAAGGTTCCACTGTACTAAGATACAATATTAAGGTAAAGGACCCCTGACAGTTAAGTCCAGTCGCGGACGACTTTGGGGTACAATATTAAAAACAGTTTGAAACAACTTAAAATGTCAGAAATAAGGTGGTCCTAAAAAATATGCAGCATACTAAGGGAACTCCTTTGCCAATAAGTGATCTTTCTGTGGGTAAAACACACAAAGGAGAAGTAGTGGAAAGGTCCTAAGTGGGGCCAGGGAATGCACTTGCTGCCCACAGAACACAGTGGTTTAGGGTAATTGGGAAAATGGGAGGAGAAATGGAATGGAGCATACTGGAAAGGGGCATGGCTGTCTGGAACCCGGAACAGGAGCACTCTATAATGCAACCTTTTTGCTGGAGGGTCCACTTGTGCAATGAAGCACATACAAACAAAATCTCAGTCTGTTCATCACTTTGTATGGTGAATGGTAATTCCAACAGCCACTCACATCTGAATCTTGAAGTCTTTCCTGGCAGTGTTGCCAGTGGTTTGCTAGGTGCTCCAGAATATGATAAAACAATCCAGGCTTGCACAAATCCAAAATCATGCATTCAAAGAAAAACAAAAACCTGTCACTCTTCACTTAACGTGAAAAAAAGCAGAAAGCACTCTGCAAGGATATTCTTGTGGACTCTCTTATGCCGACAAGGGTCTGAGGACCAGGCTGAGGAGACAAAGGGAGGTCAGAACCCTTTCCTTTTTTCTTTTTTTCTTTACAAACACTGACAGTTACGAAGCACCTCTCTTAAACACAGCTTTTGCTATCAGAATGGTAGCCTGCACTGAAGAAAGGAAGTTCCATTTTGGTCCGGAAAGGTAAGGTAAGGAAAAGGTCCAGTTTGCAACAGTGCTTGATACCAACCTCCCTTCTGGATTTCTTCCCAGATCAGTTGCTTAGAGCGTGGTGGTGATAACGGCAAGGTTGTGGGTTCGATCCCTGTGCAGGCTAAATGCATATTCCTGCATTGCAGGGGGCTGGACTAGATGACCCTCGGGGTCCCTTCCAACTCTACAATTCTACAATCACTTGTAAATTTGAAGCAAAACAAAAGAATATCACATGCCTTCTGGAAGTGTTAATCCAAGAGATTCTCCTGAAAGGTCACTCCTTCCATAACAACAAATCAAGACATTTTGTATTTGAAGAGCCCTAAAATATGGGTTATGTCCCCCCAAAAAAACAAAACACTGGAGACAGGAATTAAAATGTTTGTTTAGAGGCTCTTTCTGAGATCTACTGCCCTGAGATCTACAGATGAAGGGGGGTATACAAATTTAATAATAATTTATCAGGGATTTAAGAGCATAATAGCACAAGAAGAGACTCTTGTCTAGCATCCTATTCTCACAGTGGCCAACCAGACAGCTGTGGGGTGGAGATTCCAGAGGCAGATATATCAATGGCCTCATTCACTATAAAAATACAAGACCCCCATTTCCAGAGGGAATAGCTGCATTTCCACTGAACCTTTGCTCACGAAGCTGTGCATGTTTTCCTATTTTATGGTATTATCCACAGCCATTTATAGCCCAGGGAGCGGGGAATTGGTTATGTTCTGCATTTTTAATGTAAACAACAAAATCATACTGAAGAATTTTTTAAAAAATATTCTTAAAAATTACTTTTCTAATATACCCCCAATAGAAGCCAAATTCCATGCCAGAGCAAGAGCCAGGTACCAGGACGAACTGCGAGTGAAGCTTGTTCCCCCCGTCCCTGGAAGGAATTTGCAAGGATGATTTGCCCTCTGTCATCCTTGTTTTTCGTTCACTGACGATCCCCCGCTGTCATGGGGGCAGCCTCTATTAAGGCAGGTGGAACCGAACATTTTCTAACCCCAGAAACTCTTGTTTATATGTCCATTTTTCTAGAAGGACAGATTCCCATACTTTCATGTAGCAGTAAGTGATACCTGCTGAAGTGAGAAATGAACCCCCCCAGAGCAGCCACAAAAGCATCCAGACCCACCACACACCAGGGGCTAACCTTTTCCATAGCTGCCCCCCCCTCAACTCCCTCTGTCAGCCTAATCCAGAGCGAGTCCTGTCAAATTGGACATGGACCCTAGAGTGCAAATAGCTGACATGGCATGGAGACATTGAAATAGGTGGTCCGTGTGGGGGTGGGGGCAGGCCATTTCTATACAATCTCCTTGTGTTACGATCACTGGAGACGTTCTTTCAAGATCTTGAAAGACATTCTTTTCAATATCTTGTATTAAAAGTGTTGATATTTCCCAGTACAATACACAGGTGTTGTCTGTTCAATTCAGTTCAGTTCCTTTAGCCCAGGCCCAGCTCAGTGTAGGGAGAACCAAACCCTTCCCTCAGGATTTTCCCTCCAAAAATTCTCCTCAGAGCACGGAGGACGGGCCTTAGGGGCCCTGCTTCCTGATTGGCTCTCTCCTCCCAGCACTCTCTTCCATTGGCTCTCTCCAGTGCCCGTCTGATTAGACCAGCATTCCCTGCTTCTTCATCACTAATAAGAGGGTCCCTGAGCCAGGAGATTATTATAAAGCTAACCTGTAAATGGATTTTCAGAGGAGGGAGACAGGAGAGCAGGACAGCACTTGACAGTGAACATAGGCAGAGTGTTGTGGTTCTTGGAAACGTTCAATGCTAGTATTTCCCAGTAAAATGTACAGAACATTGCTTTCAGTACTAGTGAGGTCCTAAATTTGCCTCACAGGGTTGTGACCAGAGGCTGAAATAAATTTGTAATATTTACCGTATATGGGTTCTCTTACTATTCACATAGCATGTCCATGGCTACAGCCACAAAAGGAAAATTCAAAACCACGTAATGTTACTACTACACTACTAAATTTATTACCTGCCCTGCACCAGCAGGTCCAAGGAAGGGGCACAACAAGTTAAAATTCAGCATTAAAAATGAAGTTAAATTACAGTCACGGGAATAGGATGGGTGCTGAAAATACACATCTCAAGAAAAAGATGTTGAAATATACATTTGCTAAAAAACCAGAAGCTTTTTTGTTAGGAATGGTTGGAAATTAAATAAATAGAAAAGATCAGAAATTATTTCTATATGCAGTGACGGCAGCAAGGATACTACTGGCCCAAAAATGGAAACAGGAGGAACTACCATCTATAGAAGAGTGGAGAATGAAATTAACAGACTACGCAGAACTAGATAAATTAACAGGGAAAGTCTGAAACCAACGAGATCACAAGTTCACCGAGGACTGGAGTAAATTTGTGGATTATATGAAAAGTATATGTGATGAACAAATAACGTTTGTGGGTTTACAGGAAGCTTTGTGAAGAAATATGTATAGAAACATTGTAAAAAAGGGAAGAGGGGGAGTAGGTGGATTTTAAGATAAAAGACAATGACAAATTTTGAACTTGCAGTATAAAGACGAGAATACGGAGGATTCACGGATGAACTGATGGAAGTCAAAAATATGTATTTGTGATTGTATTGAAAATGTATGACTAAAAATTCTTCTTTATTGAAAATTAATAAAAAATAATTCAAAAAGAAAAAAAGAACATCTCAAGTGTTAAAATGCCAGGGTAAAAAGGGGCATCTTCAGCAATTGCCCAAAACTGTATAGGGAAGGTACAAGATAAATATCTGGGGAAGGAATATCACAGCTTAGGGAACCACTGTAAGAAGCATTAGTAGGGTAATATTCATAAGAACGTAAGAATGGCCAGTCTACCTGACTAACCTAGATTAATTAAATCCAATGGGTCTACTCACAGTAGGGCTTGATTACATTAGAACATAATCTGCAAAACAAACGACACGAAACCATCTGGTAAAGCCACCATTACATGCAAGAGTTTTATAGCATGCAAATTTAACAATTGATAAATGCATACATTCCCCCAGCTAAACTCTGAAGAGTCTTCTTATTTAAAGCTTCCTGCATACCCAGTTGTGTGTAGCATTTTAATTTAACGGAAATACATAACTACCAACCCAGAGAGGAATTCTAGGGAGCAGGCTCCTGTGGTCTTAGATGCAGGTGTTTGGGATCTACGATCCAAACAGGAAATTAGCCATGAAATCTAAAAGCAATGTTTTCTGATCTCTGTGTGTGTCCCAGAGAAGCGATTAAGTTACAGGCAAAAATGAAAAAACAAACCTGAAGTGAAGATGAATCTAGGGGAGAATTTTCTCTGCTCACCAACATTTCCAAAAAGTATTCAGAAGCATACAGTAGGAAAAGATAGCCATTCTGCTAGTAGGCATTGAAAGACTTGTCCTCCATTGATTTATCTAACCCTCTTTTAGAACATCTTGTGAGAGTGAATTCTATCATCCAGCTATGTAATGTGTGAAGGTTTTCCTTTCTCTGTCCCGAATCTTCGAACATTTAGCTTCACTTGAGGTTCCTGAATTCAAGTATTATGAGAAAAACCTCTCTCCTTCCACTTTCTCCACACAGCGTATAATATTACATAGTTCTATCACGTCCCCCCCTTCTCTAAACTAAAACAGCCCCGAATGTTGGGAGGGGCCGGAGAGAAGGATCGCAAGAAAGAAGTTTGGACAAAATAACCTGAGAACAGATAGGGCAATATTCAGAAATCAGCAGAACACCTCAACTTCTCCATTGCTGACCTAAAAGTAGCCATTCTTCAACAAAGGGACATCACCAGGAAATGTGATGTGAAACCATTGAATTACTACCAGGCTGGCCTTACAATTAGGCAGTCAGTCAGGGGGACTTCCGGGTTAGTGCCATCGGCAATGGCGGAATTCCTCTGATGCAGAGGAACCCGCTCCACGGAATTTGGGTCTGGCCGCTGCGGCGAAAGCGGAGACCCGTTAAAAATCACAGGCGGGTGAAGCCTGTGATTGTGGGATTCGGCGGGCACCTTTTGCGCCTCCCCTACTCGCGGGGAAACCCGATTTTCAGGCTCTGGAGCGAAGTAGGGTGAGCGGTGCGGTGCTTCGAATCAATTGCTTCTTCCGCGGAGTGAAGCCAGTCCTCCGAAACACCAAAAACCCGGA
The DNA here is from genome assembly GCF_027172205.1 of Podarcis raffonei. Taxonomy (NCBI): domain Eukaryota; kingdom Metazoa; phylum Chordata; class Lepidosauria; order Squamata; family Lacertidae; genus Podarcis; species Podarcis raffonei. Next base: position 122,599,254 of record NC_070603.1, read on the forward strand.
AGTAACAGCTCTGGTTTTCGGACGATTTTCGGGAGCCAAACATGCTACGCAGCTTCCATTTTTAGTTTCCCTATTGTACGGAGGCTTCGGCTTTTGAACACAGTGCCGAATTTTACACATAAGCTAAGCAAACTATAGCTTAGGGCCCTACTCTAAATAAAAACTGGGTGTACATTTCCAATATTAATACACTTCTTCTTAATTGTATTTCAGTTCAACAATCACTTTGATAAAATACATACTTTGTTATGTGCAAATGGCTTTAGATACCTATTAGGTCCACAAGACTACATTTTCCCCTAAAGTTTTGAAGTTTAAAATAAGGGGTCATCTTATACATGGATAGTGCATAGTGCATTTTCTTAATTTTGAGACCCAAATTACCATATAGCACATACTCAACACAAAAACCAGTGATAATTTGTTGTTGACAAAGGACAGCTGGACATATAAAGGGCCGCATTACCTTCAGTAGCTTAGGACCTCATCAAACCTAAATCCGGCCCTGGTTTCAGAAGTCAAACAGTCTTCCAGAATGGATTACGTTCAACAAATGAGGTTTGACTGTATTATTTTTTTTGGAACTTTGTTTTTTTTAGTTTTTATTATGATTCATATAGAAATTTTTCAATCTGGTGGTGCACTGTTTAATGTGTTTTATTTACTGCTCACAACTACTTTTCCTGTTTGCAATTACGCAAATCTTTTCATCATAGAATAGTAGGGCTGGAACAGACCCCAACCCCCACTAGGGTCATCTAGTCCACGTCCACCCCCACAATGCAGGAATCTCTCATACACACACACACACACACACACACATTTTTATTGGGTTTTTTAGCATATCATTTCCAACAATCATATAACATTAACTTCTTATCTTATACAATATTTTAGACTTCCATCAACACCTCTGATGATTTTTCATTCTTTATCACTTATTCTGCATTTCTTAATTTCCCTATTACTCTTAATTATCATTAACTAATAACTTTCCTCACAGTCTTTCTTGCAATATTTCAAACCGTCCTGCTTACAAAACTTATTGCAGTCCTACTAGTGCAATCTGTTCATTACAATTACTTTTCAAATAATCCATATATTTACTCTGGTCTTCTAAGAATCTCTGATCCCGCAGGTTTCAAACCCTTCCTGTTAATTTATCTAATTCTGCATAGTCCATCAGTTTCACCTGCCATTCTTCTTTCGTCAGTAATTCTTCTTGCTTCCATTTTTGTGCCAATAATATTATTGCTGCTGTCATTGAGTATAAAAACAATCCTGTCTATTAATATCATCTCCCACAATGCCAAGTAAAAATGCTTCTGATTTCTTAACAAATGCATATTTCAACACCTTTTTCATCTCATTATATATCATTTCCCAGAAGTGCAATGCAGGAATCTCTACTAAAGCGTCCATGACAGATGGTCCATCCAGCCTCTGCCTTGAGTATGGTTTCAACTATGGAAGAGCAGCATTCGAATGAGTAGGGTGAGAAGATGCTGTCAGGGATTGGACCTGCAGAGCGAATTATCTACCACTGAGCCCTTTCCCGAAATAATTTATAATAAAGAAATACCCTGAGTTATTGGCACAAGATTGGCACAGTCGACCTAAGCCAGCCTTCTGAAACTTGGCGCCAGCCAAACATCCCAGACAACTCCCATAACCCTTGGCCATTGCGCAAAGTGGCTGGAACTGGATGGGAGTTGTAGTCCAACCGCACCTGGGTCATAGAATCATAGAATCATAGAATCATAGAGTTGGAGGAGACCACAAGGGCCATCGAGTCCAACCCCCTGCCAAGCAGGAAACACCATCAGAGCACTCCTGACATATGGTTGTCAAGCCTCTGCTTAAAGACCTCCAAAGAAGGAGACTCCACCACACTCCTTGGCAGCAAATTCCACTGTCGAACAGCTCTTACTGTCAGGAAGTTCTTCCTAATGTTTAGGTGGAATCTTCTTTCCTGCAGTTTGGATCCATTGCTCCGTGTCCGCTTCTCTGGAGCAGCAGAAAACAACCTTTCTCCCTCCTCTATGTGACATCCTTTTATATATTTGAACATGGCTATCATATCACCCCTTAACCTCCTCTTCTCCAGGCTAAACATGCCCAGCTCCCTTAGCCGTTCCTCATAAGGCATCGTTTCCAGGCCTTTGACCATTTTGGTTGCCCTCCTCTGGACACGTTCCAGTTTGTCAGTGTCCTTCTTGAACTGTGGTGCCCAGAACTGGACACAGTACTCCAGGTGAGGTCTGACCAGAGCAGAATACAGTGGCACTATTACTTCCCTTGATCTAGATGCTATACTCCTATTGATGCAGCCCAGAATTGCATTGGCTTTTTTAGCTGCCGTGTCACACTGTTGGCTCATGTCAAGTTTGTGGTCAACCAAGACTCCTAGATCCTTTTCCCATGTAGTGCTCTCAAGCCAGGTGTCACCCATCTTGTATTTGTGCCTCTCATTTTTTTTGCCCAAGTGCAATACTTTACATTTCTCCCTGTTAAAATTCATCTTGTTTGTTTTGGCCCAGTTCTCTAATCTGTCAAGGTCGTTTTGAAGTGTGATCCTGTCCTCTGGGGTGTTAGCCACCCCTCCCAGTTTGGTGTCATCTGCAAATTTGATCAGGATGCCCTTGAGTCCATCATCCAAGTCGTTGGTCACCGGAGGCTGTTCCTGGCTGAGCAGCTGGCGGCATAAGGCGGTCGGCTTTATTTATTGGCTTGCTTGCTTGCTTGCTTGAGAATTGCTTTGAAGTCATTTCAGCACCAGGTGGAAGAGAAAATCTCTCCCCAGATAAATGGGGGGCAGGGTGTGCATGTGGGCTTTGATCTCCCCCTCCCACAACCCCCCCCCCTCAATTGCACATTCCCTGGGGAGGCTGTTTCCACCTGCAGGGAGAGGGGGCTTCAGATAGCATTTTGCAAGGGAGACGATGCAGCGCTTCGGGACGCATCCTGCGGGTACGTTGCATGGGTCAGCGCCTATGGATTAGGAGAAAGCCGAGAGGGAAAGCTGAACCTCCCTCCTCCCCCATTATCCTTCAAGATCTCTCTCTCTCTCCCCCCCCTTTGCAAAAAAGCAAATTCTTAATTCTGTGCATTGCACCTCCTGGTCTCTGCACGCTCCGATCTCCTCCTTGGAATATGCAGAGAACCCCCCCTCCCCAATTCTCTCTCTCTCTCTTTTTTTTAAAGAATATTTATTAGATTTTCCAATTTTTTAAACAAACAAACAAAAACAGAGCAAACAAAAACATTAAAAAAGACATAAAATTCATAAACCATACTTTTAAATAACAAATTTCTCAGACCTCCTCATACTTCTCCTCCTTGTATCCCAATTAAGGTTATTTGTTCAGCAAATCCTTCATTTAAAGCATTACAGCTTATAACATTACCTTATTTTTCAAACCCTTTTTCCCCCCCATCTATGTTCCTTTATATCATTACAGCTAGAAACCACTCAATTTCAATCCAACACCATTTAACTTTCCTTAATTTTACAGTATTTCTGTAAATAGTCCTTAATTTTTTTCCAATCTTCTTCAGCTGACTCTTCTCCCTGGTCACGGATTCTGCTCGTCAATTCTGCCAGTCCCATACAGTCAATCAGTTTCATCTGCCATTCTTCCAGAGTGGGTAGATCTTGCGTCTTCCAATACTTTGCGATGAGTATTCTTGCTGCTGTTGTAGCATACATAAAGAAAGTTTTGTCCTTACCCCTCCCCAATTCTCCCCCCCCCCTTCGTATTGCAGCTTCCTACCTCTCTAGGAAACCAAAGCTCGGTTGCTTTACTGGAGGGTTGAATGACATCAGCTGAGCACCCCCCCCCCCACTTTTCTTTTTCCCTCTTTGCCCACCCACCACCCATTTGGTCGCGGTCTGGCTTCAGCAGAGGTCCCCAAAGGGAGCTGCAGCAGCCCTTGTGGGAGTGCCAAGATCATAGTGTTGGGAAGGGACCCTTTGGGATCATCCAGCCCAACCCCCACTGCAATGCAAGAATCTGCAGCTGCCCCTTATGGGGATCGAACCTGCAACCTTGGCGTTATCAGCAGTGAAATAAAAAATTTAAGGTCTTATATATATAATAAATGTTCATAAATGTACCAAGCAAACACGTACATAAATATATAAACCACATGTCTGAAGCAGCACAGGAAAACAGCCCTGAAACCATTTTGACTCCCAAACTGACCAAATGATTTCTCTGCAAGGTCAAGGGAAATGGAAAAGCCTCCCCACTGTCTTTTCATTCACAAATCCTGTCTGAAGGGTATGTCTCAGGAACTAAGTATTTATCATTACAAAAGACTGGCCAGGCTTCCCAGTCAAGTAAGCATTAACAGGTAACTTGCCAGACAGGAGATAAACAACGCACTCAGATTTCTGTTGTAGAACGCCCTTTCTGTGATGTAGGTATGATGTTTCTGGGGGTGGTCTTGATTCCAGGGTGGGCAATTTAAAATGTCTATATAAGGGCGGACACACCTTGGTTCGGGGTCCTCCTGCGTGTGAAGCGGGCACCCTGTTGCAACAGTTCAATAAAGATCAGGCTTACTAGCTGCTTTGCTTCTCAATATTCTCTGGTTGGCCTCTGTTCTTTTCTCCGACTGATGGAGAACCTGCAAAGGACTCTATATGGGCTCTTGTGTCCCCCTTAAGGGAATAAGGGCAGATTTTCGTTCATTACTGCAGCTAACCAGCTGAGCTATGAAGAGGCATAATCTTTTCATTAAATTTTCAGATTTTACAAGTTCTTTTAGACAACACTCAGAACAAATCTCTCCTATCCACTGACTTCCCACCCAACCTTCCATGCTGTCCTTTTCTTACCGCAAAAAGCTGTTATATTACTTATATTTCACCCATTATATACATTAATTCTAACTTATTAAACTACCAGTTCTCATCTGTTGCTATACTTCAAATCCTGCGTATTTTACAACAAAATGAGGAAAGTGAAATGTTGCAGTTAAAGCCTCTTGTCAAGGACATTGCAGACATTTCTACATTTGGGTGCTCTTCAGATATAATGTCCTGCTTGGGGTTTGTGTTGTGTATGTGAAAGATCAGAGTCAGCTCCAATGAAATGCCATATGACTCAAAGAGCAGATGCTTTTATGTAGAGCCCAAGTGATTTGCGGTTCTTCTTATGAAACATGAAATTTATTACGGTCAGAGACCAGCTTGAGAAACACAAATGGACCTACAATCCCAATAGCAAAACAAACATTTAAAACAATATACAACAATGGATTTTAAGTTTAAAAGTGCGATAGGCATATAAACACATAATAACTTTGCTAGACAACCTTAAGAGAAATGACTCAGAGTCGCCCATGGATCCGAGTTTGGGAATTTTCTTAACAAACTAGATTGAATCGGAGGATGGTCTGCGCCTACAGATCTGTGCGCAGAATCTGGTGACAATTCGGGTCGTCTTGTGGTCTTTGCCCAACAGGAGAAGATCAAATTTTTGCTTTACCTGGAGGTCAGCAAGCCTCACCAGCAGAGGGTCAATGGTTTCTCTACTTCGTAAAAGGGACATCTTTAAAATATGCGTTCAGGGCTTCCTATATCCCCCAATGGACAGGCGCAAATTCTCTGGTCGTATGGGACTTTATTAAGGTTCTTCTTAATGAAAGTTAGCACTTCAGTGGAAAGGCTGAAGAAAATGAATATGTGAGAACCATTGTTGGCATCGTCTGTCGACGAGATCTTCCTCTTGGCCTCGCTGATGTGGTCCTGATATGGCTCAGAAGCGCGCCAAATATTTGCAGCTAAAAGGTACAAATGTTTATGTCTTACGCTGCCTATCTATACCATTGGCGTTGCCTTTATCTATAGCGTTTCGCTTGCTGTGGTTCCACCTCACTCCCCGGTTCCTCAGATGGAACTGAAATAAATCTACATTGTCAATGGTTACAAGTGTAGTTTAAATGAAACGGGTAATGTTTGGCTGGCGCCTTACTTAGCCTTTGGCTGGGCTGAGCTGATGGAATGAATGCCCTAGGAACGTACCCACAAAATTGTCAAGAACAAACAGGGCCCAAGATGCCCAAATCTGTATGAGAAGATCTACAGTGGTACCTTGGTTCTCAGATGCCTTGGTACTCAAAGAACTTGGAACCCAAACACTGCAAACCCAGAAGTAAGTGTTCCGGTTTGCGAACTTTTTTCGGAAGCTAAATGTGCTCCGTTTTGAGTGCCACACTTCCGTTTTGAGTGTTATGCTGAGGTCTGTCTGTCTTTGCTATTTACAATGGTATCTCAGGTTACAGACGCTTCAGGTTACAGACTCCGCTAACCCAGCAGTTGTACCTCGGGTTAAGAACTTTGCTTCAGGATGAGAACAGAAATTGTGTGGCAGTGGCGCAAGGCCCCATTAGCTAAAGTGGTACCTCAGGTTAAGAACAGTTTCAGGTTAAGAATGGACCTCCGGAACGAATTAAGTTCTTAACTAGAGGTACCACTGTATTTTGCGTTTTTGCGGCTCTTTTTTGTTTTTGTTTTGTGACTGTGTGGAACTCAGTTCAGCTACTGGTTGACTGATTGTGTGTGTGACTACAGTACATTGATTATCGCTTTCATTTTATGGATCAATGGTCTCGTTAGACAGTAAAATTCATGTTAAATTGCTGTTTTAGGGGTTGTTTTTAAAAGGTCTGGGACGGATTAATCCATTTTGCATTGCTTTCTATGGGAAAGCACGCCTTGGTTTTGGAACGCTTTGGTTTTGGAACGGACTTCCGGAACGGATCAAGTTTGAGAATCAAGGTACCACTGTATATGAAATACATCATCCAAAGACCAATGAATGCAGTGGCCAAGTTTGCCGACAATACTAAATCGTTCAGGACCTCTTCAACAGGAGTGAGTGGCAGTAAAATGGCAAATGCAATTCAATGTGAAAAAAAGAAAAATAAAGTTTTGGGTATAGTGGCGGGGTGGGGATATTAATTTCACATATAAGCTCATGGGGTCTGAACTGATGATAACTGACCAGGAAGAAGAATGTGATGAAGATGATGACCCAGTGTGTGGCCGCTGTGGAAAAGACAAATTCCATGCATCTCCGCCAAGCTAAGCAGTTGGCTCCTTACCTCTCTCGCCCTGACCTAGCCACTGTGATCCACGCGACGGTCACCTCCAGACTGGATTATTGTAACTCGCTCTACGTGGGGCTGCCCTTAAGACTGACCCAGAAACTCCAGCGGGTGCAGAATGCTGCAGCGAGACTCCTTACGGGGTCTTTGCTGCGAGATCACATTCATCCGGTGCTATATCAACTGCACTGGCTGTTAAGGTGCTGGTTTTAACCTTTAAAGCCCTATACGGCCTAGGACCCTCGTACCTACGGGACCGCCTCTCCTGGTATGCCCCACAGAGAAACTCACGGTCTTCAAATAAAAACATCTTGAAGGTCCCAGGCCACAGAGAAGTTAGGCTGGCCTCAACTAGAGCCAGGGCTTTTTCGGCTGTGGCTCCGACCTGGTGGAACACTCTGTCACAAGAGACTAGGGCCCTGCGGGACCTGACATCTTTCCGCAGGGCCTGCAAGACAGAGCTGTTCCGCCAGGCCTTTGGCCAGGGCACAGCCTGACTCCCTCCCTCGGCAATCTTCGTGGAGCTCTGGCCCAATGGTGGCCAGTGGCTTGAATTTAATTAATTTTATAATGAATGATTTTAGAGTGTTGTTTGTGTTGTACTTTTGTATTGTTTTATTGTTGTTAGCCGCCCTGAGCCCGGCTTCGGCTGGGGAGGGCGGGATATAAATAAAATTTATTATTATTATTATTATTATTAGGGAACAAAAGAAAAAGCTCATCCTCAGCCTTTCACCCCCACCCCAACATTCTTAAGTGTAAAAAACACAGTTAAGAGAATAAAGAAAACCTCAAAATATACATTCTACCGGGATATGGATTGTTCATTTCCCCCCACCAAACTCACAAGCCCCAGACTGTGAGTTCTACATACCAGCTGTGTGCCAGGCTTATGACGTACGGGCTTGAAAAGTAACTTGTACAGTCAAGGGACCTATGAAGCTAAGAAAACTAAGAAAAAGTATTCAAATATTCATTGCAAATGGCACATCTGTATTTTTTTAAAAAGTTGATATTCACACTTATATGTAGAAAACGGCAGCTGAGCACTAGAGAACAATTACTGACATAACTACAACAGCAACAAAGAACAGAGAGAGAGTGGAAACAAGTCTGTTGAGAAGGTGACAGAATTAAAAAAAAGTTGAGTTTGACTGGCGTCCTTCCATTCAGTGGAGCTAGCCGTTCCGCATTGCCAGAAGGGTGACTGGAGATCTGGGAGAACCGGTATTGCTATTAACAAAACTAATGAACGGAAACAATTTATCCAGAGTCACTTTACCTTCAACACCTTTTCTGTGCTGGGTCAAATGTTCACATAAAGCTGTGCCCCAAATTTTACTGCACTACCCACCCTTTGTGGGCAAAGAGACTCACTTCTGGTGCCATCAATGGCAGCTGGTAACATTGCTAACAGGTCTTTGCACTGGACTCTGGGATCGCTACCTGTTCCGACTGAGAACAGGGCTAGAATTGCATTATACAATCGTGCCTTGGTTTTCAAACAGCTTAGTTCCTGAACATTTTGGCTCCCGAATGCTGCAAACCCAGAAGTGAGTGTTCCAGTTTGCAAACTATTTTTGGAAACTGAATGTCTGACGGGGCTTCTGCGGCTTCCGATTGGCTGAGGGGAGCTTCCTGCAGCCAATCAGAAACCACGCTTTAGTTTTCAAACATTTTGCAAGTCGAACGGACTTCCAGAATGAATTCTGTTCGACTTCCAAGGTACAGCTGTAATGACAATAGTGCCCACCTGAGAGGTGCTGGAATTGAGTTTTCCCAGCCGGGGGAAAAAGCCCTGGGGCAACCCCACCCCAAATGAAACACCAATCCTCTTTCACCACACCCCCCTCCAGCACAATGGCGAGGCCCCCTTGGCAGCACCTGAAAATTCAACTGGTATCCGGTGCCATCTCCATAGACACAAGCGAGATCCTCAAACCACACCTTTGTTCTGCTTTAGAAGCACGAGGTGCTCAAACATGTCGTCCGCCAGAGAATGTCTTTTCACGGTCATTACGTTCCCCCCTGCACCAAAGAGGCGCTCAGCAGCGGCGCTGGAAGGCAGGCCCGTGTTGTAGGCAAGGAAACTTTTCAAAATCTGGGGGAAGGCATGCAGCGAAGACAGCTCGCTGTTGGGGAACTTTAGGTACCTCGAGACCTCCTCTTCGGCAGAGTCCGATGCTGACTTCTTGCTTCGGGACTGTATGCCGAAAAACTCGTCGTCGCAATCGGCGGCGCACTCCCTCTCCGAAGAGCTCTTGACCTGCTCGGTGACCACCCTCTGAATCTCGGCTCTCAGCAAAGCTTCCATGGTACTTTTGCCGATCTCAGTGTTGCACAGATCCAACCAGTCCACCTTGAACCGCGGGTGCAAGCAGGCAGCCACCAACAGCTTCCTCTCCTTCCAAATCGGCTCAAACCTTCTCCTTATCCCTTCCCGCACAATCTTCACCAGAGGACGGCAGTAGGTGCAATTTGCAGGCTTCTTCTCCAGCACCTCCAACTTATGGTCCAGAGCATAGAGAGTCGGGAGCAGATAACCCATAAACATGCCGTTTTCCTTTTGAAGGATATCAAGGGCCTGGGCCACAGGAGCGAGGATCTCGCAATATTCTTGGACAACCTGGGCCTCGGGAGCTGTGATCCTCTGCAAGGAACAGAAGTCCAGGATAGAATCCATCTTCTGCGGTGCAGTGGACAATAGATCCCTTATCTGCTTCAGAGCATCGTAGGTGGTACTCCATCTGGTCTTACTGGGGACCCTGAGCAAGACACCGCACTGGTCTTTGATGTACTCTGCAGTAATCGCCGATTGCTTTTGTTTGGACCACAGCTTAGAACACTTCCCCAGCAAGGAGCAAAAGTGTTTCTTGAAACCGCCCAGAGGAGAATTCTTAGAGTTGAGGACTCTCTCGATGTCTTGGGTGGCCACCAAGTTCAGCGTGTAGCTTGCGCACCTTTGGTGTGGGGGCAAGCACATTTCTTCTTCAGTGGCCCTGTATTCACCTGTGTCCAGAATGTTACAGACATCCACAAACTCCACTTCCTGCTGGTCGTTGTCTCCTTCGTCTGCTTGGTCCATGACATCCACCGCCTCCTTGTCTGTGTAGAAAGCTCTGAAGGCTTTGACCAGGTTACAGCCGTTGTCCGTGGTGGTGCAGACCACTTTGTGGTGGATTTTGTACTCCACGTGGATGTTGTGCAGAGTCGTGGCGAGGTCGTAGGCGTGGTGTCCTTTCAGGCGTCGGCAGGCCAGGGCGCAACACTCCCGAGTTAGGCTCTCCGGGTTGATCCAGTGGGCCGTAACCCCGAGGTAGGTCTTCCTTCCATGCGTCCAGCAGTCCGCAGTGGTAGCCACATGCTGCACCCGTGTCATTTTCATGGCCGCCTCCTCCCGCATGTGGTACGCCTTCTTTTCCAGCCTCTCTTTCAGAGTCTTGGAGGACATGATGGACAGCTCCTTGCCGAGGCCCAGGCGAGCAAACTCGATGAATGAGGGCTTGTCCACCAGCTGCAGGGGCACCGTCTCCTCCACAATGAAATCCAGCAGTTTCTTATCCAGCAGTTTCTGGCTGACAGGCTCCCTGCTGGACCCCCATCTCTCCAGGGTTGCCGGCATCTTGGGAGGTCTCAAGCCGCTTGCGTCTTCCACCTCGGAGAAGTCGTGCTTCTTTGTATTCTTCCGTTTCGCAGCCTCAAGGACTCTGAGCTGCTCTGGGTGCTGCTTCTGGAAAAGAAAAGAGTGTTACTTTATTTTCACAATTTTTTAAATCTGATTTTTAAAAAATATAAACGTATAACAAACATCAATGCAAAATCCAAATATCAAGATTGCTCTGAATCTCCTGACTTCCCCCCATCTCTTCCATGGGTCCTAATGATAATACAGTGGTATCCCGCAAGACGAACGCCTCGGAAGACGAAAAACTCGCTAGACGAAGGAGTTTTTCGTTTTCTTAGCCGCTTCGCAAGACGCATTTCCCTATGGGCTTGCTTTGCAAAACGAAGCTTGCCCCGCAATCACTTCTCCCCGTTGCTGCCCCTTGGTTGCGCGCCTTCCCCTCTCTCCCCGGACCCCTTTTGAACCAAGGGGCGGCAACGGGGAGAAGTGATTCTCCCCGCTGCCCCTTCCCTTGCTTTAAACAGGTCCGGGGACAGAGGGGAAGGCGCGCGGCGCTTCCCCTCTGTCCCCGGACGGTCTCCATAGGAACGCATTGATTGATTTCCAATGCATTCCTATGGGAAACCGTGCTTCACATGACGAAAAACTCGCAAGAAGAAAAAACGTGCGGAACGAATTATTTTCGTCTTGCGAGGCACCACTGTATTTACAACTGCGTATCTATCCATTTTTTTCCCTTCTAAATTATCTATGCTTTCCGTTACTTTACAAGTGTGGTTAAAATCCTGTCAATGTTTTGACCTGCTTGCAGTGGTCTGGTAAATAAATTATGAACTTTTCCCATTTTTTTTAAAAGTTCTTGTCGTCTTGATTTCTGAGCTTCCCAGTTAATTTTGCCATTTCAGCATCGTCCATCACCTTGATTTGCCATTCTTCTCTGGTCAAGGTTTCTTCCATCTCTGGGCTAGTAGCATCCGTGCGGCTGTTGTCGCATACATAAACAATCTTTTAAGGCTTTTTAAGGCTCAGCCTCGGGTGTCTCCAATGGGCACCTACCTGCAGATGCCGTTTCAAGTTGGACGTGGAGGTTGTGGCGGCGCTCACCGTTTTCACTTTCGGCAAGCAGAACTTGCACTGCACTGTCACATTTTTGCCCTTCTGCGACACAAAACAAAAGGCGCACTCAAAGCCGAGCCACGGCAGCGGTTTGGCGGAGGTCGACGGTCTCGCCAGAAGCACGTCTTGGGCAGTGCCCTCCTCTCCGACAACCTTGCAGTCGATATTCTGGCCTTTCTGGGTCTCTGTAAGATGGAGCAAGAATAATCTCTATTGAGACAAACCTTCTTCTTCCTCTACCTTTCCCTGACCGGAGAAAGTGATCAGGGGATTCTGTTGGGATTCCCAGTATCGATGACTGTTGATATTTGTGTCCTGGTATTGGCTGAGCAACTTCACCCCACTGAACTCATCGCAACACCACCCAGACTTCAGTGAACACAAGACAGACAGGGACCCTTGCCGGGAGGTGGTTCAATCAAGTTATGGGGTGTATGCAGCCTTTGCCACCGCCAATATTTGGATTTACTCTAACAAGCCGAGATATTGTCCCACAGTTTTTGTTAACATCATAACCTTTCCCAAGACGTCTCTTAAAATCGGTACCTGCCACCATATGTGGTGGAACTGCGAAGTTATCCGTGAATTTTGGAATAACATTTATAGTGAATTTAAAAAAACTATTCAAACTCACATTTCTAAAAAGACCAGAAATTTTTATATTAGGTATATTACCAATGGAAATATATATATATATATATATGAGACCATTGTTTATGTACGCAATTACGGCAGCCAGAATAATAGTGGCAAGAAATTGGAAGAATGAAATCTTACCAACGATTACAGAGTGGCAAATGCTTATGATAGAATACCTGCAACTAGCAAAATTGACTGGAAAAATTAGAGAAGTGCCAAACCATGAGGTATATAGGGAATGGAAAATATTTAAAGAATACTTTAAAACGTACTGTATGAACAATAAGATACTTGCAAAAATAGAGTGATACGGGTAACCAAGAATTACATAAAATATAATAGTGGATACACACAAAACAAAACAATATGAATCTGTGCAAGGAATACAGATAATATATGTAGTATGATGAGAATTATTGGAATTCATATATTTTAATCTGTCATGTAAGTGCAATATATTGTATTTGTTTTTGTTTGTTTATCTTTTCTTGTTTCGTTGTTTCTATTCATTTGTACCATTTTCTGTTTTAGATGTTATGTAACTCGTGTATATTTGTCTATGTGAAAATTAATAAAGATTTTCTAAAAATAAAATAAAATTGGTACCTGCCCATCTTGTCACTTCCTCTGAGCCCCACCTAATCGGGTCTTCTTCTTTCAGCCAAGACATCAAGTCCGGTTTGGGGATTTCTTTCAAAGAAACAAACAGGCTAGTTGCTTCCGAGGACAAAATATATTCCATGTTCACCCATTGCTATAGCCTCCTCCCAAAAAGCCCAGAGGAAAATGCATTGATCTCCAGCTGAATGACAGGATCCAGCAGGATTCACCTGGCTATTATTACTATTATTAATAATAATTTGTATACCACCCTTCATCTGAAGATCTCAGGGCGGCTCACAGAATAAAAATACAAGGTGAAAAAACACAAAATGCAAAATAAAAACAAGAACAAAACAAAATAATACCCACCCCCCACAAAAAAATTAAAAGGATACAGGATGTTAACCACCCAAATGCCTTGTTAAAGTTACAGGAAAGCTGGTGTTTGGTACATTTGACCATGTGGTCTCCCATCAGAAGAGATTCTCTTTGTGAGGAGAGTCCTTTGGATCACACCAAAAGCCTGTCTCGTTCAGCATCCCCCAGGAAGCCCAAAAGACATAAGAAAACAAGCGCTGTCCTCTCGCAGTCATTGAGAGCTTTCTCTTTCATGAATCCAACTGTTCTGCTTTTGTAACATCCCTACAAAGGCCAAGTGGATCCATATGGGAATCCCACAAGGAGGAAGTAAAGGCAATGGCCCCCTTCAGCTGCTGGTGCTCAAGGGGCCACTAAGTCATTGTGATTAGTAGCAAGAGCTTTGCCTTCCATCAATTTGCTTAACCCTATTCTTCTGCCCACCGGAAGAACTCATAGACTGAGAGGTTAACCCAGCGGTTCCCAAAGCGGGCGATACTACTGCCCCCTGGTGGTGGTGCGGCGGTAGGGTTACCTGGGGAGGCGCAAAGAGGCGGGCGGAGGGGTGAGGTGGGGTGGACAATGTAAGTGTAAATGCCTATCAGGCTTCGAAAAGTCGGTACCCATCAATCTTTTTTTTTGTTTGTTTTTTTAAATATTTTATTTAGGATTTTCTTGTTTTACAGAAGTGTAATGCCTCGTATTTTTTTTTTCCATGTAACATTTTTACAAATCCGTTTCATTTGTTGAGGCATTAGGGGGAGAAGAAAAAAAAAGAAAGAAAGAAAAAGAAAGGGGGTGGAGGGAGGGAAGATGGATGGGGGTGGGGTCAGGTCGTGGTGTTTCTATTATGCTTAGTGTATGTAGAGTTTGGTGTCAGCGTTGTTTGTGTTGTTCACTTGTGTTCCTTTGGTGGTGAGAGAGTTTGGGGTTGGCGTAGGGTGTGATTGTTTGTTTGTGATTGGCTGTGGTGATCTTTGTTTTCGTGTGTGAGTGGGGTGGGTGGGTGTTTTGGATCAGGTTAGCCATATTGATTTGTATGCTGCTGGTGGATTATTGTCATTGTCCTGTTGGGCTGTGTATGTACCCATCAATCTTGTTGAATTAGTTAAGCTGAATACCGTACAGTAGTACCTCTGGTTGCGAACAGGATCCGTTCCCGAGGCCCGTTCGCAACATGAAAAGAATGCAACCTGCAGTGGCACGTCTGCGCATGCGCGGGTTGCGATTCGCTGCTTCTGCTCATGCACGTGACGTCATTTTTGCACGTCTGCGCATGCACAAGCAGCGAAACCCGGAAGTAACCCTTTCCGGTACTTCCGGGTCGCCGCGGGACGCAACCTGAAAGAACATAACATGAAGTGGACGTAACATGAGGTACGACTGTAGTTTTAATTGGATTTTGAATAAATGTGAAGGAAGCCAATAACACAATAAAAGTCAAAACAATGCATTGCAAGCTGCTATTCTGAATAATGCTTTTCATAGGGTAGGGGGCACTGGGGACGAGTTTGATGTAACCCAAGGGAGTGACAGCCCTCCAAAAGTTTGGGAACCACTGGGTTAATCTCTTCAGAAATGATACCACACCGGAAATGGGGATTTATTCTATTCCCAGACCAAAAGCTGAGCACCTACCTGCTGATGTCTCTTCTTCTTTCGGATCCTGGGGAAACGGGTCCTCTCCTTCTTCCCAGCAGGAGCTAACATCTGATTCTTTCGAGGAAACAAAAACAGATGCTTCTGATCACAAAATAGTAATAGTAAATTATTATTTGTACCCCACCCATCTGGCAGGGTTTCCCCAGCCACTCTGGCGAACCAGAGCATCGCATGGAAACGCTGTTTACCTTCCCGCCGGAGCGGTTCCTATTTATCTACTTGCACTTTGACATGCTTTTGAACTGCTAGGTTGGCAGGAGCAGGGACCGAGCAACGGGAGCTCACACCGTCACAGGGTTTTGAACCGCCGACCTTCTGATCGGCAAGCCCTAGGCTCTGTGGTTTAACCCACAGCGCCACACGCCTCCCTACTTTCCAGTTTATGATTCAATTATATATATATATATATATATATATAGTGGGGAAGAGAGGGAAATCCATAGCGTGGATGTGTCTGGGGGAGTGGTGGGAGCATCCTTACCCAGAGAAGTCACCGTCTCATAATTCTCCTCCATGACCTCCCTGTGCAGAGCTCTTTGGCCAGGATCCAGCAGAGCCCATTCCTCCTGGGTGAAATGCACAGCCACCTCCTCAAACGTCACCAGGTCCTGGAAGAAAATGTTGAATTGTGGGGAGGCTGGTCGACTCACAGGGAGAGCGAATAACGCCAAGGTTGCAGGTTGGACCCTCGTATGGGACCATCACATATATTCCTGCATCGCAGAGGGTTGACCTAGATGACGCTTAGGGGTCCCTTCCAACTCTACGACTCCACTAATAATAATAATAATAATTTATTTGTACCCCGCCCATCTGGCTGGGTTTCCCCAGTCACTCTGGGTGGCTTCCAACAAAGATTACAAATACATTAAAATGTATTTTAATTTGGTGTTGTGGTTAAAGTATCAGACTAGGACCCGAGAGACCCGGGTTTGAATCCGCGTCCAGCCATGATGAAGCTCAGTGGGTGAACCAGGGCTCAGCCTTAGCCTACTTCTCAGGGTTGTTGTGCAGGGGAATTAAACGAGGACCACGTAGACTCCCTGGAGGAAAAGATGGGGTATAAATGCAACAACCTCAGATATGCAGATGACACAGCCTTGATGACAGAAAGTGAGGAGGAATTAAAGAACCTTTTAATGAGGGTGAAAGAGGAGAGCGCAAAATATGGTCTGAAGCTCAACATCAAAAAAACGAAGATCATGGCCACTGGTCCCATCACCTCCTGGCAAATAGAAGGGGAAGAAATGGAGGCAGTGAGAGATTTTACTTTCTTGGGCTCCATGATCACTGCAGATGGTGACAGCAGTCATGAAATTAAAAGATGCCTGCTTCTTGGGAGAAAGGCGATGGCAAACCTAGACAGCATCTTAAAAAGCAGAGACATCTCCTTGCCAATAAAGGTCCGTATAGTTAAAGCTATGGTTTTCCCAGTAGTGATGTATGAAAGTGAGAGCTAGACCATAAAGAAGGCTGATCGTCCAAGAATGGATGCTTTTGAATTGTGGTGTTGGAGGAGACTCTTGAGAGTCCCATGGACTGCAAGAAGATCAAACCTCTCCATTCTGAAGGAAATCAGCCCTGAGTGCTCACTGGAAGGACAGATCCTGAAGCTGAGGCTCCAAGACTTTGGCCACCTCATGAGAAGAGAAGACTCCCTGGAAAAGACCCTGATGTTGGGAAAGATGGAGGGCACAAGGAGAAGGGGATGACAGAGGACGAGATGGTGGGACAGTGTTCTCGAAGCTACCAGCATGAGTTTGACCAAACAGCGGGAGACAGAAGTGCCTGGCATGCTCTGGTCCATGGAGTCATGAAGAGTCGGACACAACTAAACAACAACAACAACAAATGCAACAAATCTTTGAATTAATTAAAGCAATTCCTGGGATTTTCCACCATGCCTAGGAGACAGAAAAAGGAGATTCCCCGATTTCTCTCTTCCCACCCGCCCCACGTCCACCCCAAAAAACTCTGGTGCGTGTCAAGCTGCGCTCCTTCACCCCCTCAACCGCTTTGCACCCGGAGCCGCGCCTCCCCAGAACATCCCCGCTGGCCTGCCTTGCAGGAGCGTCGTGCAATGCAAAGGAGGCAAGATCCGGCATGCTCTCCCCGACCTTTCTTGCATTGCACCCTGAACTCTTCTCTCTCCGCTGGCCCAGCTCCTCTTCTGGAGGTAAACTCGCGAGGAGGCCACCTCCCTGCGGGCCTTCACAATGGACCATAGGGACAGGGAAGGACGCCGCGCCGCCTTCACTTCCGGCTCCCGTTCCAACGAGGAGGAGCAACAGCTGTTTCCTTTGCGCTGGCCGCCTGCGAATGGGAACCCGAAGTGTCTCAGCGATGCCCGTGGGTGGCATTGAGAAAGGCGCTCTGATTATTGGGGAGGGAGGGAGCCGGCTCTGAGATCTCTTGGCTAAGGATTTGCAGAGGAAGACAAAAGAAGTGCCTTTTTTGTGAAGAGTTGAGCAGAAAAGCCTGTTGGGTCAGGCCAAAGGGGATGAATCTGCTCTATCTGAAAAGACTTGCACATGGCAAATAGTCTTCCTTGGTGGTATGCGATGTTTTTGGTGAAAAGGTGGGGGGCTGGGAATAATAATAAATAATAATAATTTTTTATTTATACCCGCCCTTCCCGGTTCAGAACACCGGGCTCAGGGTGGCTGACAACAAATTTAAAACACTTAATTGATGGAACAAAAAACAGCATAAAATACAGTATAAAACGTGAATAAGTTCAGAAATCAAAGATTGATTTAGGGGGGGAAATCCATCCAATAAACATTAGATGATCACCAGGGTTAGCTGGCTAAATTAGTCCCATTTGTGCCAGTGAGGAGCATAGCTGTCAACTTTCAGATTTGAAAATAAGGGATCAGCAGCCTCACCTGTCCCGGGGACAGTCTATGGGATATCTAACAATCCGGGGTAGCAGCGGGAAACGACGCTGGAATAAGGGAATTTCCCGCAAAAAAACGGGAAGAGTGACAGCTATGGCGAGGAGACCAGGGAAGAATTAGCTGTGTGATCCCAGAGCGGGTAATCTTCATAAAAAGGGGAGTGGGAGGGAAGGAAGGAAGTGGAGTAAAAGATCAGGCTAAGTTCAAATTGAAAGCGGAATAGCTCTGTCTTACAGGCCCTGCGGAAGGAAGTTAAATCCTGCAGGACCCTGGTCTCATGGGACAGAGCACTCCACCAGGTCGGAGCCATCACTGAGAAGGCCCTGGTCCTGGTGGAGGATAATCTGACTTCCTTAGGGCCCGGGACCTCTAAACTATGATTATTCATGGACCTTAAGGTCCTCTGCAGGGCATACCAGGAGGTGTCTCATTCCTCCTGAAGTGGACTGGACTGGTTTGGATTATGGTGTCAGACAGACAGCAGACAATATTCATTGATTGGGAGATGCAAGCTCATTCTGGACACCGTTCAGAATCACAACGAATTCCCCACATTCAAAGTCAGGTGTTGCCCTCGCCCCAGCTAAACTGAAGGCTACCCTGCTGCCCTTACCCACTTTCCAAACTCATTTTTAGGTTAGCATTGAAGAACTCAAACAGCCCACCCAGTGATCAGGTTCTTGGGGGTGGAAGGGCAGGTAAAGCTGGTCTCATAAAACAGGCACTGGAGGGAGGCAACAGTATGCCTTGAAAGACCTACACTGGCTCCCAGTACGTCTCTGAGCACAATTCAAAGTGTTGGTGCTGACCTTTAAAGCCCTAAATGGCCTTGGTCCAGTATACCTGAAGGAGCATCTCCACACCCCTCATTCAGCCTGGACAGTGAGGTCCAGCGCCAAGGGCCTTCTGGCGGTTCCCTCACTGCGAGAAGTGAGGTTACAGGGAACCAGGCAGAGGGCCTTCTTGGTAGTGGCACCTGCCCTGTGAAACGCCCTCCCACCAGATGTCAGAGAGAAAAACTACCAGACTTTTAGAAGACATCTGAAGGCAGCCCTCTTTAGGGAAGTTTTTAATGTTTAATAGGTTGTTGTATTTTAATATTCTGTTGGAAGCTGCCCAGAGTGGCTTGGGAAACCCGCCAGATGGGCAGGGTATAAATAATAAATTATTATTATTATGGGACACCAACCAGGAAGCAGAAACCCTAACTGAGAAGTTTTGGAAGGGAAATGAAATTCCTCCATTCCCAAGTGATCCTGGTATGAGAGTGGATGACACCCTGCATCAAAATAAAAAAATCCTTTCTGAAATGCAAAAGATTAAAAATAATCAACGTGAGTAATAAGAATGATTAAAACACTTCAGTATCTACGTGTTTGGATAGGCATGCTGAAACAAGTATGTTTTAAGAAGGCACTGACAAAAGAGTACAGTGGTACCTCGGGTTAAGAACTTAATTCGTTCTGGAGGTCCGTTCTTAACCTGAAACTGTTCTTAACCTGAGGTACCACTTTAGCTAATGGGGCCTCCTGCTGCTGCCGTGCCACCAATGCACAAGTTCTGTTCTCATCCTGAAGCAAAGTTCTTAACCTGAGGCATTATTTCTGGGTTAGTGGAGTCTGTAACCTGAAGCATCTGTAACCTGAAGCGTCTGTAACCCGAGGTACCACTGTACAGGGAATGTGCTTGCCTGATGTCAATAGCAGGGAGTAATTCTAGTGGATCAGGCCCTTGAGATCTCTGGCCTAGATACAGTTATACCTTGGAAGTTGAAAGGAACCTGTTCCAGAAGTCCGTTCGACTTCCAAAACATTCCGAAACCAAAGTGCGGCTTCCGATTGGCTCTTGCAATTCCTTCCGAGCCAATCGGAAGCCATGGAATCCCCACCGGACATTTGGCTTCCAAAAATAGTGCACAAACCGGAACAGTTACTTCCAGCTTTTCGGCGTTCGGGAGCCAAAACTTTCAAGAACTAAGCTGTTCGGAAACCAAGGTACGACTGTATTTGGACAGGCAGTTTACTCCTCCAAGCTCTTCAGCCGAGGTTTCCCCCAGAACCGCTGCCTTTCCAAATGCTTCTCAAACTGCCTGGGGAAGCCAGTTCAGCTCTGTGATTGTTGCTGAAACACAACTCTCCCTCCTCTCTTGCCCTGCTCCTGGTACCCAATGAAAGTGAAGGCCGTATCTAATATACAACCAGAGAGTGAAATCAGTTTGGAATATGTTATTTCAAATAAATCGGCAGAAGTCCAGCGAACGCATTGCACTTTTGGGTTAGGAAAACCCACAAACAAAAATTCAGAAAACACAACTCTAAGATAAAAACTCTCGGGATGCGATGATTACACAGCGAAATAAAGTGAAGCAATTCATTTATTGATTTATGAACAAAATCTCTATGCCGTTGAAAGGTTAGCTTTTCATGGAGTCCCCATTAAATATCTTAGGGTCACGCAGATGAGGGAATCTACTAGATGTTGTGTACCTGGGACTTTTCAAAAGCGTTTTGAAACCTCCTTAGTAAGCTTAGATCAGGAACTGCTTAAGAGTATAAAAGCCATGAAACTGGATCAGGCCAAAGGCCTAGCTGGAGGGTATTGAAGGAAACTTTCATAGAATTGTAGATTTGAAAGGGAACCCAAAGGTCATCTAATCCAACCCACCAGCAATGCAGGAATCTCAACTAAAGCATCCGCGACAGATGGCCACCCAACTTTGCTATTTGCTGATCAGAAGGTCGGCGGTTCGAATCCCTGCGACGGGGTGAGCTCCTGTTGCTCGGTCCCTGCCCCTGCCAAACTAGCAGTTCAAAAGCACATCAAAGTGCAAGTAGATAAATAGGGAAAGTAAACGGTGTTTCCGTGCGCTGCTCTGGTTCGCCAGAAGCGTCTTAGTCATGCTGGCCACATGACCCGGAAGCTGTACGCCGGCTCCCTCAGCCAATAAAACGAGATGAGCGCCGCAACCCCAGAGTCGTCCGCAACTGGACCTAATGGTTAGGGGTTCCTTTACCTTTACCTTATCTCTGTGATTCTTTGCCATCTACAAACCCCTCGTGCCAAAACACCCTAGTAAGATCTCACTTGCTTTCCTATGCCCAAAGCTTCCACGTTACAACTGCAAATCCTTACAAGAAATTGTATGATGCATGTTTCCTTTAATTAACACATTTTTTTCACATGCAGTTCCTCCTGTATTTATCAGACGTCTTCCTCCCAGTTGCGACTCACATTAAAAACCTTTCCACATTTAATTTCTCTGCTGCTGTGTTCTTTGAAACGTATTGCTCATTAAAGCTCTTTCCACACTCCACGCACTTAAATTGTTTCTCCGGTGTGTGGATTCTTTGATGTACATTAAGGCTACTATTGCGCCTGAAGCTCCTTCCACACTTCTTGCACGTAAATGGCTTCTCCCGTGTGTATTCTTTGATGTGCGGTAAGACGACTACTCACACTAAACCTCTTTCCGCACACCACGCACTGAAATGGCTTCTCCCCTGTGTGTGTTCTTTCATGTGGAGCAAGGCTGCTGCTGTCGCTGAAGCACTTTCCACACTTCTTGCATTTAAATGGCTTCTCCCCTGTGTGGGTTCTCTGATGTACAGTAAGGTGACTATTCACTCTGAAGCTCTTTCCACACACCACACACTGAAAAGGCTTCTCGCCTGTGTGGGTGCGTTGATGTGGAGTAAGGCTGCTGCTGTCACTGAAACTCTTTCCGCACTCCTTGCACTTAAATGGTTTCTCTCCTGTGTGGGTTCTCTGATGTACGGTAAGGTGACTACTCACACTAAAGCTCTTTCCACACACCGTGCATTTAAATGGCTTCTCCCCTGTGTGGGATCTTTCATGCGGAGTAAGACTGCTGCTGTCACTGAAGCACTTTCCACACTCCTTGCATTTATATGGCTTCTCTCCCGTGTGAGTTCTCTGATGTTTACGAAGGTTACTGAGCAAACGGAAGCTTTTTCCACACTCTGTGCATTTATGTGGTTTCCCCCCTGTGTGGATTCGGTAATGTCTACTGAAATCCGATTTATCTCTAAGTATTTTTCCACATACTGGACATGCCTTCCGGCTTTGATCTTCTTGTAGCATCAGGGGTTCTTGGTCATCAAAACCCTGCATAGTCAATGATTTCTTCCTCCCATTCTCTGACTGGTTTTGTTCATGGTTTGGGGGGTCCCTTTGATTGTCAAACATCCCTTTTCCTGCTTCAGCTGCAGGTGTTTCTGGTGCTTCTCTATAGTTGCCGTTGCCTTGGCCATCATCTGAGGGAGAGGTGAGAAAGAAAATCACGGGTGAATTTCAAGGGGAAATCAAAGGTTCTCATCACAGATTGAACCCATTTGCCTCCCCCCCCCCCGCATTTTGGCATCTCCCCGATTCTCCCTCTTTCTGTCTGTACTTAAGAGAACACTGTAAACAACTAAAAACTTGGGCAGGATTTGAGTAATGCTTGTAATGTACAAAAAACTATGCAAAAATGAATGATTACTTTTTTGACAGATTAGAGAGAAAATAAGATAAGCAGAAGAAGAAAAAAAGACTGACAATGGTAACCATGGAAGGCTGGAGGGAAGTCAAGGGATTCAGAGAATCCTAATGGAAGAGGTGAATGATGTGTATGAATTTAAATTTGTTATGTAAAGCTTAATAAAATTATATTTAAAGGAATAGAAGTGCAGCGAGTGGGGGAACTGACCAAACTGGGAACACCTCACTGCTCTGTGGTTCCTATGCATTTGGAAGGTCTGATATGAGAAGCCAAGAAGATGCCTTAGACAAGAATCAGGGCACTGGGGTCTATCTAACTCACTAGGGTCTACATTCACTTCCTGTGGCCTTGCAGGTTCCAGATGGGGACTCCAGAGATGGTGGGGGTGAAACGTAGGACTTTCTGAATGCAAATATTGTGCTCTGACACTGAGTTCTGGGTTTTCTCCAAAGGCAGGGGTGGGCAAAGACTAGCACTCCAAAGGTACGCAGTGTTTGTTTGTTTTTTAAGATATTTATTAAAATTTCCAATTTTTATACAAACAAAAAGCAAAAAAGTTTAAAAACACATACAGTTCACAATGCTTAGTTTTCAATGACATATTTCCCTGACCTCCTCATACCTCCCCTTCTTGTAGTCCAATTCAAATTATTTATTCAGCAACTCCTTATCTCAAAGCATTACAGCTAAAAAAACCCCTTAATTTCTATCCGACATCATTCAACATTCATTAATTTTACAATATTTCTGTAAATAGTCCTTGAATTTCTTCCAATCTTCTTCCGCCGACTCTTCTCCCTGGTCACGGATTCTGCCAGTCATTTCTGCCAATCCCATGCAGTCAATCATCTTCATCTGCCATTCTTCCAGAGTGGGTAAATCTTGCATCTTCCAGTACTTTGCAATAAGTATTCTTGCTGCTGTTGTAGCATACATAAAGAAAGTTCTATCCTTTTTTGACACCAACTGGCCGACCATACCCAAGAGAAAGGCCTCTGGTTTCTTCAAGAAGGTATATTTAAATACCTTTTTCAATTCGTTATAGATCATTTCCCAGAAAGCCTTAATCTTAGGGCACGTCCACCAAAGGTGAAAAAATGTACCTTCATTTTCTTTACATTTCCAACATTTATTATCGGGCAAATGGTAAATTTTTGCAAGCTTGACTGGGGTCATGTACCACCTGTATATCATTTTCATAATATTTTCTCTTAAGGCATTACATGCCGTAAATTTCATCCCGGTGGTCCCACAGGTATGCAGTGTTGCCTTGTTCCCACTTTTCGCAGAGACATTTTAACAGCAGCCAATCTCTTCCCTTCTTTGAGAGCAACGGCCAACTGATTCTTCTCCTTCTGGGCAAGGGATCAAGTCCTGTTTGGGGATTTCTTCCAATGAAATAGGCAGGGTGGTTACTTCCGAGGAGAAACCATTCAGGCACCCCAAGTCCACCCAACTGCTCTCTGGACAGCTGCCCAAAGCCAAGAGCAGGGAAACGCATGAGCTTAGCTCTCCTGCCAGCACATTGGATGGGGAATGTGGATCTGGTATGAGCCACCTGTGAACAGGTACAGTGAAGAAAAGCCACTTAAAAAACCCAAAAAAGCTTGTTTGGAGGTTCTAGCAGGGGAGCGCAGCTATCGTAGTATTGGAAGTATTGGAAGACAGAAGATCTACCCACCGTGGAAGAATGGCAGATAAAGGTAATAGATTATATGGGACTGGCAGAAATGACCGGCAGAATCCGAGACCAGGGAAAAGAGACGGCGGAAGAAGATTGGAAGAAATTTAAGGACTATCTTAAGAAACATTGTAAAATTATTGAATGTTAGAACGATGTTGATTTTGAAATTAAGGGGTTTTTAGCTGTAATGATTATGTAATTAAGAAAAGAAAGGTCAAAATTATATAGAAATTAGGGGAAGGATTTGCTGAATTGAACTAATTAGAGATTGGAATACAGAAAGGGGAGGTATGAGGAGGTCGGGAAAGTAAGTTTTATGAATATAGGGGATTGAAATTATACTTGTTGTTGTATGTGTTTTGTATGTATTTTTGTTGTTTCTGTTTGTTCTTTTGTTTTTTCTATTTTATATAAATCTTTAAAACTTTAATAAATATCTTATAAAAAAAATAAAAAATTAACCCCCCCCCAAAAAAAACAACCTGGGGCATATCAGAGCATGTAGAAGGCAAACCACAACCTGGATGCCAAAGAACAGCCCCAATGGATCCACCCTATGGCCTATCCAGTCTAGCATTCTCACAAGGACCAACAAGATGCACATGTGAAGCCCAGAAGTAGAACAGGAAGCTAACTGTCCCCTCCTGCTGTTGTTCTCCTGATTCTGGAGGTAGCACATAGCCTTGAGAAGCCTTCTCTTCCATGAATTTCTCTGATTTCCTTTAAGCTATGATGGGTCTATCTGCCCTGGATGAAATCACATAGGAACGGGGGGAAAAGTTGATGCCTCCTCTTTGGGATCCAGGATAAATGGATCTTCTCTTTTCCCACCAAAGGACCTGAAGTTCCATTCTTTCAAGGAAGGAAACAAGACTAGCTTTTTAAAAAAAATCAGATTCCAAACCGAGCCATCTCTGTGACACATCTAAGGCTAAGAAGGGGGATGGTTCCGACTTTGTAACTCCTACAACACATGAATACCACGTGAAGGCTGAAATCCCAGCAGGATCAGCAATGAACATGCACTCACTGGATATGAAGCTGAACTTGAATTCCTGTTCAAACTTATCAAAACCAGTTTTGATCTTTATGTTAGGGTGCCATTTTATTACACAAATTAGAAACCGGCTCGGCTTAAAATGCCTGTTGGGGATGGCATGGTGGAACTTGGCAAAGCCAGTTCTTCTAATTTGGACTTGGCACCGTTCCTCCTCCTCATCATCATCCAAAAGAGAGCCAGAGGTATATCCTGACATTAAGATTAACAGGAACATAAAAAGAGAATTTCAAGTGTGGTTGCAGTAAAGATTGGTAAGAATGTAAGAACAGCTTACGCCTTACGTCTGTGTAGAACATATTATCAGCCTGCTGGATCAGGCCAATGGCCCATCTAGCTCAGCATCCTGTTCTCACAGTGGCCAACCCGACACCTGTGGGAAACTTGCAAGCAGGACATGAGCACATTTTCTATCTTGTTAGTTCTTACTAGCCTTTCCTTTAAACTGAAAGGTCCCAAATGCTGCACCTTTTCTCATAAGGGAGTTACTTTATCCCCCTTGAGGATTTTGGTTGCCCTTCTCTGGAGGAAATACGTTTTATAGACATTAAGCTTCAAGGCACCGGAATGTATTCAGCTCGAGTGTTGTGAGAACGCATAATAATAAAAAGCAGAGACATCACCTTGCCAACAAAGGCCCGTATAGTTAAAGCTATGGTTTTCCCAGTAGTGATGTATGGAAGTGAGAGCTGAACCATAAAGAAGGCTGATTGCCGAAGAATAGATGTTTTTGATCTATGGTGCTGGAGGAGACTCTTGAGAGTCCCATGGACTGCAAGAAGATCAAACCTATCCATTCTGAAGGAAATCAGCCCTGAGTGCTCACTGGAAGGACAGATCCTGAAGCTGAGGCTCCAAGACTTTGGCCACATCATGAGAGGAGAAGACTCCCTGGAAAAGACCCTGATGTTGGGAAAGATGGAGGGCACAAGGAGAAGGGGACGACAGAGGATGAGATGGTTGGACAGTGTTCTCGAAGCTACTAGCATGAGTTTCACCAAACTGTGGGAGGCAGTGGAAGACAGGAGTGCCTGGCGTGCTCTGGCTCATGGGGTCACAAAGAGTCGGACACAGCTAAATAACAACAACAACAATAAAAAAATAATAATTTATTACTTATACCCCGCCCATCTGGCCGGGCCTCCCCAACCACTCTGAGCGGTTCCCAACAGAATATTAAAAACACGATAAAACATTAAACGTTAAAAACTTCCCTAAACACGGCTGCCTTCAGATGTCTTCTAGCACAAAGAAAAGTATTGAGGGAGGTGCAGAACAAAAGGGGCAAATTCGATGGGTTGGTGGGGGAATGGCAGAAAAAACAAAAACATGCTGAACAAACAATTGAGGAGAAAAGCATCCTTACCTAGAGAGGCCACCGTCTTATAATTCTCCTCCATGACTTCCCAGCGCAAATATCTTCAGCTGGGATCCTGCAGGTGCCACCTGTCCTCCGTAAAATCCAGAGCTGCTTCCGTAAAGGTCAAGAGAACCTAGAATAAGAAGGAAACACAAGCCGTATGCACAAAGAGTCACTAAAGTAAATGGATGGGTAAGAACATCGGAGGAATTTGGTAAACATGAGAGGAGGGAGTGTGGAATGTCTCAATTTTTCTCCTAAAGGTGTCTCTCCTCCACATACCCTTCAACATTTCTCCAGTGAAAATAGGGACGTCCCATTCCATAATGATAATTTTACTATTTACACCCCACACATCTTACTAGGTTTCCCCAGCCACCCTGGGCAGCTTTCAACATATATAAAATGATAATCGGGGAGAAAAGTGGCTTGATCCCTTCAGAGGGGAGAGGGCAGCTTCCCAGAGGTTCTTGCTTCCCCACCCCCCCTTAAATTTCCATTTTACACTTGAAACAATAAGAAAATTTCAAATAAAAGAAACACACAACCGGCATTGGCTCTTCTTCCCTGGTGGTGCATTTTATTACTGCCTTTCCCACTACACGTCTCCCTGTATTCCTCATCTTCATATCTCAATTGTTTCATTTATTCTGCTCACTTCTAAATCGGTTTACAACAGGGGGTGCCCAAACTTTTTTTCAAAGAGTGAACATGCATGAGGGCCGACCGAAGTTGTTGAGCTTTTGTTAGGATTGAGGTTGCTGAGCTTTTCAAATAATAATATTTTTTTATTTATACCCTGCCCTCAGGGCGACTAACACTAAATATAAATACAGTAAAAGCATTTTTTAAAAAGTTGATTAAAATATAAGTTAGAATACAGTTTAAAATAGGGTTTTGCCGCAGGACATATACTGCCACGGGGGCCGGATTAAATCGACCGGCGGGCCGGATTAGGCGCCCAAAACGGACTTTGGACATGCCTGGTTTACAATGTGCCTCTAAATATTCCACAAAAAAACATAAGAGGTTTTTCCCCCTTCTTCTTTTTGATCCTGATCTCTTGTTCTGTTTGTCAGTCTTGCCATTTCCACATAGAATCATAGAGTTGGAAGAGACCACAAGGGCCATTGAGTCCAACCCCCTGCCAAGCAGGAAACACCATCAGAGCACTCCTGACATATGGTTGTCAAGCCTCTGCTTAAAGACCTCCAAAGAAGGAGACTCCACCACACTCCTTGGCAGCAAATTCCACTGTCGAACAGCTCTTACTGTCAGGAAGTTCTTCCTAATGTTTAGGTGGAATCTTCTTTCTTGTAGTTTGGATCCATTGCTCCGTGTCCGCTTATCTGGAGCAGCAGAAAACAACCTTTCTCCCTCCTCTATGTGACATCCTTTTATATATTTGAACATGGCTATCATATCACCCCTTAGCCTCCTCTTCTCCAGGCTAAACATGCCCAGCTCCCTTAGCCGTTCCTCATAAGGCATCGTTTCCAGGCCTTTGACCATTTTGGTTGCCCTCCTCTGGACACGTTCCAGTTTGTCAGTGTCCTTCTTGAACTGTGGTGCCCAGAACTGGACACAGTACTCCAGGTGAGGTCTGACCAGAGCAGAATACAGTGGCACTATTACTTCCCTTGATCTAGATGCTATACTCCTATTGATGCAGCCCAGAATTGCATTGGCTTTTTTAGCTGCCGCGTCACACTGTTGGCTCATGTCTAGTTTGTGGTCAACCAAGACTCCTAGATCCTTTTCCCATGTAGTGCTCTCAAGCCAGGTGTCACCCATCTTGTATTTGTGCCTCTCATTTTTTTTGCCCAAGTGCAATACTTTACATTTCTCCCTGTTAAAATTCATCTTGTTTGTTTTGGCCCAGTTCTCCAATCTGTCAAGGTCGTTTTGAAGTGTGTTCCTGTCCTCTGGGGTGTTAGCCACCCCTCCCAGTTTGGTGTCATCTGCAAATTTGATCAGGATGCCCTTGAGTCCATCATCCAAGTCGTTGATAAAGATGTTGAATAAGACCGGGCCCAAGACTGAACCCTGTGGCACCCCACTAGTCACTCTATTCTATTAACATATTCTATTAACTTTGTCTGCTATTTACCCCCCCCCCTTCGCCTCCCCAGGCAAACCCTCCTGCTGCGCCCCCTCCCCAGCCTCGTACACCCCCGACCCCCCAAAATAGGGCACCTCTTCACCCCATTCGCCGCCCATAAGCCGCACCTCTTCCGCAACCACCACCTTCGCTGGACCATTTCTCCTGCCGGAAGAAAGAGCCCCTCTAGCCCCCACCCGTCTGTTGGATTGCAGCTTCCGGCCTCTCTAGGAACCAGAACTCGGTTCCTCAACCTCCGGAGGACGGCGCGGAGGGACACGCCCCCCCCCGCGCGCCTTTTCAGGCCTAGACTGTGTCTATTGCACCCCGTGAAACGAAAAGGACGGAAAATCCTCAATTATCTGAGTTTCTGTTGATTTCCTAAAAAAGGATCAAAAGGATTCCTTTAAAAAAAGCTCAAAGCTGCCTCTCCCCCCAAAAAAATCCTGGTTTCGCCCATGACCTCCCCATCTTTGGCCCTCCTGCTGCTTTGGGTGGTGGGGGTCGCACCTGGCCAGAGATTTCATAGAATCATAGAATCTTAAGAGTTGGACGGGACCCCCAAGGGTCATCTAGTCCAACCCCACTGCAATGCAGGAATCTCTGCTAAAGCATCCCTGACAGATGGGCCATCCAGTCTCTGCTTAAAAACCTCCAAGGAAATGAAGTCCACATAGGCCCGTCTCTACCCAGTGGTGCAAGTGGTGCGCCACGCCAGGGCGCCATGGTTTCAAGGGCGCCAGCCTGAGTGTCTGGGGAGGAGAGTTGGAGTCCAGCTGGGAGAGTCTGTGGCGCTCGGACAGGTCTTCTGCTGCAGGCTCTGCCAAGCGAGGAAGAATGAGATAGAAGGGGGAAGGAAGCACTCGTGGAAAGAATCCCGTGCTCGGCGTCAGGTGCCTTCAGGGTGCAGGCTGCGGCTTATTCTCCGAGCTGCTCTCCTCCTCGTTCTACTCTCTACAGAGAAAAGGTGCCACACGGGCTCTGCTTTGGCTCGTCATTCATCTGCCACTTCCTCCTCGCCAAGGGCCAACGAGGCTCCCCTCCCCTTTCCCCACTCCCTTCCTTCTGTTGACCCATCAGTTGGGGTTGCGCGTGCGTGCCAGTGGCACAGGCCCAAGCCTCGTCCCCCTCACACTTCCCTCATGGTCTCTGAGCTTGACGGGTCCCGGCCTCCCTCCTCATTCCCCGGCCAGCGTGAGCGAGCATGGGGACCGGCCTCTTCCTCCGCGCACGCACAGGTGGCGAGCGCCAAGCGGAAGCATGAAGGAGAAGCACTTGAAGCTGCTGAGGGAGATGAGCAGCTTCCCACCAAACCGCAAGTGCTTCGACTGCACATCCACAACCTCCCAAGGGAGTCCGTCTCACTGTTGAACAGCTCTTACTGTCAGAAAGTTCTTCCTGATGTTTACTTGGAATCTCCTTCCTTGTAAACTGAAGCCATTAGTTCGAGTCCTACGTTCCAGGGGAGAAAGCAAGCTTGTTCCCTCTTTGATGTGACAGCCCTTTAGACATTTGAAGATGGCTATCATATCTCCTATGAGATCAAACCTATCCATTCTGAAGGAAATCAGCCCTGAGTGCTCACTGGAAGGACAGATCCTGAAGCTGAGGCTCCAAGACTTTGGCCACCTCATGAGAAGAGAAGACTCCCTGGAAAAGACCCTGATGTTGGGAAAGATGGAGGGCGCAAGGAGAAGGGGACGATAGAGGACGAGATGGTTGGACAGTGTTCTCGAAGCTACCAGCATGAGTTTGACCAAACTGCGGGAGGCGGTGGAAAATAGGAGTGCCTGGCGTGCTCTGGTCCAGGGGGTCAGGAAGAGGCAGACACGACTAATCAACAACAACAACATGGCTCAGTCACAAGGGCTGAAAAGAGTTTGTGTATGAATTCGACAGTGCTTAGTTTATTTTTTGGTCACTCTTTTGTTATCACTGTTAAGATTGTTTTACAGGTTATGAATGCTGTTGCTCGGTCCTTGCTCCTGCCAACCTAGCAGTTCGAAAGCACATAAAAGTGCAAGTAGATAAATAGGTACCGCTCTGGCAGGAAGGTAAACGGCATTTTCGTGCGCTGCTCTGGTTCGCCAGAAGCGGCTTAGTCATGCTGGCCACATGACCCGGAAGCTGTACGACGGCTTCCCTCGGCCAGTAAAGCGAGATGAGTGCCGCAACCTCAGAGTCATCCGCAACTGGACCTAATGGTCAGGGGTCCCTTTACCTTTAGGTAAAGGTAAAGGGACCCCCTGAGGGAGCCAGCGTACAGCTTCCGGGTCATGCTGCCAGCATGACTAAGCCACTTCTGGCGAACCAGAGCAGCGCACGGAAACGCTGTTTACCTTCCCCTCGGAGCAGTACCTACGGTATTTATCTACTTGGCAGGAGCAGGGACCAAACAACGGGAGCTCACCCCGTCGCGGGGATTCAAGCCGCCGACCTTCTGATCGGCAAGTCCTAGGCTCTGTGGTTTAACCCACAGCGCCACCCGCGTCCCATGAATTCCAGAGGTAGCAATAACTTTTCTCAAAGCTCCTTTTGAACTCAGAACCGGCATGGCACACGTCTAGCAACTTGTGTCAAGGAGAAGTAGGTAAAAGCTCTCACGGACCGTGAGCTGTTCAAAGCTTTATAAAATGTATCAGGATGTACTTATATTGCACTTGGAAGTCATTACTGTTAGATAGAAACATCTCCCAAGTATATAAGCTAGTTGCCAAATGGCACCTTAAGCATAGACAACGGTCGCCACAACGAATGCCTAGCTGCCATTTTTTTACAAGATTACAAAACAAAAAATGAATTGTGTATATCATCAACGTTAAAATGCATTTAACAATTCAGTTGCACATTTTACCAATTACAGTCATCTCTTTCTTTCTTAACAAATGAAACACAATTCACACCAGGGACACATTTTTAATACCACATTTTTAATAGCAATTGCGAATTGGACACCACAAACATAAATGGGGCTCAGCCTTGGCAACAGTAGCCAACCGTAAGCAATTTGCATAAGTAATATTTATAAATACCAGCATGTATGTGTATATGTACAGATATAAAATAAAATATTGTGCTAGATTTGCACGTGGCACTGCTTTATTTGACAACAGTATTTTATTTATTACTTGTGGAGAGCCGTAGCATCACTGTTAGATTTTGATTTTCTTATGGGCAAATGCATTCTTCCATTCTGACAGTGTGTAAATTATTCTGTTACGACAGTGAAGTTTTATTCCAGTACAGTGGTACCTCGGGTTAAGTACTTAATTTGTTCTGGAGGTCTGTTCTTAACCTGAAACTGTTCTTAACCTGAAGCACCACATTAGCTAATGGGGCCTCCTGCTGCTGCCGCGCCGCCGGAGCACGATTTCTGTTCTCATCCTGAAGCAAAGTTCTTAACCTGAAGCACTATTTCTGGGTTAGCGGAGTCTGTAACCTGAAGCGTATGTAACCTGAGGTACCACTGTACTTGGTTGACATTCCCTGTTTAGGGAAGTTTTTAATGTTTGATGTTTTATCATGCTTTTAATATTCTGTTGGGAGATGCCCAGAGTGGCTGGGGAAACCCAGCCACATGGGCGGGGTATAAATAATAAATTATTATTATTATTATCATCACTGAGGCTCCTAGCATGTCTGGGCTTCAGCCGGAGAGAAAGATGGAAAATGATTAGCAGCCATGAGTTCCATCCTTCCACTTTCCCCATGAAGCTGAAGCAGGCTCAAATACACGGAGAGGAAGAGTTGGGAAATCTGAAGGGGCAGCGTGGCTCTCCCCAGTGAAGCAGAAGATAGGATCCCCTGTGGGTTTTTGCGACTGTGTGAAAAAGAACTGGAGGGATGGAGGGTCGAGAATCTGAGGAAGAGAATCATTTGGACTAGATTATCCTTGGGGTCCCGTCCAACTCTACAATTCTATGACCCCTTCAGAACTTTGAATGTGTTTAAATAGCAAAGGTTGAATCATTTTACAGACTACACATGATCTACACACAGGAAAGTAAGGGGTGTGTGAGCATTTTTCGTGCCAGAGGCAGTTCCCTGGCAAGCTCTGGTCAGTCTGGCTGCATTAGGATTGTAACGGAAGGGCACCTTTTACTTTAGACTCGTAAAAAGCATTTTTTCCACCTTACATGGAACCTAAAATGACCACAAAACCATCATTTCCTAAAATGAGTAATCAAAAAAATAATAATTGAAAGGAATCTTGTTGAAGCTTACTCAGGAGTAAATTCACACGTCAAAACTCATTGAAAGGGTTTGCACAGAACCAATAAGAAGCGTGGGTGGCAAAAAGCTTCAGAGAGGGGGGGAAGTATTTTAAAAGGAAACCAGAGGGTCTTGGCTGATCTTATGGAACTGCAGACTTTTAATGATCCTGTGACCAATTAAATCCAATTCAAAACCTGACCTCAGATAGACAATTGCCGCACATGGAAGTTCTACTTTTGACAAGCGATTTGCTTTTACTGAAAGGGATGCTCATTGACCCTTTGGCCATACAGTCATAATGCTTCTTAGGGTTTCTTTGTATTCAAATGATATACTGCCTACTTGTTATGCCCTTTAAGAATAAATGTGTTGATGTGTTTGTGTGTTTGTTTGTTTGTTTGTATGTGTATGTACGCAAACACACATCCGGGAGGCGGGCGGCCAAACTGGGTCTTTGACCCGGGTGACAAAAAACCTAGATTCGGCCCTGACTTATGCTAAAGCCATAAACCAATTATAAGAAGGTGGCACTATCATTACAGTAATCTGTAAGACTAATTTATTTGCCAACATTACTATAAATTTGTTATGAGTTCTGTGACAAGGACTAAAAAAAACTGCAAAGCTTGTTACAAAAGGCGAATGAATAAATCACACTTACCTGTTTCATTTTGTTTATACAATAAAAATATTGGGACTATACCTCGGTTTTTAAAACACCCTAGTCTTTGTTTTTAAAGTGGGGTCTTCTAATGCGCCCCCTGGCAACATCGTTCCACCACAAATTAACTGCATTTGCAGCATTGAAAACCTCTAGGTCCGGACCATTCATCTTGATCATCAGTAAGTCATCAATGGTCGTCGCAAGCAGACGTTTCCGACTGTCCGTTTTAACCAGGTTTAGTTGGCTAACCCCCCTCTCGCATTCCGCAGTGCTAAGCGGGAGGACTCGTAAGAAGTTCAAAACTTTGCATATATTAATATACGAAGCACAAGCCGTTGACTCTGCTTGAAGACGCTGCCAAGCTTCTTCACACGTGATGCTTGTCTTGTTGCCAGCCCACACTCTGAACTCTTGATACTCCTCCAAGATGGCTTCCTTGTCGACTCTCACGTTGCTGGGCAAGGCTTGCAATAGTTCACTCAATTCTTTTTCTCCATGGCTACTTGCAGACGTGTCCCTTCCACCGACCGGTTTGGGTATGTTGCACGGGTCAAATATTTCCACGTTTCGCAGAACTCTGTCGTTTCCAATGCGGTCAAACCATTTGTCGATCGCTTCCACGATTGAACTCAGCAAGACACGCCGATCTTCCTCAAAGCAGCCAACTTCGCTTGCGTTACTAATGATTTCCACGTCTTTGTACACTAACACGCCGCCTTCCAGCTGCGCGGCACTTTCAAACTTTTGCAGCTGAGGCCCGCTGTCTTTCACCATCCTCTGCAGCCTCTCTTTCGTCGCTGTCAAGCTGGTTTTCACATCGCTGACGGACACACACTTCCTCCGAAACACCTCGGATAGCCTCGTAAGCGTGTGCGTAACGTCGTCCATGAAAAACAAAAACCTGACAAAGCGCTCCGACTTCAAACGCTTCAAGTACCCCTTCAGCTTGGCCTCCACCTTCCTGTCTGGCTTCGTGCTGGAGCCGCTCACAATCTGCTGCAAGTGCACCACAACTACGGGCAGATTGTTGGCCAGGGCTTTCACGGCAGAGTTCTTCGACTGCAGCCACCTGATTCCGGTGATACCCATGTGGCGAAGCACTTTCTCGTTCAGGACTTCGCCTATCTCTTTCAACTCCTTTGCCCTTTTAGGACTACTGTGGTAAAACGTGTATATACCCTTCATGACGTCTTCGGCAAGCCCGGCGAATTTGACGGACTTTAAGGCATCCCCGATCGCAAGCTCCAGTTGGTGAGCGACGCAGTGCACGGCCACCAGACCTGGACAGCTGTCCTGGAACAATTTCGCAACCCCAGACGCGTTGCCCGTATCAACGCTAGCCCTGTTGAAACTTATGGCCGTCAGCTTGCTTTTCCAATCGGGTATGTATCCGTCGAGAACCGACTCGATGGTCGACTTCACTTCCCCTGCATCCTCGCTAGGACACTCCTTAAGGGCTCCGTAACTACATTTCACTTCCGCTTCATTTATATAATAAAAGTAAACAATCTCGGAAGCCGCGTTTGATCTATCCGTCGAGCCATCGGCCAAAATCCCAAAGAAATTTGCTTTGCTCAGTTTGTACTTGAGCTCCAGCCGAAGGCTTTCCGCAATGTAATGAGCAAACTGCTTGGCCGCTTTGTCGTTCCTGTACGTCTCGCCCACTATCAAGCCGTTTTTCTTCTGCAGTGCACATAACGCCGGGAAGTCGTCAAACGAATAGTTCTCCTTGACGATGAAGTATGCCGTATTGAACAGCTTCTCCAAGTTACTGTGCAAATTGCTGTCCATCGTTCTTAATTCCTGCACCGTCGGGACTGACAGGGGTGCGGACATTGGATTCAACCTGGCTAATTGAGCACGGCAAGCTTTTTGGTGAGTAGCAGATGCACCGTGTTTTTTTATCTGAAAAGGTAACAAAAATAAAATTTGTTATTATAGAATCACAGAATCTTAAGAGTTGGAAGGGACCCAGCAGTCATCTAGTCCAACCCCCTGCGATGCAGGAATCTCAACTAAAACATCCATGGCAGATGGCCATTCAACCTCTACTTAAAAACCTCCAAGGAAGTAGAGTCTACCACATCTTGTGGAAGTTTGTTCCACAACTGAACAGCTCTTACTGTAAATGTTTAGTTGGGATCTCATTTCTTGCAACTTGAAGACGTTGATTCGAGTCCTACCCTCCAGAGCAGGAGAAAACAAGCCTGCTCCCTCCTCCATGGGACAGCCCTTCAGATATTTGAAGATGACTATCATATCTCCTTTCAGTCCCCACTTTTCCAGGCTAAACATACCCAGCTCCTTCAACTGTTCCTCATAAGGCTTGGTATCCAGACCCTTAATCATCCTAGTTGAACCTCTTCTGCACACGTTCCAGCTTGTCAACATCCTTCTTAAATTGTAGCACCCAGAACTGGGCGCAGTATTCCAAGAGTTGTCTGAGACCACCAGGTATAGGGAGATATATAAATTCAATAAATAAAATTAATAAATAAGGCACAATAGTCGTACTATTAATTCCCTTGATCTGGACACTAGACTTCTATTGATGCAGCCTACAAGAGCATTAGCTTTTTTTGCTGCTGCATCACATTATTATTATTATTACAGTGGTGCCTCGCAAGACGAAATTAATTCGTTCCGCAAGTTTTTTCTTCTTGCGAGTTTTTCGTCTTGCGAAGCACGGTTTCCCATAGGAATGCAGTGAAAATCAATCAATGCGTTCCTATGGAAACCGCCTTCAGACCAGGTCCGGGGAAAGTCTGTCCACCGACCTCTTCTGAAGGCTGGGGGGGGGGGAACAAGGGCTTTTCTTTCCACCGCCAGCCTTCAGAAGGCTGTTCTGAAGGCTGGCGGCGGGAAGAAAGGCCCTTCTCCCCACCTCCCGCCCCGCAAGCTCCGGGGACAGGAGGGCTTTGCTGCCGACCGCCAGCATTTTAAAAGCCCCCGGGACAGCGGAGACTTCTCCGCTGTCCCGGGGCGATTTTAAAATGCTGGCGGGCAGCAGCGAAGCTTTCACTGCCGACCCCCAGCATTTTAAAAGCCCCCGGTACAGCGGAGGTCTTCTGAAGCCAGGCGGTGGGTGAAAGTCTTTGCTCCCCCCCGCCTGCCTTCAAAAGCTGTCCGGGATAGCGGAGAAACCTCTTCTGAAGGCCGGCGGTGGGCGAAAGCAGCGCGCTTCCCTGCTACCCGGACCGCTTTTAAAATGCTGGCGGTGGGGAGCAAAGCCTTTCGGCCCCCGCCGGCCTTCCTGGACCTCTTCTGAAGGCCGGAGGGGGGCGAAAGGCTTTGCTTCCCACCGCCAGCATTTAAAAGAGGTCCCCGGAGATTTCCCTACGGGCTTTCTTCTTGCGAAGCAAGCCCATAGGGAAATTCGTCTTGCGGAACGACTCAAAAGCGAGTTTTTCGTTTTGCGAGGCGTTCGTCTTGTGAGGCACCACTGTATTATTTATTATTATTATAATTATAATTATAATTATTATTATTATTATTATACCGCTTTCATATATTAAAAAAAATCAAAGCAGTTTGCAGCACTTTAAAACATCAAATAAAACAATCCAGAATCAGTGCTGAAGAGCATTTATTTATGTATGGAATGACAGCAGCCGGGATATTTTCTGCACAAAAATGAGAGGAAGAAATTTCCACCAAAGAAGAATGGAAAAGCAAACTGATGGACTATGCTGAACTGGCAAAGTTAACAGCTAAAATAAGACAGCTTAATGATGGTTGTTTTATGGAGGAATGGAAGCCTTTTTTGTACTATTTAAAGTAATATTATAGTATAATATTTGAACTATGAGCAACAGAAGGAATGAGAGATTATTGTAGGTAAAAGGTAAAGGTAAAGGACCCCTGGGCAGTTAAGTAATAAACAAATATCTGACTTTTAGAAGACAACTGTTTAGGGAAGTTTTTAATGTTTAATGTTTTATCGTGTTTTTAATATTCTGTTGGGAACCGCCCAGAGTGGTTGGGGAAACCCAGCCAGATGGGCGGGGTATAAATAAATAAATTATTATTGGTAGTGGTAGTCCAGTCAAAGGTGACTATGGGGTGTGGCACTCATCTTTCAGGCCGAGGGAGCCAGCGTTTGTCCACAGATTTCTGGGTCATGTGGCCAGCATGACTAAACCATTTCTGGCACAGTGGAACACCGTGACGGAAACCAGAGCGCATGGAAATGCTGTTTACCTTCCTGCCACAGCGGTATCTATTTATCTGCTTGCACTGGCATGTTTTCGAACTGCTAGGTTGACAGAAGCTGGGACAGAGCAATGGGAACTCACCCTGTCACAGGGATTCGAACAGCCGACCTTCCGATGGGCAAGCCCAAGGGGCTCAGTGGTTTAGACCACAGAGCCACCTGCATCCTTAGTATAGGAGAAAGAAGACAAAGTGCAGCAAGGAGAGAAATAAATACACCACGGAAAACGGGAAGGGAAGTCGACAAAACAAAAGAAAAATCTATTATGTATTAGACTGCATATGTGATATTTCTGGAAATTTAATAAAATATATCTGGGGGGGGGGGGAATATTGCCTTTCTGCAGCCTATTTCTGCTCATGGTAGTGGAAGGAATGGTAGTACAAGCACTCGTTTCCAACAGCAAGCAAGGCTTGATCTACAGCATTTGTGATTCTGCAGGATTCAGGCAACCAGCCTTGGGGTCCACAGGAGCCTGGTGGTGGCATGATAGCCTCCGACTCAGTCAGTTCCTCCTCTGCCAGCTCTGAGCTCAAGGAATAATTTAGGGCATTATTTAATTGCAGACTGGAACGTTTTGCCGTTTTAAAAACCAGAACAGACATGATTATAAGGACAAAGAACTAATGAACAAAAACACCCAATGCCATTCATCTGTTTTGTTTCATACTATAGGATACGATAATCTCTATTGTCATTGTCCCATACAGAACAACGAAATTGAAAAATCTACATAAGACATTCAAAACCTGCTATCCCAGCCATCCCAACCTGGTTAGCCCCCTAAAAACTCTGATACCCCATTTTTAAACAATATACTCCCATAGATACTCCTTACACTGCCTTTAAAACTAAAATCACATTTGGATAGAAACTGTTTCCCAGGCGGCTAGTCCTAGTCTTTGTAACCCTGTACCTTCTTCCAGAAGGCAAAAGCTGAAAGAGACCATTTCCGAGGTGTGCATCGAATAAGCAGGAGGCTGTTTGCCTGAAGGCACGGAGTCTGGCAAAGATGATGTCACACAGGAAAAAACAAACAACGAAACAGAGGAGCTGTGCAGATGTAGCACCCACCACGGGCTAGAATTCTTTATAGGTTTCCATCATTTTTGTTGCAGCAGTGGCAACCCTACTCAGAGCAGCAAAACAAGATATATGAAAGCTAGGAGATGTTTACATCTGTGTCTTGTTTCTGTTAGGATATTTCCGTTCCACCTTAAAAGGGAGCAGGCTTTGTGAGTCACAGAGTCTGCGTATTTCCTGTTCACAGGAAGTTTATGTTTTCTATTGCTTTCGTTTCTCTCTCTCGGTGCCTGAACACTGAAGCAGGCGGTCATGTTTTTTTCTTTGTTCTGACCAACGCTGAATAAACTTAAATTATGCTCTCCTGTGTGCATCTTTCGCTGTGCATTATCTGCTGATAAGAGCGTGCATCAGCTCTGGAATGTGGCAAGCTATTTCTGGAGCTCGTGTCGCTAATTGCTGATACTGCGTGTCTGCGGGAGATCGATGGACGTCCGGAGGCGACGTGGGGCCATGATGGACTTTGTCTCCCTGGCAGTATCCCAACAGTTTCAGCTGCAAAAGTAACTTGCAGCCTAATAATAACAAGGGAAAATTGCCAGCTGCTTCTCATGATGCCCTGTTAAAATCTGTCGCTGTCAATGGCTGGTTTCCCCAGACCATTTAACTAAAAAAACGAAACAACTGTCACATTTAACAAATTTGGCAAATTGTATCTGCAGAATATAAATATAAGCTCACCGTTTCAATCTTGAATGTTGCGCAGCCTTTCACGAAACTCGTATCCTCGGCCCGTGCAAATTCTTTGCAGACGAGGCAGATCATAACATCAGCAAACATTTCCAGCCACGGATTTTCTAGCTTCCACTTCGAAAAAGTTGATGGCCTCACTTTTTTCCTCTGAGATTTAATAATACAAGTATTAGAGCAGCTAGACTCTTTTCCCGTATTGCTGGGTTTTCCTAACAGATCTGGCATTGCCCAAACATAAACAGTTAACCTCATCATGATTTCATAATTATCTATGTATTTCTAATAGTATAACCAAATCAGTAATTTTTGATATAACTGTAAAAAAAACTATGAAAATTTATTATTCCAAAAATGAAACCTTCCTCTGGTTGCCAATATTAA
The DNA here is from genome assembly GCF_027172205.1 of Podarcis raffonei. Lineage (NCBI taxonomy): Eukaryota > Metazoa > Chordata > Lepidosauria > Squamata > Lacertidae > Podarcis > Podarcis raffonei. The sequence goes on from NC_070603.1 coordinate 122,639,224, forward strand.
GATGATCTCAGCAAGGAGACAGTCTGTAAAAAAACGATTTAAATTAAATTTTACTGACTAGTGATTTAAATTGATTCAATTTGATTTAAATAAAATCCACCCTGGTCTTCACCCAAAAATGAGCTTGCAAAAGCGAAAAGACAATACAGTATTTGCTTTCCCGCCTGCAAGGTCAGCTAGGCTTTATGGTATCTCCCATACCTTTGCATGCATTCACACCTTAAAACCTGCTCTCCTCGAATCACTGCAGGAACCCATTCATTCACAAACTTAAGTGCCCCAAACTTCTCAATAAGACTTCATTCATGTTCGTCTCCCCTAAGCTTGCCTTCCATCCAAATTAGGCTGCAGACAATTACTAGAAAGTGTGCAATGCATGTTTGCCCATGTTCCACCTGAGCTCTCCAGACATTTCTGTATCTTGCTGCACTACCTGTCCGAAGTCCTATTCCGACTGGCTGGCCCAGGTGCAGAATGCCTGGGTCTGACCCTGATAAGAACTCACAGAGGAGGTCACTTGCTATCTAGCTTGAATTGTGGGAACATTTTTTCATTCCAATACAGCTATTAAAGTTTGCACTGTCATCAATTACGGCAGCTATGAATGGCCATCGGTCATCTTGCATACATTGGGACTGTTTCCATCAAAACTCACTGCTTACGTTTTTCTCTACGCTGATTGATTCACCTTCCAAACAATAGAAGTCGTAAACTCATTCAATGCGAAAATACTCCGGTCCCTCCATGTATTTCTACTCCCTTTATATGCAGAGTGTGTGCAAAGGCTGAAGCTCATTCCACACTCAGTGCATTTAAACGGCTTATCTCTGGTGTGGGTTCTTTGATGATTAATTAAGGTGGTTATTCTCTCTGAAGCTCTTTCCACACTCCCTGCATTCAAGGTTCCTCCCCTCTTCATTTTGCAATTCCTTTTTAATTCTAATTTATATGTAAACACTATCACACATACTGGAGTCGGTTGGAGGTTAGGATTCTGAGCATCAAACGCTTTCATCTTCCCACACTTGGAATTATTTTGTTCTTGCCATTCTATTCCCATCATATTCTCAGTCATCTCTTCTATTGCTTCACTCTTGACGATCTCGGATGACAAAGTCCATTGCTCCCAATAATTCCCATTGTGCCGCATCTCTTCCGTCATCTCTTCCGTTGCTTCAGTTTTGACAATCCCCGATGGCAAAATCCATTGCTGCTTATAATTCTCATTATTCTGCATCTCTTCTGCGCCTTCAGTTTTGACGATCCCCGATGGCAAAATCCATTGCTGCCTGTAACTCCCATTGTTCTGCGTCTCTTCTGTCATCTCTTCTGTTACTTCGCTCTTGATGATCTCTGGCGACCATCGCTCCCTAGAATTCCCATTATTCTGCACATCATCTGATCGTGGGGAGAGAGAAGAAGCATGTTTGAATCTCAAGAGAAAAACAAAGGATCTAATCACAGACCATTTCCCCACTATATGCCAAATTTAAATGTGGTAATCTTCTGAACCAAGGGACGCGGGTGGCGCTGTGGGTTAAACCACAGAGCCTAGGACTTGTCGATCAGAAGGTCGGCAGTTCGAATCCCCGCGAGGGGGTGAGCTCCCGTTGCTCGGTGCCTGCTCCTGCTGACTTAACAGTTCGAAAGCACCTCAAAGTGCAAGTAGATAAATAGGTACCACTCCGGCGGCAAGGTAAACGGCGTTTCCGTGCGCTGCTCTGGTTTGCCAGAAGCGGCTTAGCCATGCTGGCCACATGACCCGGAAGCTGTACGCCGGCTCCCTCGGCCAATAAAGCGAGATGAGCGCCAAACCCCAGAGTCGGCCACGACTGGACCTAATGGTCAGGGGTCCCTTTACCTTTACCTAACTTCTGAACACCCTATAGTGCAAGACAGGGGTGGGGAACCTCCAGCCCACAAACCAAACTTGGCCCCTTTTGGTCCAGCAGATCAGTTTAAGGACCTCTTCCCCAGTCACCCTGTACCTGACATCATACATGAGAACATGTGTGGGGCAGGTAAGGGTGATACTGTGAGCTTAAAGCAAACTTCTGATTATTTCTCTGCTAGAGCAAGTTACACTCACAGCTACCTATCAATTGATGGGTAGAAGCAGCGCCCCTTCCTCGAGCAGAGAAGAGGCTTCTCCCAACCAGCACTGCTCTTTAAAGCTGTTTGTGACCCAATGGGAACTGCTTCTGCAGAAGGATTTGTTTGCACATGTGGAGAGATCTGCCGTCGTTTGCCAGTAGGCTTGTGAAACATGGACCACTTATAAACGCCATCTCCAACTCTTCAAAAGATTCCATCAACGATGTCTCCAAACATTTTTACACATCACTTGGGAAGACAGGCGAACTAATGCCACTGTACTGGAAGAAGCAAAGATTACCAGTGTCAAAGTGATGATTCTTCAACATCAACTTTGTTGAACTGGTCATGTTGTGTGGATGCCTGATTATCGTCTTCCAAAGCAACTACTCTATTCCAAACTTAAAAATGGAAAGTGTAATGCTGGTGGTCAACAAAAGAGGTTTAAAGACTCTCTCAAGGAAAATCTAAAAAAAAGTAGGATAAACACTGACAACTGGGAAACACTGGCCTGCGAGCTCTCCAATTGGAGAGCAGCCTTTACCAAAGGTGTCATGGACTTTGAAGAAGCAACAAATTCAGGACGAAAGGGAGAAAGGTGCTAAGAGGAAGGCACGCTTGGCAAACCCTCACTGTGATCAGAACTCCTGCCCGGAAACCTATCTCCCCACTGTGGAAGGACATGTAGATCCAGAACTGGCCTCCACTGTCACTTATGGACTCACTGTTAAAACTTGTGTTTATGGAAGACAATCTTACTTGGCTACAAGTGATTGCTAAAGAAGAAGATATAGGTTTACTGCAAAGGAATTCCGAGAGAGTTAAGAGGATTTATTTTCTACTAAGACTTAATGTCTTTCATTCTCTGTTGCATCTACTGTGTCCTGTCACCTAACTGTCTTGCCATTTATCAGTACCAGATCTCTCAGGTGGGCCAAAGTGATTCAGGACAATCTCTGTCTGTCTCCAGCCAATCTGGTTCAAGCCCAGATTTCCCCAAATTGATGCAATTTCATTCAGGATCAGCGTTTGGGCTGGATCTGGTGCACAGCTTTATTTAACACAGAGAGATGGGATGTATTTCACTGGCAAACTTTGATTTTAGCCTAAATAGCATAGATATTGCACCATAGTTTTGTTCTCGTTATAATCTCTTTCATTGACATTGTTAATATCAGTACCTGCCAATTTCTTCCCTTCCTCGGAGGCCTGTCCTGTTGGGCTTTCTCCGGGCATAGAGACGAGGTCTGGTTTCAGAACGTCTGCCATAGAAACAGAAACAGGCTAGTTACTTCTGAGTACAAAAGACGGAGCCGTTCCAAGTTTGCTAACTGCTATGTTCCCCTTCCCAAAACCAAGAAGATCAGACAGAACATGGTTGTGTGGACCCAGAGGAATCAATCTGGTCCTTGGGAGCCACCACTCACTGCCCATTTAGCTCAGCTGAGCGGCATTCTAGAAGCCAAAGCAGCTGTTTTAATGCGAGGCAAGGTGGAAGCGAAACCTCAACAAGGAGGCCATCTTTTCTCTGTATAAGTGGAACTCTGCTGGATGAAGCCAAAAGGCTTGTCTTGTCCCGTATCCCCACATAGGCCAACTTGAGCCTTATGGGGATCCCACTAGGACATAAAGGCAAGAGCCCTCTCCTGCTGTTCTTCCCAAATTCAGAGATGTCTGATATACAGTGGTACCTCAGATTAAGAACTTAATTCGTTCCTGAGGTCCGTTCTTAACCTGAAACTGTTCTTAACCTGAAGCTCCACTTTAGCTAACGGGGCCTCCCGCTGCTGCCGCGCTGCCGGAGCACGATTTCTGTTCTCATCCTGAAGCAAATTTCTTAACCCAAGGTACTATTTCTAGGTTAGCGGAGTCTGCAACCTGAAGTGTCTGTAACCTGAGGTACCACTGTATAGCTGTCTTGGCTAAAAGCCATGGACAGCTTTACTTTCCCTGAATTTACTTAAACCTCTTTGAAAGTCACTGAAAAAAAAATATCTTTCAATACCGAGACCAAAAGGAGCCCCAGAAGAAGAAGAAGAAGAAGGAGTAGTAGTAGTTTGGATTTGATATCCCGCTTTCTCACTACCCGAAGGAGTCTCAAAGCGGCTAACATTCTCCTTTCCCTTCCTCCCCCACAACAAACACTCTGTGGGGTGAGTGGGGCTGAGAGACTTCAGAGAAGTGTGCCTGGCCCAAGGTCACCCAGCAGCTGCATGAGGAGGAGCGGGGAAGCGAACCCGGTTCCCCAGATTACGAGTCTACCGCTCTTAGCCACTACACAACACTGGCTCTAGACAGCTAAGCACTTACCGATTGATATCTCCTCTTCTCTAGGATGCCGGATAAGTGGATCTTCTCCTTCTTCCCAACAGGAATTGAGGTCTGATACTTTGAAGGAAACACACAGGACCAATTACGTCCGATTCTACTTACTCACCACAAAATACCCAGCTATTCCAAAGCCAGCCAACTGGACAGAGTGTCTGGAGAGTGAGATGGAATTTCTATAGGCCACAGCAACTACCCTACCCAACCCTCATGGCTGCCCAGATGCCGCAACAAGTGGACACCAAGCTCACCCACTCAGGTCTCCGTGATGTAGACCAGAACGGCCTCCTCATCCACAATCAGATCAGGGATGAAAGAGGTCATATTCAGAAACGACCAGGTATTCAGCAACAGCAGCCACAGACCTGAGGGCTGGCTGACAAGACAATCGAAATACCCCATGTTTTGCTGGCACACCATACAGTCACTGTCTGTGCCATATGCCCCTTACCCAGCTTGCCCTGCCTCCCACATCATCCCTCCCCCTCCCCTGAACCACTGCTCTCCCCAGGTTCAAAAAAGGATGTCTTTGCTGAAACATGTTGAAGTGCAAAATGCTTCCATTTCCAAGGGAGAGTTGGAGAAGTTCCACAGCTGTTTTAGCTGTTTCCACATTTTAAAAATACAGTGAACACAAGCTGTGCTTGCAAAGGAACGAACAGGAGTGTGCTCTAAGGGTCAGCATTGTTTCTTTGCGCCCATATATCCCTGAAGGAGCATCTCCACCCCCATCATTCAGCCCACAAACTGAGATGGAGCACTGAGGGCCTTCTGGCAGCTCCCTCACTGCGAGAAGTGAGGTTACAGGGAACCAGGCAGAGGGCCGTTTTGGTAGTCACACCCGCAGTGTGGAACGCCCTCCCATCAGATGCTGAGATAAAGAACTATACAGCTTTTAGAAAACATTTGAAGGCTGCCCTGTATTGGGAAGTTTTTAATGCTTTATTATGTTTCTGTATATGCTGGAAGCAGCCCAGAGTGGCTGGAGCAATCCAGTCAGGGTGGGGGTACAAATAATAAAATTATTATTATTATCCCAGCCACATCTCCCCTCCCTCAATGAAAACAAACGAAACCCACACGAATTAAAAACTGCTAAAACAATTGCTGAGTATTTAAGTTGTGCTCATGCTGTGCTTGCTGATTTGCAGGACAAAAACCACAGGGATGTTGGATTCCAGTGTGGAAAATGAAGAAATTTGTCATGTGGCATCCACAGAAGTCTGCTGGAGTGGCCCAAAAGCTCAAACTCCCTGCTAGTTAATGAAGTGGGTCCATTTGCTTAAATGCTTTTGCACCTACAGCACAACAAAAGTGAGAGTATGCCAAAAGCACATCAAAGTGCAAGTAGATAAGTAGGTACCGCGCTGGCGGGAAGGTAAACAGAGTTTCCATGTGCTGCTCTGGTTCACCAGAAGCAGCTTAGTCATGCTGGCCACATGACCCGGAAGCTGTACACCGGCTCCCTCGGCCTATAGAGCAAGATGAGTGCTGCAACCCCAGGGTTGGCCACAACTGGACCTAACGGTCAGGGGTCCCTTTACCTTTACTAGGGGACATGCATTCACTAAATCCGGAGCAGTATACGAGCTCAAACCTTTGAAGCAGCAAATGGAATAGAAAGTGCAAATGTGTTTAACTGCTCAGTAACATCAGAAAAGGGCTCAATTACAAGGACGTATGGTGGGGGGGGGGGCTACTAAATTCATTCCTTAGACATCTATTATTGAACGAACAAATAAGCAGCCTTACCTAGAGAGGCCACAGTCTCATAATTCTCTTCCATGACTTCCCTATGCAAAGCTTTTTGGCGCGGATCCAGAAGAGCCCATTCCTCTGCCTCGAAAAACACAGTTACGTCCTCAAAGGTCACCAGGCCCTGGACAAAGGAGTACGGTAGAATTCATTCCACCATTTCCCAAGCATCTAAGGAGACGTGATAGACGCATGTGTGCTTTCATTTATCTATCCGTCCCCATCACAGCCACTTTTGCTGGGCCAAAAGTAAAAAAAAGGAAAGGAAAGGGAAAGGGAGGGAAAGGGGAAGGAAGGGAAAGGGAAAAAGAGGCATATTTTTCCAGTCTCCCTTGCATCTCCACACACAGAGAGGCACCCAGGAAACTCCCATCACTCTCTTGGATTCTCCTCCCTTACCTGAGGTGGCTGCCTGGAATCTCTTTCAACTTCACCCCAAGGAAGAGACAATCCCGGCTGTGAACCTGTGGCCATAGCCCTGCCTTCAGGGCGTGAAGGATGAACCGGGCCACCCCCAGGGCCGTTACAGCTGCTCCCTCAATGCACTTTAAAGCATGTTGCAGCCGTCAAGCGGGGTCACCCAGTGCCTGCAGGGGAGAAACAGGAGTTCGGAGGGACGTCGGCCATCTGCAGCCTCTGCTATAATACAGTAAACAAACACGCAAGCAAATGAAAAGAGACCACTGAGCTCACTGAGGTCCAGCGCCAAGGGCCTTCTGGCAGTTCCCTCACTGTGAAAAGTGAAGTTACAGGGAACCAGGCAGAGGGGCCTTCTTGGTGGTGGTGCCCACCTGCCCTCCCATCACATGTCAAGGAAATAAACAACCATCTGACTTTTAGAAGACATCTGAAGGCAGCCTTGTTTAAGGAAGTTTTTACTGTTTGATGTTTTATTGTGTTTTTAATATTCTGCTGGGAGCCGCCCAGAGTGGCTGAGGAAACCCAGCCAGATGGGCAGGGTATAAATAATAAATTACAGTGGTACCCCGGGTTAAGAACTTAATTCGTTCTGGAGGTCCGTTCTTAACCTGAAACTGTTCTTAACCTGAGGTACCACTTTAGCTAATGGGACCTCCTGCTGCTGCCGTGCCGCCAGAGCACAATTTCTGTTCTCATCCTGAAGCCAAGTTCTTAACCTGAGGTGCTATTTCTTGGTTAGCGGAGTCTGTAACCTGAAGCATCTCTAACCTGAAGCATCTGTAACCTGAGGTACCACTGTATTACTACTACTACTACTACTGGTAGGTTTTGTCATTCACAGATCATATACTACTACTACTATTATTCACATATCATATATACGTAGATCAGTGATCCCCAAGCTTGGGTCTCCAGCTGTTTCTGGACTACAATTCCCATCATCCCTGGCCACCAGTCCTACTAGCTAGGCATGATGGGAGTTTGTGATAGAGTTGTAGTCCAGAAACAGCTGGAGACCCAAGAAACAGCTGGAGACCCAAGAAACAGCTGGAGACCCAAGAAACAGCTGGAGACCCAAGTTTTTTGGGGAAAGACTGCACGATCCCCGCTCAGCCTGGCCATCTCGGTCCTCCTCCAACCTCGTCTCCGCTCCTGGCTCCGAAAAGAGTTCCGTCCCTGCCCAACTCAGAGCATCCCCCAAATTGGGAGCGATTTCTGACTTCCTAACTGGGCCAGTCCCCCTTAGGAAGGATCTGAGGAGGAATATGAAGGAAGTGGGGTGGGGTCCCTTCTTCCAGCTCCCACCCCCCGCTCCAAATCCTTCCCTTCCCTCCCTCCATCCTACTTGACACCTCTTCTCACCTGTAGCGCCCGATCCAGCAGCTCCCTTCCGCCGTCCGGAACCCGGAGGAAGCAATATGGGTGAAGCCCCGCCCCTTCCTCCCGAGCCCAACTTCCTGCCCCTCTAGGAAGCAGAGCTCTGTGCATTAACCCTTCGCAGGACTTAAGGCGCGCGCGCTTTCACGCACAAACAAACGCGAGCTTTTAACACGTTCTTAGGGAGTTTTTTTTAAACAACACGGGGGGGGGGACGGGGGACGGGACATAAATCAAAAAGCGATAGCCAGCAGGAAAAGTGTCATAATATGACCCGCATTGCGGGGGGTTGGGCTAGATGACTCTTGGGGTTCCTCCCAACTCTACTTTTATCTTGCATAGCAAAGGAGCGATCACATGTACATGTTTTATCTCAGCCCACCATATTTTAGCAGAGTTAGCTGAGCACAGGCCTGAAGAAGAGCTCGACTTGCGTTTTCATTTGTGTAAAATAGAATTTGCTTTTCTCACGTTTTTGTTGTTGTTTAGTCGTGTCCGATTTTAACTTCCTGCCTCTCTAGGAACCATATTTTAACTTCCTGCCTCTCTGGGAACCAGACTGCCTGCCCCTCTAGGAACCAGACTGCCTGCCCCTCTAGGAACCAGAGCTCGCTTCATTTGCCCAGTTGGAGGACTAAATGAAAGGAGCTGCTAGATTTCTCCTCACCCTTCTCCTCTTTAAAGATTTCCAGAACCTTCATGATCTTGATAAACCTCAGCACATGTCGCAGCTTGCCAATTTCCTTAAACTCTGGTGCCCAGAACTGGACACAGAACTTCAGGCATGACTGAGCAGAAGAACAGTACTATTGCTTCCCTTGATCTGGACACTACTTGTGAGAGTACAGTCAAGAATATTTGCTGCTGCTGCTTCTTTTTTCTTCTTCTTCTGCTGCTGCATCATATTGTTGACTTGTGGCAAGCTTTGCCAGCTTACAGGCTCAATCCTTCAATTCCCCCAGGCATCCACTTGTATTTCACTTGCTACCAAAATTCAGTTCTGAATCAGGAAATAATAATAATAATAATAATAATAATAATAATAAAAATTTTAGTTATACCCCGCCCTTCCTGGTCAGAGCCGGGCTCAGGGCGGGTAACACCAGTAAAATTAATGGGGGAAAAACCAATTTAAAATACAGATTAAAATGCAATTTAAAATGCAGCCTCATTTTAAAAGTAGCCCACAGATCAAAACCATAAGGGGAGGGAAACATAAGGGTCAGACTGAGTCGAAACCAAAGGCCAGGCGGAACAGCTCTGTCTTGCAGGCCCTGCGGAAAGATGTCAAGCCCTGCAGGGCCCTAGTCTCTTGTGACAGAGCGTTCCACCAAGTCGGGGCCAGTACTGAAAAGGCCCTGGCCCTAGTTGAGGAAGTATGTATTGTCACATCCCAAGCAGCCATCTTTGTACCCCCTTCACATTTTGCCCCACTGTGGCCCAGCCTGGCCAAGCCCTAGAATTCACCATGGCAAAGCTACTGGGTCTTTCCCCTAGAGGTTCAAGCCAAAGAAAACCACTGCTTTCTTTTCCATTGATGAGCAATGGCTCTCCATTATGTAACATGGTAGGCCATGTTTTACATGGCATGTGGCTGCCCCCCACCTACCCCCCAAAAAAACCCCAGAGTCGAGCTACAACTAACACATAAAAATGCCACCCTGCAATCTGAAGAATGGGGAACTAGGTCTGCCAAAACGGTAACAAACGAGATGGAATGTGAACCAATTCACCGAAAACAAGGTCAAGTCACCATGTGGAAAGGATCTGATGAAGCAGGCAGCCTGTGGATCAGGACACAAGGTTTTGGCCAGTAGGTGAGCATAAAAGGATCCACCCCTTGTACACAGTTCAACTTCCATTGAATTCAGACTTGGAGCTTCCCTCATTAAAGGCAAAGGGGTGTAATAGGAATTTTATGGTCTTAGATATATGGTAATGTTCATAAGTGTACCAACCAAGCACATACATAGATCAGCACAGGAAGGCCAACCTGGAACCATTTTGATTCCTAAACTGACTGCAAGGTCAAAATGGAAAAGCTTCCCCATTGTCTTTTCCTTCACAAATCCTGTCTGTGTTTGAATAGGGTGTGAGCCTGTGACCTGGCCCAGGAACTAAGTATTTATCACTACACAAGACTAGCCGGGCTACCCAGGAAATCCAATCAAGTAACCTGCAAGACAGGAAATAAACAACGATAGGAGAAAAACAACATTCAAATGTTCTGTTTTAGACCGCCTTTTTTATAAAAGTCTTTATAAGGCCTTGCACACCATTTTTCTGGGTCCTCCTCCTTTCCTGTGTGTGAGGGGAGCACCCTGTTGCAACAGATCAATAAAGATCAAGCTTACTAGCTGCTTTGCTTCTCAATATTCTCTGGTTGGCCTCTGTTATTTTCTCCTACCAATAGGGAACCTATGTAAGGACTCTATATGGGCTCTTGGATACCCCATAAGGGAAAAGGGCATATTTTTGTTTACAACATGGGGACAGACTGAGGTGCTACAGTTGCATCCTACTTATCCTCAGCTTAAGGTAGTATGCAAGCACACAGCATTAAAAAAAAAGCACACACAATAAACAAAGAAAAACAGGACATACAGATCTTGAGCAGGAAATTCAGAATTAAAAAAGGGGGAGGGGACAGGCCTTGATATCTAGCAGAACTTCCGCTCCCTGTTCCAAGCCACTATGCTAAGGGAAGCCGCTTCTATGGGATTTATGGGGCCAGTGCTTGGAAAACCCATTTTAGAAAGGAACTAGTACTAGTTCCAGTTCATCCTTATCAAGAATGAACTAGTCCAAGTTCATTCAAAAAGTTCACCCTTGGAAAATTGTTTCCAGCCTTCCAAATCTTATAAGCTCCTGTGCTGAAATATGGGGTCCGATAGTAAGTTGAGGTGAAAACCAGGCATAGATCAGGGGTTCCCAAACTGAGGATTGTGGACCACAGAATGTGTGGCGGAACTATCACATTAAAGACTTCTATTGTGTTTTAAATGTATTTTTCATATTCTCCACACTGATTTTTCAAGAGGACCTTTATTGCTTTATTGTCACTGAATTTTGTTGGTTTGAAATTTGAATTCCTTATACAGTGGTACCTCGGGTTACAGATTCCGGGCTTCAGGTTACAGACTCCGCTAACCCAGAAATAGTACCTCGGGTTAAGAACTTTGCCTAAGGATGAGAACAGAAATCTTGCAGCAGCGGCGTGGCAGCAGTGGGAGGCCCCATTAGCTAAAGTTAACCTCAGGTTAAGAAGTTTCAGGTTAAGAACGGACCTCCAGAGTGAATTAAGTTTTTAACTCGAGGTACCACTTTACAGCATCTAAAACAGTACGTTATGATTGCTACACTTCAGAATAATCATTGTGGTCCAGAAATATGCTCAGCAGTTGCTCAGTCACTCAGGACAGCCCTTGAAGACAGGAGCTTGAGAACCACGGTTATAGATTATGGATGAGTCCTGGGTTGTGTAGGGGACTAGGCTGTTAAAGAGGCATTAATGAGTGTTGGGTGTGTGCCTATGCAAAGCAGCCATAAGCAGGATTTCTTCAAACCAAAGGTCTTGTTGCTTTTACTTGGAATAACAGAATTCCATAGGAATCTCAGGACTGTGTACCACAACAGGCAGTGAATCCCTCAAGGTCTTAATCAGAGATTTTCTCCAGTGCTACAGCTTTCCCCAGAAGCCCCTCCATGTAGATTCTCTGATTAAGTAAGCTGACTACTCTAACGGATTCCGCATTCCATGCATTTAAATGGTTTCTCCCCGGTGTAGATTCTCTGATGATGAATGAGGCGACTACTCCGCCAAAAGGTCTTTCTGCACTCTCTGCATTTATATGGCTTCACCCCTGTGTGGGTGTACTTCGATGTGAAGTAAGCTTACTGCTCACTCTAAGGCTCTTTCCACACTCCCTGCATTGAAATGGTTTCTCCCCTCTGCGAGTTCTTTTATGATGAGTACGGTGACTACTCAGACTCAGGTGCTCTCAACACTCTATGCATTCAAACGTTTTCTCCCGTGTGTGGGTTCTTTGATGTTTAGTAAGGCTACCGCTCTGTGTAAAGCTCTTTCCGCACTCCACGCATTTAAATGGCTTCTCCCCTGAGTGTTTTCTTTGATGTACAGTAAGTTTACTGCTCTGTGTAAAGCTCTTTCCGCACTCCATGCATTTAAACGGCTTCTCCCCGGTGTGCGTCCTCTGATGTGTAGTAAAATTACTGCTCACTCTAAATCTCATTCCACATTCCATGCACTGATACCGTTTCTCCCCGGTGTGGATCGTTTGATGTTCAGTAAGGTTACTGTTTGCTCTAAATTTCATTCCGCACTCCATGCATTCAAATGGTTTCTCTCCTGTGTGGGTTCTCAAATGTCTGCAAAGGCTACTCCTCCTATTAAAGCACTTTCCACACTCCCTGCATTTAAATGGTTTCTCCCTTGCGTGGGTTTTCTGATGTGTAGTAAGGTTACAGCTCAGACTGAAGCTCTTTCCACACTCCAGACATGTAAATGATTTCATCACAGTGTATGTTCTTTTTTCAGGCATTCTGGGTCCCTTGTGATTTCCAAGCATCTCTTTTCCAACTTTAGGCTTGGCTGCTGCCGACGACTCCATATGTGGTTCCCTACGTAGCTCGTTGTTTTGTACATCATCTGCAGATTGTGGAAGGAAAGAGGAAAGCATGTTTTATCTCTTTTCTTTTTCATCCTTTAAAAATGTAATACTTTTATTTAAATCACCAAAACAGAAAAATTATTCCCAAGAACTAGGGGGGAAAGTACCGGTACATCTCCTATTGTATATGAATAGTTTGATAAGATCTGGTCAATAATAACAATGATTATATTAGCTTATTATAGACGGGTACACATAATTCACAATGACAAACCTAGACAGCATCTTAAAAAGCAGAGACACCACCTTGCCAACAAAGGTCCGTATAGTTAAAGCTCTGGTTTTCCCAGTAGTGATGTATGGAAGTGAGAGCTAGACCATAAAGAAGGCTGATTGCCAAAGAATGGATGCTTTTGAATTATGGTGTTGGAAGAAACTCTTGAGAGTCCCATGGAATATCAAACCTATCCATTCTTAAGGAAATCAGCCCTGAGTGCTCACTGGAAGGACAGATTGTGAAGCTGAGGCTCCAATACTTTGGCCACCTCATGAGAAGAGAAGACTCCCTGGAAAAGACCCTGATGTTGGGAAAGATTGAGGGCACAAGGAGAAGGGGATGACAGAGGATAAGATGGTAGGACAGTGTTCTCGAAGCTACCAGCATGAGTTTGCCCAAACTGCGGGAGGCAGTAGAAGACAGGAGTGCCTGGCGTGCTCTGGTCCATGGGGTCACGAAGAGTTGAACATGACTAAACAACTAAACAATAACATCAACACATAATTCAACCTGGTAACACACTGAAATATGGGTATTCTTTGCAATGCCCTGGAATAATATTTTTTTTATATAATAGCCCTTTGCTGCCTTCAATTTGTTTTAATACTATCAGTATTTGTAAAGTGGTGCCTTTATTTTATGGTACCTTGCTTTTAAGAAGAATCACATTTAATTTCAAGGCAGAAACAATCACAGACTGAGCCCAATTAGGTGTTTCTCAGATTTTTTGCATCTCTGTGATTGCCCCCTGTGACTGACCTGTTGAAATCAAGGTCACCTTTTGAACATTCCAGAATCCCACACAACCTCTTATTCCTTTCTGGTCCATATACCACATGATGTCATTAAAATTAGATGTGCATGATATCTTCTCCTTTGTAACAACAGTGGTATATACATTTCTACAAGAATAAGGAGAACAGAAGTCTAGGAAAGCTGGGAAAGAGGCCAAACTGGGAAGATCACTACCTGCTCTGTGATTCCAGTGACTTTCATGGCAGTCACAAAATTCCAGGGATTAAACCTAAGATCATCTAAATACATGCAAAACATGTCGCCAGGGCCCTGAAATGGTTTGGAAACTGCTTTCAAAGCAGCAGACAGGTGACTAAATGATGAAGATGACTCCCAAACAAAGTTAATTCCTACCTGATGATGTCTCTCTTCTCCTTCCCAACAGATCTTCTCCTTTCCAACAGGAATTGAGGTCTGACTCTGTCAAGGAAAAGAGAAGGTGGCTTAGGTTTGGTCACATAACACTCAGCAATTCAAAGTCGAGACTTTTAAAAGCTAACAAGAGGTATTATTTTGATTTCGCGACTCCTGCATGAAGTGAACAGAACACGTCTGTGTCCTGTGTCCCAGCAAGATCACTTTGGAATGATGCTGTGGAATAATAATAATAATAATAATTTATTATTTATACCCCGCCCATCTGGCTGGGTTTCCCCAGCCACTCTGGGCGGCTTCCAACAGAACACTAAAATACAACAACCTATTAAACACTAAAAGCTTCCCTAAACAGGGAATGTCTTCTAAAAGTCTGGTAGTTATTTTTCTCTTTGACATCTAGTGGGAGGGCGTTGCACAGGGCGGGTGCCACTACCGAGAAGGCCCTCCGCCCTCTGCCTCCCCTATTATTGGAAACCAGCCAATAAATTATTGTTATTGTTAGAAGAAAGAAAAGTGTCCTTACCAAGTGAGGCCACCGTCTCATAATTGTCCTCCATGACTTCCCTGTGCAAAGCCCTTTGGCTGGGATTCAGGAGGGCCCACTCTTCTTCCGTGAAAAACACAGCCACCTCCTCGAAGGTCAAGAGAGCCTGGAAGGTCATCAAGCCCTGGAAGTAGAAAAAATACGGTGACAGGTTCACCATGCACCACCCTCCTGATAGGCAAGGGTAGCACAGTGGTTGGATGCTGTCCCTTTGAGATCTTTCAGTGATGGCCACCAAGATGGGTGGCTCAAAAAGAGGACTTGACAAATTCACGGAGAGGAAAAAGCTATCAGTGGCTACTAGCCAGGACAGCTATCGTCGGCTTCCAAAATTCAAAGCAGTTATACCTGCTGGGAATCACAAGAGGGGAGAGGGCTATTGGGCTCAGGTCTCACTTGCAGGGTTTACCACAGGCACCTGGGTGGCATCTGTGAGAACAGGATGCAGGACCAGAGGGGCCCTTGGTCCCATCTGGCAGGATGTTCTGATATAACGCCAAACGTGGAAAAAGAAGAAGAAGAAGAAGAAGAAGAAGAAGAAGAAGAAGAGGAAGAAGAAGAAGAAGAGTAGTTTGGATTTGATATCCCGCTTTATCACTACCCGAAGGAGTCTCAAAGCGGCTAACAATCTCCTTTCCCTTCCTCCCCCACAACAAACACTCTGTGAGGTGAGTGGGGCTGAGAGACTTCACAGAAGTGTGTAAAGGACTATCAAAAAAACCGGCAGAGAGAAATTGAGAGAGAGTTAAGTGCCTCGGACGTGAGGTCGCCAGGCTGATTGAAGATGGACTGATGGACTTTGGTTGGGGTTCGAAACCGGGAAAGGGGGTGGTAGGGCTTCGGGAATCCAAACGGTGTACAAATATATTTTGTTTTAATTAAGTTGGTTTTGCCGCTAACATAAAAATGGGGATTTTGGAGAAGGGATTTGGGGCCGACCTTAGAAAAAGATTGTTAAGAATAAGTGTTGATGTATAAAGAATGAGGTTTTTAAGTTAAAATGGGTTAATTAAATTGATGGGGCGAATTTAGGAAAAGTATTTTAAGAATAAGTTTTGAAATATAAAGATTGAGGTTTATAAGTTAAAATTGGTTAATTAAAATGAATCAGAGTAAACAAGGTAAAGTGTGGGGACAAAAATTTGCTGAGCTAAAAATTGGAACTGGAATACAAGAAGGGCAGGTGTGGGGAAGTCAAGGAATTTGGGTATGGAAAGTAAGTAATGTAAACTTTTTCAATTGTTGCTTTTTCTTTTTTCTTCTTCTCTCTTTTTTCTTTTTTGTCTTTCTTTTTTATTTTTTGAAAATTTCAATAAATATATTTTAAAAAAAAGAGAGACTTCAGAGAAGTGTGACTGACCCAAGGTCACCCAGCAGCTGCATGTGGAGGAGCGGAGACCCGAACCAGGTTCACCAGATTACAAGACTACCACTCTTAACCACTACACGATGCTGGCTCCCATGGAGACAACAAGGCATTGTGTGTGTGTGTGTGTTTTATATTATATATAATTATATACCCAGCACATGGAACCTTACAAAATGACAATACGAGTGGACTCTCCATGCCCTTACTACAGCAAAAAGACTGATACAGTGGTACCTCGGGTTACAGACGCTTCAGGTTACATACGCTTCAGGTTACAGACTCCGCTAACCCAGAAATAGTACCTCGGGTTAAGAACTTTGCTTCAGGATGAGAACAGAAATCGCATGGCGGCAGGCCCCATTAGCTAAAGTGGTGCTTCAGGTTAAGAACAGTTCCAGGTTAAGAACGGACCTCCGGAACGAATTAAGTTCTTAACCTGAGGTATCACTGTACTGATGAATTGGAAAAATAAAAATGCAGCTCCCTTCTATGATTGGATTGAAGACTTATAGAAACTCGCAACATACAAACAACTTGCATATAATAAATGCAGACTTGCCATGGACAAATTCAATGGTATTTGGAATCCATTCTTGCAAATGATCTGGTGAAGTATAATAACTACCTTGCAAATTATGCCGTTTTGGGTTCCCCCTCCCCCCCCTTTATTTATCCTTCTGCACTCTTTCTGTTTTTCTTTTTGTTTATGTCTCAACATGTTCAGTGCACATATAATTATGTACTTTATGAACTTTCAAGAAAGATTTTTTTTTTTTAAAAAAAGACATATTCTTTCAGAGCCCCTCCCCACTCAGCCCATAAAGAGACTCAATCCAAGCTGCCCAAACAACCCTTTCCTTACCTGGGATGGCTGCCTGGCAGCTCTTTCTGCTCCTTCTACAGACGGTGTCTCGGAGGCCATTGTGCTGCCAGGAGGAGATGAAAGAAGAGGCCTAAACTGGACCACTCCTGGGACACCTGGAGCTGTTGTGAAGATGTCCTTTAAAATAGGGCGTAGCTTGAAAATGCCTGCAAAGGAGAGACAGGGAGTGAGGCGGATTCCATCCTTCATATTTTTGTTTCCCCCCTCTACATCAGTGTTTCCCAAACTTGTGTCTCCAGCTGGGACTACAACTCCCATCATCCCTAGCTAGGAGGAGCAGTGGTTAGGGATGATGGGAATTGTAGTCCCAGCTGGAGACCCAAGTCTGGGAAACATTGATCTACGTATATATGATCTGTGAACGACAAGTTCCATCAGTACTCAGCTGGTGGTCTCTTTTCATTTGTTTGTTTATTGTATAATAACTAATAATAATAGTAATAATAATTTTTATTTATACCCTGCCCTCCCCGGCCAGAGCTGGGCTCAGGGCGGCTAACACCAATAAAATTACAGTAAAAACATAATAGGGAAAAAAACACCAATTTAAAATACAGGTTAAAATGCAATTTAAAATGCAGCCTCATTTTAAAAGTAGCCCATTGATCAAAACCATAAGGGGAGGGAAACATAAGGATCAGACTGAGTCCAAACTGAAGGCCAGGCGGAACAGCTCTGTCTTGCAGGCCCTGCGGAAAGATGTCAAGTCCCGCAGGGCCCTAGTCTCTTGTGACAGAGCGTTCCACCAAGTCGTGGCCAGTCGTGAAAAGGCTCTGGCCCTAGTTGAGACCAGTCTAACCACCTTGCGACTTGGGACCTCCAAAATGTTGTCATTTGTGGACCTTAAGGTCCTCCGCGGGGCAGACCAGGAGAGGTGGTCCCATAGGTAAACTGCTTTGATAGTTAGCATTGCCCAGGGCGCAAAATAGCCTGGCACCTGCACTGGGAAAGGAGAGAACCACGTAGGTCACCTTCAGTTCCTTGGAGAAAAAGGTAAGAAATAAATTCAATGAACGAACAACCAAGATCACCCAAGTGACTGGGTTCTGGATTCTGAGTCGGCCTTGTAAAAAACAGTATGGCAAATCCCAGCCCCACCTCTCGCCATATAACTTCCCCTCCAAAGCTATGTCCCCTGAGCCAAATGGGGTGGATCGGAAGATCCTGCGCTGAAAACAAGGCAGTTGGGTGACCACTTTGCAGCTGGAGAATCATAGAATCTTAAAAGTTGGAAGGGACCTAAGGGTCATCTAGTCCAACCCCCTGCAATGCAGGAATCTCAGCTAAAGCATGCATGACAGGTGCGGCCATCCAACCTCTGCTTAAAAACCTCCAAGGAAGGAGAGTCCACCACCTCCAGAAGGAGACTATTCTACAGTCATACCTTGGGGTTACCGACGCTTTAGGTTGTGCATTTTTGGGTTGTGCACCGCCCCGAACCCGGAAGTACCAGAATGCGTTACTTCCGGGTTTCGACACTCGCGCATGCACAGAAGCACTAAATCGTGCTTTGCGCATGCGAAGAAGCGCCGAATCGCAACCTGCGTGTGCGCAGACACGGCGCTGCAGGTTGCGAACCGCACGGATCACGTTCACAACCCAAGCGTCCACTGTACTGTCAGACAGCTCTTACTGCCGGAAAGTTTTTCCAAATGTTTAGTGGGATTCTCCTTTCATGTAACCTGAAGCCATTGGTTCTGGTCCTACCCTCCGGTGCAGGAGAAAACAAGCTGGTTCCCTCTTCCATGTGACAGCCTAGGAGATATTTAAGAAGAAGCCTGCAAACTGCCTGCACGCACCCACTGGGCGGAGAAAGGGAGTTCTTTTCCCCGCGTTTCCCCCTCTCCCCCAAGAAAGGGCGTCTTCCCCGCCCCAACCCCCCACTCCCTTCTCCATAGCCTAGGACTACGGCGTTGATACAGGATCGCGGTGGATCTGGCGCTGGTGGATCTTGCGCGCGTCGCAAGTGGGATGCACGGATGCGCCTCTTCCAGCGCTGCTCTATCAGGGGGATCCTAAGCAGGGAAGCTGGGGGTGGGGCTCCTTTGAACCCTCCTCCAAAAGCAAACCCTTCCTCCTTGCGCACCCCTTTCTCCTTTGCCTGCTCCAAGCTCCTTCTCTCCATCCAGGCCGAGTTAGGGATGGCGTCCCGCCCCTTCAGCAATCTCCCCCCTCTCTCCTTCCTCCGCCTCCCTCGCCTTTTGAATCATACTTCCTGCCTCTCTAGGAAGCAGGGCTGGGTTCTTTTGCCCAAATCGGAAGACTTGAGTGGCAGGACCTGCCCCCACTTTGCAAGCCTTGGGAGTTTTACGCATGCGCGCCCCCGTTGGCAAGCTGAAGATCTGACAGCAACAGCTGCTGGACAGAGGAATGGACTTCCCTGACAAGGTGGTGGGCTCTCCTTCCTTGGAGGTTTCTAAGCAGAGCTTGGATGGCAACCTGGCATGCGTGCTTTAGCCGAGATTCTTGCATTGCAGGGGGTTGGACTAGATGACCCTCGGGTCCCTTACAACGCTACAATTCTATGTATCATTCATTGTATCTTTCAAGGGCAAAACAAATTTTTTTTTTCCTTCCAGTAGCACCTTAAAGACCAACTAAGTTAGTTCTTGGTATGAGCTTTCGTGCGCATGCACACTTCTTCAGATACACAGTGTGCATGCACACGAAAGCTCATACCAAGAACTAACTTAGTTGGTCTTTAAGGTGCTACTGGAAGGAAAAAAAATTTTTGTTTTGACTATGGCAGACCAACACGGCTACCTATCTGTATCTTTCAAGGGGGTCACAAGTTGTTCACTCAATTTTTTATATTTTGCTGTTATTCCATCTGGTCCTGGGGATTTCCCTACTTTTGTTTGGTTTATTGCCTCAATTACTTATTGGACTGAAATTTCTGTATTTAATACCCTCATTTGATCCTCCGTTATCTTTGGTAATTCACTGTTTTTAATGTAATTTTCTATCATGTTTAAATCTTCAGTTCGTTTTCTGTAAAGATCAGTAAAGTATTTTACAAAAGCCTCCCTTATTTCTTTTGGTTTCTCAGTTATCCCACTGTTAAGCTTTATCAGATTCACATAGTTATTTTGTTCACTTTTTCTCAGTTGCCATGACAAACGTTCCATGTTTATTGGCATTTTCAAAAAAAAATTGTTTTGTTTTTTTAATTTTCCATGCTATTTCCTCACTAATTACCACAGAGTATTGTGATTGTAATAATTTTATCTCCTGTTTTACTATCTCTTTGTTTAATGCTTTTATTATTAACCTGAAGTGCCACTTTAGCTAATGGGGCTTCCTGCCACCACCGCACGATTTCTCTTCTCATCTTGAAGCAAAATTCTTAACCCAAGGTACTATTTCTGGGTTAGCGGAGTCTGTAACCTGAAGCGCCTGTAACCTGAAGCATATGTAACTCGAGGTCCCACTGTACAGTAGGGCTGCCACCTTTGTTCTGGCAAAATGCAGGACAGGTCGGTGCGGTGGGTAAACGTTTTTTTTTTAATCTGATGTTGAAGTGACTTCAAAGCAATCCATTACAAGCTATTGCAGGATGGCGCCTCTGGAATTTGTCACAAACAACATATTTGCAAATCTGCCTCTTGTTTTGCTGCCCAGATCTTAAATTCATGACCTTTCACATACCATAGAATCATAGAATCATAGAGTTGGAAGAGACCACAAGGGCCATCAAGTCCAACCCCCTGCCAAGCAGGAAACACCATCAGAGCACTCCTGACATATGGTTGTCAAGCCTTTGCTTAAAGACCTCCAAAGAAGGAGACTCCACCACACTCCTTGGCAGCAAATTCCACTGTCAAACAGCTCTTACTGTCAGGAAGTTCTTCCTAATGTTTAGGTGGAATCTTCTTTCTTGTAGTTTGGATCCATTGCTCCGTGTCCGCTTCTCTGGAGCAGCAGAAAACAACCTTTCTCCCTCCTCTATGTGACCTCCTTTTATATATTTGAACATGGCTATCATATCACCCCTTAGCCTCCTCTTCTCCAGGCTAAACATGCCCAGCTCCCTTAGCCGTTCCTCATAAGGCATCGTTTCCAGGCCTTTGACCATTTTGGTTGCCCTCCTCTGGACACGTTCCAGTTTGTCAGTGTCCTTCTTGAACTGTGGCGCCCAGAACTGGACACAGTACTCCAGGTGAGGTCTGACCAGAGCAGAATACAGTGGCACTATTACTTCCCTTGATCTAGATGCTATACTCCTATTGATGCAGCCCAGAATTGCATTGGCTTTTTTAGCTGCCGCGTCACCCTTTCAAACACGGGCATTTGGAGAGGATCCGTAACTTGGCAGAGAGGGGTGAAACACTGGATAAAACTATCAATGCAGGATGTGGCATTTCACACTGAAATACGGGACAATCCTGTATTATGGAGGACAGGTGGCAACCCCGGAGTGAGCTGGATCCCCCAATTGCCTAACGGGGCATCAGGCAGCAGCATCCTATGTCCCCACCTCCTCCAGAAGCGGCCTCCCTGCCTCTCTGGTTGCCCCCACCCCCTGCCTGGAGCAGGGCTCCTTTCCTCCCTCCCTCCCCAGTTCCCTTGGACCCCAAAAAGGCGCTTTGCACCCACACGCTCCCTTGCCAAGAAGGCAGAAGCAGAGGCGCGTCGCGCATCCCAGCGCGTGGGACAATACGCTGCTCCTTTCCCACGGGGAGGGGGCGGAAGTGCTGCCTCTCTAGGAAGCAGCGCTCAGCTCTCCGTTTCCGGCCATCCCTGCCTCCTCCTCCTCCATCAATCATTTTTCTTTATTGAGGAGGAGTGGGAGGGGTTCTTGCATTCCTAGAGAGGCCACAGGCTGTCAGCTGGGGTGGGGTGGGTGTCCTTTCTTCCCACCCTTCCTCTACTCTGCCCCCCACAACCATTTTTGGGGGGGAAAGCTGGAAAGGTGAGTGGAAAGGGGCTGGTGGGGGGAGTGAGGGAAGGGGTACCTCTGTTCTAGAGGGAGACTTCCCACCCCAAGGAAAAGGAGGAGGGGGTGTAGGGGTTGGGGGAAGAAGGGGGCTGGGCGCAGGGTTGCAGGTTCAATCCCCCACCCCCCTCCCAGCTCAACATCTCTTGCTAAACTGGGGTGGGGTCTTCTTTGAAGCTGGGTAAGGTTGCCCAGGACCTAGGGTTGCTACCTTTGTTCTGGCAAAATATGGGGGGGGGCATGTTTGGTTTTTGTGTTTTCATCTGGTGACTCCGAAGCAACCGAAATTGCAATCTAGCAGCCTAACAGGATGGGTCCCTCTGGAATTTGCCGCACACAAACTGGCATTGTAAGTCTGTGCTTGGCTACCCAGAGCTTAAATGCATGACCTGAAGAGGGTTGGGCTTGATGACCCTTGTTTGCCCCTTCCAAGTATACAGCTCCATGACCTTTCACTCACCCTACCAAACACAGGCATTTGGAGAGAGAGAGAGAGAGAGAGAGAGAAGACCTGAAATAGAGGACAAAACTGTATCATAAAAATACTACTAATAAGAAGAAGTTATTATTTATTCCCCAGCCACTTTGGGCGGCTTATCAATACAGGATGTAGCATTTTACACAGAAATACAAGACAATCCTGTATTTCACAGGACAGGTGGCAACCTGTCTTGGACCCCTGGAAGGGGGTGCTTTGCTAGACAGAGGAGTCATTAGAGGGATAGTTGGATACAGGGACGTAGGCCCAGATGCTCTGGATAGATTTATTACTTATTTATTGCATGCATTAATTAATTAATTAATAATAATAATAATAATAATTTTTTATTTATACTCTGCCCTCCCCGGCCGGAGCAGGGCTCAGAGTGGCTAACATCACATAAATAATACAATATACATAAAAGCAAGCAATCAGTCAATTAAAATGCATCCCAAAATTAATTCAAATAAATTAAAATTAAAACTTGACAAATGACAATCCTCAGGTTAAAATTGAAAGCAGTTAATACTCGCCAGGACCAACTGTTTCCACTGATATTATAAAGGCCTGCGAGCGGGCTGGGAAACCTCCTTCGTGCTTGTTCTTCTACAAAGAGAAAATGAGTCAGACTCAACCCTGACCAAAGGCCTGGCAGAACAGCTCCATCTTGCAGGCCCTGCGGAAGGATGTCAAATCTCGCAGGGCCCTGGTCTCTTGTGAGAGAGTGTTCCGCCAGGCTGGGGCCATGGCCGAAAAGACTCTGGTCGAGACCAATCTAATCTCCCTGGGACCCGGGAGATCCCTGGGATCTTCAGGATGTTGTTATTTGCAGAACGTAAGGTCCTCCGTGGGACATACCAGGAGAGGCAGTTCCATAGGTACGGGGGTCCTGGGCCGTATAGGGCTTTAAAGGTTAAAACCAGCACCTTAAACCTGACCCTGTATTCCACCCGGAGCCAGTGCAGCTGATATAGCACTGGATGAATGTGATCCTGGGGCGAAGACCCCATAAAGAGTCTCACTGCGGCATTCTGCACCCGCTGGAGTTTCTGGGTCAGTCTTGAGGGCAGCCCCATGTACAGTGAGTTACAATAATCAAGCCTGCAGGTGACCGTCACATGGATCACAGCGGCGAGGTCAGGGCGAGAGAGGTAAGGGACCAACTGCTTAGCTTTGTGGAGATGAAAGAAATGCCGCCTTTGGTATAGCTGTAGCCTGCACCTCCATAGAAAGGGAGACATCGAAGATTACACCCAAACTCTTGACAGAAGGCGCTGGCACTAGTTGCACCCCCGCAAGGGATGGGAGTTGGCCCCCCAACCACATATTGTCTCGACCCAGCAAAAGGACCTCTGTCTTTGAAGGATTTAACTTCAACCGGCTTCCACGTAGCCATCAGCCATGGCTTCCAGACATCTGAACAGTTACCACACACATACATATACACACACACACACACACACACACAGCCTTTTCCTTTTATTTTAATTTATTTACTTTATAGTGTATTCCTTTTATGAAGGCATTGTGTCACTATTGCCACACACAACACCATCATCATTTTATTTGTATCGTGCCTTTCCATAGTTGAAACTATACTCAAGGCAGCTTACAACATGACAAGATTTAAATAATTACCAACATAACAAAAGTCATAAACAATAAATAGAACACATCATAAAGTACACAACCAAATGGAAACAATTCCCACGTAAATCATAAGATCTAAAACTAAAGATACAACAGTAATATCAATAACAGCAACAGCTCTCTCAACCCCCCATAAACAATACTCCAGCCATAAACAATACTCTGTTCGACAGCTTCAGCTTTTGTAGCTGGAGTCAGTCCGCACTCTACTCCCATTTTCTCACTATTTTACCTATGTATTGCACTCTTCCTTATAAATGTATTTCAAAATTTGGGACAGCTGCATATTCCTGCATTGCAGGGGGTTGGACTAGATGGTCGTCAGGGTCTCTTCAAACTCTATGATTCAATGAATCTACGAAAACTGGGAAGGGTTGCCACTCAGGGTAGAGACCCCTTTTTTATACGCAGGAAGTCTGACAATGAAGGATGCAAAAAAAGAGGAAAGGAGTATGTTGTTATGAAAACATTAAGACCACCAGCCAAATTTTTTTTAATTTTGTACCTCTGTAAATACAAGTTGCTGGCAATCCTAGGTAGGGAGAGAGTTGCTTCCAAAGAGGAATGATCTAGCCAGGCCTAGGCCTGCTTCGGCTATTCTGGCTAAGCTTAGCCTCACGTTCTGATTTTGGGCATCTGGCTGGTCACTGTGAGAACAGAATGCTGTAGTAACACATAGCCCTTTGCCCTGATCCATCACCAGTGTGGTGTAGTGGTTAAGAGCGGTAGACTCGTAATCTGGTGAACTGGGTTTGATTCCCCGCTCCTCCACATGCAGCTGCTGGGTGACCTTGGTCACACTTCTCTAAAGTCTCTCAACCCCACTCACCTCACAGAGTGTTTGTTGTGGGGGAGGAAGGGAAAGGAGAATGTTAGCCGCTTTGAGACTCCTTAGGGTAGTGATAAAGTGGGATATCAAATCCAAACTCCTCCTCTGCTCCTCCTCCTCCTCCTCCTCCTCCTCCTCCTCCTTCTTATGTTACGCTGTCTTTCTCCAGGTTCCGCCATCCTCTGAGGAGATGGATGCATGCGAGGAAGTCATGCCAGAGAACTGTGGGAATGAGACCTCTCTGGGTAAGTATACCTGTGTCTTTATCTGATATTGCTGTAGAGGCAGTCGACTTGTACATTCTCCAGACGAATTCATTTTCAGGTTGAACAGGATGAGGAAAGAACCATATCTGTAGTAGTTGTGTTGCTTGTGGAACGCTTCTTGTGTGGGTTGAAATTGTCGTTGAAATTCTACTCAGTATTGATCCAGAGTAGATTCCAATGTGCAGTCATACCTCGGTTTACAGACGCTTCAGGTTGCGTTTTTTCAGGTTACAGATGCGCTGAAAGCCGGAAGTACCGGAATGGGTTACTTCCGTGTTTCGGCGGTCGCGCATGCGCAGAAGTGCTAAATCACGCTTTGCGCATGCACAGAAGCACTGGATTGCAACCCGCGCGTGCGCAGATGCGAATGCTGTGGGTTGCGAACGTGCATCCAGCACAGATCACGTTCGCAACCCCAGCGTCCACTGTATAGTTAGCAGAGTAAAATCTTAAACAAAAGTAGACCAGAGGCAATAATATTTCATCCAGCAGAGCTTTACTGCTACTGAAGGCAAATGAACATAATGGTCACAAATCTAATACATTCAGGATTGACCCTGTCCATAGGAAATCCAGTAGCAACAGACTTAACTTAAACTTACAATAACTGAGAGCCAGTGTGGTGTAGTGGTTAAGAGCGGTAGTCTCGTAATCTGGGGATCCGGGTTCGCGTCTCCGCTCCTCCACATGCAGCTGCTGGGTGACCTTGGGCCAGTCACACTTCTTTGAAGTTTCTCAGCCCCACTTACCTCACAGAGTGTTTGTTGTGGGGGAGGAAGGGAAAGGAGATTGTTAGCCGCTTTGAGACTCCTGAAGGGGAGTGAAAGGCGGGATATCAAATCCAAACTCTTCTTCTTCAACTTATAATACGTCTAAACCTCAACACGAAGCATACTATGTGCAGAACACCACACCAGACGGAAAAGAGATTGAACAAGAAAGTGTGAAACCGAGGCTCCTTCTGGCCTCTAATCATAGTCAGCATGGCCTTGACAGAAAGAGATAAGAGAACCAGTTTAAACCACCTGTACTCCGCTTCTCCGAAGGAATAACCTTCTGCTTGCTTCTTCCACACAGAGAAGCTTCCAGAACCCTCTTGAATTAAAACAAAAAAAAAAAAAATTCTTTCCAGTAGCACCTTAAAGACCAACTAAGTTAGTTCTTGGTATGAGCTTTCGTGTGCATGCACACTTCTTCAGATACTGAAGAAGATACAGATACAGATACTGTATCTGAAGAAGTGTGCATGCACACGAAAGCTCATACCAAGAACTAACTTAGTTGGTCTTTAAGGTGCTACTGGAAAGAATTTTTTGTTTTTTGTTTTGACTATGGCAGACCAACACGGCTACCTATCTGCCTCTTGAATTAGTTAGAATAGGAAAGATCTCAACACATCAGATCAATACTTTCTGTACCAAGAAATGCAAACTGACAGAAATGTCTGAGGGCACCCCACGGTGAGAGGTTGAGTACTAAGGAGGGGGTTCTGCAGCTCCACCCACCCTCAGGTGGGAGATAGTAAGCTTGGGTGACAGGCAGATTACTGTTGGGGACGGCACATCTGTGTGCTTGACAAGTGGCCATTCATTGCAATATATTATTTTACACGGTTCGGTCATTGAGCAGTTTCATTGTGCCCTGATGTTGTTGCAGTACTTTATTAGTAGAGCGGAAGCAGTTTGGTGACCGAGAGAGAGTAATTGGAACGATTGGCTGGATCCCTGTGAGAGATGTGAGAGTTAGAATGGAATGAGTGATACTGTATGATTTGCCAGATGTAAGATGGAATTTGGCTGTGATGTGCATGTGATCATTGGGTGCGTGTTGTGTATTGCGAGTCAGGATGTGCCTTTGGAAGAGAGAAGAGATCCCTGAATCTTAAAATGTTTTGAAATGCGCTGCAATGCTTTTGCTTGGGGGGGGGATTTTACCCTGTTATATTAGATTATAATATAATAATACATTTTGGAGTTATTTAGTAGTAGTAGTAGTAGTTATTATTATTAATTGAATTTATATACTGTTCTATACCTGGGGGTCTCAGGGTGGTTCACAGAATAAAATCAATATATAAAACCACATACAGTGGTACCTCGGGTTACATATGCTTCTGGTTACATACGCTTCAGGTTACAGACTCCGCTAACCCAGAACTAGTACCTTGGGTTAAGAACTTTGCTTCAGGATGAGAACAGAAATCCTGCTCCGGCGGCGCAGCAGCAGCAGTAGGCCCCATTACCTAAAGTGGTGCTTCAGGTTAAGAACAGTTTCAGGTTAAGAACGGACCTCCAGAACGAATTAAGTACTTAACCTGAGGTACCACTGTAATACATAATAAAAATGAAAGCAATGACCTAATGCCCCCCCCCACAAAAAACCCCACATTTTAAAAGGGTATAGGATGTAAAGCAGATCAACCAAAGGCCTGGTTAAAACGGAACGTTCTTGCCTGGCGCCTAAAGGTGTATAATGAAGGTGCCAGGCGAACTTCCATGGGGAGAGCATTCCACAGACGGGGAGCCACTGCAGAGAAGGCCCTGCTCTCGTGTTGCCACCCTCCGGACCTCTCAAGGAGGAGGCACACAAAGAAGGGCCTCAGAAGATGATCTCAGGGTCCGAGTAGCTTCATATGAAAAGAGGTGGTCCTTGAGGTATTGAGGTCCTGAGATTGTGTTTGTTGTTTTGTAAACCACACAGACTTTCTTAGTTTTATGCGACACACACACACACACACACACACACACACACACGCACACACGTATATGAAATAAATACCGAACGAACAGCCAACTGATTCCTGTTTCTCTTCTTATCTTGATTCCCTCTTTATTCTAGCAGGTGATGGACAGGAGAACTGTAGAGAACCACATCAGGTGCCACCAGAAGCAGCTGTTCATGAATTGGGGGACAAGACCTTCAATCCTCAAGATGAATCAAGGAGGCAGGAAGAAAACCATACAGAGAACTGGAGAGAGAAATCCATTGTGTGTCATGCTGATGACCTTCATGAAACCCCAGTACAATATAATCACCACAAGGAAAAAAAGAGGTATGAGTGCCCTTTTTGTGGGAAAGCTTTCATTTCTAAGTCTCTCCTTGCTGTCCACTGCAGAACGCACACCGGAGAGAAACCGTATAAATGTTCAGAGTGTGGAAAGGGCTTCCGCCAGAGCAGAAACCTTACTTCCCATCAACGGATCCATACAGGGGAGAAGCCATTTAAATGCTTGGAATGTGGAAAGAGCTTTAGTTGGAATTCAAACCTTACTTCACACCAGCGGATCCACACAGGGGAGAAGCCGTACAAGTGCTTGGAATGTGGAAAGAACTTCTGTGATAGCACACTCCTTACAAGACATCAGATAATCCACACAGGGGAGAAGCCATTTACATGCTTGGAATGTGGGAAGAGCTTCCGCCAGAGCAGGAACCTTACTTTACATCAGAGAATACACACAGGGGAGAGGCCATACAAGTGCTTGGATTGTGGGAAGAACTTCCATCGGAGAACACACCTTACTTCCCACCAACGAATCCATACAGGAGAGAAGCCATTTAAATGCTTGGAATGTGGAATGAGCTTCAGCTGGAATTCAAATTTTACTTCACATTACAGGATTCACACAGGAGAGAAACCACATAAGTGTGTGGAGTGTGGGAAGAGCTTCTGTACCACCACACAACTTGCATCACATCATAAGACTCACACAGGAGAGAAACCTTTTAAGTGTTCAGAGTGTGGAAAGAGCTTCTCAGATAGCACTCTCCTTACTAGACATCAGATAATCCATACAGGGGAGAAACCATTTAAATGCTTGGAATGTGGAAAGTGCTACAGTCAGAGGTCAAGTCTTACTTCACATCGGAGAATACACAAAGATGCCATAAGGCAGAAGCCATACAAATGTTTGGAGTGTGGGAAGTGCTTCAGTAACAGCACACAGCTCATTTTACATCAGAGAAGCCACACCGGAGAGAAACCTTACAAATGCTTGGAGTGTGGAAAGAGCTTCAGTGATGGCACACTTCTTAACAGGCACCAAATAATTCACAAAGAGGAGAAACCGTATAAATGCTCAGACTGTGGAAAGAGCTTCCGTCAGAGCCGAAACCTCACTTTACATCAGAGAATCCACACAGGGGAGAAACCATATAAGTGTTTGGATTGTGGGAAGAGCTTTCACCAGAGAACACACCTTACTTCCCACCAGCGAATCCACACGGGAGCAAAACCATTTAAATGTTTGGAATGCGGAAAGAGCTTCAGTTGGAATTCAAGTCTTACCTCTCATCACAGAATCCATACAGGAGAGAAACCGTACAAGTGCTCAGAGTGCGAGAAAAGCTTCTGTACCACCTCACAACTTGCATCGCATCGGAAAACCCACACAGGAGAAAAACATTACAAGTGTTTGGAGTGTGGAAAGAGCTTTTGTGACAGCACACTCCTTACGAGACATCAGATAACCCACACAGGTGAGAAGCCATTTAAATGCTCAGAATGTGGAAAGAGTTACAGCCAGGTTTCAAGTCTCTCATCTCACCGGAAAGTCCACAGAGATGCCACAATGCAGAAACCATACAAATGCTTGGAGTGTGGAAAGAGTTTCAGCAACAGCACACAACTTATTTTACATCAGAGAATCCACACGGAAGAGAAGCCTTAGGAATGGTTTGTAGTAACACACCAGAGGATTTGCATGCAAGAGAAACCTTCTAAATGCAGGGAGTGTGGAAATTGCTCCAGAAGTAGTTGTGAGCTTATCAAAAGATTCACACTGCCTAGAAACAATAAGCATGTTTGGAATAGTGAGTTTCTAGTGCAATAACTCAGATACATTCGTACCTTGGTTTTCAAACAACTTAGTTCTCGAATGTTTTGGCTCCCAAACGCCGCAAACCTGGAAGTGACTGTTCCGGTTTGCGAACTATTTTTGAAAATGGAACATCCGATGGGGCTTCTGGTGCTTCCGATTGGCTGCAGGAGCTTCCAGCAGCCAATCAGAAGCTGCGCTTTGGTTTCTGAACGCTTTGGAAGTTGAAGGGACTTCCGGAACGGATTCTGTTTGACTTCCAAGGTGCGACTTCAAAAAATTCAGACAGGTGCTAGGTAATAATTTCTGGGAGCGCAAGGTTTTTGTAACTACTATCTGAAATGGAAGGAAATTGGAGAGAAGGAAGCGAACATGGCTGGTCTTTCGGCAAAGTTGATGGGGAGGCCCCCTCTCCTAAATCCCGACGTAATGGCTGCAGTTGGTGTTTCAGCAGAGAAGACTTGCAGTACCATCTCCCTCCCTCTCCTGTAGCCTGATGGTGCTTTTTCCTGTCTGGCAACCCCCTCCCCATTAAAGAAGGTGTGAATAAGACCCCTCCCCTTAGATTTTCATTTTCTTTTGCTGAGTAACAGTGTGCTTCCATGTTTTTTTTTGTAGATCCCTTTTATCCCCTCCAAAGGTGCTATTCTCGCCGGCCCTACCATTGACAGGCAGGCCATGGGTTATTTTTGGGTGGACAGCAAATAGTCAGGTGTTTTTGGTTGGGGTGGGCAACCCTATTCTGCCTGAAGGTTGCCCTCCTTGTGAGGGCCACATGCCAGTTGGAGATGGTAAAAAGGGACCCCAGACCATTAGGTCCAGTCGGGGCCGACTCTGGGGTTCTGGCGTTCATCTCGCTTTATTGGCTGAGGGAGCCGGCGTACAGCTTCTGGGTCATGTGGCCAGCATGAGTAAGCCGCTTCTGGCGAACCAGAGCAGCACACGGAAACGCCCTTTACCTTCCCGCCAGAGCGGTACCTATTTATCTACTTGCACTTTGACGTGCTTTCGAACTGCTAGGTTGGCAGGAGCCGGGACCGAGCAACGGGAGCTCACCCCGTCGTGGGGATTTGAACCGCCGACCTTCTGATCGGCAAGTCCTAGACTCTGTGGTTTAACCCACAGCGCCACCTGCGTCCCTAGTTGGAGGTGGAGTCAGAAGCAAATGTGGGCAGAACAATTAATATAGATGTTAGCTTCTGGATGACCCTCCAGGGCTGGGTGATAACTGGTTTTCAACACCGTGATATATCACCAGCTAAACATTGCTATATACTGATATATCACAATGTCTGAAATAAGGATGGAGATGTGTAGAGGTATTGGCTGGTTTCCTGGTTTTATCCACATTGTGATTTTTGCATAGCAAACACACACACACACCTTCTCAGTAGTGGCACCCGCCCTGTGGAACGCCCTCCCATCAAATGTCAAGGAAATAATCAACTATCTGACTTTTAGAAGACATCTGAAGGCAGCCCAGTTTAGGGAAGTTTTTAATGTTTTATCTCTTTATGATTATGATTATGATTAATATTCTGTTGGGAGCTGCCCAGGGTGGCTGGGGAAACCCAGCCAAATGGGTGGGATATAAATAAATCATCATCATCATCATCACCTCACACACTTTATGATTTGCAATATAGTGCCATATCAAAAATCATGAAACTGATATCATAACATGGACTTCAAACCAGTTTTGGACGATCTATCGCCCAGCCCTAACACACTTAATGATTCACATTACAGTGGATGCTCGGGTTGCAAACGTGATCTGTGTGGGAAGCACGTTCGCAACCCGCAGCACCGCATCTGTGCACGTGCGGGTTGCGATTCGGCACTTCTGCGTATGTGCAAAGCGCGATTTAGCACTTCTGCACATGTGCAAGCGCCAAAACCCGGAAGTAAACCATTCTGGTACTTCCGGGTTTGGCATGGTGCGCAACCCGAAATTGTGTAACCTGAAGCATCTGTAACCAGAGGTATGACTGTATATTGCCAGCTCAAAAATCATGAAACCGGTATCGTTATATGGACATCAATCCGGTTTTGGATTTTATATATAGCCCAGCCCTAGTGACCTCTGATCCATGCTTTTCTGAAGGCTGCAATACTGGCGGTCAAGAAGCAGGAGGTGCAAATAAAGAGGGATACTCAGTAGTGTGAACTGGAATAGTGACTGCCATGGAGTACTGGTTTACATGGTTGCCACAATGGACTAAATCATGCTTAAATGGCCAGTCATAGACATGCTGACTTGGTACTTTGGGCTCTCAAATTTAAGTGGCGCCCTGTCCAACGCTAAAATTCAGTGTCTCCACCTCTTGCGATGCATTCTACATCATTGTCGTAGTGTTGGCGCCCAGTGCGGCTGAACAAGTTGCACTTCCATAAAACCACCTCTGCACTAAGCCACACTGGGGCATTTACTTACAGGAAAGTGAGTATGCAATTGCAGCCAAGCTAGGTGTGTGTTTGGGACCCATAGAGGTATTAAGAGGATTTATAGATTTATGCTGTAATTGTCTTCGTGTTTGCATTGTAATCTGTGTTGACCAGTGTTTGCTTAAATAAAACTGAATTCATTGCCTCCAAGTACTGGCAAGATCCTCTGCTGTCCTTTTATTGCATTCAGATCTGACAAAAATCAAGTCACAAATATCACAAGGGACGAGGATGGCACCCGTCATCACAGACAAGAGTCTTAATGGCTGTCTTGCTCTCTGCCTTCCAGGAATCTTTCCTCAAACCATAACCTACAAAACTGGAAGTAGACTGAAGCAGGGCAGGAACACGTGATCTGAGACTTGGGAGTGTGCCCTGAAAGATGATTATTGGCTGTGAGAGTATGTGATTGCTTTTAGTTTTACATAATTTTTCCGTTTTAATTGTAGTGTTTTAGCACTGAAGTGTTTGCCTCCTGGGCTCCTTTGGGAGGGAAGTTAGAAAGGTAATCCTATTACATGTTTTTATATGTGCTGGAGGCTGCCCAGAGTGGCTGGGGCAACTCATTCAGATGGGCGGGGGTACAAATAAGAAATTATTATTACAGTTGTACCTTGGAAGCCGAACGCCTTGCAAGTCGAACGTTTTGGCTCCCGAACGAACGGTTCCGGTTTTTTAATGTTTTTTTTGGAAGCCCAATGGCCGATGTGGATTCCAATTGGCTGCAGGAGCTTCCAATTGGAAGCCACACTTTGGTTTCCAAACGTTTTGGAAGTGGAAAGGACTTCCGGAACAGATTCCGTTCGACTTCCAAGGTACAACTGTATTATTATTACTATTATTATTATTATTACAGTGGTACCTCTGGTTGCGAACTGGATCCGTTCCGGAGCCCTGTTCGCAACATGAGCTGCTTCTGCGCATGCGCGTGATGTCATTTTGAGCGTCTGTGCATGCGCGAGCTGCGAAACCCGGAAGTAACCCTTTCTGGTACTTCCAGGTCACCGCGGGACACAACCTGAAAACGCTCAACCTGAAGCAAATGCAACACAAGGTATGACTGTATTATTATTCCTCTTCATCCCTGCAAGGATGAAGACAGCAGCTCAGGATGGGATCATTCATAATATGCAACCTGGGGATTTGCGCACATGCACATGCACGTGTGCACACACACACAAACAGAGAGTGGAACTGTTGGAATGATGTGTATTTTATTAGCACAGGCATTTTGAAACAAGGTGATTGGAAGCAGCAACAGAAAACACAGAAAGGTATCGGCACCTTACACAGATAACAATTCCAAACATAAATGCTCACTCTATGCACAGCTACTAACCTCCCCAACAGTCTCCAGCCCAGAACTCCAAACATGAATGAGAAGACAATTTACACTCTCAAGACCTAGTAAATACAGGGGGAACTATGCCTCATTGCTAGGGAATCTATTTGTGCTCATCAAGTGCTCTACTATCAGTGCTCATGAGTGGGCGGTCCAGGGGCCACAGCAGACAGGACAGCATCCATCTTTTTTTCAATCCGTTGCAGCGCCTCCAACATCTCGTCCTTCCATTTTCCTGTCTCGTTCTTTAACGCCTCTGTCTCGTTCTTCAGCTTCTCAATTTCTCCGCCTGTTTTTATTATTATAAAAAACGAGAATAGAAAGACATTTTATTGCTAAAGGCTATCAAGGTGGGAGGTATTGCAATGAGGAACTATGTTGTGAGGAATGCAGTCAGTTCTCCCCTTGCGGGACTTAGGAGAGATCTGTCCCACCCAAGTTAGAACTCAGTGGCGCATGGGAGTTTAAGGCTGCATACATGCGCCACAGCTTTAAACGTAAGGTATGCACACAGATTTAATTCCAGGCCTTGGAGAGTCTGCCGCAGTAATGTAGGACGCTAGGAAAAACAGGAAATACACTAATATTGATTGAATTTTGAAATAGATTTCCTTACGTGCTGCAGATCAGCCTGATGGTATATCCGTAGCATACTTTCTGAACCCAATTTGTTTCAACAAACTTTTCCCGCTGGATGAAAAGTTCTTTCTGCCTTAAATACACATTTTGCATTGTTTTGAAACCACTCTCTGCTAAAAAAACAAAAACAAAAAACCACTCTCTGCTGGGGGTAGGGATTGCTCTGTTTATTTTTTTTTCTTCCCTTAGCGGTTATAATGCTGCAAATCAGCATTGAGATGTGCCATTGTTTTATTTTATTTATAGACTGCTACCTCCAAAAGATATCAAAGAAGTTTACGGAAAAAATACATAAAACTATAATCTAAAAAAGTGTGTTAAAAGGACATCAATTAACCGTTCCTGCAGGTGCTTAAAAGTTGGAAAAGAAGGTGCCTGGTGGATCTCTGTTGGCAGAATTTTGCACAATACAGTACTGGACTAATTACACTAAATAATAACAATAACAATTTATTTATACCCCGCCTATTTGGCTGGGTTGCCCCAGCCGCTTTGGGCATCTCCCAACAGAATATTAAAAACATGACAAAACATTAAAAACTTCCCTAAACAGGGCTGCCTTCAGATATCTTCTAAAAGTCGGATAGTTGTTTATTCCCTTGACATCTGATGGGAGGGCATTCCACAGGGCGGGCACCACTACCGAGAAGGCCCTCTGCCTGGTTCCCTGTAACTTCGCTTCTCGCAGTGAGGGAACCACCAGAAGGCCCTCAGAGCTGGACCTCAGTGTCCGGGCTGGACGATGGGGGTGGAGACACTCCTTCAGAAAACTATTTCTGAAAACTATTTCTAGTTGTTACTTGGTACACAAGAACATAGTAAGAGCCTACTGGATCAGGCCAATGGCCCGTCTAGTCCGGCATCCTGTTCTCACAGCGGCTGACCAAATGTCTGAATGGGAAATTGGCCAGCAGGACTTGAGCACAAGAACATCTCTCTCCTCCTGTGGTTTCAATCAACTGCCATTCAGAAGCATGGCTGCCTCGAGCCATGAGTGGTAGCCATCAATGGCCCTCTATGAATTTGTCTAATCCTCTCTTAAAGCGATCTGGGTTGTTGGCCATCATGCCTCCTGAGAATAGTTTAACTGTGTGAAAAAGGACTTCGCTTTATCTGTCCTGAATCTCCCAATACACTCAAACCTTGGCTCCCAAACGGCTCCGTTTTTGAACGTTTTGGCTCCCAAATGCCGAAAAGGTGGAAGTAAACACTTCAGTTTTCAAATGTTTTTTCAAAAGCCAAACGTCCAACATAGCTTCTGCTTGAACACAGGTATCTCTTGCAACCAATCGGAAGCCGTGCCTCGGTTTTCGAATGTTTCGGAAGCCGAATGGGCTTCCGGAACGGATTACGTTCAACAACCAAGGTTTGACTGGATTCGTCTTCCTTGTATGTCTGCGAGTTCTAGTGTCATGAGCAACAACTCGGGGAACGACTGACAATGCTCTGCAGATGATCTCAACGACTGAGCTGGGACAAAAGGGTTCAGGTGATTCACAAATTAAGAATCTGTATGGTAAAGGTAAAGGACCCCTGGACGGTTAAGTCCAGTCAAAGGCGACTATGGGGTATGGCTCTCTTCTCGCTTTCAGGCCGAGGGAGCCGGTGTTTGTCCACACACAACACTGTCAAACCAATAGTTACGTAAATTCTACTAACAAATATACCCACTACATAACTGGCTGTGTTTAACTATATGAATTCTTTATACATCATATAAACATAACTCTTTTCACATTATCTAATTGAATAGAAGCAATTAAGGACCAACATTTAGAACAGGAAATACAAATAGATCAGTTCTTATATACGTAATGTCCAAATAGAAGCTTTTGTGTTCCACATACGTACAAATGAATCAGTTTTTTTTAACGTAATGTCCAAATAAAAGCTTTTTGTGTTCCATGTATGTCTTAGTGAATTCACTTCGTGAATACAAGTGTCAAACGTAACAACTTTAAGGAACAGTACTTGCAAAAGATGAACTTTTCTTTGTAATATTCCACATCTGCCTTTGCAAAGTATGATTGTATGCATATGCAGGTATCAGACGAAGGATATGAAAGATCTTAACACATGCCTTTGCAAAATATAGTTGTTGTATGCCGCTGTCAGACGAAAGAACTTAAACGTGACAAGGATTCCTGGAATTATACAGTGGTAAAGGTAAAGGTAAAGGTACCCCTGCCCGTACGGGCCAGTCTTTACAGACTCTAGGGTTGTGCGCCCATCTCACTCAAGAGGCCGGGGGCCAGTGCTGTCCGGAGACATTTCCGGGTCATGTGGCCAGCGTGACGAAGCTGCTCTGGCGAGCCAGAGCCGCACACGGAAACGCCGTTTACCTTCCCACCAGTAAGCGGTCCCTATTTATCTACTTGCACCCGGGGGTGCTTTCGAACTGCTAGGTTGGCAGGCGCTGGGACTGAGCAGCGGGAGCGCACCCCGCCACGGGGATTCGAACCGCCGACCTTTCGATCGGCAAGCCCTAGGCGCTGAGGCTTTTACCCACAGCGCCACCCGCGTGGTACCTCGGGTTAATAACTTAATTCGTTCTGGAGGTCTGTTCTTAACCTGAAACTGTTCTTAACCTGAAGCACCACTTTAGCTAATCGGGCCTCCCACTGCCGCCGCGCCTCCAGAGCACAATTTCTGTTCTCATCCTGAAGCAAAAGTTCTTAACTATTTCTGGGTTAGCGGAGTCTGTAACCTGAAGCATCTGTAACCCGAGGTACCACTGTATGCTGTATCTGCCATGTCACTTGTTCCATGTCTCTGATACACAAAATATGAGTATGCTCGGCTGACAAAGCCCTGGCAGGGCGAAACAAGGCATTATTCTGGGAATCCCTGTCACATTTAAGTTCTTTCGTTTGTACATATGTGGAACACAAAAGCTTCTATTGCCTTCGGCAAGCCCAAATGCCTCAGTGGTTTAGACCACAGCGCCACCCGCAACGGTTTGAATGGAAAAATACTTAGTTCAGTAACTTGACTTACTCATTGAGGAACAGGTGGGGCATTGTTGGCTGATATACCACTGCTTCACATGCCTCTCTGTGGCAGGTGCTGATCTGCTACTTGCAGTTGTCGTGAGAAGACCACCACTGCTACGAGCTGCTTCCGGAAGGGCTTGAGGAGGGCACCCCATAACAGATTCATCTGCATCTTCCACCTCCTCCTTTATCTCTTTGAACTCAATTTGCTCTTCTGGAAGGGAAGGGGCTTGCTGGTGGCGGAAGGGAGGAGAAGGAGGAGTTCCTTGAGGTTCCTCTTCAGAAGACGGGGTCATAGGCTCGTCCTGCTCCCATCCTTCGTTCTCTTCTCTGCATCTGGTCACCCTCCTTGCAACTTCAACTACAGAAACAAATGGAGGTGGTGTTAATTAAAAACTACATCTAATCCAGAATGTGGCAGCTAGACTGGGAGCGGCTGCAGAGACCATATAACACCGGTCTTGAAAGAGCTACACTGGCTCCCAGCACGTTTCCGAGCACGATTCAAAGTGTTGGTGCTGACCTCTAATGCCCTAAACGGCCTCGGTCCAGTATACCTGAAGGAGCGTCTCCACCCCCATCATTCTGCCCGGACACTGAGGTCCAGCGCCGAGGGCCTTCTGGAGGTTCCCTCCCTGTGAGAAGCCAAGTTACAGGGAACCAGGCAGAGGGCCTTCTTGGTGTTGGCACCCGTCCTGTGGAATGCCCTCCCATCAGATGTCAAAAGATAAACAACTACCAGACTTTTAGAAGACATCTGAAGGCAGCCCTGTTTAGGGAAGCTTTTAATGTTTAATAGGTTATTGTAGTGTTCTGTTGGAAGCCGCCCAGAGTGGCTGGGGAAACCCAGCCAGATGGGCGGGGTATAAATAATAAATTATTATTATTATAAAAATAGTATCTAAGACACAGTGCATAAAAATGTAGAAAGAGCTTGCTGGACCACGCCAATGGCCCATCTAGTCTAGCTTCCTGGTCTCACAGTGGCGAACCAGATGCTTGTGGGAAGCTTGCAAGCAGGATTCGAACCCAAAAGCCCTTTACTCTCCTGCAGTTCCCAGAAACTAGGATTCAGAAGCATTGCTTCAACTGTGGAGGCAGAGCACAGCCATTATGACTAGTAGCCATTTATAACCCTCTCCATGAATTTGGCTAATCTGCCTTTAAAGCCATCTAGCGTTGGTGGCCATCCCTGCCTCTTGTGGCTGTGAGTTCCATAGTTTAACTATGTACTGCACAACAGACTTTCTTTTATCTGTCCTGAACGTTCCAATGTTCTGCTTCTTTGAACGTGCACTACTTCAGTCATGATATACACATTATTATAATCTTTATATTATTTATAATTCATATGACGTGTAAGCTTCACCAATGTTTTGTTCTGTGAACAGCAGGAGAAAATCTAATTTTATTGGAAAATAGAACAGCATGGGGCAGTTACAGATTTTCTTTTGTAAAAGTAAAGGTAAAGGGACCCCTGACCATTAGGTCCAGTCGTGGCTGACTCTGGGGTTGCGGCGCTCATCTCTCTTTACTGGCCGAGGGAGCCGGCGTGCAGCTTCCGGGTCATGTGGCCAGCATGACTGAGCCGCTTCTGGCGAACCAGAGCAGCGCACGGAAACGCCGTTTACCTTCCCGCCGGAGTGGTACCTATTTATCTACTTGCACTTTGATGTGCTTTCGAACTGCTAGGTTGGCAGGAGCAGGGACCGAGCAACGGGAGCTCACCCCGTCGCGGGGATTCGAACCGCCGACCTTCTGATCGGCAAGTCCTAGGCTCTGTGGTTTAACCCACAGAGCAAAAACAAACAATTTTTTATTGGCTTTTAAACAAATACAATAACCATTAAACACATATCCAGCAGTATATCTAATGGTGCTTGTTTTATCCATTGTCTCTAGACTTGCACTTGCAGATTCAGCATTCAGGCATGTTACTTATTGTAACCTCTCCACTGAGAATACTGAGCGGTTGGTAGCAGGAGGTCTTGATTTTGGTCATTAACATGGTTAAAGAAAGGGGTCCACATTTATTCGAAGGTGTCTCTATTTGTTTTGCCTTTAACTGCTTGCACCACTGTTCTTATAATAAAACCTTTATGGATTTTAGAAAACAGAAATAAACAAAAGAACACAAAATATTGGAAAAGCAAAAGCTGTTAAAATGACAAAAGATCAGTATTTTTTCCTCCCTCTTTCCTAACACTACAACTTGTGGGCATTTATGATGCATACTCTTCTGATGTCCTTAAGTTACAAAATACCTAGTCTTACAGGATGCTTTCCTTTAAAAAATGCACACATAAAAACTCCTCACTACAATCTTATCAGTCAAGGGGCCGCTTTCTGACCACTGTCCAGATCAAAGCTGGAATATTTTGTATGAAAATGCAACCTATGAAACATTTTAAATATATAGAAACATTTTCTGTTCTTTTTGTGTTTGTATTTGTATGAATTTAAGTGTTAATATGTTATTGCATTTATGTAGAAGAAATGTATAATGCTTTATATCTCTTTGTCCCTTTTCTTCTCTTTCCTTCTTCTGATTTTGTACTTAATGTTGTTATGTATATATGTTTTTAATTAAACCAATAAAGATTATTTAAATAAATAAATAAATAAATAAATGGCTCAGCTCCCGAATACCTAAAGGAGCAACTCCGCCAGTATCGACCACCTTGGGCCCTACGACCGGCAGGGGAGGCCCGGTTGGCGGTGCCCCTTCCAGCTGCTGCCTGTCGGCTGCTGGCTTGTGGCAGGGCCTTATCGGCAGTGGCTCCCCATTTGTGGAACTGCTCTCGTTGTCGGTCTCTGACGCATCCACCACTGAAACGGAGAGAGAAACCGACGTGAGTGGCAGAAGGGGAAGGGGAAGGGACTGTCCAATCAGTATAGAGCAGGGGTGGCTAACCTCAAAGCTTTCTAGACAAAGTGTTTTGGGGAGAGGGGGAGAGACTGTGTCCCCCTGTGGTGAGTACCTCATGTTGAGTGCCAGCACAATTTCCCCCACCCCAGACAAAAGCACTACATGGAAAGCCACCAGGTTGCCGAAGGCGGGTCTATTTTGAAGAGCCAATTAATAAAAAGTGCCTTGCAGCAGCCTTCCCCAGCTTTATGCACTCAGCCCAGCAAAGTCAAGATACTGGAATGAAGCCTCCATCTTGCAGCCCATAATTTAGGCAGCTGCTGTGGTGCAAGCAAGTGAATGCCTGGGGTTGCCCTACTCTTCCCTCAGTCTGAGGCAGCAGTGGCTATAGGGAGTAGGGTGGTGAGGGGCAGGGAAGTAGTATTTTTGGCAGGTCCTACTTATCATTAATAATAATAATAATAATAATAATAATAATAATAATAATAATAATAATAATAATAATACTTTATACCCCACAAGGTAAAAAGCAGAGACATCACCTTGCCAACAAAAGTCCGTATAGTTAAAGCTATGGTTTTCCCAGTGGTGATGTATGGAAGTGAGAGCTGGACCATAAAGAAGGCTGATCGCCGAAGAATTGATGCTTTTGAATTATGGTGCTGGAGGAGACTCTTGAGAGTCCCATGGACTGCAAGAAGATCAAACCTCTCCATTCTGAAGGAAATGAGCCCTGAGTGCTCACTGGAAGGACAGATCGTGAAGCTGAGGCTCCAATACTTTGGCCACCTCATGAGAAGAGAAGACTCCCTGGAAAAGACCCTGATGTTGGGAAAGAGGAGAAGGGGACGACAGAGGACGAGGTGGTTGGACAGTGTTCTCGAAGCTACCAGCATGAGTTTGACCAAACTGCGGGAGGCAGTGGAAGACAGAAGTGCCTGGCGTGCTCTGGTCCATGGGGTCACGAAGAGTCGGACACAACTGAACGACTAAACAACTTGTCATAAAAAGGGTGAGGAGACCTGCCCCCCGCTAATTTGCACCACAGGGCTGGGACCTGCCTGCCTCTCCTTATAGAAAGCAATCCAAAAAGCTGAGGCCATCACTGAGAAAGCCCTTTTATAACCACAACCAACTGCATCTCCAAAGCCATTTTTTAACTGGTACTTCCCATGGCTTGTGATCAGAGAGGAGGACTCATATAGGAGCTGAACTTGAATCTTGCACCTCTGAACTCAGAACCTGATCAACAGGATGCTACCAGGAATTCCAAAAGTGCAAAATCTATTGTTATTTATTTATATCCTACCTTTCCCCCCGATGTGATTCAAAGCAGCTTGATGGGACTCAATCTTGTTGGCACAGGATCTTGCCTTAATTTTAAAATTATTAACACCTTACATTGTTTTTTTTTTACCAGTTTAATATAATTATTTTATATTTCTCATTTAAAAAATTTGCATTGTTTTTAATTCTTTATTTAATAGTATACTTAACATACTATATTGTGCTTTATATGGTCTGTTTTCTTCCTACGTTTTCTACTGGTTATTACACACACACAAACAAACAAACAAACAAACAAACAAACAC
This sequence comes from Podarcis raffonei, assembly GCF_027172205.1. Lineage (NCBI taxonomy): Eukaryota > Metazoa > Chordata > Lepidosauria > Squamata > Lacertidae > Podarcis > Podarcis raffonei. The sequence goes on from NC_070603.1 coordinate 122,680,935, forward strand.
ACAACACACACAGAGACACACACAGGGGGATCTAAAGTTTGTATCAAACTTTATATCATTTATCACTGGATTTTAAGCTTTGTCATCTACATCCTGCTGGACAGCAGTTTAGTTCAAAGCTCTGCTTTACTTAATTATTTTATTTTTTTTAAAAAAGATACTGGAGCGATAAATCTGAAAAAATCAAAAGACCCTGCAAATCAGAAGGTTTCTTTTAAAACATACCGGGCTTTCTGTGTTCCCCGAAAGGTGGTTTCCCAGCTGCAATCCAAATCGAAGTCACTTCCTTGTAGAAGGAAGGAGGGTCCTTGACTCTGACCTGTCCGCAGGCCGCCTCAATGCCCTGACTGAAAAAGTCAATCTTCAGGCGCTTCCATTTGTCGCGGAGCTGGCAGCTGGATCTGGAGAATCCCAGAGAGAGCATTTCATCCTGCAGGGCTTTCCAGTGCTTCTTGTCCACAGCCGTGCTGCTGCTCATAAAGGCCTTGATGCCGGGGCTACGGGCGATTATAGAGAGCATCTTTTGGGTTTCGTCTCCGGTCCATCTAGGACGACAACATGCAAGAGTCAAAGAAGTGTATTGGCACCATAAAATAAATCAAGATGACTTCTCTCTCTCTCTCTCTCTCTCTCTCTCTCTCTAGCAAAACTAGTTGGTTTGGGGAGTTCGGCTGGTTAACGTAAGAACATAAGAAGAGCCTGTTGGATCAGGCCAATGGCCCACCTAGCTCAGCATTTTGGTTTCCCGGTGGTCATCCAAATATCTTTGGGAATCCCACAGGTAGCATTTGAGCACAAGAACACTCTTGTCTCAAGTGGTTTCCAGAAACTGTGATTCAGAGGCAGAGTTGAGACACCCTGCCTAGAAGCCATTAAGAGCCCTCTCCTTCGTGAATTTGTCTAATCCTCTTCTGTTCCACAGTTTATGTGCTGTGTGAAGAGTACTTTATCTACCCTGCGTCTTCCAACATAATGCTTTTGCTTTCCCCTCAGAAACCAACACAGTATATGCTATATAAATGGTAATTGTAACTTCTTCTTCTTCGCATTATTATTATCAACAACTTTTAGAGGACATCTGAAGTCAGCCCTTTATCAGGAACGTTTGACATTTTATTATTATTATTTTGCCGGCCAGACGGACGGGGTTGTTGTTGTTGTTAACCTATATCCCTCCTCACTAAATAGGGCTGGGAGAGACCCTACTTCAAATAATACTAATACAATGGTACCTCGGGTTAAGTACTTAATTCGTTCCGGAGGTCCGTACTTAACCTGAAACTGTTCTTAACCTGAAGCACCACTTTAGCTAATGGGGCCTCCTGCTGCCACCGCGCTGCCGGAGCACGATTTCTGTTCTCATCCTGAAGCAAAGTTTTTAACCTGAAGCACTATTTCTGGGTTAGCGGAGTCTGTAACCTGAAGCGTATGTAACCCAAGGTACCACTGTACTACTAATACTAATACACCCACCCTGTGGAATGCCCTCCCATCAGATGTCAAGGAAATAAACAACTACTTAACTTTTAGAAGACATCTGAAGGCAGCCCTGTTTAGGGAAGTTTTTAATGTTTGATGTTTCATCGTGTTTTTAATATTCTGTTGGGAGCCGCCCAGAGTGGCTGGGGAAACCCATAATGTATGATGATGATTGTTATTAATATGTGTTGTTTATATCCTGCCCATTTGGCTGGGTTGCCCCAGCCACAAAAAACACAATAAAACACCAAACATTAAAAAAACCTCCCTGTACAGGGTTGCCTTCAGATGCCTTCTAAAAGTTGTGTAGTCCTTTATCTCCTTGACATCTGATGGGAGGGTGTCCCACATGGGGTGGCGCCCACTCTCAAACTTTGGAGAGCTACAGCCAGTCAGTGTTGAGCAGGGATGGCTAACCTATTTCCCTCCTGTAGTGATCAAATGGGATTACTATGCGGAATTATAAAATATGCATCAAGTCACTGTGTCCACGATGAATGCATTGTGTTGACTGGGTTTGATGCATTGACAATAATTTCTGATTAAATCCCACAAGCTTCTACATTTATGCCATTTTTCTCTACTGTCCATTTCTCTCTGCTTGACAAGTCACATACACAGCCCACTGGCCAGTTACTTCGCCAGGCATGCATCCTGGGCCATAAAGATAGTGGGCAGTTTCTTTGATGTAGCCTTTCTGATTTTGTTCTTTCTGATCTTAGGGCCAGGAAATAGATTTTTACATGAAGGTGATAATGATCTCTATCTTCCTTGCCATCCTTCTTATCATGTATATTGTTTGTTTATGACCTCCGGGGTTGCTGAATGCCCTCCTTTGTAGTTCTGTTTTATTTACCCCAGAAGTATGCATGCTTAATTAGTTTTTGTAGTTTAACTTTGTCCCTACGTGGGTTTTTTTGAAATGCTCAGAGGAAATCTGATTGGTTCTTACGAACACTGTGTAAAAAGTTCTTTTGTGAATAAAATGACCTGGGCCAAGGGGTGGACAGAGATTATTATATGCACCCCTCCCAGAGTCTTGCGGGTCAAGCCTCTGTGTGTATTCTTATGAATCAGAGTCCAATCCTTCCTTTGCTTTGGGATCGCCTCACCTCCCACTGAGGTCTGACTCCAGTTCCCCTCAGTCTCACCTGCCATGGCCAATAAGTTCCATAATACTTGGAGTTGCAGTCCAACAACTGGAGGGCCACATATCTGGCCCCCCTCCGGTGTGCGCAGTACCAAGATCAACCAACGGTTATGAGAGCGACCTGTGTTCTTGTTTAAAACCAGGCATTTGTTCATCCCAAGACTTGCATAGCGTAGGGTATGAATGGGGTGTGTGTTTGTGAGAGTGCTGGGCTAATATTGATGTTCCTTTATTGTGAAATTACCTTTGAGATACTTCTGCAAAGCAGTTCCTAAATGGAATCACAGTGGAGGGTCATGCAGACGATAGGATCCCACATGCAGAAACACAGGAGGATTTGTGCATGCAAAGGGGGACATTCAGGTTGTTTTAGTCTTGGGTGTATTTATTAAATATGGAGGGAATTTTTTTGCCTATGCTTCCTCGATTATTATAAACAACACTCGAGCACATCCTAAACCCAAAATTTCTGTAAGAGCCTTTCGGAAACAGATTCCTTGCGTGTCCCTATAAGAAAGTGGGTTGCCTTGACCTGAAGCTCTTTCCACACTCCAGACACATTTTCCCCTCCCCGTAGCTGGGTTTCCGTATGGATATCAACCAGTTGTACTTGCAAATCACCTTTTCCAGCAGGCAGGACACTCTTCCCCTTCCTCCGCGTTTTGCGGTGTTTGGTCTTGCGAGCGGCCTGAGATTCCGGAGAAGTTGCCACACACATGAGCAGAACTCTTGTTGCTTCTGTTTCCGTCTTGCTTCTTCGTTTCATCTTGATCCCAGTCGTCCTCTTCCGTGTGTGGACAGCTAGCGCAGTCCTCGTACACCGGATGGGCTTGGCATTCATTGTCCGTCTCCCAAACATCCCCTCCTGAAAGAGAGAGGAGGCAAACGTGTCTGCTGCGATTATCTATTTATCTACCGCTTCCCACAGGGCACATCAAAGCAACGTCGCAATATAAACATTGGTTTAACAAATTCAGATGGACATTAAAGGGCTATTTAAGGAAATGTTATAGTTTGACTCGTGAGCAGGATTTGAAACATGAGCAACAGAAGGAACTGGAGAACACCGTTTTGATGTATTGGTGCAAGACAGAGGTTGTCAACCTTTTTGAGTCCATGGCTCCCTTGGCTAACTTCCTCCTTTCTGCGGCACCCCTGTGGGGCTCAGAAACCCAGTTATGTCCCCCCCTTGCCGGCAGCCCATCACCCCTTTTCAAACACCCTCCCTTGTGTATTGCTCCCTCAGCCACCCGCGCTGAGACCCCACAGCTAATTCTCCCCTGGCCTCCTCGCTGGCCCAAGTAGGACCAATTCAGCCAGCTAGCCCTGGGGATTATCTAATTGATTTTTGATTTTTATTGTTATTCATGTTTTTATACTGTATTTTATGCTGCTTTTATAATTCAGTGTTTTAAGGTGTTTTAAATTTGTTGTTAGCCGCCCTGAGCCCAGTTTTTGAACCGGGAAGGGCAGGGTATAAATAAAATATTATTATTATTATTATTATTATTATTATTATTATTATTATTATTATATTATTTTTATAAAATATTTATTAAAGTTTTACAAAACATATATCACATATAACAAAACGGAAACATCAACAACGAACAAAAAATACACACTTAACAAAAAAAGAAAAAAAGAAAGAAGAAAGAAAAATTCCACTTTTTAAATTTCAAAAATCCATATCCCTCTTTCCTGACCTCCTCACATCCCCCTTTTTTGTATTCCTCTTTATTCCGTCCAATTCAGCAAATTCTAACCCTTTTTCCAAACTCGTTTAAAATTATATATTTCCAGTTATTATGTCTCTAATTTCCCATACTCTGAACCTTTACACCACCTTATATACTTTGACATAATATTATTCTAGTCATACTCCCTCCTTATTAAGATTCCTCTTTTCAGAACTCTTTTAACCATGTCCCAAATGCCGTGTTGCCTTCACCTCCCACATCATTTTAACACTCAAACATTTTACAATATTTTTGTAGATAGTTCTTAAACTTTTCCCAATCCTCTTCCATTAATTCTTCCCCCTGGTCACGGATTCTGCCAGTCATTTCTGCCATCTCCATGTAGTCAATCTATTATTATTATTATTATTATTATTATTATTATTATTATTATTATTCTCCCCTCTCCTTGGGAGTCCTCTGGGCAGCTGCTGCCACCACTCCTGGTCTCTGGGCTGCCCCCCTGCTCCAAAGAGAGGTGTCTCCTCATGTCACCCCCCCAGCGGCCTGAGAGGAAGGTGCCTCCAGCCTTAGTAGCCCAACGAAGACTGGCCAAAGGTGAGTATGAAGCCAGCACCTTACTCACCTTGGGAGGCAGCAGTAGCAGCAGCAGTGGGCACCGCCAGGCCTGCGTGGTGGAAAGGCTCCCCTTTGGAACTGGGGACTCAGCTCCCAGGCAGGCATTGCACACAGCAAGCACAAGAAAGGCTAGCACAGCCCTTGCCTGCCTGGCCCCACACCTGTCTGTCCATCCCCAACAGCAAGGGCTGGCTGGGAGCTGAGTGCCCTTGTCCACTTGCTTGCTTCCTCCGAGGCTGCCTCAGCTCATGGCACCTCGCACCCCCTGGCCAGCCCCAGAGGCACCATTCGCCTGGGGAGGTTGTAGGCAGGGCTGCTGCCACAAACAGCTGTGCAAGCCTTTGGGAGGCAGAGATGTAGGGAGGGCATCAGAGGAGGGAAAGAAAGAAAGAAAGAAAGAAAGAAAGAAAGAAAGAAAGAAAGAGAGAGGCGGGTGTTACTCAAGGCACCCCTGGCCATCCTTCAAGGCACCCCAAGGTGCCAGGGCACACTGGTTGAAAAGAAATAGAAGGTACTTTGCAGCAGAAGGGGGGGGATTAAAACACCATGGAAAATGGGGCAGGAAGTTGGGAAAATACAAATCTTCTATGTATGGAAGTACATAGGTTAAACCATTGAAAATTCAATAAAAATTTACAACAGCAGCAGCAGCAACAACATCATACCAGTTTGTTATTCCACGAAAGACCAAAAAAGAGAGTAGGAAACGTAAGAACACGGTCAGGGAAGAAACAATGCTGTCCAGGGTTGTAAAGACTGTGGAGAGAATAACTGGGTTCACTCTCCCCACCTTGGATGAAATCTATGCTTCCAGGTGCCCTAAGAAAGCTGCAGAGATAGCGCAGGATAGTGCGCACCCCGGAAATGATCTCTTTCAGCTTTGTCCTTCTGGAAGAAGGTATAGGGTTATAAAGACTAGGACTAGCCGCCTGGGAAACAGTTTCTATCCAAATGCGGTTTTGGTTTTAAATGCAGTGTAAGGTGGTCTCTATGGGAGTATATTGTATTTAATTATGGGGTATGAGAGTTTTTAGGGGGTTAACCAGGCTGGGATAGCAGGCTTGTTGGTTTTTGAATGTCTGATGTAGATTTTTTCAATTTCGTTGTTCTGTATGGGACAATGACAATAAAGATTATTGTATCATATCGTATCGTAACGGAACAGTGGGAATTCCAGAATAATTGCAGACTACCGCTTCTACTGACGTGCTTGATGCTTTTATTCTTGTTACCACAGCACTGTCTTTTTAGACTGCATTCCGCCGGATGGCATTTTACACAAAAGCGCAGCCTGCAAACATTTAAGCAAAACGCATAAATAAGGATGGCTTGGGAATGGTGTACCTAAAGGAGCGACTCCGCCGGTATCAACCACCTCGGGTCCCATGTTCCGCAGGGGAAGCCTGGTGGCTGTTGCCTCTTTGGGCTGCTGCTTAGCGGTTGCTGGCCTTTCGCAGGGCCTTATTGGGGGTAGCTCCCCATTTGTGGAATTGCTTTCGTTGTCCGTCTCGCACACATCCACCACTGAAATTGAGAGAGAAACCGAAATGAGTGGAACCATGATTGGAGGTCTTAAGGCTTTCTGAATACTGGTTTCTGGAAACCGGGGAAAGTGCTCTTTTTGAGCTAAAGCTTCCCCATACCTGGTTTAGATAGATCTTCGCATGGAGCAGGTGATGGTCTTTCTACATCTCCTTTGCTATCTGGCTTTCCTCAATGTTGCTATAGAAATCGGACAGCGAGAAATGTTCAAACATACATAGCTTACAGGCCTTCAAAGTGTTGTTGTTGTTTGGTCGTTTAGTCATGTCCGACTCTTCGTGACCCCATGGACCAGAGCACGCCAGGCACTTCTGTCTTCCACTGCCTCCCGCAGTTTGGTCAAACTCATGCTGGTAGCTTCAAGAACACTGTCCAACCATCTCACCCTCTGTCGTCCCCTTCTCCTTGTGCCCTCCATCTTTCCCAACATCAGGGTCTTTTCCAGGGAGTCTTCTCTTCTCATGAGGTGGCCAAAATATTGGAGCCTCAGCTTCAGGATCTGTCCTTCCAGTGAGCACTCAGGGCTGATTTCCTGCAGAAATGGATCGGTTTGATCTTCTTGCAGTTCATGGGACTCTCAAGAGTCTCCTCCAGCACCATTATTCAAAAGCATCAATTCTTTGGCGATCAGCCTTCTTTATGGTCCAGCTCTCACTTCCATACATCACTACTGGGAAAACCATAGCTTTAACTATACGGACCTTTGTTGGCAAGGTGATGTCTCTACTTTTTAAGATGCTGTCTAGGTTTGTCATTGCTTTACTCCCAAGAAGCAGGCGTCTTTTAATTTCGTGGCTGCTGTCACCATCTGCAGTGATCATGGAGCCCAAGAAAGTAAAATCTCTCACTGCCTCCATTTCTTCCCCTTCAAAGTAGACCCCCTTTGATAAAATGCACCGTTGACAATGTTCGTAGAACTGTTGGAAACTTCTGGAGAAGTCTTCTTTTTGTACTGCTTTCAGTTCCCTCATCACAGCAGCTTGGGCGTGTGAAATGTTGGAAAATCTGTGCCCTTTCGGTGCAGATTTCAGTTTTGGAAAAAGAAAGAAATCTGGTGGGGTCAGATCGGGAGAATATGGAGGGTGGGACAACTCAGTAACCTCAGTAATGATTTCACACAGAAAATGCAATTCTTCCGCCATCATTCGAATGGACAAACGCCAATCCCACATCAATAACTCACAAACTCTGTTGACATTTGCTGCCACTCTGCTTGTCAACGGTCTGCCAGACTGAGGGTCATCCTTCACAGAAAGGCTTAAACCACTCATATGCTGTCTTTTGAGTTACAGTTTCATTTCCGTACACAATTGTGAGCTTCATGGGTTTCCGATGCTGATTGTATGTTCGGATATTACTCGCTGTCCGATTTCTGTGACCGTTTGCCGAACTTTCCGGTCACACATTGTATTTCAGTGTTGTTATATCTATTGAACTACAACTCCCATCGACCCCAGATTGGCGAAGGCTGGCCTAGATAAACCACCTGGGTCATGAGAATCATAGAAGTGGACTTGGAAGGGACCCCAAGGGTCATCCCTAGTCCAACCCCCTACAATGCATGAACCACAACTAAAGTTCTGTAGTCTTGTAGGAGCTTATAGGCTTGGGGGGAGGGAAAGGCGGAATGCTGGAATGCGAAATATGGGAAAAAACTACATTGAGCCAAGGATTTTGGGTATAACATACAGTTAAAAGACTGGGGGAAACTGTGGAAAGAAGGATTAAAATTTACAGCATGCAATGCCTTGAAAGAAAATGTGATGAAAACGATGTACAGATGGTATATTACACCAGTGAAATTAGCTAAAATGTACAAAACAAGTAATAAATGTTGGAAATGTAAAGAAAAAGAAGGATCTTTTTATCACATGTGGTGGGAATGTAAGAAAGTGAAAAGCTTCTGGGAAATGATATATAATGAGATGAAAAAGATGTTGAAATATACATTTATAAAAAAACCAGAAGCATTTTTACTTGGCATTGTAGGGGAGGATATTAACAGACAGGATAGTAAATTGTTTTTATATGCAACAACGGCAGCAAGGGTATTATTGGCACAGAAATGGAAACAGTAAGAACTACCAGCGAAAGATGAATGGCAGACGAAATTAATGGACTATGCAGAATTAGACAAGATGACAGGAAGGATTCGAAACCTGCGGGACCAGAGAGAGGACTGGAGTAAATAGTTGAACTATTTGAAAAGCAATTGTAATAAACAAATTACGCTAGTAGGACTGCAAAAAGTTCTGTAAGGAGGAATATGCAAAATATTGCAGAGAAGATTATGAAGAGAATTATTAGTTAAGGATTATTAAAAGTAATAAGGAAATTAATGAAATGTAGATTAAGTGATAAAAACTGAATAATCTTCAGATGTGGTTGATGGAAGTCCAAAACATTGTATAAGCTAAGAAAATATGTTATATTATTGGAAATTATATCTAAAAATCAATAAAAATCTAATAAAAAATAGAGAAATATGGGGGAGGGGACCACACCCAGAAACAGAATATCCTGCAAATAGTAAGGATTTTCCTTAAAAAAAAACCTACCAGGCTTTCTGCGTTCCCCAAACGGCGGCTTCCCTGCCGCGATCCAGATCGCAGTTAATTCCTTGTAGAAGGCAGGGGGATGCTTGACTCGAATTTGTCCACAGGCTGCCTTGATTCCCCGATTGAAGAAGTCGATCTTCAGGCGCTTCCACTTTGCACGGAGCTGGCAGGTGGACCTTGAGTATCCCAGGGCATGCATGCTGTCCTGCAAGGACTTCCAGTACTTCTCGTTGGTAGCCGTGCTACTGCTCATAAACACCTTGGTGCCGGCGCTCTGAGCTATTATAGAGAGCATCTTTTGGGTCTCATCTCTGGTCCACCTACGGCAACATGCAAGAGTGAGGCACTATATACAGCAAGGCAGCAGGACAAGCTTGCCCAGCTTGTCCGGAGTTTTGGGCTGGGTTGCTATCAGTATGCCGATGACACCCAAGTCTATCTGTTGATGGATGGCCATCCTGACTCGGCCCCAGACACACTGACCAGATGTCTGGAAGCTGTGGCTGGATGGTTACGTGGAAGCAGGTTGAAGTTAAATCCTTCGAAGACAGAGGTCCTCTGGCTGGGACGGGACGATCTGGGATTGAGGGGGCAACTCCCATCTCTTGCGGGGGTGCAATTAGTGCCAGCACCGTCCGTTAAGAGTTTGGGTGTAATCTTCCATACCTCCCTCTCTATGGAGGCGCAGATTACAGCTACAACAAAGGCGGCATTTTTTCATCTCCGCCAAGCTAAGCAGTTGGCTCCTTACCTCTCTCGCCCTGACCTAGCCACTGTGATCCACGCGACAGTCACCTCCAGACTGGATTATTGTAACTCGCTCTACGTGGGGCTGCCCTTGAGACTGACCCAGAAACTCCAGCGGGTGCAGAATGCCGCGGCGAGACTCCTTATGGGGTCTTCACTGCGAGATCACATTCATCCGGTACTATACCAGCTGCACTGGTTCCCGGTGGAGTACAGGATCAGGTTTAAGGCGCTGGTTTTAACTTTTAAAGCCCTATACGGCCTAGGACCCTCGTACCTATGGGACCACCTCTCCTGGTATGCCCCACAGAGGAACCTACGGTCTGCAAATAAAAACATCCTGAAGGTCCCAGGCCAGAGAGGTTAGGCTGGCCTCAACTAGAGCCAGGGCTTTCTCGGCTGTGGCTCCAATCTGGTGGAACGCTCTGTCACAAGAGACCAGGGCCCTGCGAGACCTGACATCTTTCCGCAGGGCCTGCAAGACAGAGCTGTTCCGCCTGGCCTTTGGTTGGGGTGCAACCTGACCCCCTCCTCTGGCAACCTGCACAGAATTTTGCTTAACGGTTGCCATGAATTTGATTTTAATTAATTTTTATACTGAAATGTTTTTTAAAATGTTGGATTATTTGATTGTTTGATTATTTGATTGTTGTTAGCCGCCCTGAGCCCGGCTTCGGCTGGGGAGGGCGGGATATAAATAAAATTTATTATTATTATTATTATTATTATTATTATTATTATTATTATTAAGCTCTCTCTCTCCCTAACAAAACTAGCTGGTTTGAGGAGTCCAGTTGGCTGTTGTTGTTGTTAACTGAATTTATATACCGCCCAAAATCCAGAGGTCTCAGGGCAGTTCAGAGAACAAATTCAAAATATAAAATCACATAATATATACAGTTGTACATTGGAAGTCAAACGGAATCTGTTCCGGAAGTCTGTTTGACTTCCAAAATGTTTGAAAACCAAAGTGCGGCTTCTGATTGGCTGCAGGAAGCAAATTGTGCACAGAACAATTTATTAAGCTGTTTAATATGTACATATGGACTCTCGCGGGTGGTGCTGTGGGTTAAACCACAGAGCCTAGGACTTGCCGATCAGAAGGTCGGTGGTTCAAATCCCCATGACGGGGTGAGCTCCCATTGCTCGGTCCCTGCTCCTGCCAACCTAGCAGTTTGAAAGCCCGCCAAAGTGCAAGTAGATAAATAGCTACTGCTCCGGCAGGAAGGTAAACGGTGTTCCGTGCACTGCTCTGGTTCGCCAGAAGCGGCTTAGTCATGCTGGCCACATGACTTGGAAGCTGCATGCCGGCTCCCTCAGCCAATAAAGCGAGATGAGCGTCGCAACCCCAGAGTTGGCCACGACTGGACCTAACGGTCAGGGGTCCCTTTACCTTTATGGACTCTCCTTAAGGGCAGGGGGATGTGAACTCCTGCCCTCCCAGACTCCTCCAAGATCTTGTAGCTGAGCCAGCGTCCTTTCAGTTCAGCCACAAAAGAAGGGATTTATACAGGATATAGTTAAAGGTGTTGCTCTGTTGTGATTCTCTGCTGCAGATTAGCTTAGCCAGGTTCCTTAGATCTGAGCCTGATGCACTATACAGTTTTTCTTCAGTTACAAAAAAACCAAACAACTCCCCTCCCCCTCTGGACATTTTGCCAAATTTTTAAAAATCCGCCCAGACAGAAATTTTAATCCTGGAAAAAGAGGGAAAATGGCAACCAGATCTGAAAAAGAGGACATGTCCTGGGAAAAGAGGACATATGGCAACCCTAACTGAGAGGGTCCCTTGGAGCTCGCTGTAGACAGAAGGAGGGGACTGACACAGGGGGCGAGTGAAGGGGGAGCTACAAGCCAACTGCTTCATCTAGACCAGCAGTTCTCAACCTGGGGACCCCCATATGTTGTTGGACTACAACTCCCATCACCCCTAGGCCAGAGCTCAGGGATGATGGGAGTTGTAGTCCAACAACATCTGGGGACTCACAGGTTGAGAATCGCTGTTCTAGACAGAAGCAACCTTCAGAAGTCTCTGTGTGTTGTTTGTTCTCTAATCTGCAAATGGCCTGTTCTCTTTGTTGGCTCCCGGTTTTCCATATGGGTATCAACGTGCTGATTGACAAGCAAACCTTTTCCCACACGCAGGGCACTCTTTCCTTCCATCTCTCCGAAGGTTGCTTTGGGCTCGTAACTGCGCCGCAATTTCACATAAGTTGCCGTCTGGGCACGAAAGGGGCTCGTGACTCCTCTCACTGGCTTTACTTCCCTCCTGTTTCTTCACCCCATCCTGATTCCACGTGTCATCCTCTGTTTCGGGACACTTATTGCCTTCCCCAAACACTGGGTGTGCTTTGGTTTCGTTGTCTGTCTCCCAGACATCCCCTCCTGAAATAAAAGAGAACACGTGAAGATTATGTCAGTTTGTATTTCTCGGTGCAGAAAGTAGTGATCTGATGTGTAGAGATCTTTTCTATTCTAATTCATACAAGGGGGTTCTGGAAGCTTCTCTGTGTGAAAGAAACTTCATGATGTTTGGGTTGTTCCTCCTGAGAAGCTGAGTACAGCTGGCTTAAACTGGGTCTGTTATCTCTTTCAGTCATGGTCATGCCATAGCTGTCAACTTTTCCCTTTTCTTGCGAGGAATCCTATTCGGAATAAGGGAATGTCCCTTTAGAAAAGGGAAACGTTGACAGCTATGGATCATGCTGGCTTTAAAAGTAGGGCCAGAAGGAGCCTGGGTTGTACACTTTCTCTTTCTCTCTCTCTTCCTTCTGGTGTGGAACACGAAGTATGCTTAGTGTTAAGGTTTAGTTATTGTAAGTTTAAGTCTGGTGCAAGTGGGTTTCTTCTTGTAGACAGTGCCGATCCTGAATGTATTGGATTTGTGACCATTATGCTTGTTTTGCCTTCAGTAGCAGTAAAGCTCTGCTGGATGAAATATAATTGGTCTATTTTTGGGGAATCCTGCAAGTTTTTACTCTGCTAACTGTACATTGGAATCTGCTTTGGATCAATATTGAGTAGAATTTCAATGATAGATTATAATAGAGATAACAACAGAGACTCCATCTCCTCAGAGTATTGCGGAAGAACAGTGTCAATCAACATCTGATGATCTCCTTCTACTGGTCAACAATAGAAAGTGTCCTTTCATACTGCAACACGGTGTGGTACACTGGTTTGACATCAACTGATAGGAAATGCCTACAGAGGGTGGTGAATACAGCACGAGATATTATGGGCTGTCCCGTGAATCCGCTGGATGAAATAGCGGAAGAACGTTGCCTCAGGAGAGTGAGGAAAATTCTCAGGGATGATTCACACCCTGGCCGGCACTTTCTTGATCTCCTGCCCTCAGGCAGAAGATATAGAAGCATGACTAGTCGCACCAACAGTGTAAAGAACAGCTTCTATCTGTGGGCTGTTAGGCTGCTGAATGAAAAGAGAACAACAGGGCAACGGACTTTGGGGTTTGGTGGGTGTGCGTCAGTAAACGAGGGGAATTAAGACTAAGAGAGCTGAGTGGGGGGTGCTCGTGTAATCTCCCTGTATACATGTTGTACAAGTGACAATAAAGTATTTCAATTTCAATATAGAACCATAGAATTGTGGAGATGGCAAGGACCCTGAGGGTTTTCTAGTTAAACACGCTGCCAACCTTTTCTACTGCATATTATTACATAATCCATATTTTACACTTCTCCATATTGTCCATGATATTTGCTACATTACAAGTGTTATCAAAACCCTGCTTATGTTTTCATCTGCTTACAGTGGTCCCCTGAATAAATTATAAATTTCCCCCTTTCTTTATTTTGTTCCTGAGCTTTCCTGTCAGTTTTGCCGTTTCGACATTCTATTCGGCCTGTAGATTCTTAAATAAAACAAACAAGTATTTTGGGACACAAGTACCCAAAGGAGCGACTCTCTGGGTATCACTGATCTCAGAGCCTACAGTTGGTAAGGGAGGTCTTGCTGGTGGCGCTGCTTCTGCCTGCTGCCCGGCTGGCGCTGCCCAGTGACAGGGCCTTCTGAACGGCGGCTCTCCATTTGTGGAATTGCTTTCATTGTCCGTCTCCCACACATCCACCACTGAAATTGAGAGAGAATCCAGCATGAGTGAAACGTCAAATCAGTGAACAAGCCAAATCAACCGTTTACAGATTCCAGCAGAGAACAGAAAGGTAAGATACTGGGATGAGGAATATGGATGAGATAAAGGTTTGTTTGGGTTAGACGACTGCATTACACCTTGGTTGTCGAAGGTTTCGGAAGTCAAACGGTCTTCCGGAACGGATTACGTTCAACAACCGAGGTTCCGCTGTAATTAGAATTATTAACTAGAATGTTGCGAACGCATAAAGACGTGGTGAATGTTGCACTGGAGGAAATTGTTGGGATACTGCCAGGGAGACAAAGTCCATCTTAGCCCCCAAGCCGGCTGCCGGACGATCCATCGATCTCCCGTAGACACGCAGTATCAGCAATTAGCGACACGAAGCCTCAAGAATAGATTGCCACATTCTTAGGCTGGTGCACATTCTATCAGCAGAATTCACACAGCAAAAGATGCACAGCAGGAGAGCATTTTTCCAAGTTTATTCAGCGTTGATCAGAACAAAGAAAAACATGACCGCCTGCATCGGTATGCTTAGGCAACAAGAAGGAAACGAAAGCAACTGAAAACATAAACATCCTGTGAACAGGAAATACGCAGACTCTGTGACTCACAAAGCCTGCTCCCTTTTAAGATGGAACGGAAATATCCTAACAGAAATATGATTTAAAATTAACATTAATGATTTATATGGATGGATAAAAGAAGATTACTTGATTAACTGGGAAGATAGATAAAAGTCTAAGCAGGAATCAAAGAAGCACAGTCGATGGAAATAGAACGTTTAGAAATAAAAAGTATTTCATTATGAGCAGCAAAGGGGGTGGGATGGAAAAGAAGCACCTTGAAAGGGGGGTGGATAGCCAACGTTTAAATTTGTGTTAAATTTGAATTAATTTGTTAAAAATATGGAAAATTAAAACAAAATAATTGGCAAAAATGGGTGGGAACCCTGCAAATCAGGTTCCCCCCTTTTAAAAACTTACCAGGCTTTTTCCGTTCCCCAAAAGGGGGCTTCCCAGCTGCAAGCCAGATGGAAGTCACTTCTTTATAGAAGGGAGGGGGGTGCCTCACCCGGACGTCCCCGTCAGCCGCCTTTAAGCCCTGGTTGAAGAAGTCGATCTTCAGGCGCTTCCATTTGGCACGCAGCTGGCAGGTGGACCGGACGTATCCCTCAGCGAGCATATCGATCTGCAAGGCTCTCCAGTATCTTTCGTTGGTAGCTGAGCTGCTGCTCATGAACACCTTTATGCCGGGGCTGTGTGCTATTATGCAGAGCATTTTCTGGGTCTCCTCTCTCGTCCACCTACGGCAACCGGCAGGAGTGAGAAACTGTGGTTGTTATGCAATAAACAAACGCAATAAACCCCCTTGCAAAGACTAGCTAGTTTGTGGCACCTGCTCAGTTCACCTTTGTGCAGGTAGCAAAGACAACCTTGCCAACAAAGGTCCGTATAGTTAAAGCTATGGTTTTCCGAGTAGTGATGTATGGAAGTGAGAGCTGGACCATAAAGAAGGCTGATCGCCGAAGAATTGATGCTTTTGAATTATGGTGCTGGAGGAGACTCTTGAGAGTCCCATGGACTGCAAGAAGATCAAACCTCTCCATTCTGAAGGAAATCAGCCCTGAGTGCTCACTGGAAGAACAGATCGTGAAGCTGAGGCTCCAATACTTTGGCCACCTCATGAGAAGAGAAGACTCCCTGGAAAAGACCCTGATGTTGGGAAAGATGGAGGGTGCAAGGAGAAGGGGATGGCAGAGGACGAGATGGTGGGACAGTGTTCTCGAAGAGACCAACATGAGTTTGACCAAACTGCGGGAGGCAGTGGAAGACAGGAGTGCCTGGCGTGCTCTGGTCCAGGGGGTCACGAAGAGTCGGACACGACTAAACAACAACAACAACAACACGGCTGAGTCACAAGGGCTGAAAAGAGTTTGTGTATGAATTCAACAGTGCTTGGTTTATTTTTTGGTCACTCTTTTGTTATCATTGTTAAGATTGTTTTATAGGTTATGAATGCTGTAGTGCTTTGTGAATCCCATGATATAAATTTTGTTGTAATTGTGCTGCTTTGCTGGTTTTTTAAGTTGTTTTGCTAATAGTGTTTTATAGACCGTATTTTTTTTACTGATGATTTGTTAACTACTCTGTATGGTTTATGAGATGTTCTGTTATTGCTATATATTGTTTGCAATACATTGTTTCCCTGTATAGGGAAGTTTTTAATGTTTGAAGGAGCATCTTCACCCCCATTGTTCAGCCCGAACTCTGAGGTCCAGCTCTGAGGGCCTTCTGGCGGTTCCCTCACTGTGAGATGTGAGGTCACAGGGAACCAGGCAGAGGGCCTTCTCGGTAGTGGTGCCCGCCCTGTGGAATGCCCTCCCATCAGACGTCAAGGAAATAAACAACTATATGACTTTTAGAAGACATCTGAAGACAGCCCTGTTTAGGGAAGCTTTTAATGTTTGATGTTTTATCGTGTTTTCAATATTCTGTTGGGAGCTGCCCAGAGTTGCTGGGGAAACCCAGTCAGATGAGCGGCGTTGTTGATGATGGTGATGATGAAGTCTTACTGTGTCTTGCTGGGGCAACCCAGTAAGATAGGCGGGGTATAAATAATAAAATTATGATGATGATGGAATAGGACATCTCTATTTTCATTGGAGAAATGTTGGAGAGTAGGGTACATTGCTATGAGACAGTTCAGAAGGCCATGAATACATTAATTGTAGTAGTAGTAATAATAATAATAATAATAATAATAATAATTTATTATTTGTACCCCGCCCATCTGGCTGGGTTTCCCCAGCCACTCTGGGCGGCTTCCAACAAAGATGAAAGATACACTAAAATGTCACATATTAAAAACTTCCCTGAACAGGGCTGCCTTCAGATGTCTTCTGAATGTCAGGTAGATGTTTATCGCTTTGACATCTGATGGGAGGGCGTTCCACAGGGCGGGCGCCACTACCGAGAAGGCCCTCTGCCTGGTTCCCTGTAACTTGGCCTCTCGCAGTGAGGGAACCGCCAGAAGGCCCTCGGAGCTGGACCTCAGTGTCCGGGCAGAACGATGGGGGAGGAGACGCTCCTTCAGATATACTGGACCGAGGCCGTTTAGGGCTTTAAAGGTCAGCACCAACACTAATAATAATAATAATGCATATATTATGGAAGATGTGCATGACCTTGTGCATATTTATCTGTATGATACATGCTTTTGCCTATACTCCCAATATGATGTGTGTGTTTTAAGGGGGGGAGGTTGTATTAAAAAAACCCAACCACAGATTGACTTATACAGTGGTACCTCTGGTTGTGAACAGGATCCGTTCTGGATCCCCATTCGCAACATGAAGCGCCGTATCTGCACAGGTGCGTGGCGCGAAGCGCAATTTACCGCTTCTGCGCATGAGCGAGCGGAGAAACCCGGAAGTAACCCTTTCCAGTGCTTCCGAGTCACTGCAGGACGCAACCTGAAAAAACGTAACATGAAGCAAAAGTAACATGAGGTATGATAGAAACCACCGTTACCTTCAGCAACTCCACCTGAGAGGAGATAAAGCTTGATTCACAAATCTACCGTACATAAAATAACCACTGGAAACGGGTCCCTTGAGCATCGCTAGAAGGAAAACCTCACCTGAGCCTGCTCCCACACTCCAGACATGGTATCTCTCCTATTCGGCTTTTTGTGTAGCCGTTGAGCGTTGAATTACGGGCGAATCTTTTCCCACAGGCGGGGCACTCTTTCTTCCTCTGCCTCCTACGAGTTTTGGGGTGGACCGGAACTTCATAGCAGTCGCTATCCAAGAGAGCAGCGGGTTTCGTCTTCTTCTCCTTGTTTTTATTTCCTTCCTGCTCCTTCGCTGCCCCTTGAGGCCCAACATCGGTCTCTGGGCCATTCTTGCTTTCCTTGGACGCTGGAGGAGCTTTGCTTTCGCTGTCCGTCTCCCAAACATCCCCAGCTGAAAGACAAAGAGAGAAACTGGACATGAGTGCAAAGGAGGAAACAAAACGAAGTGCGGACAATTCCATAATGTAAAGACTAACAATGAAAATGGCTCTGACTGGACATGCTTTCCAAGTCTTGCTGGGGCCACCAATCCTGCCACAAATTAGATCCTGCTGGTGGATTTGCAGTTAATAGAAAATTAGTTGGGAAAACGGTTCAGCCAGGACAGTTGCTTGCTAGGAGAGCTGCGCCTGACAATAAATGGAAGCCGAAGGAAGTGCTAATATTTGTAATGCCAACCAATGGGTCTTTCCCCTGGCCTTGATCCAGCCCCCAGCACAGCTGATTGGCTCTTTTGTCTGTCCTTTATTCTCTCCCAGGCCAATGGGAGATGATGGGGGCTGTGATATGACCACAAAGGCTGGGGGAATGTTCAACTCACATATTTATCTATTCCATGTATCTATCTGAAAGATCTCAAATCGGTTTACACTAGATAATTAAGTGTGTAAATATGTTTGTGTGTGACTTTATTTACAGTACAGTGGAACCTCAGTCATCGAACGCTTCAGAAATCGAACTTTTTGGCTTTTGAACACCGACAACCCGGAAGTGAATGCTTCCGTTTTCGAACGCACCTCAGAAGTCGAATGGCTTCCGAGGTGTGTTTCTCCATTGCAACTGCCAACTGGCAATTGTGCCTCGGTTGTCAAATGTTTCAGAAGTTGAACAGTCATCCGGATCGGATTATGTTCAACAACAGAGATTCCACTGTATAAAATTAAAATATACATACACACAAAGCACTAGATGCGGGCTGCTCCCGCCTCTTGCAGACCCTGCTAAAAGCAACGCAAAAAAAGTCTTTCAAATGCTGCACCTATAAAACTCAAGGCTTTTAGAAACCATGGCTTGAAAAGGCAGGCTTTGCTCTGAAATCCCTCAGTTATCAGATGGATTTCCCCAGGCCTATATCTATCTGAGGGTGTCCCGTCATTTCTGGCTGATGTACAGACTCAGAAATATCTACAGACCTACCTGTCAAGGTCTCCTGGCCACACAGGTCTTCTTTTTCTTCAAGCAAGGAGACGAGATCAGATTTGGGCACCAGAGGCCCTTCTTTGAGGGACAATGAAGAAATATTAAGTTCTTACTTATGGTACTCGTGGCTGCAAAATTATTCAGAAACAATAGAAAGCAAATAAATAGTAAAAGGAAGGTGAGGTGGGAGTGTTGCTTGTTGGATCGGCATCTTAGCTTGCCCCTTGCTGTGTATCTAAGCCTCTTGCCTTGCTTTTGCCCTGATTTAGGCATTAAACTGAGCTGGGAGTTCAAGCTCTCCGTCTGGCAGTGCGGGGCAGGACCCCAGGAGGACACGTCAGCTCTGTTCCCATCACAGTTTTCTTTCTCCTTAGCAGAGAGAAGAGCGGACTTCCTCTTTGGACCAGCCCGCCACCTCCAAAGTGTGGGAATGTTGAGGAAGGTAGGAGAGGATTTATTGATTACCGTATTTTTCGTCCCATCGGACGCTCCGTCCCATAGGACGCACCTAGTTTTTTGGGGGGGAAATAAAGGAAAAAAATTTCCCTTTATTTCCCCCCCAAAAGCAGGTTGGGGAAACCGAGCCAGGTCGAGGAACAGCGGGATGGCGGCGCGGCGCCTCCCTGCTGTCCCCCGAGCTTGTGGGGCTGGCCGATGTCTGCCCGGCGTGCGGGGCGCTCTGCTTCAGCGGGCCCCGCCTGCCAGGCGGCAGGCTGCTATCCGCAGCGTGGGGAGCCCTGCGGGGAACTCCTGCAGGGCTCCAACACGCTGCGGATGTCTGCCCGGCGCGAGGGGCGCTCTGCTTCAGGGCATCGCTCGCGCCGGGCGGCAGGCTGCTATCCGCAGCCTAGACATCCCTGCGGGACCTCCCGCAGGGCTGCCTAGGCTGCGGATGTGTTCCTGAAGCGCCTGGCGCTCTGCCTTCAGCGCGCCCGGCGCTCCGGGAAACAGGCTACTATCCGCAGCCTAGACAGCCTTGCGGGAACTTCCGCAGGGCTGCCTAGGCTGCAGATGTCTTCCTGAAGCCTGGAGAGCGTGAGGGGTCGCTCTCCAAGCTTCAGCGAAAGCCTGCATTTGCCCCATAGGACGCACCCAGATTTCCCCTTCATTTTTGGAGGGGAAAAAGTGCGTCCTATAGGGCGAAAAATACGGTAAATAAATCCCTAAGGGCCCTAAGGAAGTCAGACTATCCTCCACCAAGGCCAGGGCCTTTTCTGTGATGGCTCCGACCTGGTGGAATGCTCTGTCCCATGAAACCAGGGCCCTTCAGGATTTAACCTCCTTCCATCGGGCCTGTAAGGCAGAGCTATTCCGCCTGGCCTTTAATTTGAATTCAGCCTGATCTTTTATTTCCCTTCCCTTCTCTTCCTTCCCCCTCCGCTTTTATGAAGATCACCCGCTCTGAGACCCCACAGCTATTTCTCCCCTGGCCTCCTCGCTGGCCCAAGTAGGACCAATTCAGCCAGCTAGCCCTGGGAGTTATCTAATGCTTATTTCCCCTAAATTGATTTTTGATTTTTAAATTTTATTGTTATTCATGTTTTTATACTGTATTTTATGCTGCTTTTATAATTAAGTGTTTTAAATTTGTTGTTAGCCACCCCGAGCTCAGTTTCTGAACCAGGAAGGGCGGGGTATAAATAAAAATTTATTATTATTATTATTATTATTATTATTATTATTATTAATAATAATAATAATATAATCCATCCTCACTCACACTAGTGAGCAAGCAGCAGAGCACATTCCCTTGCAGATTGCTGGAAGCAAGCTGATAGATTCGTTAGAATCATTTAAGTTAAGCAATCCAATCTGGATTGTTCCTATTAAGTTTCCCCTTTTTTATTTCCCTCTTAAAATAACAACAACATGACAGTCTTGTTTAAAAGCAGGAGTAAAGTTTACAGTCGTACCTTGGAAGTCAAACAGCCTAGTTCTCAAACATTTTGGCTCCCGAACGATCGAAACCTGGAAGTGACTGTTCCGCTTTTCTAATGTTCTTTAGGAAGCCGGATGTCTGACAGGGCTTCCACTGCTTTTGATTGGCTGCAGGAGCTTCCTGTAGCCAATCCAAAGCCGTGGTTTCTGAACGTTTTGGAAGTCGAAGGACTTCCGGAATGGTTTCCGTTCGACTTCCAAGGTAATAATAATAATAATAATAAATTTTATTTATATCCCGCCCTCCCCAGCCGAAGCCGGGCTCAGGGCGGCTAACAACAATAAAACAATACGAAAGTACAACACAAACAACACTCTAAAAATCATTCATTATAAAATTAATTATAATATAATTATAATTTTATAACGACCATACTTACATTCAGTTCACAGTAGTATTCGGAAGACAGGCTTTATCTTGTGGTTACAGTTACATTTGTAGAGAAAAGAAGTCTCTGAGCTAGGCTTCAGACTTTCTACCGTCTGGCTTCCATCCTTTGTAAGGATGAGCCGTGTGCTGCTGGCTAAGAGCCAGCAGAGAGGAAGATGGCAAAAGAACCAAAGATGGCTGGCCCTTTTATAGGGTCTGGTAGGGTCACGCCCATCTACCTGTTCACACACAGGGGGAGGATGCTCAGAGCAGGTATGACAGGAAGTCCTCCCTGTCTGGAGCAACATTCCCCTGCGTGTCCACTCTAGGCAACAGGGAATGTTGTGTTTGACTGCTTCAGTGATGATACATGCCACACAAAGGAGACCCAGGAAGCATGGTCTGGTTTCTCAACTGACTCCTCATCACAACTTTAAAAAGCCATTGACTTATTGGCCAGGCCAGAAGGAATCACCTCAGGAACGAAGCTGGACCAGGCTATAGATCTGTCTAGTCCAGTATCCTGTTCTCACTGGGGCCAACGAGATGCCTCATCAGGAAGCCCACAAGCAAGACCCGAGGCCTAAGCTTAGTCAGAATGGACCACTGCCTGCATCCTTCCTCCCTGGAAACATCTTAACCAGTAAGCAATGAAGAAGAAGAAGAGTTTGGATTTGATATCCCGCTTTATCACTACCCAAAGGATTCTCAAAGTGGCTAACAGTCTCCGTTTCCCTTCCTCCCCCACAACAAACACTCTGTGAGGTGAGTGGGGCTGAGAGACTTCAGAGAAGTGTGACTGGCCCAAGGTCACCCAGCAGCTGCATGTGGAGGAGCGGAGATGCGAATCCGGTTCACCAGATTACGAGACTACCGCTCTTAACCACTACACCACACTGGCTCTCTGTGATGAGAATCACAGGTGGTCTATCCAAAAAGGGGAAATGGGGTCCTTACCCAGAGAGGACACATTCTGGTAGTTCTCCAGCATGACTTCCTTGTACAGAGCTCTTTGGCCTGGATTCAGCAGAGCCCACTCCTCCTCCGTGAAAATGACAGCCACCTCCTCAAAGGACACCAGACCCTAAAAGAAGAAGAAAGAATTACTGCAATATATACCATTATTCCAGGTTGTTTTTTGCTTTTTCTATGTTTTTAACGTCTGGAGTTTTATGGCATTTCTATATAGCGCTGGAAGTTGCCCAGAGTGGCTGGGGAACCCGGTCAGATGGGCGGAACAACAACAACAAGAACTCACCAAAGCAATAGCAGAAAAGCAAAAGAACAAAACAAAACAAAAGAACAGCTTGCTGGATAATAATAATAATAATAATAATAATAATACAAAATTTTATTTATACCCCGACCTCCCCAGCCAAGACCGGGCTCAGGGCGGCTAACACCAAATATAAAAACAATTGATTGAAGTACAGCTTAAAAAAACAAGATTAAAATTCAACATTAAAACATTAAAATGCAGCCTCATTTCAGTGGAAACTCAAATCAAAAACTTTTTGGGGGATAAAAACGTCAAGTCTTCACCAAGGTCAACTATCCAGACTGGTCCTACATGGGCCAGAAAAAAGCCAGGGAAGTCCCCAAATAGGAGTTCCAAGACAGAAGGAGAAAGGAAAAAGGAAGAGGGGGAGGGAATCAAGTTGATTCCAAGCCAAAGGCCAGGCAGAACAACTCTGTCTTACAGGCCCTGTGGAAAGAAATCAGATCCTGCAGGACCCTGGTCTCATGAGACAGAGCGTTCCACCAGGCCGGAGCCAGTGCTGAAAAGGCGTGGATGAGGCTAATCTGACCTCCTATGGGCCCGGGCTCAGGGCAGCTAACACCAGTAAAATTAGAGTAAAAACATAATACGGAAAAAAACCCCAATTTAAAGTAGAGGTTAAAATGCAATTTAAAATGCAGCCTCATTTTAAAAAGTAGCTCACAGATCAAAACCATAAGGGGAGGGAAACGTAAGGGTCAGACTGAGTCCAAACCAAAGGCCAGGCGGAACAACTCTGTCTTGCAGGCCCTGTGGAAAGATGTCAAGTCCCGCAGGGCCCTAGTCTCTTGTGACAGAGCGTTCCACCAAGTTGGGGCCAGTACTGAAAAGGCCCTGGCCCTGTTGTTGTTTAGTCGTTTAGTCGTGTCCGACTCTTCGTGACCCCATGGACCAGAGAACGCCAGGCACCTCTGTCCTCCACTGCCTCCCGCAGTTTGGTCAAACTCATGCTGGTAACCTCGAAAACAGTATCCAACCATCTCGTCCTCTGTCGTCCCCTTCTCCTTGTGCCCTCCATCTTTCCCAACATCAGGGTCTTCTCCAGGGAGTCTTCTCTTCTCATGAGGTGGCCAAAGTACTGGAGCCTCAGCTTCACAATCTGTCCTTCCAGTGAGCACTCAGGGCTGATTTCCTTCAGAATGGATGCGTTTGATCTTCTTGCAGTCCATGGGACTCTCAAGAGTCTCCTCCAGCACCATAATTCAAAAGCATCAATTCTTCGGCGATCGATCAGCCTTCTTTATGGGCCCTGGCCCTAGTTGAGACCAATCTAACCACCTTGCGACTTGGGACCTCCAAAATGTGGTCATTTGTGGACCTTAAGGTCCTCCGCGGGGCATACCAGGAGAGGCGGTTCTTACGGTCCTTTTTTATTTCAAAGCCATAGAACCCAGCCTCTTGGATAATGGCGTTGTCCCGAGTGGATCACCACAGCCCGACTCTCCCACTTCCTCACTTGCCATCACCTCTTCTACGGGGGGCGCTAAGTACCCTCTGTCTTTGAGCTCTTTGCTCTCCTACTTTTAAGGCTCGCCGGGTTCTGGGAGATGGTGGGTCTGGAATGCTTTCTAGTGACAACTGGTCAGCCTGCTGCTGCTCTGCCTCTCTCATCATTTCCCAACTTTCCCCCTCATCTGCCTCTAAGCTGTGACCTCCCTCAAACCTCTGTTGTAAATCTATGCTGTCTTCCTCTTCCTCCGCCCCGTGAGAGTTCCCAACAGAAGCAAAACACTGTTACAAAGAACGCCACATAGTGAGGAGTTGCGCTCAAATTCTCTTGCTGGTTTCCCACAATGCATCTGGTTGGCCACTGTGAGAACAAGACGCTGGGCAAGATGGGCCAATGATCTTACATCCTTCTTAACCCCCAAAGGATCAGTGGAAGCCCAATGTTAGAAACTCAGATATGTAAGCTATTCGCCAAATTGAGCCTTAAACCTCAGTTATGGAATGCCTAGTCGCAAGAAGTTTTGTAAGGTGGATTATTTGAAATATTACAAGAAAGACTATGAAAAGAATTATGACTTAAGGATAATTAAATGTAATAGGAAATTAAGAAATGCAGAATAAATGATAAAGAAGGAGAAATCATCAGAGGCACTGACGGAAGTCAAAAATATTGTATAAGATGTGAAGATATGTTGTATGACTGTTGGAACTGATGTGTTAAAAAATCAATAAAAATGTATATAGATATAAAAAAGGAATGTCTAGTCGCAAGCTGTTGGTTTTTTTGCAAGGTTTTTTTTCTAAAGCAATTTTACTCATGCGTTGCATGGGCTGCCATTTTGACTCTTGGCGCCACCCAGGTGACTTGTGCTGCAACGCACGGGGCTGCAGTTTTACTCTTGAGTCTCGCATCTCGGCACACATCTCAAACCGACCATGCCAAGTCGCAAAACCCTGAAATTCACAGCGCTGCAGGAAGTCCCATTGCCTTGAAGCAGGCGGGACTCAACCGGGGGAGGCTCCTCCCACTGGAGGAGGGAAGGAACCTATTTGCATAGCCCCGCCTCTGAGGCAAGTGGGAGGAGCAACTCTCTCGGGATGACCACCTCCACTCAACGTGGACCCTTCCCCTACCTGCGCTGGGTGCGAAGCAGCTCTTTCCACTACGCCACAGGGAGGAAAGGATCCGGAACGAGTCAGTGACGTTTGCCCCCTGCCTGTCAGGGTGACAAGAAGAAAAGGACACCAGCGGAGATATTTTCAGTGTTGCTTGCTTGAGAAGCCCTGTTTGCTGCAGGACACAATTTAAGGCGCGACTCCCCTGAGGAGAGGCTGCGGAATTTGGTTTGATTTATATATTTGCTGAGATAAATATTTATACAGTGGTACCTCGGGTTACAGACGCTTCAGGTTACAGACTCTGCTAACCCAGAAATAGTACCTCGGGTTAAGAACTTTGCTTCAGGATGAGAACAGAAATCGCGTGGCAGCAGAGGGAGGCCCCATTAGCTAAAGTGGTGCCTCAGGTTAAGAACAGTTTCAGGTTAAGAACGGACCTCCGGAACGAATTAAGTTCTTAACCTGAGGTATGACGCTATTCATTTCAAAAATATCAGACTGGTTTACAACATTTATACATAAATGAAAATTAGACATCCTGTTTTCACGGTGGCCCACCAGACGCCTGTGGGAGATGGGCAAGCCGGGTTCTGCCCCAGTTCTCTCCATGCCATGTTTCATCTTATAATCTTAAAAGGTAAAGGGACCCCTGACCATTAGGTCCAGTCGTGGACGATTCTGGGGTTGCGGCGCTCATCTCGCTTTATTGGCCAAGGGAGCCGGCGTACAGCTTCTGTCTGCAGTGTCCTTTTGAGGGTGAGGTTACGGGGAACCAGGCAGAGGGCCTTCTTGGTAGCGGCACCCATCCTGTAGAACACCCTCCCATCAGATGTCAAGGAAGTAAACAACTATCTGACTTTTAGAAGACACCTGAAGGCAGCCCTATTTAGGGAAGTTTTTAATGTTTGATGTTTTATTATTATTATCAATACTCTGTTGGGAGCTGCCCAGAGTGGCTGGGGAAACCCAGTCAGATGGGCAAGGTATAAACAATAAACAATTGTTGTTGTTGTTGTGCCCAGGAAGTCACTTCAGTGCTGCTATCTCGACTTCAAACCCCCTCCCACCTCTGAGACACACTCCATTGTTTTTCGAGACAATTGGATGCCAACAATGGTTGTCGCATATCCATTTTTTTCAGCGTTTCAACTGAAGGGCTAACTTTTATTAAGATGAACCGCTAACAACTTGGGATCTACATAATTGCACAGCCACCTGCTTCTTTCGTCATATAACATTTTATCCAAGCTGCCTCTGATCTTTCACATATAAAACATACACACAAACCCCAAGCAGGACATTATACCGGAAGGACATATTATTATTATTATTATTATTATTATTATTATTATTATTAAGGGGAGGTGGCCAGAACTGCACACTGCATTCCAAATGTGGCCGCACCTTGGATCTGACTAACGGCAGTGTGATTTTCAGTTCCTTGCCTAATGAACCCCTAGAATGAGCTTGGCCCCTCTCCGTTGCACGTCAAGAGAACCAGACGCGAACAGAGTCCCAGAGCAAGTTAAAAGCCCCTACCTGCAGATCCGTCCCGGACAAATTGCTGCTCTACTTCTTTCAACCAGGAGATGAGGTTTGGCCGCGGAATCTGAGGTCCTTCTTTAAAAGACAAAAATAAACCATGCTGTTTTTGCGGATTCTCTGGGATACCCACCCCCCACCCCCAGAGAAATAAGAGCATGAGAATAGGCTGCTGGATCAGGCCCATCTAGTCCAGCATCCCGTTCTCACATGTTTTTAATATTCTGTTGGGAGATGCCCAGGGTGGCTGGGAAATGCCAGCAAGATGGGCAGGGTATAAATTATTATTATTATTATTATTATTATTATTCCCCAATGGGAAGCCCTTAAGCAAGATGTGAGCACAACTGCATTCACCTCTCCTGCAGCTTCGAGCAACTGGGATTCAGAAGCACCGCTTCCGTGGAGGCTAGTATTGATTTTTAATATTAATACTTTATTGGGGAAAAAATCAATTATAAAGTCCAACGGGGGGGGGGGGAGCGGGGGATGGGACGGGACAAAAATGTGTATAATATATATACAAAAATGCAATACAGTCGTACCTCGGAAGTTGAACAGAATCCGTTCCGGAAGTCTGTTCGACTCCTGAAACGTTCAGAAACCAAAGCACAGCTTCTGGTTGGCTGCAGGAAGCTTCTGCAACCAATCAAAATCCACGGAAGCCCCATTGGATGTTCGGCTCCCAAAAGAACGTTTGAAAACCGGAACACTCACTCCCGGTTTTCAATTGTTCGGGAGCCGGAACATTTGACTCCCAAGGTGTTCGGGACCCGAGGTACAACTATACTCCCATACATTCTTATATAGACTGATATAGTGTTATTATCCTAATACATAAAAGTAAAGGGACCCCTGACCGTTAGGTCCAGTCGTGACCGACTCTGGGGTTGCAGCGCTCATCTTGCTTTAATGGCCGAGGGAGCCGGCGTACAGCTTCCGGGTCATGTGGCCAGCATGACTAAGCCGCTTCTGGTGAACCAGAGCAGCACACGGAAATGCTGTTTACCTTCCTGTTGGAGCGGTACCTATTTATCTACTTGCACTTTGACGTGCTTTCGAACTGCTAGGTTGGCAGGAGCAGGGACCGAGCAACGGGAGCTCACCCCGTCGCGGAGATTCAAACCACTGACCTTCTGATCAGCAAGTCCTAGGCTCTGTGGTTTAACCCACAGTGCCACCCGCGTCCCTATCCTAATACATACATAGATTTTAATAGCCTTACATTCTGCATAAACCCATTCCATCTGTTCTCACCTTTATCCAAACCAAGTCTGTAAGCAGTCATGTGTTCATAAGTTGCACGTGTTGTCACATTGTCGATTAATTGATCAAAGGGTATCATATCTTTATTCTTCCAGTTCATCAGTATCAGACTGGAGTCTAGCATTGTTGGCTAAGCAGCCATTGAGAGCCTTCCCTCTCCCCCGTGAATTTCTCTCTTCCTCTTTTAAGTTCCGCAGTTTAACTATGCAATGTGTGAAGAAATGCTTTCCTTTTTCCCCCTTTCACTGCTCCTCAGCCTAACCTAGCAGGGTTGCTTGGGAGATTAAAACAGGAGGGAGAGAATAATGCACATTTCCTCGGGTGGGGTGTGTGTGGAGGTTTGCTAGAAATGCAAGATAAAAACAGGAATTCTCTAAATCAGGGTACCTGAACATGGGTGCTGTATGGATGTTTTGGACTACAGTTCCCATCAGCCTGGCCCAAGACAGCCTGGCTGGTGATCAGGAATGATGGGAGTTTTCCCAATGTCTTAACAAATGAAACTGATTTGTAAAAATGTTACATGGGGGAAAAAAATATACGAGAGAGAGACATTGCACACACTTTTGTAAATCAAGAAGATCTTTAATACATAAATATAAATAAAAAAGAAACAGGGAAAATAACAGACTTTGGCAAGTTTGGCAATAGGAGTCTATTGAAGCAGCTCCTGTACACTGGAACTCCCTGCCCCTTGATTATTAGGCAGGAATCATTACGGTATTTTTCTGCTGAAAACTTTTCTTTTGGCAGACCCAGACAGATGATTCGGATGCATCTGTTCCTAAATTTGTATTAGATGTTTCACTGTGTTGTATTTACAGTGGTACCTCGGGTTACAGACGCTTCAGGTTACAGACTCCGCTATCCCAGAAATATTACCTCGGGTTAAGAACTTTGCTTCAGGATGAGAACAGAAATCGTGCTCCGGCGGCATGGCAGCAGCAAGAGGCCCCATTAGCTAAAGTGGTGCTTCAGGTTAAGAACAGTTTCAGGTTAAGGACGGACCTCCGGAACGAATTAAGCACTTAACCCGAGGTACCACTGTAGATGTTTTAATATGTTTTAATATGTTTTCAATAGCTTTTAGAAGTAGCTTTCAGGTGTTTAAAATATGCTTTTATTTCATGTATGTGTGTGTATGTAAGTGTAATTCATAG
The DNA here is from genome assembly GCF_027172205.1 of Podarcis raffonei. NCBI lineage: Eukaryota > Metazoa > Chordata > Lepidosauria > Squamata > Lacertidae > Podarcis > Podarcis raffonei. The sequence goes on from NC_070603.1 coordinate 122,709,964, forward strand.
AATCATAGAATCATAGAGTTGGAAGAGACCACAAGGGCCATCGAGTCCAACCCCCTGCCAAGCAGGAAACACCATCAGAGCACTCCTGACATATGGTTGTCAAGCCTCTGCTTAAAGACCTCCAAAGAAGGAGACTCCACCACACTCCTTGGCAGCAAATTCCACCGTCAAACAGCTCTTACTGTCAGGAAGTTCTTCCTAATGTTTAGGTGGAATCTTCTTTCTTGTAGTTTGGATCCATTGCTCCGTGTCCGCTTCTCTGGAGCAGCAGAAAACAACCTTTCTCCCTCCTCTATGTGACATCCTTTTATATATTTGAATATGGCTATCATATCACCCCTTAACCTCCTCTTCTCCAGGCTAAACATGCCCAGCTCCCTTAGCCATTCCTCATAAGGCATCGTTTCCAGGCCTTTGACCATTTTGGTTGCCCTCCTCTGGACACGTTCCAGTTTGTCAGTGTCCTTCTTGAACTGTGGTGCCCAGAACTGGACACAGTACTCCAGGTGAGGTCTGACCAGAGCAGAATACAGTGGCACTATTACTTCCCTTGATCTAGATGCTATACTCCTATTGATGCAGCCCAGAATTGCATTGGCTTTTTTAGCTGCCACGTCACACTGTTGGCACATGTCAAGTTTGTGGTCAACCAAGACTCCTAGATCCTTTTCACATGTAGTGCTCTCAAGCCAGGTGTCACCCATCTTGTATTTGTGCCTCTCATTTTTTTTGCCCAAGTGCAATACTTTACATTTCTCCCTGTTAAAATTCATCTTGTTTGTTTTGGCCCAGTTCTCTAATCTGTCAAGGTCGTTTTGAAGTGTTTTAATTACAGAACTGTTTGCTGTCTTGGGCTCCTTTTGGGAAGCAGGGTGGGATATGAATTTAATAAATATATATATATATAATATCCAAAAGAAAAAAGGAATGATGGGAGTTGTAGTCCATAACATCCAACATGGAGGAAGTCTGTTTTGATCTATCGGCAAAACAAAAAATTTTTTTCATTCCAGTAGCACCTTAAAGACCAACTAATTTAGTTCTTGGTATGAGCTTTCGTGTGCATGCACACTTCTTCAGATACCATTTTTCACCTTCTCACCCCTTGCTTTTTCCTGTAAGACCTATTGCAGTCGTTAAGAGTCGTCAACAGGCTCATCACAGCTATCTGCCAATCACCCATTCCCACCACCCTTCTGAGTAATACCCCTCCCCACCTTCTCACTATATAGAAGGATCTGACAACTTCTGTTTCAGTGTATCTGAAGAAGTGTGCATGCACACGAAAGCTCATACCAAGAACTAACTTAGTTGGTTTTTAAGGTGCTACTGGAAGGAAAAAAAATTTTTGTTTTGACTATGGCAGACCAACACGGCTACCTTTCTGTAACTTGATCTATCGGAAGAGGGGAAAAGGGGATTCTTACCTAGAGACTCCACATCCCCATCATTCTTCAGCATGACTCCCCTGAACAGAGAGTTCTTTGGCCTGGACTCAACAGAGCCCACTCTGCTTCTTTTTCCTCCTCCTTGGTGAATTGAACAGCCACCTCCTTTAAGGAAACAGGAAGCTGAAAGAAAAAAAGCACGCAGTTCTCATGAGACGCAGAACAGGCAGGCAGACGTGTTCGTATCACAGAACTGCAGAGCTGGAAGAGACACACAATGGGTTACCTAGTCCAACCCCTGTTTTGCAGGAATCGCGGCAAAATAATTTAGCAGCTTACAAAAAGAATAAAACAACTGTTACCGTGAAAGACAACGATCTAAAACGTTCAGGAAGTAACGATTAAAATCAACGATAAGCTGGAAGCAGGTTGAAAAACAGACATCCATGCTCTGCAGGCTCTGAAAAGGCTCGCATAAATGAAAATGTTTTCAGCAGGTGACAAAAAAAGTACAGTGAAGGCTCCAGCCTGGTGTCAAGAGGCAGGTAGTTCCGAAGTTCGGGTGCTGCTAAAAACATTCTTCCATCCAGTGATTTTAGGGATGCCAGGAAGAGTATTCGTCACCTGCATATCTTTGCATTCTGAAAAAGTGCTCCCTGGTGTTGCATCTAAACCTTACATTGGTTTAATATTAAACCCATGTTTTCATACAGCCATTCCACCATTTTCCTGGGCTAGTTTATGTAAACTTTAAAAAAAAAACAACTAATAAAGAAGCAGTAGTATAATCTGGCTTGCATTCAACTAAATTTTGCATCCCCTGAATGGATTAATCATGACCAACTTCAACCCCTTAGTGGGTCTACACCGAGTAAACATTAGCTGAATCTGAACAAAAAGTTTACACCTGGTGTTGGAAAAGGGTGGGCACATATATTTTTAAAGGTAACTGCAAGGGACGCGGGTGGCACTGTGGGTGAAACCACAGAGCATAGGACTTGCCGATCAGAAGGTTGGCGGTTCGAATCCCTGCGACGGGGTGAGCTCCCGTTGCTCGGTCCCTGCTCCTGCCAACCTAGCAGTTCGGAAGCACGTCAAAGTGCAAGTAGATAAATAGGTACCGCTCTGGCGGGAAGGTAAACAGTGTTTTCGTGCACTGCTCTGATTCGCCAGAAGCGGCTTAGTCATGCTGGCCCCATGACCTGGAAGCTGTACGCCGGCTCCCTTGGCCAATAAAGTGAGATGAGCGCCGCAACCCCAGAGTCGGCCACGACTGGTCCTAATGATCAGGGGTCCCTTTACCTTTACTATTTATTTACAGATTTATAATCTGCAGTTTCATAAAAATATATCAAGGTGGTGGAGGAACATGGCAAGAGTTTGCAGGATGAGGTCAATGGCCCATTTAGTCCAGCATCCTGTTCTCACAGTGGCTGCCTGTGGGAGAACCACGGACAGGATCTGAGCATAAGAGCCCACTCCGCTCCTGTGGCTTCAGACAACTGGTACTCAGATGTATTGCTGCCTCTGGCCATAAAGGAAGATAACAGCAATCCTGGCCGCTAGCCACTGATAGCCCTCTCGTCGTCCATAAATTTGTCTCATCCTCTTTTAAAGCCGAGAAGGACTTTTGTGTGTTTTTTTCTGCCTCCCGATTCCACGAGTTCTTCCATTAGGAGAGACAGAGGAAAAGCCTTCCTCTGCCCCACTTTCTCCATGCCCTGTTTGGTTTCATAAGCTTCCTGCCGCCTCTTACTTGCCTTTTTCTCTGAACGGAAACGTCCCAATTACGCCACAACCTTCCTGCGCAGAGGACCGTATTCATTCATCCCTGCGAGTCGTGTGTCTGCTGAACTGCAGAGCCTAGCAAAAGCCAAGCGGGGAGGACATGCCAAACAGCCCCTGCGATTGCCAAGAGCTGGAACAGGCAGGCCTGGGGATGTAAACCCTGGAGAGGCGCTGCCAGCCAGTGTGTGCAGCACTGGGCTAGACAGACGAATTGCCTGATTCAATATAAGGCGGAGCAGTTGCATGAAGTCCCGCTGTCAATCCCAGGCATCTCCAGGGAGAGAGACCCCCCTGCCTTCCTGCCTGCCACCCGGGGAGGAGCGCTGCCGGCCTGTGCAGACAGTATTGGGCTAGGTGGACCCAAGGCTCCGACTCGGTATAGAAGCAGCTTTGCGGTGCAATCCTGCTTCTGGTCTGGAGTGGGAGGAATATCCTGAGTGGGGGAGGGGGAAAGAGGGGTGGGGGCTCCTTTGCTCTGCAGCGAGGAGCAAAGAAAGACCCACCCCCCCAAAAATATGGGTGCTCGGTAGGAATTTCCAATTCCGGCCACCCCCCCCTCCCCGCCCTTGTACCGGAAATCATTCGCCTTCCTTCCCTAGCCTTTGTCCTCCATTCCTCGGCTCCCCCCCTTTCCCCAAGCCCCCTTTCTTTGTCCTGGGGGGCTTCCCCTGCCCCCCAAATGCCCTTTGCACTCACCGGGCGCTCTCGGGGAATGGGGCGGGGCTAGCGCAGCCACGCGTGGGAAAATCCGACGCTCCTTTCCCACGCGGGGGCCGGGCCGGAAGCGAAAGTGTTTTTTCCAAGGCGTACGCGCCCCCCACCGCTGCTCGCCCCGGCTGCTGCCTGTCTAGGAAGCCCGCCTTTCTCCCTTTAACCCTGAGATGCTAAGCGAGGGTGTTTATATATAGCTTAGCATCTCAGGCTTATATATATACTGTATATATTCTTTAAAAAGGCAGAGCTCAATTCCCCATAACTTGCATTTCTAGAGGGGTATTCCTGGAGGAGAAAAATGCACTTTCCCTCCCACTCCTCACTCCGCAGCACACAGTTAAAACTTCTTCATGCCGCACAGCGGGGGTCCTTTTACCTTTTTTTACCTTCAACTGTGGAACTCACTGCCACAGGAAGCAGCTTGGATAGCTTTGAAAAGAGGGTCCGACAGATCCATGGGGGAGAGGGCTACCGGTGGCTGCTAGCTGAAATGGATCAACATAGAAGGAAGCAGCTATGGTTTTGAATGTCGGGCGGCGCGGGCGCACAAGACACTCTTCTGGGGTTTCCACCAACTGGCCTTAGAAAGCATTGCAACTCCCCTGGATCCCTTTTTATAAAAATTGGTGCTCTAGTTATCTCCCGCTTGGACTACTGCAATGTGCTTTACGTGGGACTACCTTTGAAGGTGACTAGGAACTACAATTAATCCAGAATGCGGCAGCCAGACTGGTGACTGGGAGTGGCCGCCGAGACCACATAACACCAGTCTTGAGAGATCTGCATTGGCTCCCAGTACGCTTCCAAGCACAATTCAAGGTGTTGGTGCTGACCTTTAAAGCCCTAAACGGCCTCGGTCCTGTATACCTGAAGGAGCGTCTCCACCCCCATCGTTCAGCCCGGACACTGAGGTGCAGCGCCGAGGGCCTTCTGGCGGTTTCCTCATTGCGAGAAGTGAGGTTACAGGGAACCAGACAGAGGGTCTTCTCGGTAGTGGCGCTCGCCCTGTGGAACGCCCTCCCTTCAGATGTCAAAGAGATAAACAACTACCTGACATTCAGAAGACATCTTAAGGCAACCCTGTTCAGGGAAGTTTTTAAAGTGTGACATTTTAGTGTATTTTTGGTCTCTGTGGAAGCTGCCCAGAGTGGCTGGGGAAACCTAGCCAGATGGGCTGGGTACAAACAATAAATTATTATTATTATTATTACTACTACTACTACTACTACATTGACTACTTTCCAGTCCATGGATGTGGAGGCTAGACCGGAGGGACAAGATGCATATTAAGAACTGCAATTCCGCACAACGACCCTGTGAGGTGTATTACCATGGGTAGGCAAACTAAGGCCCGGGGACTGGATCCAGCCCAATTGCCTTCTAAATCTGGCCTGCGGACAATCCAGGAATCAGCATGTTTTCACATGAGTAGAATGTGCCTTTTTATTTAAAATGCATCTCTGGGTTATTTGTGGGGCCTGCCTGGTGTTTTTACGTGAGTAGAATGTGTAGTTTTGTTTTAAATGCATCTCTGAGTTATTTGTGGGGTTTAGGAATTCGTTCATTTCCCCCCTCCAAGATATAGTCCGGCCCCCCACAAGGTCTGAGGGATAGTGGACCGGCCCCTTGCTGAAAAAGTTTGCTGACCCCTGGATTAGGCAGAGAGTGACAGGCCCAGAATCACCAAATGAGCTTCATGGCTGAGTGGAGATTTGAACCCTGTTCTCCCAGGTCTTAGACCATCAGGCTAACCACTGCACCACACTGCCTCTTTCTAGCTGAGTTCCTGTTACTGAACTTTGTAGAGAGAATTGACCCCCTTCACTTTCTCTTCTGATACAGACATGGGGGGAGGGCGAGCAAGGGGGCAGCTTCCCCCCCCTCAAATCCAAGTAAATAAATAAAAATACTTAAGTAGAAATTGTAAAAAGTTTTTGACAGGTTTTTCTGAGCACGGGGTGAAAAGAAAGTAATTTAGAACAGCTGTTGTTGTGACATTTCATTCTGAATCTGCTAGAGTAGACAGAGCCAGGATCCATCTTACGTTTCCGATGGCAAGTTGCTTTAAACTGTTTTCAGATTGTGTTTCAATGTTGTAACCCATCCCTGGACCTTAGGGTGAAGCATGGACACAGCCAGGGTTATTTATTTTCTCAACAACAGTTATTTTAAATTACCGTAGTTTTCTGTGTGTAAGACCAGGCGGGAGGGAGTGGAAGACAGGAGTGCCTGGCGTGCTCTGGTCCATGGAGTCACGAAGTGTCGGACACGACTAAACGACTAAACAACAACAAAGGACCACTGACCATTAGGTCCAGTTGCGAATGACTCTGGGGTTGCGGCGCTCATCTCGCTTTACAGGCCGAGGGAGCTGGCATTTGTCCACTCTGCAGACAGTTTTTCCGGGTCATGTGGCCAGCTTGACTAAGCCACTTCTGGCGAGCAGCGCACGGAAATGCCATTTACCTTCCCGCCCGAGCGGGACCTGTTTATCTTCTTGCACTTTTTGGGGTGCTTTCAACTGCTAGGGCTGGCAGGAGCAGGGACCGAGCAATGGGAGCTCACCCTGTCACGGGGATTCGAACCGCCGACCTTCTGATCGGCAAGTCCTAGGCTCTGTGGTTTAGACCACAGCGCCACCCGCCTCCTTTCTTAATTTGCAGTCCCTCAAAACACATGGGGGCATCTTATACATGGAAAAATGCGGTACTTTCTTTTGACCCCAAGTGCTCAGAAAAAAACCCTGTCAAAATTTTCAGTCATTTGAAACCTAAGAAGTTAAATTCAAAAGAGAAGAACTTTTTCAACACTTCCTTCTCAATTTCCAATGCAGTTTTTCTGTGCATGCTCAGTAAGCAAAGCCCATGTCATCGTTGACCTTAGCCGGGTCTTTACACTCTGCTAGTTCCTGAATGACTGTTCTGCGGTACAATTGGAACATGGCTGAGCAAGAGAGATGGCCAGTTAGACCCACTGCTGTAGTATCCTAAATTCTGGCGTTCTGCAGAGAACGCCCCACACATTTCAACGAAGGATGAAATGATATGCTACTTGCATTTCCTGTTTAGGGAAGTTTTAAATCTTTAATGCTGTATTGTTTTTAACACTTGATTGGGAGCCGCCCAGAGTGGCTGGGGAAACTCAGCCAGATGGGCAGGGTATAAATAATAAATTATATTATTATTTGTTGTTGTTGTTGTTTAGTCGTGTCCGACTCTTCGTGACCCCATGGACCAGAGCACGCCAGGCACTCCTGTCTTCCACTGCCTCCCGCAATTTGGTCAAACTCATGCTGGTAGCTTCAAGAACACTGTCCAACCACCTCGTCCTCTCTCATCCCCTTCTCCTTGTGCCCTCCATCTTTCCCCAAATCAGGGTCTTTTCCAGGGAGTCTTTTCTTCTCATGAGGTGGCCAAAGTACTGGAGCCTCAGCTTCACAATCTGTCCTTCCAGTGAGCACTCAGGGCTGATTTCCTTAAGAATGGATGCGTTTGATCTTCTTGCAGTCCATGGGACTCTCCAGAGTCTCCTCCAGCACCATAATTCAAAAGCATCAATTCTTGGGCGATCAGCCTTCTTTATGGTCCAGCTCTCACTTCCATACATCACTACTGGGAAAACCATAGCTTTAACTATACAGACCTTTGTTGGCAAGGTGATGTCTCTGCTTTTTAAGATGCTGCCTAGGTTTGTCATTGCTTTTCTCCCAAGAAGCAGGCGTCTTTTATACATGTAATAAAAGCAAGCACTGCCTTTTTCTAGGGAAATTCTCGCCAGGGAGGGAGATCGTGGTATCTCAGTGAGCATTTCAATTTCAAATATTCTGATTATTTCTACTTTTAGTTAAGTATTTTTATTTATTGACTTGATTTTTTTTTGGGGGGGGGAGCAGCTGCCCCGCCCCAGCTATGCCCATAGGGTGAAGGGTGAATAATATACAGTCCACTTCCCTATTCTTGAGGCATCTGATCAAGATTTGTATTTTAAAATGAGCTTAAAAAATATATATATTTGTAAATGTTTGTATCTCTCATGCCAGGCAGAAACCATACTCTGGCAGCTGTTTATCTTCTTGATCAAGGGCCCCCCTGATCTATAGCAGTGCCTCAGGGTTGTAAAAGGAAATTACAGGCTAGGAGCAAAAGGTCACACTGACCATACAAATTACAGAATAATCAAGTTGCAAAACACAATTAAGAGTTGGTAAATAGTAAGAATTATTGTGCCTCCCATTAGAGACTTGAGCCACATTTTCATAAGGTTAAAAGGGCAAATAGAAACAGCAGCTGGACTAGGCAAAGCAGCTCTCTGAAACTGCTTTGAAGCTTTAGAGAATTTAGAATTTAGCTTAGCTTTTACCAAGTTCCCTTTCTTCTAAAAAACTATATATGTTATGAAATATATTGGCTTAAATGTAATTATGCAAAGGATTTAGAAAGTAAGAAATGTTAGATTCTTATTTCATAGAATCATAGAATCATAAAGTTGGAAGAGACCACAAGGGCCATCGAGTCCAAACCCCTGCCGAGCAGGAAACACCATCAGAGCACTCCTGACATATGGTTGTCAGTCTCTGCTTAAAGACCTCCAAAGAAGGAGATCTTTCATAGATGGTGTGTGAGGAGATGAACCCAAGATCTCTGTTTAAGATAAAATTAGAACCATTAGCCATCTGTTTTGCAGGGAATAGGGCAAGAGGGGCCAAAGGTTATCTGGTAATTAAGGTGCCTGGTCGAGGTAAATATAAGATATATGACTACTTATTTGCCATTTATAAATAGAAGAAAATATAGCTCTCTGTCTCCCATAAAAGGTAATAGGAAATGGGTGTATCTTTTATGATTGGTTCTAGCAAACAGCCAATAGGAATTTCAACCAGGCTGATTGGACAGAGGCAGCCAAAGGGAGGAGAAAGGGGGCTGGGCTGAGGGAATATAAGTGCTGGCCATCAGGGCTGGAAAGGCAGAGCTTTGGTAACCATACACCACTGTGCCTCTCATTTATTTGTCTGACAAATAAATTATTATTTTAATTTCTCTATTGCTGCGTTGAATATTTCATTCCAGCTAAGCGTTAACCACAAGCAGGGTGCTACATTCTCACTGTGACTGAGCACAATGAGACACAAAGCCGCAAGGCCTTGCAAAGAGAGGGAAGGCAGGCTGGGTAAATGATTACACTCTTTCCTCACGAGAACCCGAATCAAAATGTGCCCCATTCATATTTGCTTGCACTTTTGTTCCAGACAGCGGGTGAAGGCTGAGCTACCTCCCGGAGGAAATTGCGCAAACAATTCTTTTTATTTGCCTGCTTTTTTACTGGAAGCAGGTAGGTCTATGCCAGGGGTCAGCAAACTTTTTCAGCAGGTGGCCGGTCCACTGTCCCTCAGACCTTGTGGGGGGCCAGACTATATTTGAGGGGGGGGGAATAAACAAAGTCCTATGCCCCACAAATAACCCAGAGATCCATTTTAAATAAAAGCACACATTCTACTCATGTAAAAACATGCTGATTCCCGGACAGTCTGTGGGCCGGATTTAGAAGGCGGTTGGGCCGGATCCAGTCCCCGGGCCTTAGTTTGCCTACTCATGGTCTATGCCAACTGTCTTGTCTTTGAAGGGAGGCTTGCCAACTGCTCCTCAGCCCCTGGAATTTGGACAGAGGACATGTTTATCTGTGGGCGTTTTATACATTTTTTAAAATAAAAAACCATGCCACCACTGGCGGAGGAAGAGGAGTGCAGGGGGAGCGCACCGCCCCCGGCAGCATGATCCCAGTAGGGTGCCATCGCGGCTGCACCCCCTGCGCTGGGAGCCCGCCCCCGCCTGCTCTTTGTCCCCCGGAAGCTCCGCCACTGCATGCCACTTCAAATTGGGTTTAGAGATGTTGACGCCGGAGAAAGTTTACCTAGATCGTACGTTTCTTGCCTTTTGTTTCATTGTTCCATCTCTTCCAACACAGTTGAAAGAAACAAACAGAATCTAAACAGAACCAAAAACAAAAAAGAAGGGGGGGTGTTGCCTTTTGACTTTTTGCAATTACTAACTTTGGGCTAAGGCACTAATGATCCATTAACATGTTGTTGCAGTATCAGCTTCATCTGGTATGCAGGCTGAGACCCTACCTGCCCATATACTGTCTCGCCAGACTGGTGCATGATCTAGTTATCTCTCGCTTGGACTACTGCAATGCGCTCTATGTGGGGCTACCTTTGAAGGTGACCCGGAAACTACAACTAATCCAGAATGTGGCAGCTAGACTGGTAACTGGGAGCGGCTGCCGAGACCATATAACACCAGTCCTGGAAGACCTACATTGGCTCCCAGTACGTTTCCAAGCACAATTCAAAGTGTTGGTGCTGACCTTTAAAGCCCTAAACAGCCTCAGTCCAGTATACCTGAAGGAGCGTCTCTTCCTTCATCGTTCTGCCTGGACACTGAGGTCCAGCGCCGAGGGCCTTCTGGCAGTTTCCTCACTGCGAGAAGCCAAGTTACAGGGAACCAGGCAGAGGGCCTTCTCGGTAGTGGCACCTGCCCTGTGGAACACCCTCCCACCAGATGTGAAAGAGAAAAACAACTACCAGATTTTTAGAAGACATCTGAAGGCAGCCCTGTTTAGAGAAGCTTTTAATGTTTAGTAGGTTATTGTATTTTAATATTCTGTTGGAAGCCGCCCAGAGTGGCTGGAGAAACCCAGCCAGATGGGCGGGGTATAAATAATAAATTATTATTATTATTATTATATCTCCTTCCATTGGCAAACATTACTCAGCCCTTTTTGCCGCTGCATTGCTCCCCACCAGCCTCTGTGACCATCGCCACTGCCCTCGCGTGAAGCGCAGGCCCTGCTTGACTGAGAAACGGCACGGCGGAATCGTAAAATTGTCCAGCTGGAAGGGACCTAAATGGTCATCCAGTCCAGCCCCCTGCAGTGTAGGAATTGCAGCAGCTCGGGCAATCTCTGCAGGCTTTTCTCTATTTGATAAGGAGAGGGAAGGTGTTGAGCGTTATGTATTCAGTGGTCTGTGTTTGCCTGAGCTCAAGTCTGGACTAAGGAATCTGAGTTCCTGTGTTCTGATTCGACACATGATGTCCAATCACAGAACATTTCAGGATTTGGGCCTCTGCCATTGGCCCTTGAACTCTGAGTTGTGATTTGCACCTTTGAAGTTTAGACAGCCAATCATGTTGGGAGTGGGAGTGGCCCAGGCTTTCAGGATTGTGTATAAGCAGTTGCTTTGCCCCTGTTTCCCAGTTATGTAGTTCAATACAGGTTCTTGCTGTTATCACTGTGTCTTGCCTCGTATTATGAAATTTTGGGAGGTTACCATTGGGAGGTTGGATAGTTACAATGGAATGGTCTTGGTGGTGGGGTGCACATTTTTATTTTTATTTATTTATTATTATTGCTTTGTCAAAATAAAAAGTAATAGTAATAATAATAATGAGCCCGGCTTCGGCTGGGGAGGGCGGGATATAAATAATTTATGATTATGATTATGATTATGATTATTATTATACAGTGGAACCTTGGTTGTCAAACATAATCCATTCTAGAAGACCGTTCGACTTCTGAAACGTTCGACAACCAAGACACAAAGGTCTGCCGGCAATTTTCACTGAGAAAATTGAAAAACTCGCCTTGGAAGCCGTTTGACTTCTGAGGCGCGTTTGAAAACAGAAGCATTTACTTCCGGGTTGTCGGCGTTCGGGTTCCGAAACGTCCGGCTTCCAAGACGCTTGAAAACGGAGATTCCACTGTGGTAATAAATGAACCAGATGAGCCTTTTGGTCTCTTCCAACCCTACAATTCCGTGACTCTGCAGAAAGATAAATCTGGGGCCAAACAAATCTTCTTCCCGGCACTTGGCGTTGCTTCCCTGCACCTGGTTGAAATGCAGGCCATTGCATTGCGTAGGAGGCCCTGCCAGTGACCTCTTTACTCTGTTTGCTTGGCAAAGGCACCTTCTGTGGGGGGTTGCAGCTTCCCTTCCCCGTTGCTCCAGCACAGTCCCAGCCCCCTGGCCTCTTTTATCTCCTCCGCCTTGCAAAGAGAGTCAGTATGAAGGTTGATGTGGGAGCAGCAGCAGCAGCAGCCGAGAGCCAGCCTCCACCGTCACCATCTCGCTTGCCCAGGCTGAATGATGGGGAAGGGCCAGATCCTTGGAGGACCCAGCGCCTTTCTCTTCCTGCTGTTCCTTCTTCAGGGGGACATCTCGGCACCTAGCACACTGCCGTAAGCTGCTTGCCCTTCCCCTTCTCGCCCTGTGCTTTCCACAAACTTCTCGAAAGAAAATTCGCTTAATTATATAAATTAGAACCATGGAATTGTAGAGTTGGAAAGGGACCAAATTTCTTTTCTATTTGGCACTACTCTCTCTCTTTTTTTTAACATCCCATTTTCAACAATAATTAAACATACTTTTACATCTTATTCAATGTTTTTGACTTCCATCAGCCCTGTCTGAAAATTTTCCAATCTTAGCGTGCATTTCTTATTTTACCTATTACATTTCAAACTTATAACCAGTATCTCTATCTTTTTCTACTTTGTAACACTTTGTATATTTCTCCTTACAAAACTTCTTGTAGTCCTACTAGCGTAATTTGTTGATTACAGTTGTTCTTCAAATAATTCATATACTTCTTCTAATCTTCTGTAAATCTCTGGTCCCGCAGGTTTCAAACTCTTCATGTCATTTTGTCCAATTCTGCATAGTCCATTAATTTCGTCTGCCATTCTTCTTTCGTCGGAATTTCTTCTTGCTTCCATTTCTGGGCTAATAGTACTCTTGCTGTATTTGGTGCTACTCTGCGCGGTATTGCATTTCTATTATTTTGGAAGGGACATAAAAGTCTCATCTTAAACAAAACAACATGGGTTGTAGCCACCTGTAATGAGCCATAGCCCTCTTCAGCTATCTTAAGCGCTGTCACATGGAAGAAGGAACAGGCTTGTTTTCTCCTGCTCTGGAGGGGAGGACTCGAACCCATGGCTTCAGGTTACAAGGAAGGAGATTCCGACTCAACATTAGGAAGAACTTTCTGACAGCGAGAGCTGTTGGGCAGTGGAATGGTCTCCCTGGGGAACTGTCCTTCCTTGGAGGTTTTTAAGCAGAGATTGGGTGGCCATCTGTCATGGAGGCTTTAGATGAGATTCTGTAATGCATGGGGTTGGACTAGAGGACCCTTGGGGTCCCTTCAAACTCTAATATTAATAATTTATAATAATAATTTATTATTTGTACCCCGCCGGCACCGGAATCGTTGCATCACATAATTCTTGATTGTGCTTTTCACTCATCGGCCAGGAGCAAGTTTCTTGCTCAGTATCTAAAGGGAATTGCCGATGATACGAATGAAGCCAAATTGAGATATCTATTAAATGATGATGACCCCCTAAGATCACTCATGGTTGCCAGATTCTTGATCAGCGTCCTATCCCTAAAGAAGAGAAACGGACTCCTGTGCGGCTCGGATAATCCTTTTAAACTATGATCTATGTTTTAGGATGTAATTAGGTGATATCACCATCGATGTCTTCTACTAATTTATGAGTAGAGGGCGATGTTTATGTTACAAATTTATTGTAATGTATGATGTTGGTCTTTTGTTTTTGTTTTGCTTTGGTTCTTGTCTGTTTTTTGTAAGTTTTGGCGGTTTTAAATTTGGAGGTTTAAGTACATTATGTTGGTATGGGAAACTGTCGTGTGATGGGCCAATGGCCGTAATAAAGATCAATACAATACAATTTGTACCCCGCCCGTCTGGCCGGGCTTCCCCAGCCACTCTGGGCAGCTTCCAACAAAGATTAAAAATATATCTAAGATTCTATGATTCTATGTCCTCATTCCCCTTTCTCCCCAGGCATCACTTGGTGCTGGTACCCTTCGTCATCCAGGCAGAAACCTCCGAGAAGATCTGTGTCCATCTGAGTCACCTGAACAAGTCAGTGACGGTGAACATCACCCTGGGAAATCTAGTAGAGGCTCGCACCAGCCATGTGGTGTCCAAGACAAATCTGTTCCAGTGCATCCCATTCCGGGTGAGTTTTTCTCACTTAAGCATGTTCTCCTTCATGGAGAGCACAGGTTGCGGTGGGGTTAACCAGACACCCCTGTTGCTGGGCAAGTTGGTTGGGTCGTCCCAAAGTGTGATTGGACTCCTCAGGTTGCTTTGGAGAGTTTGATGTTGCCTTTGAGTGACAGCCTGGGTTGAATATATTCACTGCTTCCTCTTTTCGCTGCGAGCATCGGATCACCTGCCCACCCTCCCTAATTTTAGGGTGTTTTTTGCGTTTGACCTTGCTATGCCTGTCATGGGGTCGTCTGCTTTTGGGGCAGGGGCCTGGTAGGATTTTTGTCCATTTGGCTGATTGGCTGGCACCGTTTGGTTTTTGCCTACTGCGTAGCAAGTTGTCCCAACTTGCAAGGTTGCGGTTAGGCATTGGTTTTAGGAAAAATTGGTTGGTGAAGGGGTATGGATTGGCTGTGCCTGCCCCTCCAGTGCTGTTGCTGCAAGGGTATTTCATTAAAGGAATCCAGGGGCTCGCCATGCTTTTGTCCGCACCCCTGTAAAGGGGGATAGGGCCACGCAAGAGCCCCTGGGAGCATTTGGGGAGAAGTGAGGGTCTGGCACCCAACTCCGTCTACTCCCCATAAAATGTTTTCCCTTACTGACTTCGCAGGCTCGCGGATGTCAGTTCTGTCCCTGGGCAGGGAGAGGTAGTCGTAACCAATGCCTAAGCAACCACACACATTGTTTGCATTTTAATAAAGTTGTGGCCAAAATTATGCCAAAAACCTTAAACAAAAATTATGGTGTGAAGTGTGAATTTATTTAGGGGTGGCTTGGGGACTTCGACGCGCAACCATTTTGTTTTCTGTTACTGATCAAGATGTCTGGGCATTTTTCCAAGGAAAAGCAGGATTGTTGTGGTCTCACAGGAAGCTGTCTTATCCCAAGTCAGAACACGGGCCTGTCCATCTCGGAATTGACTTGGCAGCAGCTCTCCAGGATTTTGGACTCCATCCTAAGGAGGACCATGCCCATCCCCACCTATGGCCTTTGATCCGAAGCCCTCCAAACTGGTTGCCCTGCTCTTGGTCAACCCAAGGATTACCTAGCCCTCCTTGAATTCAGTCCCAAACCAGCTGGGTGTCAAGGCTTCAGGAAAGCTATTCCTCCCTCAGCTGCTGCAAGAGCAGAGAAAACAAGGCAGAGTCATATATATATATATTATTAACAATTTCAACATAACAATATATCAAAACATATCATATTCATCATTTCCCTCCTTTCCCCCCACTCCCCATCAAACCCTCCCTCTCCCCCAAGATTTCCCTCAGCTCCTCTCTCTGATTTCTCAGCACATGTTATTCTCTGCATATTATAAAACTATATCAGTCCTTATATTACCTATCTACCATGTTGTCAATCAATAAATTTGTGTATGTTTATTCAAAACCTGCCAAGGAGTCCAATTCGTTTTGTTGTCTTTTTAAATACTTTGCATAAAGTTCCCATTCTTCTTTAAAGTCACAGTTGTCCTTGTCTCGCAATTTGGGTGTCAACTTCGCCAGTTCTGCATAGTTCATCAATTTCTCTTGCCACTGTTCCTTTGTCGGGGTTTCCTCATTCTTCCATCCTTGTGCTGTTGTGGCATACATGAATAAATTTGACATTTGTAAAAAAACAACAACCCAGAGGCATTGGGTTGCCAAGACTTGCCAAAGAAAACAAATGCATAGACTTTTTAAATGAGTTTATTCATTCATAATAGCGAGAGACAAAAGAATGCAACAAGCCCTGACAATGGCGTTGCTCCTTCTGAGCAACAGCGCCTCCCTTTACGGTGGCTGCATGTGGCCAAATGTCTCTGATTCTGTTGTTCCTGCGCTCTTAATGAATGCTGCGTTCTGGAAGAAGGGGAAGGGTCAGAGATACTCTCCAGTGACAACGTGTCAGCTCTGCCTCTGCCTCTGCCTCCTCTCTCCCTTCTTCTAATACTTCCCAACTCTTTCGTTCATCTATCTCTGAACTGTGACCTCCCTCAACCCCCTGCTGTAAATCGATGCTGCAGTCCTCTTCTCCCACCCACAGCCGCCCCAAGGTGGGCTCGAACAACCAACCTTCTGGTTGACAGCTGGATACACTAACCCATTGATCTATGCCATGGGTAGGCAAACTAAGGCCCGGGGACTGGATCTGGCCCAATCGCCTTCTAAATCCGGCCCACGGACGGTCCAGGAATCAGTGTGTTTCTACATGAGTAGAATGTGTCCTTTTATTTAAAATGCATCTCTGGGTTATTTGTGGGGCATAGGAATTTAGCAGATTTCCGCCAGCCTTTGGACTGCAACTTCCATTGGAGTTGGGCCGGTGTTGGAAGTTAGCCAGGCTGTTGGCCCCTCACGACCAAACGAAGATGCCTGGGGGCCACAATGGCACCTGACATCTCCACCACCTGGAGGTGCATGCCTGGGGTGTCGGAATGTTCTAGAAGAAACTTGAAAATGGTCTTGAACAAGTTGCTAGGCAACAGGAAATTTCCCCAGCAACAGGTGTCCTTATAAGGGCATGTGATCAGCTAAGACTGGGTCAGTGTAAATGGGTATGTGAATGAGTCAGCATACCCATCTGGCCGGATGGGTAAAAGAGAGAAAAGGATTATGTTGTTTTACTTGACTACTGTAATTCGCTCTACGCGGGGCTGCCCTTGAAGCTGACCCAGAAACTCCAGCGGGTGCAGAATGCTGCAGCGAGGCTCCTCACGGGGTCTCTGCCATGGGAGCATATTCACCCAGTGCTTTTCAAACTGCACTGGCTCCCGGTAGAGTACAGGGTCAAATTTAAGGTGCTGCTTTTGACCTTTAAAGCCCTTCACGGCCTAGGACCCTCGTACCTACGGGACCGCCTCTCCCGGTATGCCCCACGGAGAGCCTCAAGGCCCATAAATAGCAACACCCTAGTGGTCCCGGGCCCTAAGGAAGTTAGATTGGCTTCAACCAGAGCCAGGGCCTTTTCAACTCTGGCTCCGGTCTGGTGGAATGCTCTGCCTCATGAGACCAGAGCCCTGCGGGATCTGATTTCTTTCCGCAGGGCCTGTAAGACGGAGTTGTTCCACCTGGCCTTTGGCTTGGAGCCAATTTGATTCCCTCCCTCCCTCTCTTTCTTTTTTCCTTTCCTTCTCCTCCTGCGATGAGGCTACATTTTAATATTTTAATGTTTCAATATTTTAATGTTGTATTTTAATTTTGTTTTTAAGTTGTAATCATCAACTTGTTTTTATTATTGCTTGTAAGCCGCTCTGAGCCCGGCCTTGGCTGGGGAGGGCGGGGTATAAATAAAAATTATTATTATTATTATTATTATTATTATTATTATTATTATTATTATTATTTGTTTTTGACCAGTGTAAAGTTTTGTAAATAATAAAGACTCTGAGAAACAGAACCAAATGGTGTGTACGGTGGACGCTCGGGTTGCGAACGTGATCCTTGCGGGAAGCATGTTCGCAACCCGCAGCGTTCGCAACCCGTGATTTGGCGCTTCTGCGCATGTGCAAAGCACGATTTAGTGCTTCTATGCAGGCGCAATCGCCAAAACCTGGAAGTAACCAGTTCCGGTACTTCTGGGTTTGGCGCGGTGCGCAACCTGAAATCACGCAACCCAAAGCGTCTGTAACCTGAGGTATGACTGTATTCCTGTATTCCTGTAATGGGAATTCCACTAAGTAAAAGATGCAGGAAAATTTTTCTGTAAAAGGAACTCTGCTGCAGAAAGAAAAGAAAACCCATGAGCTCACGCACCAACATGGGGATCCTTGGATCGTGGCTGACTTCGCACATGAGAGCAACACATCCTGTAGAATTCTATCCGTTATATTTTATCTGTACAATCAGAATGAATTTCAGGAACCAATATGCTTTTTCTGTGCAGCCTGATCATGAGCGTGAACAATGTTACTGTTACCCACGGGTAGGCAAACTAAGGCCCGGGGGCCAGATCTGGCCCATTCGCCTTCTAAATCCGGCCCACGGACGGTCCGGGAATCAGCATGTTTTTACATGAGTAGAATGTGTGCTGTTGTTTAAAATGCATCTCTGGGTTATTTGTGGGGCATAGGAACTTGTTCATTATTATTTTTCAAAATATAGTCCGGCCCCCCCACAAGGTCTGAGGGACAGTGGACCGGCCCCCTGCTGAAAAAGTTTGCTGACCCCTGCCCTACCCCACTGCCCTGCTCACAGTTGTGAAAAATATTCGTACATTCTGAATGGTCTGTGTCACCATTCAGTAAAAAGAGGTCGGAATAGGCCAATATGTATGTGGACTGTCCCTGGATCAAGTGACTTTTCTTCTCTAATGCTGCTGCTGCCTTCCCTCTTCTCCCTCTTCTTCAAGGTCCCCAGATTGAGTAACTCTTCTGGTGCTTCTGAGGCCACCCTCAGCGTGGAGGTGGCGGTGGATGTGGAGCAGATGCTGTTGATATCCCACGAACGGAAACAGGTGCTGGTCAGGAATCCGGAGAGCCTGGTCTTTGTCCAGACAGACAAGCCCATCTACAAGCCAGGACAGGAAGGTAAGCGAGGGACTGCAGTGGCAGCAGTGACAGTGGGAGAATCCCCTACAGACCACGCATCCCCTTTCCAGATACTTTTTATTTAGTGGACCCTTCTTGCCGTGGGAATGTTGAAGAAAGTAGGAGCGGATATATTGATTAAATATTACCCGTCCTGACTCACGCTAGTGAGCAAGCAGCAAAGCACATTCCCTTGCAGACTGTTGGAAGCAAGTTGATGAATTCGTTAGTTAAGCAACCCAGTCGGAATTGCTCCTGGTAAGTTTCCCCTCTTAAAATAATAATAACACGGCAGTCTTCTTTAAAAGTAAGAGTAAGGTTTACAGTGGACACTCGGGTTGCGAACGTGATCGGTGTGGGAGGCACGTTCGCAACCCGCAGCTTTCACAACCCGCAGCACCGCGGCTGTGCACGCGCGGGTCATGATTCGGCACTTCTGCACATGCGCAAAGTGCAGTTTAGTGTTTCTGCGCATGCTTGAGTGCTGAAACCCGGAAGAAACCCATTCCGGTACTTCCGGGTTCGGCATGGTGCGAAACCCGAAAACGCGCAACCTGAAGTGTCTGTTGTTGTGACGTGGGGTTTGTGATTTCAGCTCTCTTGACATAATATGCTGGAGACAGTTCTGTAGTAACACTTCTTTATTAAAGCAAACAAGACTGAGAACTGAGGAGGGGAGAGCTACATTTATAGGGACAGGGAACTAGCTAGAAAGGATACATTATGGAGGGAACAATATCAGGCAATCACAGTCCTGCCTTTTGGAGGAAACCAATAAGACAGAGGATCCAAATACAGCAGCTTAAATGAACCAATAGTAGCTGTACCCTCTGGAACCAAAAGGCAGTTACTTTACCCTAATGCAAATACAGACAATAATAATACAGATATAAAATCCTTTGACTCAATATACAACATCTGTAACCCGAGGTATGACTGTACTTACATTCAGTTCACAGCAGTAATCTGAAGGCAGGCTTTATCTTGTGGTTACAGTTACATTTGTGGAGAAAAGAAGTCTCTGAGCTAGGCCTCAGACTTTCTACCGTGTGGCTTCCATCCTTTGTAAGGATGAGCCGTGTGCTGCTGGCTAAGAGCCAGCAGAGAGGAAGATGGCAAAAGAGCCAAAGAGAGGAAGATGGCCGCATGGCTGGCCCTTTTATAGGGTCTGGTAGGGTCACGCCCATCTACCTGTTCACACACAGGGGGAGGAGGCTCCAGAGCAGGTACGACAGGAAGTCCTCCCTGTCTGAAGCAACATTCCCCTGTGTGTCCACTCTAGGCAACAGGAAATGTTGTGTTTGACCGCTTCAGCGATGAAACATCCCACACTTGCCAGGGCATCAGCTGCCAAACATTCCTCTTTTGACCAGAGATTTTCAGGGGGTTTGAACTGAGTACCATCTCCATGTGCTCTGCTCCTGAGCTGTGACACACAGAGTAGCAGAGTCACATGTAAATCCTTCCCCTCCTTCTTCCTTTCATAGTTCGGTTCCGCATCATGTCTGTGGACGAAGATTTCCGACCCTTGAACGAGACGGTGAGTTTCGTCATCACGTGCGCCATGCTGGTCTCTGGAACCTCTTTCGATCCATGCAGACTTTTGGGCCTACAAAGAGGGATGGGACACTTTGCCCTTAAGTTAGTTAAACAAACAAACAAACAAACAAACAAACAAACATACATGGCACCCCCCCCTATCCACCTCTCTGTTTCTGATGTTCAGGCTGCAAGTGCTGATCTTCATAAAGCTGAAATAGCAACATGCATGCGCACGAGGGGGGTGGGAATTAGCAGCTTATGAGGAACCTCAAGGTTTGGAGAAGTATATTAAATCTCCAAGAACCGAATCCTAAGGTGGGGAGGAGGAGTGGCTGCTGTTATGGAACATGTTTGCAGAGGAAGGACTTTCGTGGTGCAAGGCTGCTTGGGCTTATTTCCACCTATCCTCTCCACCCATCTCACACACACCCCTTCTGTAGGGTCCTTGCCAGAACCAGGCCTGGCAGCATCAGGGCTGGAGGGTAGAGATTGCTTGACTAGAACAACAACATACCCTGGGGGGGCATTTTACTCTTCCCCAGTTGGGGAGAGCAAGACCTTCTCTACTGGACTTGCCCATCTGACGGGAATGTATATGCTCTGACCTGTAGCCTTTGTTTCTTTTAAGCACTATGCTATTTTTATTGATGAGTTGTTTTATTTGTTGATTGGCAAGGAAAAATGAGTACAAGCAGGAGAATTCCTTTATGCAAAGATCCAGGTTAGGAGCAAGTAATCTTTGATGAGGGAATCCCTACAGAGATTTAAAATCACAACACAATTCAAAGCGTGGAAATATAAGCTACATTAGGGGAAGTGGAAAACTTTAGAAGGAACTTAGAAGGGCATATTTTAAAGCCCTAAGCTGTTAGAGCTTTAAAATATGTTCATTCCAAAGTTTTCCACTTCCCCTAGTGTAGAAAAAGACAACACTTTTGGCAATTTAAAAATGGTTTACTTACAAACTCTTCAAAGGTCAGGTTCACGTGTTTTTCCATACAGCTTTCAGAAAACATAGACAGTAGGACTTACCTTTTAATGTACAAGGTTTTATTGTGTTTTTATATATGTTGGAAGCCGCCCAGAGTGGCTGGGGCAACCCAGTCAGATTGGCGGGGTACAAATAATAAAATTATTATTATTATTACAGGCTAGTTCCAAAGTGATGAAAATTCCTAAATTGTTTATATAGGAACACAAGGATGGCTTTGTTTTTTTAAAAAAAGTCATTCACTGTGAGCTTGGAGCAACCAGCTCAGACCTTTTTACAGGCCGGGACTGACATGGTAGAATGAAGAAAACAATAGGACAAAAAGTCTTCCTCCCAAAGTGAAGTGGAGTGACTTACCTAGGCCTGGCAGGACAGTTTACTCTATGACATTAACCCCTTCGTGCATAAATTAGACTTCAGCTGGGTATCCAGCATTATTAACTGGGACCATTATGGTGAAGGAGCTTAGAGATATTGGAAACAAACAAATCAAGGTGGGAGCAGGTTTGTGCGGTGCTGGGAGGGGTAGCACCATTCACTGCTGTCTCTGACCCCCCCCTCTTTTTTTTACTCCACAGTTTCCTTTGGTTTACATCCAGGTAAGTGTCTAATTCCCCGCCTCTACTCCACCACCTCTCTTCATCACACCAGAGCGGCTGCTACATTGCCCCACTCAGGCCACCTTTCCTAATATCCAGAGGCTGCTTCATTCCATAGCTTCCCCATAAGCCGCTCAGATCTCCTGAGGGTTTTAATTTTGCCATCCTTAACAAGTGTTACGCGCCTAAGTTCATCCCTTCCTGCAACCCCTTTGTGGGGTTCTTGAAAAGAAAAACCCAGGCAACAGTTTTGGAGGGACCATTAAGTGTGGCTGAAAAGACTATTTGGCCCATGAGGGAAATGGCTACGACCTTCTCCTGTGCTACATCATCATCATCATCATTTTTTTAAAAAAATATTTCACTCATCCAAGCAGCCTGTCGACATCCTTGGAGGTCACAGATTGGAACTGAACCCATGCAACTTGGCTAGACAGGACTCTAGCATTCTCCTGCCCAGGCCCTGTTCCCACGGTGGAGTCTACCTCTTTCCGAATCTGAGCTACTTTGCAAAATCATTGCAGGAGATCTTGGGGTCCTTACCAGACTCTGAAAGCGAAGGTGGTTCCGTTAGATTGCGAACCACCTGAAAGGGTCTCCTGCTACTGTTTCCTGAGGATGCATTAACACCCCATAACACATTTATGAGACTAAAACATGGAACTATAATCTCTGGGGTGTAACCATGATGGATATTGTTAGTGCTTTTGAAGGAACTGCTTTAGCGTGTATTTTAAATTATGTGTGGCTTTTGGAATTGATTGTATACTTTTAAAATTGATTTTGTACTTGCAAACTGCTTAGAAGACATTAGAAGAGCATCTTTTCCTGCCCACTTTCCCCTCTCCTGGGGAATTAACTAGTTTTCGTGGTTCCTCAAATAGACCTCAGTCTGTTGCCATCCGTGGTTAGCAATACCCCCACCCGCTTAAGAGTGTTCAAACAGCCATCTAGATACGATAGCCCAGGAAGCCTTTGCAGGAGCCACAGGTTTTCTTGACCAGTGATTGTCAGTACGCCTTTCAACCGATGTCAGCGACTGGGCTCAATAACTGGTTCTGCCCCGACTGGACTGGAGCACTTTCGGAGACCTTCCAATTCTGGAAAACAGGTCCCAGTGGTGCATTGTGAACACCAGACTCATGCAGAGTATAAATAACGCGGAAGCTAGCTGTGAAGCATAACTCCTTTTATTTCTAATAAAGGTAAAGGTAAAGGGACCCCTGACCATTAGGTCCAGTCGTGGCCGACTCTGGGGTTGCAGCGCTTATCTCGCTTTATTGGCCGAGGGAGCTGGCGTACAACTTCTGGGTCATGTGGCCAGCATGACTAAGCTGCTTCTGGCGAACCAGAGCAGCGCACGGAAACGCCGTTTACCTTCCCTACTTGCACTTTGAGGTGCTTTCAAACTGCTAGGCTGGCAGAAGCAGGGACCGAGCAATGGGAGCTCACCCCGTCGTGGGGATTCGAACTGCCGACCTTCTGATTGGCAAGTCCTAGGCTCTGTGGTTTAACCCACAGCGCCACCCGCGTCCCTTTATTTCTAATAGCTACTGCAAACTAACGAACCACTGGCTTGCCTAAGTGTTACATCTCCCACTCAGCCATCTGGTCACTACGTAGATAAGACTCTCTCCACACTCAGAGTCAGTCAGGCAGTCAGTCAGGAGCGGAAGAGGAGAAGAGCAGTCTCCGCCCCCTCCTTTCTCAAAACATCAGATCAGGAGATTCTGTCAGTGGGAGGGGTGAAAATATGAACACTGATATGGCTCAGCATGGTCCCATTTTGGGGCAGCTGCAGCTTAGACCCCGTCCCGGCTTTCAGCCTGAGCGGTGTCATGCGTGGAGAGTCCGCCTACCCCTTCGGTAACTTCACAGATAATAATTAATGAGCGCTTTATACTCCTTTTTATTTCAGGCATCAGGTTGTAAG
The DNA here is from genome assembly GCF_027172205.1 of Podarcis raffonei. Classification (NCBI taxonomy): domain Eukaryota; kingdom Metazoa; phylum Chordata; class Lepidosauria; order Squamata; family Lacertidae; genus Podarcis; species Podarcis raffonei. The sequence goes on from NC_070603.1 coordinate 122,733,502, forward strand.
CAAAAACCCACATCCCTCCTCAAGGAGAGCAGTTGGCTCCTCTAAATCTTCTCCTAGTTTGTGGGGAGGGAGGTGTTGGAAAAACACCTGGGAATGGCTGCCAACTTCCCAAGTCTTTGGGGCGTCTCTCCAGTGGTCCTCTCTGGCTATAAATCTCCTTCAGTCCAGAGAGACCGGTGATAGGTGACCCTCCTCTCCTGAAAAGAGCACATCAGTCTTCTGGCATATCATAGCAGAAGAAAGACTCAATTGTAATTCTAAACTACTTTATTTACAGTCTATATACAGTGACTCCATCAGTATGTCTGTGCTCCCTGAACACCAGTACACAACTGCAACACACACAGAAGTGAAACTAAACTTCTAACAGTACTCAGAAGGAAGAGATAATACAGACTTTCTTTCTCACGCTCTCTCAGGCACTCACATGATGTATACAATCATAGTACCACTCGCTGGAGCAGCCCGGGTAGATAAAAATCCTAACGGGAGGGTCCCCCACACTCCCTAATGACATCTCTGCTATCTGTCCCCTCCCTTCTGTTTCTCTGGTCGTTATCTTGTAGCTAGGTAACTCCTGCCGAAGCTGCTCTGTATTTCTCCCTGCTTCTGAGCCTGCTGGTAACAAGGGTGTGTGTGTGTGAATCTTCCCGCTCCAGCTCCTCTTCTGAGGAAAGCTGATCTGCCTGCGAATGCACTCCCCCATACTCTGCTTCAGACCATTCCCTGACAAGCGGCTTCTTCCGTGACCCCCCTCTTCTCTTGTGGCTCCCAGGACCCCAAGAGGAACCGCTTGCTGTAGTGGACCAACGTGGAGCAGACAATGGGCCTGGTCCAGCTCTCTTTCCCCCTTTCCTCTGAGCCCCCGCAAGGCACCTACAAAGTGGTGGTGCAAAAAGCCTCCGGGAACAAGGCGGAACGTCTCTTTGAAGTGAAGGAATACGGTGAGGAAGGAAGGAGAGGAATCGCTTGGTCTGGGGAACGTGGTGTCAAGGACAGCATGTGGAAGGGGGTATTTTCTTGCACACTGGCAGCGCCGCTCAGGAATTCTGATAGAAACTGACAGATCAGTGCAGTTTCGAAACCAGTGGACAAAATCTTTGGAAAGATTTGGCCTGCCATCTTTATTTAAAATTGCGCCCAGTTGGATTGAACCATAGACAGAAGCCTGCAAAAGGATCGTGCAAAATTGGGTTCTTAGGTAACTTGAGAGGCGTGCAAATGCACAGTGAACAGCTTCCCAAAATATCTGGCCCAATGGCCAGGTTCAGCGAACTGGTCCTGCTACTGGAAGCAAGTGCACCGGGGCTTTCCTCCGCCCTGCCCCCATGCGTAGCGCGTAGTGGCGTAGCGCGAGTTGCCAGTGCCCGGGGCTGCACAGAGGGAAATGGAAGGAGTATGCATGCACATTCAACTGCCTAACAGCCAGGAGATTGCAGCCACAAAAATAAGAAGAGTTGTTCTGTTGTCTGGAGAGGTCACTTCCTGGTTCGCATGGTGGCTGGGTATGGGAGAGTTGCCTGTGTGAATAGGGCTGATACTGGGGGCTGGAGACAGGAACAGGTCTTGCTCTGTGCTGGATCCAAAACTTAGTTCGGGGCATATGCGTCAGCTCCTAGGGACTGAGGCACTTTCGTCCCCCCCCAAATGTGTGGGGTTTTTGAGGGGGGCGAACTCCCTCAGTGTTCAGAGGGTGTTTGGCTCTGCCCCCGGCTCCTTGTGACATCGCCCGCTTGATGTCAGAATGTCGCGTTGGGCCCCCCAATCTTGAGAAGATGGCACCTCTGATTTGGGGGCTTCCCCGGAAACCTAATGGGGGAAAAATCTGTTGTGGGGTGTTAATGCTGCACGCATTCGCCTCCTTTCTGTGCTCAGGCTGATTATGTTGCTTTTCATCCCCGTGTTCTTTCCTTCTTACAGTGCTGCCCAAGTTCGAAGTTTTGGTGAAGGCACCCAAGGAGATAACATTTGTGGCTGAGGAACTCGAAGTGACCGTCTGTGGCCTGTAAGTGAGAGCAGCCTGGGCTTCTATCCCATAGATGTGGGACCACGTGAATTGAGAACTTGGGTGATGTTGCTAGCACCAGCTAACCTCTCCTCCAAGCATAGCTGTCAACTTACAGATTTGAAAATAAGGGACCAGCAGCCTTGAAAATAAGGGATTTTAGTCACCCAGTTAAAAGGGACCAGATAATTTTGGAGAGCAACGCTGGTTTTTAGCCCTTCGTTTCCAGAGGTTGCTGCTCAAGACACCAGCTGATGAAACACTGCAATTAAATAACTACCAGCAGCAACCACTTTTCGCGCAAAATGAAGTCCAAGCTACGAAGATGCTGTGGCAGTTCTGTATCTTTTCTCTCGTGCTCCACCTGCAGCTCTCAGTTCCATCAGGCGGGGCGGGAGGAAGGGGGGGGGAGAATAGCGCCCAAAGTAAACCCACAGATCAGACCATCTATGCTAGTCTACCACTACAAATCTATGGGAGAAGCGCTTGTGGTCCTTCCCTTGTAGCCCTTGGAACACCTGCCTGTGCCTCCGCCTCCTCCTCTTCCTCCTCTCTCTGAACTGCTTTCTCTATGGTTGCCCTCGCTCTCCTCTCAAGGCTCCTCATCAATTCATAGACCATGCCAGGCTGCCCATCTCATTCGGGTCCTTCAGCGGCACAGCCGCAGTACGGCCTAGTGGGAGCGGCGGTGACGGGCAGAGGGGAGGCCCCAGGCAGAGACGCTCAGTTCGGCGGCCACGAGGAGGATGGCGGTGGAAGGGCCCAAGGCTCCCACCAGTCCTGGCGGGGAGGGGCTCCCGGGGGCCGAGGCTGGTGAGAGGAGGCCGGAGGGGGGCGGACCGGGGAGCCAAGCAACACACTTGGAGCCTTCCTCCTCCCTGGCTGGCAGGGAGGGAGGGAGAGGAGCTGCTTCCTTTGAAACCTGTGAAATTTAAGGGACATCCATCAATAAGGGACAGCAGTGGTAATGGCGCTGGGATAAGGGACTGTCCCTCCAAATAAGGGATGCTTGACAGCTAGGCCTCCAATCCAGCCTTGGCCGCACCACCTTAGCTCTGATGGAATGATTGTCATAGCTGCACTGAATTCCTCACAATGTTGGGCCACTTATTCAGGGCTTATTTCACCCAGAACTCACTTGAACTCCATTCCAGAACCTCTCAGGTGGGCACCATTGCCACCATAAGAGAACCTTGGTTTCCAGACATTTTGGAAGTCAAACGGACTTCCAGAACAGATTCCGTTTGACTTCCAAGGTACCACTGTATATTGATGTCATCTTTCAAGCGATGCTGTGGCTGTTTCCTGACTACAGGTACACGTACGGGAAGCCTGTCGCTGGGCAGGTGAAGGTCCGTGTTTGCCGGAAATATAATGAAGACAGAGGCTGGCATGTTTATTCCAGTTCTGGAGGGAGCTGTTACAGAGAAGCGTCGGAAGGAATATGTGAAGAGTTCAGTGGAGAGGTGAGACCCAAAGCGGAAGCTGAAAATGAAATGTAAGACACTGTTGGGGAGTCGGCCCTCCCGGGTGACCTGTTATAATTGGACATTCATCCTGATTGTCGCGAATTCCTCGCGGCGCTTTTTAGCGAAACGCTCGGAGTCCCAGGTTTCTTTCCAGTGCAGTCTTTTTAATGTGAGCTATATACAAGTATTTACAAAAACAGTCCATACAGAGTACCTGCTCCTTAAGGCAAACGAATACTCTCCACCACAGCACCACCACACCACAGCACAACCACCACACTTACTGTTGAACAGGCTTTCCTTTTAAAACAGGTGATAGCCAATCACATTCCTGTTGAGTCACTCTGACCCAGCACTTCACAGAGTATTGCATCAGCCTGTTGAAGCCTGCAGACTTACTCAGTATCCTGCGAATCCCAACACTGATTTACTCAAGGGGAGTCCCAAGGCTCTGGGAGAAACCCCAGAATGGCATTCAGCAGGAAACGAGGGAAACGTCATCCCATCAGACAAGCCAAAATGATTGAAATGGTGGATATGGCTGCAGGAATATATATTTGCTCATTTTGTTGGTGCCTGTTGTTCCTCACTGAAGTCTCTTCAAAAACCTGAAGAACATTTGATCCCTTTGTCCAGAAAGTATCTGGGGGGCCTACATGCCCATCTGGGGGGATTTTAAAAAAATAAAAGCAAATGTCCTAGTTTGGGGGGGGGGTTAAATTTTTTAAAATTTTTTCGTGTACTGGCAGCTCTGGCTTTTGATCTGCTTGATGATGGCGGATAACTGGGGGGAGAGCGAGTGATCGTCAACTTTTTTGGCAATCGCCCAAGGAAAGCTCAACAAATGTCCGGATTTTTCCTCTTGAAATATTGCCAGCCTTGTATAAACGGACAGATATAAATGAATGAGTGTGCCTAGATCAGTGGCTATTGTGTGAACCTGACTGTCTTGACCTCAAACACCTTGTTTTGTGTAATGACACAATTCTCATTGGTAGCTGCTACAACTCTCTGTCTTCCGGTGCAGGCAAATGGGCATGGCTGCCTCCCTCAGGTGGTGAAAACCAAGATTTTTCATCTGAAGCGGGAGGGATATGCGATGAACCTCAAGGTGGAAGGCAAGATCGAAGAGGAAGGCACAGGTATTTTATTTTATTTATTAAATTTATCTCCCACCAGTCCTCCAAAAGAGCCCAGCATGTCAGTTTTAAAACCATTCAGCTAAGAAAAACCTTCTGGAAACGTTTCAAAACTCCTAAAAGCAATCACCCTGTTATGTACTGAGTTGAATAGGATCCAAAAGGCAGCAGTCTGATTGGCCCTAGAACAATAGGATTCAGAATGTAGCAGTCTGATTGGTCCTAGAACAATAGGGTCCAGAATGCAGCAGTCTGATTGGTCCTAGAACAATAGGGTCCAGAATGCAGCAGTCTGATTGGTCCACAGGAGCTATCCAATCCAGCTCCAGGTGGAAGTGAATCCGCAACCTGATTGGCCTACAGGTGAATCCCGGAATTAGCCAATCACGTAGGGCCCATTGTGTAAACAATGTATATAAAGCAGACATTCTGGGAGAACTTCCATTCCTCCTCACCACTATGAGCTGAATAAAGAGCATGAAATCCAGTCTCGATTCAGAGTATATTTCACACCTGCTCTGAAAACCTAACAATTTCAGGGGAAGAAGAAGTGTGCATGCACACGAAAGCTCATACCAAGAACTAACTTAGTTGGTCTTTAAGGTGCTACTGGAAAGAAAAAAATTTTTTTGTTTGGAATTTCAGGGGAAGGTCTTTCAGCCATCAAATGCTTAGGAAAAACAGGGTTGGTTCTGCAATGTCTCTAATAAGCTGCGGGGATGCAGCAGGACGCATACCCCTAAACATTTTGTGTTGCCCTGACCGACCGATGGACCAACCAACATGCTAGCTGTCTTTGCAGTAGCAGGGCAGACTGGAGCTCTGTCATTCTCCCTGCTGGTGCCCAGGGAGGGGAGTCTGGGGCGGACATAGTATGTTGCGTTCTGCAGGTAAAGGAAGGACTGGACCCTGATTAATTCAATAGACACTAGACTTGACCAGCAAGACTCTGGGAGCAAATGCGATAGCCACTCCCTGGCCCAGGCCATTTTTATTAACAAAAGAACTTTAACACAGCATTTGTAAGAAGCAATCCGCTTTCCTCGGAGCATTTCAAAAAATCCCCATGTGGGAACAAAGTCAGATCAGAGGAAGCTAAAAAGGAAAACAGAAAGAGGCAATGAGAGGTAAAGGAGGTGCTGTGGGATCGGTGGAAATTAATGTTTGTTTTTCTTTTTAGTGTTTATATTATTAACTTGTAAGATATGGATTTTTTTTTTTGAATGTCGGTTTTTCTGTTTTGTGTATTGTTAATTTTTGATATTTTTTGTGTTGTTTTGTGGGAAATACTAGTAAAATTTATAATAATAATAAGAAAATAAAAATACCAAATCATTTAAAAAAACAGATCAGAGGAAGCTTCTTAACTACAGAGAACTACTTGTGCATGCATACATGTTTAGGCTAAATAAAAGAGGAACCAAGGAGGAATGCATTTAGCAAACCCCGGAGGTCATAAACAGGAAGAAAACAGGAAAGACAGGCATTTTTATCACCTCCATGTGAACTCTGTTTCCTGGCCCTAAGATTAACAAAAGCTACATCAAAGCTACCTCCTATCTTTATGTACTCAGGATTGCAGGTGAAGCAACCGGTCTGTGTATGTGACTGTCAGGCACAGAGAAAACGGGGCAGAGAGGCAGAGGCTTGGATTGATCAGAAATCATGTAACATGACTCAAACCCAGTCAAAACAATGGCTGACACAATGGCTTGCTTCATTTTTTCATAATTTCTCATAGCAACCCCACGTGACCACCACAGTGGTGGAGGCGACGCTACTACTGCTCCTCCTCCTCTTCCTCTTCCTCTTGCCAGGCTAGAGCCAGGAGGCGAGTTCTTGCCCCTCTTTGCTCAAGCAACCCTGCCGTTGCCGGGGGCCTTCCCGTCCTCTCAGCGCCATCGCTGCCGCCTCGAGTCCCTCATCCAGAGGTTGGGGGCAGGAAGGGGGCGAGGGGGAGCAGCCAAAATGAGAGTACCCCTAAACATTTTTTTAAAGAAAAAAAAAGCACTGCCTATAAGTTACTAATGAAGGAGACTGATACACCTCCCTAGGAGGGCATTCCATCATCAGGGAGCCACCACAGAGAGGGCCCTGGCATGGGTCACCAAGAAACAGACAACCCTCAGTGTTCAGCACCACCAGGAGGGCCTCTCCTGTTAATAAGTAGGGACCGAGATGGTTGATATTGGGGAAGGTGCTCTTTCATGTACTTTTAGGCACAGGTATGTGTGAACCAAGGAAGGACCAAGGTCCAGGGGCTTATTATGGTCCCTGGCCTCTCCCATTGAAAGGTTCAGGCTCCTGCCACTATGGGTAGACAATGCTACTGGCATTGTCTACTATGGGTAGACAATGCTACTGGGAGAAATTGTCTAGCCTGACAAAAGAAGGGCAGCATTTTAAGCAAAGCAGAAGCCGGCAATGGAGCTTGTGAGGGCAGACAGGAGGGACAGAACATTCCCTCGCTTACCCACCTTCCTTTCCCCCCCTTTTACTTTTTTATTGATTTGTTAACAAAATGAGTGCAAACATAACAAAAAGAAAGAAAACTAAGAATTGGTAACGCAAACCATGAAGCGTCACAACCTAGAAGGGTGAAAGTGCAAAGATACAACACATCTCCAAAAAGGATAACAAAGTTTTATCTCCTATAAGGATACCCTTTACAATAATAAAGATTTATAAAAATAAAAGTATTCTCCACCTGTGAGTTCCATCTTTATTGAGAATAAAGGTTCCATATAGACCAGACATTTGCATAGGCAAACGGCACCAACCATGTGCCTCAATATTTGTATAAAGAATATTTGCATAAGAAAATCATGCCACATATCGAAAAGAAATTCGGAAATTATTCATTCAAGCTCTGCCCTTTGGGTACTTTTTCAAGACGGGCAATTTGTGAAACCCTTGAACACCAGCAATCCCAAATATTAAGATTAAGGATATTCTAGGATTTGGCAACACAGCCCTGAGCTGCTCTTAAGAGATGAGAAATAAGTTATTTACTTTTCAAATCCCATTCTGTTTCCATATAGGTTCAAAATTGCCAGGTGGAAAGATAGAGTAAGAGTTTGTTTGTTTTTTACCAAAGAGATCTCAGCAAATGCCTTATTCCACAATTCAGCCACCTTTGAGCAGTCCCACCATGTGTGCTTATATGTACCTACCTCTCTTTGACTATTTGGCAGGGGTGGAAATGACAGGCACGGCTTCCACCATGATCATTACCACTCTCAGCACAATCACCTTTGAGAATGTGGACTCTTCCTACAAGCCTGGGATCCCCTTTACTGGGCAGGTACGGCAGGCTGAGAGATCCCCACTGTGCATGACCCCACAGCTGGATGTTTGTTTTAAAGACAAATGTTCCCTGTACGCACTGGAACAGGAGGATGGATGGGCCAGGGTGGTTAGCAATTCACCCCCCACCCCTCATGCAATTTGTGTGCCCTCAACCTTCTCCATCCTCACCCACCTGAACTTATAGAACGCCCCCTACAGACAGTCATCTCCCTCAGAGGCGGAGTAAGGTGGGTGCGGTGGGTGTGCCCCCCCGGGTGTCATTCCCGAGGGGGGTGACATCACTGTGCCACACCCCTGGGATGCTCAGCGCGGGCGGCACACCCCTGGGACACGCACTCCCCAGGATGCTCAGCGCGGGTGGCAGCACAGCGCACCTTCTGGGATGCTTGCCTCGTCCCCCTGGCATGCTCACCCTGCCCCCGGGACGTTCACCTCACCCACGTGGGCGGCTAGCCCCGCCCCCAGGTGCACACCACTCTGGGCGCCGGAACAGCTAGCTCCGCCACTCATCTCCCTCCCAATTCATATGGGCTACTGCTAAAATGAGGCTGCATTTTAAGCTGTATTTTAAGCCGTATTTTAATTAACTGTTTGTTTGTTGTATTTTTTCCTGTTATGTTTTATTGAAATTCATATTTGGTGTTAGCTGCTGTGAGCCCGGCCCTAGCCAGGGAGGGCGGGGTATAAATAAAATTTTATACAGTCATACCTCTTCTTGGGACGCGGGTGGCACTGTGGGTTAAACCACAGAGCCTAGGACTTGCCAATCAGAAGGTCGGCGGTTCAAATCCCCGCGACGAGGTGAGCTCCCGTTGCTCGGTCCCGGCTCCTGCTAACCTAGCAGTTTGAAAGCACGTCAAAGTGCAAGTAGATAAATAGATACCGCTTCCACGGGAAGGTAAACGGCGTTTCCGTGCGCTGCTCTGGTTCGCCAGAAGCGGCTTAGTCATGCTGGCCACATGACCCGGAAGCCGTACTCCGGCTCCCTCGGCCAATAAAGCGAGATGAGCGCCGCAATCCCAGAGTCGGTCACGACCGGACCTAATGGTCAGCGGTCCCTTTACCTTTACCTTACCTCTTCTTACATTCGGTTCAGGTTATGTCTTTTCAGGTTGCGCCCCATAGCAACCCGTAAGTACTGGAAAGGGTTACTCCCGGGTTTCGCTGTTAGCGCATGCGCAGGCGCTCAAAATGACATCATGCGCATGCGCGGAAGCGGAGAATCGCAACCCCTGCATGTGCAGACGCGGGTTGCGTTCTGCTCATGTTGCGAATGGGGCTCTGGAACGGATCCTGTTCGCAACCAGAGGTCCCACTGTAATCATCAACATCATCTTCATCATCATCATCATCAGACCAAACTGCTATATGTATTGTTTTTGCCCTGCTAGGTGAAGCTTTTGGATGCTGCCAAAGTGCCAATTGCCAATGAAACAATTCAGATTAGGGTACATCTAACTGGAACCAGCACCAACTACGTAACTGATGACCAGGGACGAGCCCGTTTTTCCATAGACACTGATAACTTCACAGCTCCTGAACTCAGGATCCAGGTGAGTGTTCAAGGGGACTGAGAACTAAATAAGGCAGATTTATTCTTCGCAAGCACAAAACATGGGAATATCATAGAATCGTAAGAGTCTTAAAGTTGGAAGGGACCCAGGGGTCATCTAGTCCAACCCCCTGCAGTTCAGGAATCTCAGCTAAAGCATCCATGACAGATGGCCACCCAACCTCTCCAATATCAATTGGATCGGTTGAAATTTTAAAAAATGCTTTGAGATTCAGTTTCCTGTGGCTCCTACTTTTTTCCTTTCTCTTTCTCCTTCACCACCTTTTCTGGGTTTGTCATTTCCCGTTAATTTCATTCTTGCTCTTTCCATTTCTGAATCCAGAATATGCCTCCAGGAAATGTATTGGGACTTATTTACTCCTAAAGGTGTGTGTTGGTTGCTGGGCATGCAAATAGGTCTGAGATGAGTCTCGAGCTGGTGTAATATCAGAAAGTTTATCTCAGAGTCCCCAAGGCACCAATGATTCCCTAATACAGGAACAACAAGGATTTATTTTCTCCAGTCCCTGAGCTCCTGCCATTTTCCTCTTTCTTTCTGTTTGCCAGGCAACTTATAAATCGAACTCGGCGTGTGAACAAGGCTGGATCAGTCCCCAACACCAGAGCGCATCTCATTCAGCGGGGCGTTTTTACTCACCAAGCCAAAGCTACCTCCACATTGAGCGTGTTCCTGGGACCTTAAGCTGTGGTCAGACTCAGACGCTCCGGGTCCATTATATTCTGAATTCAGCTGTCGTAAAAGAGCAGGAGATGGTCTTTTACTATTTGGTAAGCCTGGACAGAGTGGCCTTTCTTTGGTAGGGACTTGGGAGTGGGCCTTCTCAGTGGCTGCTCCCAACCTTTGGAACCCTGTTTAGGGAAGTTTTTAATGTTTGTTGTTTTATCGTGTTTTTAATATTCTATTGGAAGTTACCCAGAGTGGCTGGGGAAACCCAGCCAGTTGGGCAGTGTATGAATATTATTATTATTATTATTATTATTATTATTATTATTATTATTATTATGGGACTGCCATCGGAACAGGGGAGGGAAGCCGGGAGGCCGCAGGGATACAGAGAGCTTCCGAAACTCCTGAGGAGCAGTTCCTCCTTCAGCGGTGGGAAAAGCTGTTGATTTCAAGCCAAAAGTCAGAGGAATTGGCCACCCTCCAGGTGCCCGGCTTGAAACCTTGTTGACCTCCCTGTCAGCGACTCCCGGCAAGACCAGGCGAGGTCTCAATCGGCGATCCTTCTCAACGTGAGAAGAACACACCTCCCCTCTCATCCCCAGGGAGGGGAAAGAGACAGACAGAAATGTATTTACATGCCTTTATTTCTGTCCTTCCCAGCAGTACAGAGAAACGTGACTGCTCTCTCTCATCACCAACAGCAGAGAGAGAATAACTCCACCCATGTACTTCCAGTACAGGGTCATGTGACACTCTGAGCTAACATCCAGTGCTCAGTGCACTGAATAGACTGTCCCTTGTTCCCACGGTACAGTCCCATAACGTCCACATCCTGTTTGGCTTTCCAGCCATCTGGAGCACCCAGCTGCATTGCTCCTTTTTCGTAACATCCACACCTCCAGTGGAGAACAAGGGGAAGGGGCCAGCCAAGCGAGGAAAGGGCTTGAGGATGCTGCTGAGAGCCCCAGCGCCTCACCTAGCCAGGCTGGGCAGGAGGGACGCACGCCCCTTCCGTCGCCAAGCTTGCACAGAGGGGTGAAGCGCAAAGAGGGAAGGCGGAGGCTTGGGGTACCAAAGTTCTTATGCTGGGGGAGAAGCCAGAAGGGGCCACTCCTGGCTTCTGCAAGTGACTAAGACGGACATGAACTTTGTGGTTCTGCATTGTAAATAGTTTGCACAATAAAACCTGTAAAAGACAGGTCAGAGTCCTGCCTGGTTACTCACGAGCAACCACCACCCGCACCTGACAATTATTATTATTATTATTATCACTCTTCATAGAGAAGTTAGACTGGCTCCCTTGTCGTCCGTCTGCCAGCTGTTTTATTCTGACAGGCCTTTGTGAACTGACTGCTTCTTCTTCTTCTTTTTTTTAAGGAAAGGACTTTGAATAGTGCTCATTCAAATCCATTTTCAGCTGCCAAACTGTGTTTGATTTCCAATTGCAAAGATAGGCTCAAGCGTAATGGCAATTCATGTTGTACTACCAGGAGAGAGATTGTTTCTGGAAGCCAGAACACTCCCTGTGTGTAAGAACTGCTGGCATATCAGTGTAACCATATATTTTGCCTCCTCCATCCTCATCCAGCTTATAGGCAAATAGGTGGCCTGGCCACAGTGAGAGTAAGATGCTGAACTAGATAGACCATTGGCCTGACCTAGCAGGCTGTTGTGTTCTTATGCTTTTATCAGGCGTTTTCCGCCTTCCATGCAGGTGATGGCTAAGGGGGTCATTTTGCGATCAGGGACCCATGTTCTGCCTGTGGAGCACAGAGAAGGTACCGGTAAGTGGCACTCCATTCCTCCCTTCATTCTTGGTGACCTTTCCAACTTTTTATAAACCCAGGTGATAACGTAAACCAGGGGTCAGCAAAATTTTTCAGCAGGGGGCCGGTCCACTGTCCCTCAGATCTTGTGGGGGGCCGGACTATATTTTGGGGGAAAATAATGAACGAATTCCTATGCCCCACAAATAACCCAGAGATGCAATTTAAATAAAAGGACACATTCTACTCATGTAAAAGCACGCTGATTCCTGGACCATCCACAGGCCAGATTTAGAAGGTGATTGGGCCAGATCCGGCCCCTGGGCCTTAGTTTGCCTACCCATGATGTAAACCCACACCTTAGTACAGTGCCACCACATATGCTTCCATGTGCCCTTGCGGTTATAGCATGACATGTTTCAGAGTTTCCTCAATTTTATGCTCATAGACAATATAATTTTACACTCATGAATTGTAATCATTCTCTTCCTCCCTCTCTTCCTCCTTGGGAATTTTGTGTCAGTGCGCTATGCATTTGGGGTTCCCTTTTCAGTCAGCAATGTCACTCAGAAAGTCTCCCAGAATATACTTCCTCAGTTCAGCTCACCTGTGGGAATAAACACATTCCAGTTCTGCTTTAAGTATTGATGGAAGAATTAACATTAAAACTTATACAACTGCTGGCCTAAGGAAAATAAAGTAAAACTATGTACAGTGGTACCTCGGGTTACATACGCTTCAGGTTACATATGCTTCAGGTTACAGACTCCGCTAACCCAGAAATAGTGCTTCAGGTTAAGAATTTTGCTTCAGGATGAGAACAGAAATCGTGCTCTGGCGGCGCGGCAGCAGCAGGAGGCCCCATTAGCTAAAGTGGTCTTCAGGTTAAGAACAGTTTCAGGTTAAGTACGGACCTCCGGAATGAATTAAGTACTTAACCCGAGGTACCACTGTACAGAGAATCATTCCTCCTCCCTGCTCTGCAGCCATCTGAGCAGAGTAGCAACCACACCTCCTCCTTCAGAGCCTGTCTAATAAAGAAGTCTGTTGCTAAGGAAACCCTGTTGCTGGGGAAGACCTGTTGCTAGCAGAAAGCTTGTTGCTAGGGGCAGATTTGTTGTTAGGGGCAAAACTATGCAAGGATCATTTCAAGACTATTTTTAGACTTACACTAACATTTCATTATCTACCAGCCAAAGGGGTGTTTTCTCTGGACCTCCCTGTTGACATGGACACTGCTCCGTTGGCCCGTTTGCTTCTCTACACGATTTTGCCCAATAGAGAACTAGTGGCCCATTCAGCAGATTTCACCGTGGAGAACTGCTTCGCAAACAAGGTAAGGTTGTGGGGATTCTCTGAGGCCCAGGGCAGACATGGCCATGAGGCTCTCTGTTCCGTCTCCGGCATAAACCTTTGCCAAAGTTCTCACTTGGTAGTCCATAGAGCACCATTTTTTCCAGCTGGACCAGCAGAATATTAACTTGTTGGCAGCTGAGGAGGGCAACCCAAGCTGAGAAAACAAATCCCAGAAGGGATTATCTCTGTGCTGTCATGTAATAGAATGAACTCTTCAAATGCCCTTTCTATAATAATTTTTATTAATTTTTCAATTACAATCCAATAATAGGCTCATTATAACAATACCAAATTGCAATACAATTACTAAAAGCAATAATAGTAATAATAGTAATAATAATAATAATAATAATAATAATAATAATAATAATAATTAGTTTATTATTTGTACCCTGCCCATCTGGCTGGGTTTCCCCAGCCAATCATTCATATACCAAATTATATAATTTAGGTGGCCCCCCTGCATGCAAGATTTGATGGTTTGATGATTTTCTTTACTTCTGCGTTCCAAAATCTTATTAATTTCAATTACATTCCGGTCAAAATAATAATCCCTTATCCATCAACTGCAATATTAATAACTTCCATTTGTGGTGACACATTAAATGATTTATAAATCTACAAGTGAGGCACCCCAACCATATCCTTTTTCTTCCTGTGTGTGACAATTATTTTGTGGTGTTTCTTCCTGTCCTTGTAAAATGTTATGTCTGCCTTTTCCCAGTTGTTGCTGTTCTCCACCATGCCTTGGTTGATACCCCCTTGTTGTTTCAGAAATTGTCCATTGCTCCGTCCTGTGCTTTGTTGTTTTGCAACTTTAACAACAGCTTCAAAAATCACTCCGTCCCAATAAATAACCTGTTTTCACAATTTTTTCAAATGCCCTTTATGCCTCCAGGTGAACCTGTGGTTCTCTGATGCTGAAGGCCTCCCTACTAGCAAAACTCACCTCCATCTTGCTGCCTCCAAAGGCTCCCTTTGTGCTGTCCATGCTGTCGATAAGAGTGTCTTTCTCTTGAAGCCCGAAGCTGAGATGTCCCCTAAGACTGTGAGTCAAATCTGCTTTTGAAGCTGTCTTCAAGTGTAACATTCCTAGAGCCACTTTTGCGCTTCCGTGCCATGGGGTGTGCTGATGTCATGTACATGAGCCGTGTGGCATGTATGTCCGGTGTGCTGACTGTTGGGATGCATCCAAGCGAACGGGGGCAATTGGCAGGCCCCCAGCTGGCTCCAGCCCACTGGCCGGCAGCCGGGCGATCTCCGGTCCTTGGTGCAGCATGAATCTGCGACCCAGAGCTTCAGAAGCTTCAGAAGCTGGGCACGCAACTCAGCAGAGATAAGAACTCTTCGCAACAGAAGGGCAGATTAGAGGCTGTGTAAAACATATTGTCAGCGCTGCCCGAGGTCCCAGCTCATAGAAGACCAACGCTGCTTCATTGTTTAGTATAAAAGTCTTTATTGAAGTTCAGTTTCACTTCCACAGGCGCAGCGTGCAACGCTACGTCTGTAACCTTAGACCGCCGAAGCTCCGTCTGAATCTCCTCCCCCCTGACACCAGTTTAAGACTCTAGCCTTACTCCACCTCTTCCTCTGTTCCTTCCTCCTCTGGGTCCGCCTGCTCGTCGGGGTCTCACCCTTCCTAGACTCTTCTGACGCTGAGTCCCCTGACTCTTCCCCCTCCCTCCGTCGGGCTTTAGGACCTGGCTCCCAATCCGGGTTTCCTGCTGTCCCGCGCGCCTGTACATTTGAACTTGGCGCGCGCGCCGAGCCTCCCACTTTCCTTCTGACCGTTACACTGCTGTCACTACTCCCTCCTTCGGGGAGGCTAGCTGGAACTGACCTCCCCGCCCTTTCCCCACTTTCCGATTGGGGCGTGGTCAGCCCTGACTCATCTTCTCTCCCTGCTGGAGGAGAGGCTGGCCCTGACACATGTGACTCTTCCCCCCCACTGCGCTCTGGTGGGGAAGCTGGTCCTGATCCTCCGCTGCTCCCTTGGGAGTCCCTGCTGGCCCCCTGCTTCTGGTGCGTCCTCCTGGGACCCCCTTGCCCTCACCATCGGCGCCCCCTTCTGGGAATCTTCTGATTCGCTGGAGAAGCTCATGGAATCTCTCGGGTCACTGTCATACTCCCCTACGCTCCCCTCGGATCCCTCCCCTTCGCTCTCCATTTCCTCTCTCCCCTGTGCTTCTGCTCCTGAGCCCCTGACACATATTTACAGGCATTTTATTCAGCATCAGGACAAAAGGAAAAACATGTCTGCTCCCCTTCGTGTCCAAGCAAACAGCATAAGCAAAAGCTATACACAAACAGAAGTTCCCAGCAAGCTGTGCTGGAAAGTAAACAGACATGTGACACACAACAGCCTGTTCCTCTTAAGGTGGAACGGACTATCTTAACACTGACGTTGTATGGCCCTGGCCCCCTCAATCGCAGGGGCAAGGCCATAGATCTCCAAAACACTTCCTTTCTCAAGGAAGCCAGACTCTGGATAACCACTAGAACCTCTGGAGTCTCTCGTTTTCAGAGACTGGGGTGCATACAACAATTTTAAAGAACTAAGTTTCATTCCAGTTATATGCCGGACTGATAAACGGAGGACCGGGGATGCATAGAACATCTGTATCCACTTTTGAAACGGTTTGGCAAAGTGTTGAATGGACCCATTCCTTTCTGTCCAAACTGTGTCCTGGAAACCAAGTCTCGTGAAGCACAGTTGAGTATCTTTAGCCTGGGGAAAGAGAAGGCTGAGAGGTGATCTGATGGCTACCTTCAAGGCTGAAGACAGGGCAAGCTTCTTTTCTGCTGTGCCAGAGGGTGGGACCCGAGTCAGTGGCTTCAAATTACAAGGAAAGAGATTCCAACTAAATATTGGGAACAACTTTCTGGTGGGCAGAGCTGTTCTGCAGTGGCCATGCAGGGACATTTTAGAGAAGAGGTGATTTAGAGGAGATATGGAAGGCGTTTGTAGAATTTGTACTGTTAAAATGGAAAGGGGTCAAACCATCGCAAGAGGTGTTGAAATTGTGGGTGGTTGGATAGTAACAATGGAATGGTCTCCGTGGCCTGAGGTGCACATTTTTATTCTTACTTATTTATGATTATTATTTTGTAAAAATATATAGAAAAAATAAAAAATAGCAGGGGCATTTTAGGACATGCTTAATTGTGGCTACTTTTGTGGTCAGGTTTATGATATGCTCCCTGTGAAGGACCTCCGAGGTTACGTCTACAGGCACCACTACCTGCTTGAACCGGACCTTGATCGCTGCACGGTTAGGAAAAATATTGTTTTGGGAGGCATCAGCTACAGATATGAATCTTTTAAGCGGAGTGAACGTGATGCCTATGACATTCTCAAGGTGAGTGCCAAAGGACCCGCTGCATTGGCATGAGACCCTTAATCTCAGGGTCAGGGTTATGAACCCATGTGGGCAAGAGAGTCCTTCATTGCAGGAGTTTGGGCTAGGTGATCCTTGTGGTCCACTCCAACTCTGCAATTCTATGATTTGTCGGGGAGTGAAATGTCTGCCAGGAAGAGGAGGGCACATTGCAGGGACCCACCGCGTGACAGTGGCAGCTCAGCCACCCAAAATCTAGGGCTGTAAGGAAGCACGGTGTTGCATTCCACCCCGCATACGTCGCACGCAGCAGTGTTTCCATTCCCCTGCAGTTCGTTTTCCACCAAAAGCTATTGTCCTCTGCAGAGAGATTATGTAATCTTAAGAAGAGCCTGCTGGGTCAGGCCAATGCGTTTAGTCCAGTGTTCTCACATTGCTCAACCAAATGCCTATGGGAAGCCTGCAAACAGGATCCGAGCGCAAGAGCCCTTTCCCCCCTCCTGTGGTTTTCAGCGACTGGTATTCAGGAGCATCACTGCCTCCAACTGGGGAGGCAAACCATCACCATCATGGCTCGTAGCCACTGATAGCCTTTGCCCCTAATTTGTCTGATCCTCTGAGCCATCCACATTCGTGGCCATCACTCCCTCCTGTGGAAGCGAGTTTCAATGTTGAACTAGATAAAAGGTAAAGGTAAAGGACCCCTGGATGGTTAAGTCCAGTCAAAGGTGATTATGGGGTTGCGGCGCTCATCTCGCTTTCAGGTCGAGGGAGACGGCATTTGTCCACAGAAAGCTTTCCAGGTCATGTGGCCAGCAGGACTAAACCACTTCTGGCACAATGAGATGGAGGCCAGAGCACATGGAAATGCCGTTTTCCTTCCCACCGGACTGGTACCTATTTATCTGCTTGCACTGGCGTGCTTTCGAACTGCTAGGTGGGCAGGAGCTGGGACACAGCAACGGGAGCTCACCCCGTCGCGGGGATTCAAACCGCCGACCTTCTGATCGGCAAGCCCAAGAGGCTCTGTGGTTTAGACCACAGCGTCACCTGCATCCTTACAGTTGAACTAGGCACCATGTGAATAACTGCTTTTTGAATCCGCCCTGAATCTTTCAACATTCAGTTTCACTGGATGCCCATGAGAGTACTGTGTCCAGTTCTGGGCACCACAATTTAAGAAGATGTCAACAAGCTGGAACATGTACAGAGGAGGGCAACCAAGATGATCAAGGGTCTAAAGCAGTCTATATATATATATATATATATATATATATATATATATATATATATATAATGTATATACACAACAGGTTTACCATACCCATTGAGTCAATCACCCATCTCCTACTACCCTCCTGAGAAAAACCCCTCCCCACCCTCCCACTATATATAAGGGTCTGGTGACTTCTATTTCAGTGTATCTGAAGAAGTGTGCATGCACACGAAAGCTCATACCAAGAACAAACTTAGTTGGTCTCTAAGGTGCTACTGGACTATTTTTTTATTTTATTTTTAAAATATATTTCAAGGGTCTGGAAGCCAAGCCTTATGAGGAACGGTTGAAGGAGCTGGGCATGTTTAGCCTGGAAAAGAGGCTGAGGAGCCCTTCAAATATTTCAAGGGCTGTCACGTGAAAGAGGGAACAAGCTTGTTTTCTCCTGCTCTGGAGCATAGGGACTGGACCAATGGCTTCAAGTTACAAGAAAGGAGATTGCGACTAATCATTAGGAAGAACTTTCTGACAGTAAGAGTTGTTTGGCAGTGGAACGGACTCCCATGAGAGGTGGTGAACTCTTCTTCCTTGGAGGTTTTTAAGCAAAGTTTGGATGGCCACCTGTCCTGGATGATTTAGCTGAGATTCCTGTGTTGCAGGTGGTTGGATAGCCACTTGATTATCCTTGGGTTCCCTTAGGTAAAGGTAAAGGGACCCCTGACCATTAGGTCCAGTCGTGGCTGACTCTGGGATTGTGGCGCTCTTTTCGCTTTATTGGCCGAGGGAGCCGGCCTACAGCTTCCAGGTCATGTGGCCAGCATGACTAAGCCGCTTCTGGCGAACCAGAGCAGCGCACGGAAACGCCGTTTACCTTCCCGCCGGAGCGGTACCTATTTATCTACTTGCACTTTGACGTGCTTTCAAACTGCTAGGTTAGCAGGAGCAGGGTCCGAGCAACAGGAGCTCACCCCGTCACGGGGATTCGAACCGCACACCCTTACAACTCTGCAATTCTATGAAAGAGGGAGAAAAATGTTTCTCTATCCCCCTGTATCCTTCCAGACCACCCGGCAGTGGGCAGAGGAGGATGTTCAGCTCCTGAAGGGTTAATCCAGACTCGGTAGAGACTCTCCTGGTCAGGTATTCGGGAACAGAGACACATATGCTGTTTGGGAAGGCATAACGCTCTAGAGAAGGGTTCATACTGGCTCATTTTCTCATTTTGCAGGACTTTGGCTTGAAAGCTTTTACCAGCACCTTGATAAAGAAGCCTAACCTTTGCAGAGCAGATATACCAGTATTTGCCAGTAAGAACCTGGTGGCAATGTTGGTGGCAATTGTGGGAGTAGGGGTGGGATTTCCTCCAGTTAGCCTTCGTTCCATCTTCATAATGCCCTGAAAATCACAAGATTTATAAGCTCTGCAAATTTAAGAGGAACGATAACAGCTTAAGAAGAGCCAATGGCAAATCTTCTCTAGCATCCTGTTCTCACATTGGCTGAAGGGTTGCTTGTGGGAAACCAGCAAATGTACATCCAGCTACCCTCTACGTCCCTAAGGGCCTTGAGGCAATGACGAAAACTTTTGCTGAATGCCTAGTTCTATTTTTTAAAAAATATTAAGATACTTGGCAGAAGGGTTTTCAGGAAGAGTTTCAATTGCCTCATCCCTTCCGGCATTTGCATGCTGTAAATAGAAAGTTTACAGTGGAACCTCGGTTCCTGAAGGAAATCCATTCCGGAAGCCCGTCCAGCTTGCGGAATGTTCGAAAACCGAGGCATGGCTTCCCATTGGTTGCAAGAGCTTCTTGCACTCCGCAGAAGTCTTGTCGCACGTTCAAGTTCCGAAAAACATTTGAAAATGGAAGCATTTACTTCTGGGTTTTCAGCATCCGGGAACCAAAACATACAAGAACAGAGGCATTCGGGAACCGAGGTTCCAATGTACCAGTATTTGCCCAAAGATAGATTCAGAGTGTATTTTGTTCTATTGCGTGCTTATGAATTTGCCACCGTTATCGTTATGGTAAAATATCGTGCTATTTAAATGGCATAGATTAATTAGTCACTCAGCAGCAATAGAACACGGTTGCAGTGGTACCTCGGGTTACATACACTTCAGGTTACATACGCTTCAGGTTACGCACTTCACTAAGCCAGAAATAGTGCTTCAGGTTAAAAACTTTGCTTCAGGATAAGAACAGAAATCGGACTCTGGCGGCACGGCGGCAGCAGGAGGCCCCATTAGCTAAAGTGGTGCTTCAGGTTAAGAACAGTTTCAGGTTAAGTACGGACCTCCGGAACGAATTAAGTACTTAACCCGAGGTACCACTGTATAGGCCTTGGAGGACACATGTTGATTTGCAGAATTCTACCTTTTGTTTTAAAAAGTGAAATGGCTTAAAAGTTAAATGGAACCAAATAGAAATTGGGTGCTTCTATGCAGGTTGGGGGTTAGATTGTAAACACTGGCACATACACACAAGACAGCTGTGTATGAAACACAATTTATGCCACACACGCGCATACACAAAGAGAGAGTGATAGAGAGTACAAAGAAAAACAAAATGAAATTAAATAAATAAATTAGTTGGCATCTGTCTCAAGAGATAATGTAAGAGTGCGGCCTTAGGGGTAAAGTCAAACCGTTGGTGAGTTAGAGCACTTGCTGTGGCTGTATGGGAGAGACATGTTTAATTGCAGCTGGAGCAGAGGAAGGTCTCGGTTTTGCTGTTACAGATGCACTGTGGTGGTACTTATCTCTGCTCTCCTCCATTTCTCCTCTGGTCACCACTGTGGAAATAAAGTACATAATTTAGGGCAATATCCAACAGTCCCACTCAGAGTGTACCTACTGAAATCAAGAGGGCTTTCTGTTCATTGAGTCCGAATAACAATGGCCACCATCTATGCCCTGTCTTCCTTCAAGCTGCTAACCTACGGGATCTGAGTGGACTGCCAGGAGCTCCAGGCATTCCTGCACGAGAAGCTGCAAGAACAGGAAGACAGCAGGAGACTGTCAGGAGCTACTTTCCCGAGACGTGGCTCTGGAACATGTGGATAGTGAAGTAAGTAGTGGTTTTCAGACTTTATGGGGTGCGCATATTGCAGATATTAATATTATGCAGTTTGAAGCGAGTGGATGCATAAAAACGGGCTCCTTTGGAAATGAAGCACTGTCAAGGCCCATAAGTTTAACGAAAGCTTTGCTTGCAGAACTTTCTTCAAAACAAAACAAAAGCATCCAAACAACTCCATAAGACACATGCCAGTCTAAGGCATAGGCTCAGCATCTTACAAAATGTCAAACAATTTCAGCAGACCTAGAAACAGAGGTCTGTCTCTCCCCACAACCTGCATCCTGCCTGGGGCTGTTTATCTGGAAAGCTTCATCTGCATCCTCACTCTCACAGAACACAGGAACAAAGGACTCCAGCCGTCACCCTTCCATGATGGCAAAGTTGCAATTCAATTCAATACCTCTCATGTGATCTAAGGTTAAACACTCACATGTTAGCTAGCAGAAAACAACATTCCATTATCAGCTCAGTTAAGGCTCAGAGTCCCTTAGAGTACGGCAGTGGAATTTTCCAGCATTAAACCCTTTCACCATTACACATAGGCATTCCCATTTCGGTGTCAATTAAAACCATTATAATCAATAGGGCAGTGGTGGTGCTGGGGGATACCATAGCAAAAATCTCTTGAAAGTAATGCTTAGAACTTGTGGCCCTCCAGGTGTTACTGCTATACAACCTCCATCATACCTGCTCACAGGCCATCCAGCCCGGGGCTGATGGGAGTTGGAGCCCAACAACAAGGGGAAGGCCACACAGCCCCCACCCCACAAAATCTCTGCCCTATTACAAGCCATAACCCTAGGGAGAATTAGGCAAATTAATGAAGGTCAAGGCTCTTGATAGCACCTCGAATACTTGGAAGTGATGTGCATTTTACAGGATTTCCCTGGTGATGGGAAATGAAGATACGGCTTGCAGGAGGGAGCTATGAAAATGTTCTTCACCATGCACGGCCATCTTCAGAAATCTAAAGGCCTGTCACATTGAAGATGGATCAAACATTGCTGGGGCTTTGTCAACATGCAGAGGATCGGGAGGCCAGCTGGCAAGCCCCAGCTCAGATGACTCCTTCCATCGACCTCTGCTCTGACATAAATCAGTGACCTGGGCTTCAGAACCAGGGCACGCTATCAGCAGATAGAACTGCGCACACAGAATAGGCTTGAGGCTTGTGAAGTCATACTACAACTACAGATCTATTAATCATAAATCAGGACAAAGAAACATGTCGTCTCTCATGTTGTGTCAGAGAGAACGGGAAAAAGCAAAAGCCAGTGTGGTGCAGTGGTTGAGAGCAGTAGACTCGTAATCTGGTGAACCAGGTTCGCGTCTCCGCTCCTTCACATGCAGCTGCTGGGTGACCTTGGGCCAGTCACACTTCTCTGAAGTCTCTCAGCCTCACTCACCTCACAGAGTGTTTGTTGTGGGGGAGGAAGGGAAAGGAGATTGTTAGACGCTTTGAGACTCCCTGTTGTTGTTTTTAGTCGTTTAGTCGTGTCCGACTCTTCGTGACCCCATGGACCAGAGAACGCCAGGCACCTCTGTCCTCCACTGCCTCCTGCAGTTTGGTCAAACTCATGCTGGTAACCTCGAAAACACTATCCAACCATCTCGTCCTCTGTCGCCCCCTTCTCCTTGTGCCCTCCATCTTTCCCAACATCAGGGTCTTCTCCAGGTAGTCTTCTCTTCTCATGAGGTGGCCAAAGTACTGGAGCCTCAGCTTCACAATCTGTCCTTCCAGTGAGCACTCAGGGCTGATTTCCTTCAGAATGGAGAGGTTTGATCTTCTTGCAGTCCATGGGACTCTCAAGAGTCTCCTCCAGCACCATAATTCAAAAGCATCAATTCTTGGGCGATCAGCCTTCTTTATGGTCCAGCTCTCACTTCCATACATCACTACTGGGAAAACCATAGCTTTAACTATACGAACCTTTGTTGGCAAGGTGATGTCTCTACTTCTCAAGATGCTGTCTAGGCCTGTCATTGCCCTTCTCCCAAGAAGCAGGCATCTTTTAATTTCATGACTGCTGTCACCATCTGCAGTGATCATGGAGCCCAAGAAAGTAAAATCTCTCACTGCCTCCATTTCTTCCCCTTCTATTTGCCAGGAGGTGATGGGACCAGTGGCCATGATCTTCGTTTTTTTGATGTTGAGCTTCAGACCATATTTTGCGCTCTCCTCTTTCACCCTCATTAAAAGGTTCTTTAATTCCTCCTCACTTTCTGCCATCAAGATTGTGTCATCTGCATATCTGAGGTTGTTGATATTTCTTCCGGCAATCTTAATTCCGGCTAGGGATTCATCCAGCCCAGCCTTTCGCATGATGAATTCTGCATATAAGTTAAATAAGCAGGGAGACAAAATACAGCCTTGTCGTACTCCTTTTCCAATTTTGAACCAATCAGTTGTTCCATATCCAGTTCTAACTGTAGCTTCTTGTCCCACATAGAGATTTCTCAGGAGACAGATGAGGTGATCAGGCACTCCCATTTCTTTAAGAACTTGCCATAGTTTGCCGTGGTCGACACAGTCAAAGGCTTTTGCATAGTCAATGAAGCAGAAGTAGATGTCTTTCTGGAACTCTCTAGCTTTCTTCATAATCCAGCGCATGTTTGCAATTTGGTCTCTGGTTCCTCTGCCTCTTCTAAATCCAGCTTGCACTTCTGGGAGTTCTCGATCCACATACTGCTTGAGCCTTCCTTGTAGAATTTTAAGCATAACCTTGCTAGCGTGTGAAATGAGTGCAATTGTGCGGTAGTTGGAACATTCTTTGGCACTGCCCTTCTTTGGGACTGGGATGTAGACTGATCTTCTCCAATCTTCTGGCCACTGCTGAGTTTTCCAAATTTGCTGGCATATTGAGTGTAGCACCTTAACAGCATCATCTTTTAAAATTTTAAATAGTTCAGCTGGAATAGCATCACTTCCACTGGCCTTGTTATTTGCAGTGCTTTCTAAGGCCCATTTGACTTCACTCTCCAGGATGTCTGGCTCAAGGTCAGCAACTAAACTACCTGGGGTATACGAGACATCCATTTCTTTCTGGTATAATTCCTCTGTGTATTCTTGCCACCTCTTCTTGATGTCTTCTGCTTCTGTTAGGTCCTTTCCACTTTTGTCCTTTATTATGGAAATCTTTGTACGAAATGTTCCTTTCATATCTCCAATTTTCTTGAACAGATCTCTTCCCATTCTATTGCTTTCCTCTATTTCTTTGCATTGCTCGTTTAAGAAGGTCTTCTTGTCTCTCCTTGCTATTCTTTGGAAATCTGCATTCAATTTCCTGTATCTATCACTATCTCCCTTGCATTTTGCTTGCCTTCTCTCCCCCGCTATTTGTAAGGCCTCATTGGACAGCCACTTTGCTTTCTTGCATTTCCTTTTCATTGGGATGGTTTTCGTTGCTGCCTCCTGTATAATGTTACGAGCCTCCATCCATAGTTCTTCAGGCACTCTGTCCACCAAATCTAAATCCTTAAACCTGTTCCTCACTTCCACTGTGTATTCATAAGGGATTTGACTTAGATTGTATCTTACCGGCCCAGTGGTTTTTCCTACTTTCTTCAGTTTAAGCTTGAATTTTGCTATAAGAAGCTGATGATCTGAGCCACAGTCAGCTCCAGGTCTTGTTTTTGCTGACTGTATAGAGCTTCTCCATCTTTGGCTGCAGAGAATATAATCAATCTGATTTCGATGCTGCCCATCTGGTGATGTCCATGTGTAGAGTCGTCTCTTGTGTTGTTGGAAAAGCGTGTTTGTGATGACCAGCTTGTTGTCTTGGCAGAACTCTATTAGCCTTTGCCCTGCTTCGTTTTGAACTCCAAGGCCAAATTTGCCAGTTGTTCCTTTTATCTCTTGATTCCCTACTTTAGCATTCCAATCCCCTATAATGAGAAGAACATCCTTCTTTGGTGTCACTTCTATAAGGTGTTGTAAGTCTTCATAGAATTGGTCAATTTCAGTTTCTTCAGCACCAGTAGTTGGTGCATAAACTTGGATTACTGTGATGTTAAAAGGTCTGCCTTGGATTCGTATCGAGATCATTCTATCATTTTTGAGATTGCATCCCAGTATAGCTTTCGCCACTCTTTTGTTGACTATGAGGGCCACTCCATTTCTTTTACGGGTTTCTTGCCCACAGTAGTAGATATGATGGTCATCCGAACTGAATTCACCCATTCCCGTCCATTTTAGTTCACTGATGCCCAGGATGTCAATATTTATTCTTGCCATCTCATTTTTGACCACCTCCAACTTACCCAGGTTCATGGTTCTTACATTCCAGGTTCCTATGCAATATTTTTCTTTACAGCATTGGACTTTCCTTTCGCTTCCAGGCATATCCGCAACTGAGCGTCCTTTCGGCTTTGGCCCAGCCGCTTCATCAGCTCTGGATCTACTTGTACTTGCCCTCTGCTCTCCCCCAGTAGCATGTTGGACGCCTTCCGACCTGAGGGGCTCATCTTCCAGCGTCATAACTTTTATATGCCTGTTGTCTTTGTCCATGGAGTTTTCTTGGCAGGGATACTGGAGTGGCTTGCCGGTTCCTCCTCCAGGTGGATCACGTTTGGTCAAAACTCTCCACTATGACCTGTTCATCTTGGGTGCCCTGCTCGGCATAGCTCATAGCTACTCTGAGTTCTTCAAGCCCCTTCGCCACGGCAAGGCAGTGATCCATGAAGGGGTTGAAACTCCCTAGGGTAGTGATAAAGCGGGATATCAAATCCAAACTCATGTGGTAACCTTACATACCTTGTAGTAAGGTTAAGGCTTACTGGGAAATGATATACAATGAAATGAAAAGGATGTTTAAAATAACGTTTGTAAAAAAAACACCCGAAGCCTTTCTCTTGGGAATTATAGGGATAGAACTACCTAAATTGTATAGTAATTTATTCATGTATAAGGCTACAGCGGCAAGAGTGGTACTTGCCCCAAAATGGAAAGAAGCAGAAGTCCCAGCAAAGGAATAATGGATATGAACAGGCATGGAATATGCAGAAATGGCAAAACTTACCAGAAGAATAAGAAATCAAGATAACAAACTTTTAATAAAAGAATGGAAATGGTTTATTGAATATTTACAGAAAAATTGTAAACAGATAAAAACACTGGCAGGGTTATTGTAATAACCTGCAGTTACATAAGAGTATATATTCAAAGAAGATAAATAAATAAGTTAAGTTAATTTGGATATGCAGAAGACAGAAGAAAAACAAAGTTAAGGTACTGCAGAAAGAGGGGGAAGGAAGTCAAGTTTTAAAATGTCAAAATGACTGTAAAATCAATGGAATGTGTATATCTGAAAAGATGTATATGTATATACATATACATATACATACCGTATTTTTTGCACCATAACACTCACTTTTTTCCTCCTAAAAAGTAAGGGGAAATGTCTGTGCGTGTTATGGAGGGAATGCCTACGGGTGGCATACCTACGGATTTTCTTCCTCTAAAAACTACGTGCGTGTTATGGTCAGGTGCGTGTTATAGAGCGAAAAATACGGTATATATAAAACCCTTGGAACCCCTTCAAACTCTATGATTCTTTGATTCCTGTTCTTCTCTGTCCCTCAGCGGCGAGTCCCAAGGCGAGATTGACATCCCTGTGACCATTCCGGACACCATCACCGAGTGGAAGGCGGGAGCTTTCTGCTTGTCCCCGGATGTGGGCTTTGGCCTGGCCCAGACTGCCTCCCTCAAAGCCTTCCAGCCATTCTTCCTTGATCTGACCTTGCCCTACTCTGTGGTGCGGGGCGAAGCGTTCACCCTGAAGGCCACTGTCTTCACCTACATGCAGCGCTGCGTCAGGGTGAGGAACGCCCTAGTTTGGCTCCCGATTCCCGAAAACTCCTCGCCCTCTTTTCCTTGGCGTAGAATTTGGATCGCCTAGGCATGGAATCATATTGCTGCAGGCACCCCAGTCTCTTGAGTGGCGAGAGACTTTTGTTCCCTCCCGGCTAACGCCTTTCTGTTCACGGACAGGTCAGTATCTCGCTGGCTCCCTCTGCTGAGTTTGTGGCTTCCCCTGTGGAGAAGGAGGAGGAATCTTACTGCCTGTGTGCCAACGAAAGGAAAACGGTCTCTTGGACGGTAACTCCCAAATCTCTGGGTAAGCAGCAATGCTAGGAACTGGGTAACCACCACGGCCTGAAAGCGAGATGAGCGCCGTAACCACATAGTCGCCTTTGACTGGACTTAACCACCCAGGGGTCCTGTACCTTTTACCTTTACCAAACCCTTAGATCAGGGATATGTATAAATGCAAGGAGTCCTGATTCCTCCTACAGAATTACCACCTTTAGATTGCAGTGAAAGTTTGTGTGTGCATGTGTGTGCGTGCGTGCTTGTGCGTGCTCGTGCGCGCACTTCCAGCATGTAAATACAATATATACCGTATTTTTTGCACCATAACACTCACTTTTTTCCTCCTAGAAAGTAAGGGGAAATGTCTGTGCGTGTTATGGAGCGAATGCCTGCGGGTGGCGGGGGGGATCTGCTGCAGTTGTGAGCAGAGGATCCATGGTTCCCCTTCCTTCCCTCCTCCATGGTTACAAAGCATGGATCCACATGGATCCTCAGGATTTTTGCATTGGGCTACTCCAAACTCACTGTCAGATCACATGTCTGTGGCCACAGCATGAACCACAAAAATCATATATCCACTATTTTGTTTAGAATATTTTTTTTCTTGTTTTCCTCCTCTAAAAACTACGTGCGTGTTATGGTCTGGTGCGTGTTATAGAGCGAAAAATACGGTATATATTTTTCAGATTAAATATTTACAGTCAGATATCCAACATACATACAATATAGAAACAAGATTCCAAAGAATCTCCTGGACTTCCCTCCTCCCCTTTGTCGGTCCTATTGTTAATCAATTCCTCCTGCATCTTTTATGATAATCCAAATCTTTTACATCTCCATTGTGTCCAAAATTCACCATTAAACTACAAGTGTTACTCCAACCCTACTAACAATTTTAACTATTTACAACAGTTTTTAAGATAAACTATAAATTTCCCCCATTCCTTATTAGAATTTTGGTCTTCCTGATTTCTGATTTTTTTAGTCATTTTAGCCATTTCGGCATAGTCCATCAACTTGATCAAATACAGTGGTACCTCTACTTACGGACGTGATCCGTTCCGGGGTGCCATTCGCACCGCGAAAAGTCCGTAAGCAGTGCATGTGATGTGATAGAGTGCGCATGCGCGAAGCGTGCAGATCGCTCCTGCACATGTACGAAGTGGTGAACCTGGAAGTAAACACTTCTGGGTTTGCCGCGTTCGTAACCAGAAAAAACGCGACGTGAAGCAAACTCGAGGTATGACTGTGCTGTATTTTTAGAGTCCATGGCAAATTTGGCTACTGCCTACATTTTGGGTATGCATTGATTTCTCTCCCAACTTTAAATAACCTAATAAGAATGGAAAGGATTGCAAGTGAACCATGCTATTAACAAAATAGAATGAGGGCGGCCCTTTTTTCTCTTCTAGGGGAAATAAACTTCACAGTGAGCGCTGAAGCCCTGAACTCTGAACAGCTCTGTGGGAACGAAATAGTGGAGACTCCCCACAAGGGGCAGAAGGACACTGTGATCAAATCCCTTTTGGTCGAGGTACGAGTGGCGGCAGAGCATATGCCTGCATTGCCCAGGCTGGGCACGCTCCCGAGGGGGGCATGGCCTGGAGGGTGCCCTCCCAGGAACAGGATCGCCGCTCGGGTTCCCGGAGCAGCATGTGTGCCCTGCAGCTGGGACGGAGCGAGCCGCTCACGGGGGCACAGGGAGCTGCTCATGGTGGACATTTGGTGCGCCACCTGCCTGTGATTCCCAGGCCTCCCCCAAGTTGTCAAAACGAAGGGGGAAGGGGGAAACGCCACCGGCAAAGCGGCGCAACTCCCCCCCTTACCCCAACGGCTCAGGGTAGGCTTGGGAGTCACAGGCGCGTGGTGGTCCGAATGTCACCCCCCTCAGTGAGGGCACCTGGGGCAGTCCGCCCGCACCGCCCCTCTTCCTATGCCCCTGGTTACGAGGGCTGCTTTAATCTTGATTTGGGGTTGCATAAGTGTGATTTTGTGGGGAGTAAAGCAGACCCTCCAAGTGTCCCTATTTTCCAAGGACAGTCTCGGATTTACAGAAGCCGTCCTGGTTTCTGATTTGATTCCGGAATGTCCCGCTTCTTCCTCGCACCATTGTCACTGGAGGAATGCTGGAGGGCATGGCAGAGCAACATCTTTTGCAATTAATTGCCTGAATCATTGGGGAATAAAGAGAGAATGGGAACTTGCTCTTCCTCCTCACTGATTCCTTCTCTTTCAGCAATTACTGTATTCTCCTGTGTATAAGACAATGATTTTACTAAAAAAAAAAATGTAGTCCAAAATTGGGGGTCGTTTTATACACTTGGCTTGGGCTTTTGAAATAAGGCAACCCAAAAAAGCTCAATAACTTTGGTCAGCTTCCCTCAAAAAAAAGCTCAGAGTTGTTCTGTTTGATGTTTAAAATATTGATTTCTTAATAGTAAGGCAAACTATTTCCTTTCAGGGTCTGTTTCCTGCTTATTTTCCAAGTTTCAGTCAACGTGAGCTAGCATGTGCCAGTGTGTTAACTTATTGGCTGTATCTTGGCTGCATGTAAAATTCATATACAGGGACCTTAGGGTTTGTAATAACCAAATAACATTTAGAAAGGCTTTGTTTGCCATGAGGAACACACATTAAGTTTTCTTTATCCTTCCAACCGGACTACAGTGATACCTCAGGATGCGAGCGGGATCTGTTCCGGAGCCCCATTCGCATCCTGAGTAGAACGTAAGATGTGACTGTGTGTCTGCATGTGCGCGGGTCGCGTTTTGCTGCTTCCGTGCATGCGCGTGATGTCATTTTGAGCGTCTGCGCATGCGCAAGTGGCATAACCCGGAAGTAACGTGCTCCGTTACTTCTAGCTTGCTGTGGAGCGCAACCCGAAAGCGCTCAACCTGAAGCACATTCAACCCGAGGTATGACTGTATTTCTTTCTGCACACTGCTGGAATGCAGAATTTATTTCATTCTCCCTTCTCCTTTTCTTTTCTCTCCTCTCACGAAGCCGGAAGGCGTTGAGAAGGATGTGGTCTTCAGCAACCTGCTCTGTGCAGCTGGTAAGTGTCTGCTAATGGAGGCAACCCTACCCATTTCTCTGTATGAATCTCACAGAACTGGAAAGGGCACAACTGCACCATACAGAAACATCATCATCAGTTGACATGAGCCAACAGTGTGACGCGGCAGCTAAAAAAGCCAATGCAATTCTGGGCTGCATCAATAGGAGTATAGCATCTAGATCAAGGGAAGTAATAGTGCCACTGTATTCTGCTCTGGTCAGACCTCACCTGGAGTACTGTGTCCAGTTCTGGGCACCACAGTTCAAGAAGGACACTGACAAACTGGAACGTGTCCAGAGGAGGGCAACCAAAATGGTCAACGGCCTGGAAATGATGCCTTATGAGGAACGGCTAAGGGAGCTGGGCATCTTTAGCCTGGAGAAGAGGAGGTTAAGGGGAGATATGATAGCCATGTTCAAATATATAAAAGGATGTCATATAGAGGAGGGAGAAAGGTTGTTTTCTGCTGCTCCAGAGAAGCGGACACGGAGCAATGGATCCAAACTACAAGAAAGAAGATTCCACCTAAACATTAGGAAGAACTTCCTGACAGTAAGAGCTGTTCGACAGTGGAATTTGCTGCCAAGGAGTGTGGTGGAGTCTCCTTCTTTGGAGGTCTTTAAGCAGAGGCTTGACAACCATATGTCAGGAGTGCTCTGATGGTGTTTCCTGCTTGGCAGGGGGTTGGACTCGATGGCCCTTGTGGTCTCTTCCAACTCTATGATTCTATGATTCAGTTGCTTTTCTCTTATTTATTTATTTATTTATACATACATACTTTTCAATTTATATATTTCACTGATTTTACAATCATTTTGACATTTCAAAACTCGACTTCCTTCCCCCTCTTTCTGTGGTTCCTTAAATTAGTTTTTTTAATAACTTCTGCATGTCCAAATTAACTTAATTTACTCATTTATTCATCTTCTTTAAATATATACTCTTATAAAACTGCAGGTTATTACAATATGTAATCCTGGCAATGTTTTTATCTGTGTATAATTTATCTGTAAATATTCAATAAACCATTTCCATTCTTTGGTAAAAAAAATTGTTAACAAATTAGTTGCTTTTCTCACAGAGTGAAGCAAAGTGACAATTATTATTACTATTATTATTATTTATAGTAGTAATTACACACCCTTTGTTAGCTATTTTTCTGAGTCATATAGAGTGATTCAGTGCTTTCACCCTCAAAGCCCTAGTGATGAAGTAGACTCCACACACAAGATTTTGAAAACGACTCTTTACTTGCAGGATGGCAACTATTAAAAGCAATAATATTTATGCATATCAAGTCCAATGCAATGCATCCCTCTCCCTTGAGCCCAAGAGAGGGTCTTCTTGTTTCTTGCTTCCAAAACTGCTTCAAAGCCAATCATAAATTTTCAGCCCATAGCTCCTCAAACCTGGAAGGGAACGAAGAGTAGGTTTGCAAATGTTCCCGCTAACTGGAAGAGAGGCTGTAATATCAGGCAACAGGAATGATCAAAACTCCCTCTGTTCTGCTTCCAGAGAAGTCCAAGTCATCAGGACCTGTTTCTTTAAAGCTGCCAGGCAACGCGGTGGAGGGCTCAGCCAGGGCCTCCTTCTGTGTGCTGGGTAAGTCATGAAAACTTTCCGGGACTTGGGCTTCACAGAGACCCTGTGTAAATGCTCTATATTCCACACCATCTGGCCCAGTCTTCACCCTTCCGCATGTGAATAGCTCTCTCCAGTTCCAACGTCCTGGGCTGAGTGCAGTCGCTTATGAAGTCAAGACAGCACCGACCACATAGATGTCAGTGTTAGGTTTCTGTTATGCCATTGTGCAGTTCTTGGAGTCACAAGACTCTGTTGACATTCCAGACTGTTGGAAGTCTCACGGGAGACGGATGTTGAAGTTACTGGTTTCCTGTTTCTTTGTTCTTGTTGTTTTCTGTCTCTCACAGAGAGCAGATGCATATTCTTTTCTGTCCTGCGTAGTCAAAAATAAAGCAGCAATGTAGCACATACTTCATGTCTCCTTCTGCTGCTATCTGGGTACTCTGCTTAAAGGGGAGTGTGCCTGAAGTCTCATTCAAAGGCTTAGGTCGTTAATCACCGTCAGAGGAGAGCCGGAGGAGTAGCCTTTACAGCTGGGTCGTACAGAGGCTCCGACAGTCAGCAGGCTTGGAGGAGACCCAAGATTTGCAGAAGTAGCAAACAAAGTTGTGGAAGGAGAGCTAAGGGCTAGAGCTGGGGTGGAATGGAACAGCTCAATGAGGACTGAGCATGCACCATGGGCATGGGATGCTAGCAAACTTTTGGGAAGGGAAATCAAGTGGCAGGGGTAATGAAATGGAGTACGCTGGAAAAGAATGTATCTTTCTGGAACTCAATGCTACATGCTGTAAATACAGTGGTGCCCCGCAAGACGAACGCCTCGCAAGATGAAAAACCCGCTAGACGAAAGGGTTTTCCGTTTTGGAGGCGCTTCGCAAAACGAATTTCCCTATGGGCTTCCTTCGCAAGACGAAAGCCCATAGGGAAATCTCCGGGACAGCGGGGAAGCGCAGCACGTCTTCCCCACTGTCCTCGGACCTCCTCCGAAGGCTGGCGGCGGGGCGGAGAGACCTCCTCCCGCCGCCAGCCTTCGGAAGGCTGCTCCGAAGGCTGGCGGCGGGAGGAGGTCTCTCTGCCCCACCGGCAGCCTTCGGATGGCTGCGATCTGAAAATGCTGGCGGGCAGCAGCGAACGCTTCGCTGCCGCCCACCAGCATTTTAAAAGCCCCCGGGACAGCGGAGACTTCTCCGCTGTCCCGGGGCGATCTGAAAATGCTGGCGGGCAGCAGCGAACGCTTCGCTGCCGCCCACCAGCATTTTAAAAGCCCCCGGGACAGCGGAGAAGTCTCCGCTGTCCTGGGGGCTTTTAAAATGCTGGCAGTCGGGAGGAAAGCCCTCCTGTCCCCGGAGCTTGCGGGATGGGAGGTGGGGAGAAGGGCTTTTCTTCCCACCGCCAGCCTTCAGAACAGCCTTCTGAAGGCTGGCGGTGGGAAGAAAAGCCCTTGTCCCCCCCCCCCAGCCTTCAGAAGAGGTCGGGGGACAGACTGTCCCCGGACCTGGTCTGAAGGCGGTTTCCATAGGAACGTATTGATTGATTTTCAATGCATTCCTATGGGAAACCGTGCTTCGCAAGACGAAAAACTCGCAAGAAGAAAAAACTTGCGGAACGAATTAATTTTGTCTTGCGAGGCACCACTGTATTTGCACTTATTTTCTTCTTGTCTTTTCCCTTATTCTAGCCCATTCTTTCTTGGCCTGGCCTCTCCTTGCCTCCTTATTTATGCCTCCATCTGAGCCCAGTCATTTCTCATGTAATCTGGCACTGATAATATGTGGGAATTAGACTCTAGTTCCCATTTACAGAACTATGTGAAGGGAGGAGACCGGGTTGTTTAACCCTTTAACTAGTTCCCTTTTCCGTTCTATAAAAATTACGCAAAACACACTCTCTTTTTAAAGTTTAAATAACAAATAGCTTTTAATCAGTGTATAGTCGTACCTCGGCTCCCAAATGCCTTGGGAGTCAAACATTCTCGCTCCCAAATGATCGAAAACCGGAAGTAAGTGGTCTGGTTTTCAAATGTTCTTTTGGAAGCGGAATGTCCAATGGAGCATCTGCGGTTTCAGATTGACTGCAGCTAAACAGAAGCCGCGCTTTGGAAGTCGAACATTTGGGAAGTCAAACGGACTTCAGGAATGGATTCTGTTCGACTTCTGAGGTACGGCTGTACTTGCACTTGTTAGATTAAACATACAAGGCAGGCAGGTGTTATGTTGCTAATACACATTGCATAGATTTGTATCTTATTAGCACTTAATATCCCCTTCATGGATCACTGCCTTGCCGTGGCGAAGGGGCTTGAAGAACTCAGAGAAGCTATGAACTACGCCGAGCAGGGCACACAAGATGAATAGGTCATAGTGGAGAGTTTTGACCAAACGTGATCCACCTGGAGGAGGAACCGGCAAGCCACTCCAATATCCTTGCCAAGAAAACTCCATGGACAAAGACAACAGGCATATAAAAGTTATGACGCTGGAAGATGAGCCCCTCAGGTCGGAAGGCGTCCAACATGCTACTGGGGAAGAGCGGAGGGCAAGTACAAGTAGATCCAGAGCTGATGAAGCGGCTGGGCCAAAGCCGAAAGGACGCTCAGTTGCGGATATGCCTGGAAGCGAAAGGAAAGTCCAATGCTGTAAAGAAAAATATTGCATAGGAACCTGGAATGTAAGAACCATGAACCTAGGTAAGTTGGAGGTGGTAAAAAATGAGATGGTAAGAATAAATATTGACATCCTGGGCATCAGTGAACTAAAATGGACGGGAATGGGCGAATTCAGTTCGGATGACCATCATATCTACTACTGTGGGCAAGAAACCCGTAAAAGAAATGGAGTGGCCCTCATAGTCAACAAAAGAGTGGCGAAAGCTGTACTGGGATGCAATCTCAAAAACGATAGAATGATCTCGATACGAATCCAAGGCAGACCTTTTAACATCACAGTAATCCAAGTTTATGCACCAACTACTGGTGCTGAAGAAACTGAAATTGACCAATTCTATGAAGACTTACAACACCTTATAGAAGTGACACCAAAGAAGGATGTTCTTCTCGTTATAGGGGATTGGAATGCTAAAGTAGGGAGGCAAGAGATAAAAGGAACAACTGGCAAGTTTGGCCTTGGAGATCAAAACGAAGCAGGGCAAAGGCTAATAGAGTTCTGTCAAGAGAACAAGCTGGTCATCACAAACACGCTTTTCCAACAACACAAGAGACGACTCTACACATGGACATCACCAGATGGGCATCATCGAAATCAGATTGCTTATATTCTCTGCAGCCAAAGATGGAGAAGCTCTATACAGTCAGCAAAAACAAGACCTGGAGCTGACTGTGGCTCAGATCATCAGCTTCTTATAGCAAAATCCAAGCTTAAACTGAAGAAAGTAGGAAAAACCACTGGGCCGGTAAGATACAATCTAAGTCAAATCCCTTATGAATACACAGTGGAAGTGACGAACAGGTTTAAGGATTTAGATTTGGTGGACAGAGTGCCTGAAGAACTATGGATGGAGGCTCATAACATTGTACAGGAGGCAGCAACGAAAATCATCCCAATGAAAAGGAAATGCAAGAAAGCAAAGTGGCTGTCCAATGAGGCCTTACAAATAGCGGGGGAGAGAAGGCAAGCAAAATGCGAGGGAGATAGTGAAAGATACAGGAAATTGAATGCAGATTTCCAAAGAATAGCAAGGAGAGACAAGAAGGCCTTCTTAAACAAGCAATGCAAACAAATAGTGGAAAACAACAGAATGGGAAGAACCAGAGATCTGTTCAAGAAAATTGGAGATATGAAAGGAACATTTCGTACAAAGATAATAAAGGACAAAAGTGGTAAGGACCTAACAGAAGCAGAAGACATCAAGAAGAGGTGGCAAGAATACACAGAGGAATTATACCAGAAAGATATGGATGTCTCGTGCACCCCAGGTAGTGTGACTGCTGACCTTGAGCCAGACATGCTGGAAAGTGAAGTCAAATGGGCCTTAGAAAGCACTGCAAATAACAAGGCCAGTGGAAGTGATGGTATTCCAGCTGAACTATTTAAAATTTTAAAAGATGATGCTGTTAAGGTGCTACACTCAATATGCCAGCAAATTTGGAAAACTCAGCAGTGGCCAGAAGATTGGAGAAGATCAGTCTACATCCCAGTCCCAAAGAAGGGCAGTGCCAAAGAATGCTCCAACTACCGCACAATTGCACTCATTTCACACACTAGCAAGGTTATGATTAAAATTCTACAAGGAAGGCTCAAGCAGTATATGGATCGAGAACTCCCAGAAGTGCAAGCTGGATTTAGAAGAGGCAGAGCAACCAGAGACCAAATTGCAAACATGCGCTGGATTATGGAGAAAGCTAGAGAGTTCCAGAAAGACATCTACTTCTGCTTCATTGACTATGCAAAAGCCTTTGACTGTGTCGACCACAGCAAACTATGGCAAGTTCTTAAAGAAATGGGAGTGCCTGATCACCTCATCTGTCTCCGGAGAAATCTCTATGTGGGACAAGAAGCTACAGTTAGAACTGGATATGGAACAACTGATTGGTTCAAAATTGGGAAAGGAGTACGACAAGGCTGTATTTTATCTCCCTGCTTATTTAATTTATATGCAGAATACATCATGCGAAAGGCTGGGCTGGATGAATCCCAAGCTGGAATTAAGATTGCCGGAAGAAATATCAACAACCTCAGATATGCAGATGACACAACCTTGATGGCAGAAAGTGAGGAGGAATTAAAGAACCTTTTAATGAGGGTGAAAGAGGAGAGCGCAAAATATGGTCTGAAGCTCAACATCAAAAAAACGAAGATCATGGCCACTGGTCCCATCACCTCCTGGCAAATAGAAGGGGAAGAAATGGAGGCAGTGAGAGATTTTACTTTCTTGGGCTCCATGATCACTGCAGATGGTGACAGCAGCCACAAAATTAAAAGACGCCTGCTTCTTGGGAGAAGGGCAATGACAGGCCTAGATAGCATCTTGAGAAGTAGAGACGTCACCTTGACAACAAAGGTCCGTATAGTTAAAGCCATGGTTTTCCCAGTAGTGATGTATGGAAGTGAGAGCTGGACCATAAAGAAGGCTGATCGCCGAAGAATTGATGCTTTTTAATTATGGTGCTGGAGAAGACTCTTGAGAGTCCCATGGACTGCAAGAAGATCAAATGCATCCATTCTTAAGGAAATCAGCCCTGAGTGCTCACTGGAAGGACAGATTGTGAAGCTGAGGCTCCAGTACTTTGGCCACCTCATGAGAAGAGAAGACTCCCTGGAGAAGACACTGATGCTGGGAAAGATGGAGGGCACAAGGAGAAGGGGGCGACAGAGGACGAGATGGTTGGATAGTGTTTTCGAGGTTACCAGTATGAGTTTGACCAAACTGCGGGAGGTAGTAGAGGACAGAGGTGCCTGGCGTGCTCTGGTCCATGGGGTCACGAAGAGTCGGACACGACTAAACGACTAAACAACAACAACAACAAGCCCTTAATATTTATCTGCTGCCATCTGGCCATTCTCTCCTCCACAGCATTTTCGTTACGTACATTTCCACCTGAACTATTTCCCCCTCCCACTCCCTGATCTGTGATTTCCTGATCTGTGTTTATGGAAGTTTTTAATATTTAATGCTGTATTGTTTTTAACACTCAATTGGGAGCCGCCCAGAGTGGCTGGGGAAACCCAGCCAGATGGGCGTGCTATAAATAATTATTATTATTATTATTATTATTATTATTATTATTATTATTATTATTATTATTCCTTATGGAAATTTGCATTGCTTTGATGTTTTCTTTTGTCATGCGTTTCACTTTGTGGCTCTGCACCATCCCCTCTTATTCCAACCAATCTTTTCCCTCCCCTCCTCTTCCCACATCCCAGGGGACATCCTCGGAAGAGCTATAAAGAACCTCCACCAGCTTCTCCAGATGCCCTACGGCTGTGCGGAGCAGAACATGGCCCTCTTTGGCCCCAACATCTACATCCTGGAGTACCTGAATAAGACTGAGCAGCTGACTGAGGAGGTGAAGTCCAAGGCCATCGGATACTTAGTGGCTGGTGAGAAAAACTTGTGAAGGGAGGATGTATGGGGAGAATTCTACATTTGTTGTTCCTGCAGGGTGGGAGGAACAATGTGGATTCACTCAGAACATATTTATAAGCATGGCTGCCGGCTTTACTGGGCTGAAATCAATACATTAATTAACTACCACACTAGTTGTTGGATTGCTAGTAGGGACCAATTTTAATCACTGGGGCTTTGAGTTCAGGACACACTTTGAAACTATTGAGAAACTGAGGGTGGCGTGTCTTCTCTTGATGCCCACATAGCCTCTGAGCATCCATCACCGCCCCCTTGGTTGTGTGGCTGAGTAACCTTTCCTCCCCTGAAAAGTAAAGGTAAAGGTACCCCTGACCGTTAGGTCCAGTCACAGACGACTCTGGAGTTGCGGCGCTCATCTCGCTTTATTGGCCGAGGGAGCCAGCGTACAGCTTCTGGGTCATGTGGCCAGCATGACTAAGCCGCTTCTGGCGAACCAGAGCAGCGCACGGAAATGCCGTTTACCTTCCCGCCGGAGCGGTACCTATTTATCTACTTGCACTTTGACGTGCTTTCAAACTGCTAGGTTGGCAGGAGCAGGGACCGAGCAACGGGAGCTCACCCCGTCGCGGCGATTTGAACCACCAACCTTCTGATCAGCAAGTCCTAGGCTCTGTGGTTTAACCGACAGCGCCACCCACGTCCCTCCCCCTGAAAAGTACACAGAGCCAAAGGAGGAAGTTGGAAGAGTGGTGCTCTTTCTCACTTCCTCCTTCAACTCTATGTGCTTTACAAGGCTCGGATTAATTCTGCTGGTTCTACTCAGATCTCTTGAATGAACTAGGTGTGTGTTTGTGTACCACTTTCTTTCTGCCTCTCTGTGGGGTGAGTGGATAGCAGCATTTATCAATGGGGTTATGAATTTGTTTTGTTCTTGTTTTTATCATGTATTTTGTGTCTTTATTTTGTATGTTTTTTTACTGTGAACTGCCCTGGGATCTTTGGGTGAAGGGCGGTATACAGATTTAATTTTTGTTAAAAAATGGATAAAAAATAAATGTTAAATGATATGCGATCTTACTACATCCTTTCCCCAAAATGGCATATCTGACGAGTTTTGGGTAGCATTTAGGAAAACACTGAATGTAGCATTGCCATAAAGAGCACACTCCTCTCCTATTATTGCAGAAGTAGACATAATTCCTTAAGAATGGATTTCCTTAAGAATGGAGGAATTATTCTCCATTCTTAAGGAAATCAGCCCTGAGTGCTCACTGGAAGGACAGATCCTGAAGCTGAGACTCCAATACTTTGGCCACCTCATGAGAAGAGAAGACTCCCTGGAAAAGACCCTGATGTTGGGAAAGATGGAGGGCACAAGGAGAAGGGGACGACAGAGGACGAGATGGTTGGACAGTGTTGTCGAAGTTACCAGCATGAGTTTGACCAAACTGCAGGAGACAGTGGAAGACAGGAGTGCCTGGCGTGCTCTGGTCCAAGGGGTCACGAAGAGTCGGACACGACTAAACAACAACAACAGACATAATTCACAAAATGATAGGTGCAAAATAGAAAAGTAGTCCTTGTTTATCAGGTTTCAGAATTGTAAGTCTCAAGAAAATATTCAACCTTGTGCTTTTTTGTTGCATTACTGCTTCTTTCCATAGAAGATGCCTCTGTTGAGTTTTGGGTCAGTTGCAAATTTTATCAAGAAGATTAAAAAAGGGCAAAACCCCCCACCCCGATTCTCCTTCCATTTCAGGCTACCAGAGGCAACTGAACTACAAGCACTATGATGGCTCCTATAGCACCTTTGGACAAGATAACCGGAGCCCAGGGAACACCTGGTGAGATTGACAGAGGCCGCCTCATTTATGCCAGGCATATATATACATGTTGAGCAGGGGGAGGTTACCTGGTTGAATTGCCTTGAAAGTCCAAATACACTATGTCAGCTGGCTCACCCTTATCTATATGCTTGTGGACACTCTCATAGGGCTCTATAGGTTTGTGGGACAGGACTTGCCCTTGCAGAAGCCATGCTGGTTCTACGTCAGCAAGGCTTGTTCTTCTATATGCTTGGTAATTTTATCCTTGACAATTCTTTCCTGGGACAGATGTTAAGCTAACCAGCCTGTAATTTACACAATCCCTACCCCAGGATATGTTCTATCTTAATACAATTCTGTGTTCCTTAGCTTAAGCTGTCGATTTTTTGTCTCATACCTGAAAATGCTTTCCTGGTGTTGCATCCAATATTATTCATTCTGAGGTCCTATCAAAGGGCACATTTCTGGGCTTCTACCTTTCAAATTTCCCCGAATGCATTGGCACTGGTGCCTGACTCTGCTGTGCCCTGTGGCTTTCTTGCAGGCTGACGGCGTTTACGCTCAAGTCCTTTTCCCGAGCCAGACCCTACATCTTTGTAGAAGAAAAACAGATCCAGGACGCTCAGGCGTATCTGGCTTATAGGCAGAGAGAGACTGGCTGCTTCAGAAGCGTTGGGATCCTGTGGAACAACGCTCTGAAGGTACAGAGAGAGGGAGAGAATGCAGTCAGAACCAGATGCTGGGGCAACCTCAGAAACAAAAATTCACCAGTGTGGTTTGTGTTGGCCTTTCGGGCTGAATTAAGTTGGAAATTGTCCTGGTGTGATTATTTTACGCTGTTCTCTTGAGCTCTTTCGGAGGCCTCTGGACTGAGGAAGTTGTAGTGTGGAAGATACCATGAGAAGAGAAGATAGGCGGGAACATAGATCCCATCTCTGGGGTGCCATAATAATAATAATAATAATACAATAATAATATATTATTTATTCCCTGCCCATCTGGTTGGGTTTCCCCAGCCGCTCTGGGCGGCTCCCAACAGAATACAACAAAACATCAAGCATTAAAAACTTCCCTAAACAGGGCTGCCTTCAGATGTCTTCTAAAAGTCGGATAGTTCTTTATCTCCTTGACTTCTGATGGGAGGGCGTTCCACAGGGTGGGTGCCACTACTGAGAAGGCCCTCTGCCTGGTTCCCTGTAACTGCATTTCCTTCAGTGAGGGAACTGCCAGAAGGCCCTCGGCGCTGGACTTCAGTGTCTGGGCTGGACGATGGGGTGGAGATGCTCCTTCAAGTATACTGGCCCAAGGCCATTTAGGGCTTTAAAGGTAGCCCCACGTAGAGCACATTACAGTGTGGGTGGCCGGCCGGGTGACCCAATGCATTGCACGTGTGACATCACATGGTGTGACGAGGCCCAATGGGGTTCATCACAGCTGTGGGGGGACCAAATGGGGCCCATCACACCCTCCGGAAGGCCCGGCAATGTGTGACATCATACATGTGCGACAGGCACCCCCAATGTGGGGCGGAACCTGGTACACCTGGGCGGGAAGCAGTGCAGAACTGGAGTGGGGAGTAGGAATGGGACTATTTGCATGGAAACCATCCATGATAGGAGACCCATGTGGACTGGAGCTCTAAGTATGGTGGACAGCCAGAAGAAGTGCATCCTAGTATCAGGTGGGTTTTGGAGAAGGTGGATCTTGGGAGATGGAGAAGGACCTTCACATACCCCATGGCGCTGCCTTTTCCGCTTTCTTTCCTACAGGGTGGGGTGGATGATGAGATCAGTCTCTCTGCCTACATCACTGCTGCTTTGCTGGAGAGCCATCTGCCTCTCGATGTAAGTATCTGTCTTCTCCTTCCCGAAGCCCATTGTGGAACAAACAGTCACGCAGGGCAGGCAGGAGGTGCCCCCCACAATCACAGCGGAATCTCTCTCGGCAAATTCCAAATCAACAAACAAGTGGGGTGCATGTTTCCTTCTCAAAGCAAAGCAACCAGCCTTCTTTCTCGTGCAGAGGGCAGGAGAACCCATGACCCTCCAGATCTTGTCAGACTACAACTTCCATCTGCCCCAGCCAACATGGCAAATGCTCAGGGATGACGGGCTCTGTAGTCAACCACAGATGTTCTCTAACTCAAGTCTAGCAAGTGGCCTTCATGCGTTCTGTGGCGGGAATTTGTTTCACTATCCTGGCAGAGCTGAGAATTTTCCTGGTTTGCTTAAGATGGGTTTTCTTCATTCCAGTGGGAGAAGATGCAGGACACATTCCTCAGATGAAGGGTGGTCTAGAAATTTAATAAATGAATAAAAATAAAAGGGGTTTTCCAGAGGCACCTGGTTGTGAGAACAGGGTTCCAGACTAGATGGGCCCTTTGTGTGATCTAAGGCGCTCTTCTGATGTTCTTATGTCTTTGCTCTGCCCAGCTTCCTGCAGCGGATGGGCCTGACTCTGCTATTCCAGCCACCACCTACGGGTTCCCCCCAGGCCTTCTGAAACAGCTACAATGGCTTGGGCTAAGCCTCTCCTCCCTCCCTTCTCTCCACAGCATCCCACCGTCCGTAATGCCCTGTTCTGCCTGGAGACGGCGGCTCAGGCGAAAGAGATCCACGTTTACAGCCTGGCCTTGCTGGCTTATTCCTTTGCCCTGGCAGGGAAGGAGGAGCAGAGGCAGAAAATGCTGCAGTTACTCCACGAGGAAGCCGTGCAAGAAGGTGAGAACGGATCTCTGGGTGGAAGGGAAGGGTGTAGTACTCAACCCTTCTTCAGCTCCGAGGGCCTTCTGGCTGTTCCCTCATTGTGAGAAGTGAGGTTACAGGGAACCAGACAGAGGGCCTTCTCGGTGGTGGTGCC
Source organism: Podarcis raffonei (assembly GCF_027172205.1). Lineage (NCBI taxonomy): Eukaryota > Metazoa > Chordata > Lepidosauria > Squamata > Lacertidae > Podarcis > Podarcis raffonei. The sequence continues at coordinate 122,775,882 of NC_070603.1, forward strand.
CGCCCTGTGGAACGCCCTCCCTTCAGATGTCAAGGAAATAAGCAGCTATCTTATCTTTAAAAGACATCTGAAGGCAGCCCTGTTTAGGGAAGTTTTTAATATTTAATGCTGTATTGTTTTTAATATTCAGTTGGGGAAACCCAGCCAGATGGGCAGGGTCTAAATAATATATTATTATTATTATTATTATTATTATTATTATTATTATTATTATCCCCTTGAAAATCTGGCTCCTCATTCCCTGGTGGGAATGAATAGTTGGCAATGCAGACAAAACCACCAGTCCAAAGATCCGCCTTCTATTCAGGATCCAAACAGTTTGCTGGCCCTCTTCCCACATTGTTAGTGGTGCCTGGGTTGCTCGACCCAAACATTAACGACTCCCTCCCTCCCTGAAGTGGATGGCTCCCTTCACTGGCAGCGGCCTGGAAAGAAAGAGGTGGACATGTACCTTTCATTCTTTGGTCCTCCCCGGGCTCCCTCTGCGGAGGTGGAGATGACAGCCTACGCCCTCCTGAGTTACCTGACCAAACAGCCAGCGCCGTCCCAGGAAGAGCTGGGGATAGCCACTCGCATTGTCAAGTGGCTCAGCCGGCAACAGAACCCCACTGGGGGCTTCTCTTCCACTCAGGTAAGCCTCCTTCCTTCCTTCCTTCCTTCCTTCCTTCCTTCCCTGCCATTCTCTCCTTCCAGGGATCCATACCAAAGTTTGCTAGGAGCGATGGGGAGGCACAGCAAGCTGTCAGGGCTGTTGCAAACCCTTGAACCCTTGAAATCCAATCAAAAATTCTTTACAGAATGGGAATGCATAGGAGAATACACGAAGAAATACGGTGTTAAAGCAGAACTCTTAATAGGCAATTGTTAAGCGAGTAAGGACAAAAGAAGTAATTGTAATTTAACAGTTTTCAAGTTACTCTATTTTATCAAAGCAACTAGAAAAAAATATATTATGATGGGAAGATCTCACACAGGTGAAGTGAAGCAGTGGGGAGGAGGGGAGGGTTAGGTTGAAATTGGGAAATAAAATAATATATGGGACAGCAAAGGATAGAATAGATTCTTATAGAATAGTAATATATTGTAACCAGAATAGAAGTTTAAAAGTGGAAGTAAATGTACTTTTTGTTTTTTCATTATTGTAATAGTTATTATTTCTTATCGCTAGAAGGCAATGTTAATTTAGACTTCTTTGTTTTGCTGTCTGTATAATTTTTTTTTAAGTCAATAAAAAAAAAAGATCTCTAAATCATAGGAAATTGGGGTATGGTAATGGAAAGCCCAGGGCCCGTTGAGGATGTTGCCAAAGTTTGGATGCCTTGGCTGAGAATCAAACCCCAAGGAACCCAAATTCTCACAATAACTTTGAGGTGACCATTGATGTCCCCCTCGGTCAGCTTCTTCCCTGGCAGATTGGGGTATACCAACTCCCTTGTTCATTGGGGCCACTTATACATCCTCCATGTGGGGCTACCTTTGAAGGTGACTCGGAAACTGCAATTAATCCAGAATGCGGCAGCTAGACTGGTGACTGGGAGTGGCCGCCAAGACCATATAACACCGGTCCTGAAAGACCTTCCTTGGCTCCCAGTACGTTTCCAAGCACAATTCAAATTGTTGGTGCTGACCTTTAAAGTCCTAAATGGCCTCGGTCCTGTATACCAGAAGGAGCATCTCCACCTCCATCATCCAGCCCGGACACTGTGATCCAGCTCTGACGGCCTCCTGGCAGTTCCCTTGCTGTGAGAAGTGAGGTTACAGGGAACCAGGCAGAGAGCCTTCTCAGTAGTGGCGCCTGCCCTGTGGAACGCCCTCCCAGCAGATGTCAAAGCAACAAACAACTATTTTACTTTTAAAAGACACCCGAAGGCGGCCCTGTTTAGGGAGGTTTTTAATGTCTGACTCTGTATTGTTTTTGATATTTGGTTGGAAGCCGCCCAGAGTGGCTGGGGAGACCCAGTCAGATGGGCGGGGTATAAATAAATTATTATTGTTATTATTATTATTATTATTATTATTATTATTACTCCACAAAGTGGAAATGCATTCCCAACAAAAGAGGACAACAGACTTGTGCAGAGAAAGAGATGGAAATGTGGAAATGATTACTGTAATGTATAGAAATGCAAGACTAGAGCAAGGAGGACTGTGACCTCTGTGCCTGCCTATGCTGTCCGGATGGGCAACTCTTGTGTGCCAAGGCCCGGTGACCCGCATTTCCCTAGTGGATAGTGTTGGGATACTGCCAGGGAGACAAAGTCCATCTGAGCCCCCAAGGCGGCTGCCGGACGTTCCATCGATCTCCCGTAGTCACGCAGTATCAGCAATAGTGACACGAAGCCTCAAGAATAGATAGCCACATTCTTAGGCTTGTGCACACTCTATCAGCAGAATTCACACAGCAAAAGATGCACAGCAGGAGAGCATATTTACAGTTTATTCAGCGTTGGTCAGAACAAAGAAACCATGACCGCCTGCTCTGGCTGCTCAGGCAACAAGAAGAAAACGAAAGCAACTGAAAACATAAACATCCTGTGAACAGGAAATACGCAGGCTGTGACACAAACATCCTGCTCCCTTTTAAGGGGGAACAGAAATATCCTAACAGATAGTAACCTCCCTCCATCCAAACAAAGGCTTACTCAACGCCTAACCTGACAAAGTTGTGACGATTGCTACAAGGTAGGTGTATACCAAATGGCTGGTGTGAAGGGCGCGAGAGGAGGGCTCTCTGGCCATACCACGATTTAAATTTCCCATGGCCACGCCTCCTGCTGACACTAATTGGTCGGTGGAACTACCCCTGGGCGGGGCCCTGCCCAGCGACGCAGCTTAGATGGCAAAAGTGGCAACGTGTTTAAGTTGCTAACTATACATTGGAATCTACTCTGGGTCAATAGGAGTAGAATTCATGACAAGATGGATGACAATTAGGGGGCCCTTCCAACTCTGCAGTTCTACTAGTCTATGATAACTGGACTTCAACCAGGGGACAACTTCAAACTGAGGACTGTCCTCTCTACAACAAGGTCCATGCCCACCTTCCCCTGCGTCTGTGTTGCAGGACACTGTGGTTGCCCTCCAGGCCCTCTCCCTCTACGGTGCCCTTACCTACTCCAAGAGCAGCACGGGCACAAAAGTGACCCTGAGCTCCACAGGGGGCGTCCTGAGGCAGTTCCAGGTGGACAGCACCAACCGCCTGCTTCTCCAGTGCCAGGCTCTGCCCAGAGTGCCAGGGGACTACGGCAGCACGGCCACGGGGGACGGCTGTGTCCACGTCCAGGTGAGTGAGTGTCCCACCCGGGATGGGTGCCTGGGAAAGAGAAAGTGTGACATGTGGTGTTCTGGATCCCAGCAACACAACTGCCTGGGCCAGCACTGCCTGGCGCAAAGATCAGGTGGCCCACGAGACTGTTGAGGTTGCACAAGGTGGTGGCAGCTTTGCTTTGGAAGACATTGCCCTGCCCTAGAAATGATCTGGTGGAGTATGGAGAAACCAAGTTGGGGCAGTTGCCCTGAGCAGGTAGCAAGAACGAAAGGATGGGGGACCCTGATCTTGGCAGCAGTATGTTTGGAAATGATCTAGGGGTCAACATTGTGTTAGCCAAGAAGCTAATGCAGTTCTAGACTGCATCAGTGGAAGTATTGTGTCCAGATCAAGAGAAGTAATAGTACCACTGCCTGGAGTACTGTGTCCAATTATGGGCACCAAAGTTTAAGAAAGGTATTGAAAAGCTGGGATGTGTGCAGAGGAGGGCAACCAAGATGATCAAGGGTCTGGAGACCAAGCCTTATGAGGAACAATTGAGGGAGTTGGGTATGTTTGGTCTGGAGAAGAGAAGACTGAGGGGTGACATGATAGTCAACTTCAAACAAACTGAAGGGCTGTCACATGGAGGATGGAGCAAGCTTGTTTTCTGCCGCTCCAGTGGGTAGGACCCAAACCAATGGGTTCAAAATAAAAGAGATTCTAACTAATCATTGGGAAGAACTTTCTGACAGTAAGAGCTGTTTGGAGGGTAGTGGGCAATCCTTCACTGGAGATTTTAAATGGAGTTGGGATGGCCATCCGTTAGGGATTCCTTAGCTAGGATTCCTGCATTTCATGGGGTTGGACAAATGATCATTGGGATCCCTTCCAACTCTACTATGGTTCTATGACCAGTAAGCAAGGCCTTATCGCAACTTAGCAAGCCAGGGAATGGAAATAGGTCATTCAGAATCCTAGAGATGTGCCAATGAAGGGATATGCTGTCCCAGCAAAGGCTAGATGCTAACTGAACCATTATATTGTGTCTAAGACACTCCACCTTTAAAGGGGCAGACCTCCAGCCTGAAGCTAGGGCCTGTGTCCTCTCTCTGCTAACTCTTATAAAGCCCTCAGGTGTGAGGACTCTGGCCCATCTGGGGGTATTGGCTAGGGGGCTGCATTGGTTGATGGGCTCAGTGATGTCAAGTTCCAGATTAGCCCCTTGGTTGGCTGTGCTACTGCCCTCCTGGTTCCAGGTGCCTCTTACCCTCTGAGTTGGTGTCCAGGTCACTGCTGTAAATCTAGGACATGCCTGATGCAGAGAGAGAGAGAGAGAGAGAGAGAGAGAGAGACCCTCCCATCAGATGTCAAGGAGATAAAGAACTACACAACTTTTAGAAGACATCTGAAGGCAGCCCTGTATCGGGAATTTTTAAAATGTTTGATGTTTTACTATGTTTTTATGTGTGCTGGAAGCCACCCAGAGTGGATGGGGAAACCCAGCCTGGTGGGTGGGGTATAAATAATAAAATTACTAATTATTATTAGAGCCCTGTTTCCTTTCCAGACCACTTTGAAATACAACGTGCAGCCACACCAGGAAGAGGCGCCGTTCATGCTGGAGGTACGCACAGTTCCAGAGACCTGCGCTGGACCCAAAGCCCACCAAACCTTTGACGTTGCCATCAATGTCAGGTAGCCCCCTTCATTGGCCAAGGCTATTTGGGAATCTGGACCATCCCACAATCAGGATGTATTAGAACAGCAGTTCTCATCCTGTGGGTCCCCAGTTGTTGGACTACAACTCCCATCACCCCTGAGCTCTGGCCTTGCTAGCTAGGGGTGATGGTAGTTGTGGGGGATCCACAAAGGCTGTATTAGAAGATGGATAGATGGTTACGGGGTGGGCTGTCAGGGGCGAAGAGTGGTGCGATTATTTCCCCTCTCTCTTTGGCTTCTCAGTTACACCGGCAACCGACCGGCCTCCAACATGGCCATCATCGATGTTAAGATGCTCTCGGGATTCATCCCAGTGAAACCATCCGTAAAGCAGGTAAGAGCTTCGTTTGTGTGTGAAGGTCGCGCCACAAACTACAGCCTACTTCCTTGGCTGTAGGAGACTTGAGAAGAAAAGAGCTGCCTTTACCATATTGCCCACCTACCCCAGGCATCTTCTCTCCAAAAACAGCCACGAGGATCCGTCTGGGTGTTTCACAAGCGGGAATTCTCCTTGTGTTTGTTAGTCTGTCTCCAAACTTTGCTACTCTGAGGCCTGCAACCTTTGTTCACAGAGGCGCCAGTGAGCTTTCGCAGCTGATGGATACAGTAATTGGCCATGGGATTGTCCAATCCCGTCTTGGTTTTAAAGTCAGGTGACCTAACAGGCATAGTCATATCTTGGGGCTGCGAATGTTGTACTAGCTTGCAATGTCCACTAGCCACTAGTTAAGTCACTTGGAGACCTTCTGGTGACAAGTGACTAATGTCTAATAAATGAATGAATGAATAAATATAAGCCAAGGACACCACACAGCTCAACCTCCTCTGCCAGGACTACAGAGAAGGCTCTCCTTGCCCTCACCTTAAGGTAGACTACGCTGCACTCCCTGAGGCTTCAGAGATCGCCTTTCCCCATATATGCCCACTCGACCCCTTCAATTGGCGGAACTGGCACTCTTGCATTTGCCGCATAATACCTGTTCCGCATTTGTAAGAACTCAATCTTCTAGTGCACTGTGGAACTCCCTGCCTCTTGACACCAGGCAACTGTTAAAAACATTCTTGTTTGGACAAGCTAACCCAGGTGCTTAGGAAGCTAATGCGAGTTTCAATCTGCTTTCAGTCTACTGCTATATTAACTTTTTGAATGTTTCAAATTATTGTTGTTGAGGTTTCTTATTCAGAGTTTTATCATTTTATCTTTTTCATGAACTGCTTTGAGGTTGCTTCTTTTACAGTCAATAAGTGTATGAATTCTATGAAATAAAGAAACAACAACAATCTTCATTTTGCGCCCACCAGCTGGAAAGCCACAATCTGGTCCAGCGCACGGAAGTGAGCACCAGTCATGTCCTGCTGTATTTGGAGAAGGTGAGCAAAGATGTCAGGCTTGGGCAATTCTCTCCTTCCCCAGTAGCATCAAGGAAGAAACAAGGAAGTTCGTATTTATGGTTTTATTCAGTCATTGTGTCGCAAGACAAAGAACCCAGCCCTGAACTCCACAGTGACGTTGCTCACTTTAAGCTCCTCCCCATCTTTTCCCAGCAACAGTACCTGGCTCTATGGAGGGCCTCAGAAGACAAATGTCGTTGAGCCCTTTGCTCTTGAATTCTAATTGAGCGGAGAGTCCAGGGGCATGGTGGTGTTTCTATGCTCTGTCTCTGTTGCCAGTTCTCCCCCTCCTTCTCCTAACACCTCATAACTTGGCAGCTCTGTGTTCTGCTGTAATTCAATCCTGTTTCTCTCTTCTCCTGAAACTGCTGGAGAAAGGGGGGGCAATCCCCCCAGTGGATGCAGAGGAGAAAGAGGAGGCGATCCCTAACCCTCCTCTTCTGTCCAGTCCCTGACAATAGAGGGCAGAGACAGGAGGCAGGAGAATCTCTCCTTTGGTCCTGTATACCTGAAGGAGCGTCTCCACCCTCATCGTTCTACCCGGACACTGAGGTCCAGCGCCGAGGGCCTTCTGGTGGTTCCCTCGCTGCGAGAAGCCAAGTTACAGGGAACCAGGCAGAGGGCCTTCTCAGTAGTGGCACCTGCCCGGTGGAACGCCCTCCCACCAGATGTCAAAGAGAAAAACAGCTACCAGACTTTTAGAAGAAACCTGAAGGCAGCCCTGTTTAGGGAAGCTTTTAATGTTTGATGTATTACAGTATTTTAATATTTTGTTGGACGCTACCCAGAGTGGCTGGGGAAGCCCAGCCAGATGGGCGGGGTATAAATATATTATTATTATTATTATTATTATTATTATTATTATTATTATTATTATTATTATTATTATCTGGGTGCACTGGTGGGCAGAGTGAGAGGAAGGTGGGATTTGCTCCTCACACTCATTCCTTTGGAAACATGGATAAGCTACCAGGACAGCGGTTGACCTTCTCTCTCTCTCTCTCTCTCTCTCTCTCTCTCTCTCTCTCTCTCTCTGTCTCTCTCTCTCATTGCAAACCAGACATTGCACCTCCAAATTGCATAATGGGAGTACTGCAATATTGATTCTGTGATTCCACAATCACTTGGCTATGTGAGAGGAGGGAAGAGAGGATGATACTGTTCAAACCCTTCCTCTTCTTCACCTCAAGGAAGGACAGAGGGATGGTGCGGAGCCTGTGGAGGAGATTTCCTTCCTGCATAGAAGGTTGGAGTTTGTTGGGAGAGAAGGCTTGGCATTCAGGGTACCACTCTGAATGCTGCTCATTGTAGCCGCTGGAGATGTGCAGGGCATCAGATGGGGAAGATTGTAACTGTGTGAGAGAGAGGCACCGACAAACCAGAAGCCCTAATCAATCCCACCAGTGCTCCTTACACACCCATTGCAGAAGGGGGCCGCTCAGATACGGGGAAATGAACCTTCTGGAGAAGCCATCCTAGAGAAAAGACAAAGTTTTGTTCATGCCCTCCGCCATTTCTTTGCTGGGTGTGTGAAGGTCTGTCTTAGCTGCCAGTTGACTCATATCTGGAACCAATAATAATAATAATAACAACAACAACAACAACAACAACAACAACAACAACAACAACAACAACAACAATAATAATAATAATTTATACCCTGCACATCTGCCTGGGTTTCCCCAGCCACTCTGGGAGGCTCCCAACAGAATATTAAAAACACAATAAAACATCAAACATTAAAAACTTCCCTAAACAGGGCTGCCTTGTTCCCTGTAACCTCACTTTTCACAGTGAGGGAACTGCCAGAAGGCCCTCGGAACCGGACCTCAGTGTCCAGGCTGAACGATGGGGGTGGAGATGCTCCTTCAGGTATACTGGACAGAGGCTCTTTAGAGCTTTAAAGGTCAGCACCAACACTTTGAATTGTGCTCGGAAACGTACTGGGAGCCAAGGAAGGTCTTTCAGGACCAGTGTTATATGGTCTCGGCTGCCACTCCCAGTCACCAGTCTAGCTGCCACATTCTGGATTAGTTGTAGTTTCTGGATCACCTAAAAGGTAGCCCCACATAGAGCGTATTGCCGTAGTCCAAGTAGGAGATAACCAGAGCATACACCACTTTGGCGAGTCAGTCTGTGGGCAGGGCGGGTCTCAGCCTGCATACCAGATGGAGCGAGTAAACAGCTGCCCTGGACACAGAATCTCAGCAGTCTTGTGATTCTGTATCTCACGTGATGATCCCACCTGCTTGTCCACAGGTGACCAACATGACCCAGAGCTACACCTTCACTGTGGAGCAGGACGTGCCTGTCCAGAACTTAAAGCCAGCTGTGGCAAGAGTCTATGATTACTATGAAACAGGTGAGAAAGGCCCCCCACATTGAAGACCATTAAGGCTCACATATCCCACTTCTTAGTTAACTCCCAAAAGCAAACTTTAGAACCACCATGCAATAGGTGCGTTTATGAGCATTCTGCAACCAACCCCTTAAAAACCACCCACTAGTCTAAAAGTGGTGATGGAGAAAGCTCTGGGAGGCAGAGGCTGGCCTGACCACCTTTCTTTCTCTGTTGCTTCCATCTCTTTCCAGATGATGTTGCTGATGCAGAGTACAGCGCCCCCTGCAGTACAGGTAGAGTATGAATAGAGATTGCCTTGTGCAAATCTGAACTGGCTCGAAACTACCAAAGGCCATCCCAGACCATAATCCAGCTTTCTTTGGGGGGCAGGACATGATATAGGGGAGTGGTTTCCAAACCTTTTAGGGCCTCTGCCCCCTTGGTTCCCCAAAAATCATCCTCCCCTCATAGTTGTCAATGTTTCCCTTTTTAAAAGGAAAATTCCCTTATTCCGAATAGGATTCCTCACAAGAAAAGTTGACAGCTACCGTATTTTTCGCCCTATAGGACGCACTTTTCCCCCTCCAAAAATGAAGGGAAAATGTGTGTGCGTCCTATGGGGCGAATGCAGGCTTTCGCTGAAGCCTGGAGAGCCCCACCGCCAGCCCCACAAGCTCGGGGGACAGCGGGGAGGCGCAGCGCGCCTTTCCCACTGTCCCCCGACTTGGTTAGAAGGCTGGCGGAGGGCTTCCCCCTCCTCCAACCCCGCAAGCTCCCAGAGCCATGCCAAAGCTGCACGCAGCTTCGGCATCGCTCTGGGTCCCGTTCTGGGGGCTGGGGGAGGGGGAAGCTTGGGCTTCCCCCGCCCCAGCCCTGCGCCTGGGGGGGAAAAATAATTTCCCCCCTTTATTTCCCCCCCCCAAAATCTAGGTGCGTCCTATGGGCCGGTGCGTCCTATAGGGCGAAAAATACGGTATGTCCTACCCTACCCTATAAAAAGCATCATTCAAAACAGCAGTTTTCACGACCCACGAAAGAAGGCAATAACACAATAAAATTCAAAAGGGTGACAATTAATTGCATGTTTATTCAAAACCTAATTCAACTCTTTCATTGATTCAACAAAACGGATGAGTTTGATGCAGTGCTGCCAGATTTTTAAAGCCTGATAGTCATTTACACTTCCAGCACCGCCCCCCCTCGCTGCCCACTTGCCTCTTAGCACCACCCCAAGTAATCCCACTGCCCCCCAGGGCATGGTACTGCCCATTTTGGGAACCACTGATTTAGTGTCCTGGATTAAAGCAACTTGAATGGAGGCCAGGCCTCCTGCTGGGCAGGTTGAAGGGCCCCACCTGGGCTGCCAGGTTTGGGGAAGGGCATGAAACGGCAGTAGTTGGGCATATGGGGGGGGGTTGGAGGGGGGTTGCCATCTGGATCTCCTGCCTCTGTTTCCCCAGAGCATACTGGGACACTTGGGGGTGAATGCTTGGCCAAAGGAGATTCTTACATTCTTTCCTCCACTGCAGCCGAAACTAAACAGGGGAATGAATGATGAAGAATGCAGCCCATCGCTTCCCAGGCGGACTCTGCTGGCGTCTGGTCTCCTCGCTGACCCAAACAGGACTAATTTAGCCAGCTAGCCCTGGTGATCGTCCAATGTTTATTTGATGGATTTCCCTCCTAAATTGATTTTTTAACACTGAATTTATTATTACTCACGTTTTATACTGTATTTTATGCTGCTTTTTGTTGCATCAATTAAGTGTTTTAAATTTGTTGTTAGCTGCCCTGAGCCCAGTTTTCTGAACCGGGAAGGGCGGGGTATAAATAAAAAAATATTATTATTATTATTATTATTATTATTATTATTATTATTATTATCATTATCTTCCTTCCACTGGATAAGGGGGGGGACAGAGCAGTGGCTATGAAGAGGGAAGAAGGATTTCTCCAAATGCAAGGCTCATCCACATCTCTGCTTTCCCCCGGGAAAAAGCCACTTTTTACCGCTGAGTCGGAGCAAACATTGATTGGGTTTTCTCCATCTTGAGGTTTGCTCTGATTTAGCGCTCAAGAGAGCGTTATCCAAGGGAAAGTAGTGGGGTAAAGGATTTTTTTTTTCTAGAAATGGGACAAGCGGAAGTGTGTGGCCCAGTTTGCTTATTCCACCCCTTGATAGTCCCAAAGGTCTGAACTGCAGCCTGCTCTGGCAAAACCCGGAATAACAAAAGGAAGAAGAGGGGATCGCTACAAACTCAGGCACCTCCTTTGTTGTTTTTTGTCTTCATTTTGAGATCCTTCTGTGTGGCTTCAATTTCCCTCTACAGGATAAAATAAAAGAGAACCATATTTTTGATTCCAGTCATGTCTCAAGCATATCTCTGCGGGCATTTCTGGGGTGGGATGTGGTGCGAGTCCAACCATTTATTTTTGGTGTTTTATATTCTCTGGTGCATTTTAGTTTTCCAACTGGCCCAAAATCAAACAGCATTAGGGTTGAGCAGCCAGTTTAGCAGCAAACTCATAAAGCAGGTTGCTGCTGAAGGTTGCATGCGGTTTGTTTGTGTGTGTATGTATGTAGCTGCAGATGAAGCAGATGAAAGAACATAAGAAGATCCCTGGTGGATCAAGCCCATGGCCCTTATAGTCCAGCATCCTGATCTCACAGTGGCCAACCAGATGTCTCTAGGAAGCCCACAAGCAGCACCTGAGCATTATAGATTTTCTTCTCCCGGTCCACTACCTCCAGGAGATGATGGGAAGGACAATGTGGATTATATGAAGCATCTGATGATGTCGTCAGAAACAGGCAAGAAGGAAGCAGGAAGAAAGATGTTTGGAAATCAAAGAAAACCATGAGGGGAAACAGTCAAAGAATGGGAAGAAGAAACCCTCTACTTCTCAGGGTGCGGATGACAGAAACAGAACAAAAATGAGTCCAGTGTACAGTGGTACCTTGGGTTACATACGCTTCAGGTTACAGACTCTACTAACCCAGAAATAGTACCTCGGGTTAAGAACTTTGCTTCAGGATGAGAACAGAAATCGTGCTCTGGCGGCGCGGCAGCAGCAGGAGGCCCCATTAGCTAAAGTGGTGCTTCAGGTTAAGAAGTTTCAGGTTAAGAACAAATCCCCAGAACGAATTAAGTTCTTAACCCGAGGTACCACTGTAGTAGTAATAGTAATTTTTCATTACTTTTCATTACTTTCATTACTTTTCATTATTTATACCCCGCCCATCTGGCCGGGCCTCCCCAGCCCGGGTGCTTCAGGTTAAGAACAGTTTCAGGTTAAGAACGGACCTCCGGAACGAATTATGTACTTAACCCAAGGTACCACTGTATATTAAAACACTTAGACATAACCCTGACTAAAGAACTATGGCAAGAGAAACTGATGGAGTACGCAGAATCGGCAAAACTGACACATAAACTACGGGACACAGACAACTGTGACTTTAAAGATGAATGGGAACCTTTTACAAAGTACTTAAAGAAACAACAAAGTGAATCAGACTCCTTGGCAGGTTTTGAATAAACACTCACAAACTTTTTATTGACAATAACCAGTCAGATAAATTAAGGATTCATACAATTCTGTAACATGCAATGAACAGCATTTGTAGAGAAATCAGAGACTGGAGCTGAGGGAAGCCAGAGGGGAAGGGGAGGGGGGTCATTTTATGGGGGGAGGGGGAAATGGGGGGGAATCAAGGATGATATGTTTTAAGATAATATGTTTTGTTTAAATTCTTAATAAAATTTTTTTTTAAAAAACACACATTTAGACACATCAGAATACTCATTGCAGAATCCACACAGGGGAGAAACCATATAAATGTACGGAGTGTGGAAGGAGCTTCAGTGTGAGTGAGGCAGGTTTTAAAAGAGTCACTGGAACATTGAGTTCTAGTGGACCTCCTTGCAGAAGAAATTCCATAACACTGGAGCCACTGCAGAGGAGACCCTACACCACAGCCTTGTTAATTTCACAAAAGGAATAACGTCTTGGAACCATCGGCCTTATCAGAAGCTATGGTTCTAGTCTAGATATCAGTGGGGACAGAACTTGTCTCCATTTCTATTTTTTTAAAAAAGATATTTATTAAAATTTCCAATTTTTATACAAACAAACAAAAAAAGTTTAAAAACACATATAGTTCACAATACTTAGTTTTCAATGACATATTTCCCTGACCTCCTCATACCTCCCCTTCTTGTAATCCAATTCAAATTATTTATTCAGCAAATCCTTATCTCAAAGCATTACAGCTTATAAAAACACCTTATTTTCTATCCAACATCTTAGGTTATTATAACCTTAAATTTTTACTTATAAAAAAACATTTTTTCATATTCCTTTATACCATTACAGCTAAAAACCACTTAATTTCAATCCAACATCATTCAACATTCCTTAATTTTACAATATTTCTGTAAATAGTCCTTAAATTTTTTCCAATCTTCTTCTGCCGACTCTTCTCCCTGGTCACAGATTCTGCCAGTCATTTCTGCCAATCCCATACAGTCAATCAACTTCATCTGCCATTCTTCCAAAGTGGGTAAATCTTGCATCTTCCAGTACTTTGCAATGAGTATTCTTGCTGCTGTTGTAGCATACATAAAGAAAATTCTATCCTTTTTTAACACCAACTGGCCGACCATGCCCAAGAGGAAAGCTTCTGGTTTCTTCAAGAAGGTATATTTAAATACCTTTTTCAATTCATTATATATCATTTCCCAGAAAGCCTTAATCTTAGGGCACGTCCACCAAAGGTGAAAAAAATGTACCTTCATTTTCTTTACATTTCCAACATTTATTATTGGGCAAATGGTAAATTTTTGCAAGCTTGACTGGGGTCATGTACCACCTGTATATCATTTTCATAATATTTTCTCTTAAGGCATTACATGCCGTAAATTTCATCCCAGTGGTCCACAACTGTTCCCAGTCAGCAAACATAATGTTATGTCCAACATCTTGTGCCCATTTAATCATAGCTGATTTGACAGTCTCATCCTGAGTGTTCCATTTCAGCAGCAAGTTATACATTTTTGACAAAATCTTAGTTTTGGGTTCTAAAAGTTCTGTTTCCAATTTAGATTTTTCCACCTGGAAGCCAACTTTCTTATCCAAATTGTAAGCCTCCATTATCTGATAATAATGAAGCCAGTCTTGCACTTTGTTTTTTAGTTTCTCAAAACTCTGCAGTTTCAGTCTATCTCCTCCATTTCTAGTTCCTATTCTCAGATGTTTGCATCATTAGGTGCTCTTTTGTATTCAGTTCAGGTCTGAATACAATAATGTAGCATTTGGGCATGAAGATGCAGCCCAGAAGCCCAGCACTGGAGGCCAAGATGGAGAAGACCTGCACAGCTACCATGTACTTCCCCTTGGTGCTCAGGTAGGTGGGAACAAAGGACACCCAAACACTGCAGAAGACCAGCATGCTGAAGGTGATCAGCTTGGCTTCATTGAAGGCCCCAGGCAGCTTCCTGGCAAAAAAAGCTACTGTGAAACTGATAGCAGCCAGGAAGCCCATGTAGCCAAGGGCAATGTAAAACATGGCAACAGACCCTTCATTGCACTGCAGGATGATCTCTCCAGGGTGGGAGTGCATGTCGGAATCTGGGAATGGTGGAAACATTCGAAGCCAGATGGTGCAGATGAGAACTTGAACAGTGGAACAGGAAATGACAATGGAGTTGGCCAAACTCTTCCCCAGCCATCTCCTCACCCTGTTCCCTGGCTTTGTGGCTAGGAAAGCCAAGACCACTGTGATGGTTTTGGCCAACACGGAAGAGACGGCAACTGAGAAGATGACACTGAAGGCAGATTGTCGGAGAAGGCAGGTCATCTTCCTTGGCCGCCCAATGAACAGGAAAGAGGACAAAAAGGAAAACAGGAGGGAGACAAGAAGGATATAGGTGAGGTCCCGGTTGTTTGCTTTGACTATGGGAGTGTCTAGGAATTTAATGAAGATTCCTAACACAATCCCTGTGGTTAAGGACAAGAATAGGGTGAAGGAGGTCAGGAGGGTCCCCAAAGACTCTTCATAGGACAGGAAGGTGATAATCTTAGGGACACATTGATCTTGATCTTTGTTTGGATGCTGATCTTCTGGACATTTGGTGCAGTGGTCTGCATCTGAAAAGAAAAGCAGTGAGTTCAGCATCATTCATATATCACTATTATCTCTGTTCTGTATTACATTCTATTACGTTAAGAAGTCCTACATGCAACAGGAGAAGGAGTGAGAAGACATGACGAGCCATTTAGTGTCCAGTAGGAGTTAGAATAATAGATTCATATAACTGTAGAGTTGGAAGGGACCCAGGTATCAATTGAGTCACACCCCTGCAATGCAGGAACCACAGCTAAAGAACCTCTGGCAGATAGCCACCCAAACTCACTTCAACAGGCAGGAGGAGGCATCCTGACCCCATCAGTGTGTACATATGATACGATACAGAACAACAAAATTGAAAAATCTGCATAAGACATTCAAAAACCAACAAGCCTGCTATCCCAGCTATCCCAACCTGGTTAGCCCCCTAAAAACTCTGATACCCCATTTTTAAATACAATATACTCCCATACAGACTCCTTACAATGCGTTTAAAACCAAAAGCACATTGGGGTAGAAACTGTTTCTAAGGAACACTGGCGCTGACATATAAATCCTTTCTCTTTGCCTTCTCCAAGGGCTCCCCTCTTACCTTCCAGAGCAGAAATTGTCCCTTTCATGCACCGTGAGCAACCGTAGCAGCAAAAGGGTTGGCCTTCATGAATTACCTTGGTGTATCCCTGGCGACAGCTTTCGCTGCACCTTGAATGAGGCGGGGTCTGTTCATAAAAGGAAGGAAGTGGGTGGAGAAAGTGAACAGAGAAAAGTTTTTATCTTTCTCTTATAACAGTAGAACTTGGGAAATTTAAAATTATTTAAAATTATTTAAAATTATTTAAAATTATTTAAAATTTAAAACAAATCAGAAACCGGGATGGCTTCTGTAAATCCAGGACTGTCCCTGGGAAATAGGGACACTATTGTGTCTGTCATTGTCCCCTTCACTTGTTGGCTTTGAGTTTCTAGTAAAAAAAGAAAGAAAATTAAGTAGGTCTCTCACCTGGTTACACCACCCAGGCCACACAAGGGCACCTGGATCTATAGCAAACGTTATTGTTGAGGGGTTGTGTCCCTCTGCACTCCCAACCTTCACTTTCTCAATTGATTTATTGGGGAGCACTAACACGTTCACAACATCGAAGACGGCCGCCAGGTGTCCGTTCTCATCCAAGTGCAGCCCGTCTACGGAAGTATTGTCAAAGTGGAAGTTTCTCAGGAAAGGGTGAAGCTATTATGGCAAAGCAAACAGCAGCATTTAGAAACGGAAGTCGGATATTGCAAACCTGCCTTGTTGGACCTCCAAAATTTCTGGGCATAGATAAGCAAGCATGTTCTGGAACAGTGTTTCCCAAACTTGGGTCTCCAGAAGCTTTTGGACTACAATGCCCATCGCCCATGACCACTGGTCCTGCTAGCTAGGGATGATGGGTGTTGTAGTCCAACAACAGCTGGAGGCCCAAGTTTGGGAAACACTGTCCTAGAATATGAAAGGCCCAGCATCCTGTTCTCCTATTGGCCAAACCAATGCCTGTCGGAAACCCACAAACAGTGTGAAGTAATGAGGTCCAGTAGGCTTCCACTGCCACTGCTCAGCTTCTCCGGACCGTAGCAGAGTGTAGGCACACCATGTGCTTTGTGTTTGAGCATGCAGGAAAAGAGAGTCTGTACGCAGCTTCTTCACTAATCTAAGAAGCTTTATTATGTACAGCAGCAATAAAGCAGAAACTCAAGAGACAGAAGAAGAAGAAGAGTTTGGATTTGATATCCCGCCTTTCACTCCCTTTAAGGAGTCTCAAAGTGGCAAACAGTCTCCTTGCCTTCCTCCCCCACAACAAACACTCTGTGAGGTGAGTGGGGCTGAGAGACTTCAGAGAAGTGTGACTAGCCCAAGGTCACCCAGCAGCTGCATGTGGAGGAGCAGAGACGCGAACCCGGTTCCCCAGATTACGAGACTACCGCTCTTAACCACTACACCACACTGGCTCCCATCAGCATCTTGTCTCCCATCTTGGTCAAAACTGAAAGGAGACTGAACACAAAGAACAGATTCCCAGATGAGGGAAACCACTCCCCAGTGGGCAGGACTGTTTAGCCCTGAGCTGTTTAGCCCTGTAAGCTCTGATTCTCCTCAGAAACAGGACCGGAGCACACCTGCAATGCTCTCCGCAGCAGGTATTTAGGAGCAGAACAGGGTCATCGTGGCTTAGTAGCCATTGATAGGCTTCTCTGTGGACTTGTCTGTTTTTCTTTTGAAGCCATTCCAATTGGTGGCCATCACCGCCTTCTGTGGGAGTGAGTTCCATAGATTAACTATTGGTTGCATGAAGGAGTGCTTTCTTTTGTCTGTCCTGACTGTCCCAGCGTGGCCCGTGGCCCTTCCCATCATGCAGAGAAGGGCAGAGTGAACTGGCGAGAACTCCTTGGTCCAGCCAAGCATCCAAAGGGCAGCCTTTGGAAAGCACTGCTGCAGACAGCAATGGAGGCTGGTAAGTTAGGGCAAATGGGGCTCCAGCCCACCAACCTTCGGCCAGGCTCCCTGCCCGCCTTCTTACTTTTAACCAATCCAATGGCCGGCATTGCCTGTCAGCTTCCTCCTCTTTGGAATGTTGCATTTGTAGAACTCATCAAGGAAGAGGATGGGGACGAAACATTCACTTGACTATGCCTGTCATTTACCTCCCTGCCTCCTGCCCTATGAGGTCCAATGACCACAGCTAAGGAGGAGATGATGCTCATTGGAAGAACTTTGGACCCTCACTAACTCTCAGCCTATTGGGGATGGAGGAGAAATTCAATTTCAGTTTGTGATCAAAGCTGAATTTATCAAATTTGCACGTTCCAAAACAATAAGAGAACCGGAGCAGAGCCAGCCTTCCAAATCTGCACTAAGAACAATTTCGCAATGCGGTTCCTCCAACCAAACATTCATGAACATTTGTATATTAGGGGGAAATGTGCCATATCCATGAAAATAGCATACAACATGTTAATTTAGGAGCACTTGCTTCCAAATATGTGTGCATTAATCAAAACCGCATACAAAAAAATGTGTTGATTAGAAGAAATTCACACTAAATTGCTGAAGAATTTTCATGAGGTTTCATGAGCAACAACAACAACAACTGTTGCCCAGCCTCTTCTGGGAAAGAAAAAAAACTTAACCACGTAGCAGAACTCCCCAAAAAATAGACCAGAGGCAATTCTACTTCATTCAGCAGAGCTTTTACTTGCTATTGAAGGCAAATGAGCATAATAGTCACAAATCCACTACATTCAGAACTGGCAGAGTCCATAAAAATCTGGTTGCAGCACTTACAAAAACTTATAAACTTATAACAAGACTAAACTTTAATGCTAAGCATACAATGTACAGAACATCACACCAGGAGGAAGAGAGACAGAAAGGGAAAGCTTTCTGTTTAGGGAAGCTTTTGATGTTTAATAGGTTATTGTATTTTAATATTCTGTTGGAAGCCGCCCAGAGTGGCTGGGGAGGCCCAGCCATATGGGTGGGGTAATAATAATAATAATAATAATAATAATAATAATAATAATAATATTAACCCAGGCTCCTTCCTTCTGGCCCATATTTATAGTCAACATGACCTTAATCGGAAGAGATAAGAAAACCAGTTCAAGCCAGCTGTACTCAGATTCTCTGAAGGTATAACCCAAACAATCATGAAGCTTCTTTCATACAGAGAAGCTTCCAGAAGCTTCCAGAAACCTCTTGAATGAATTAGAATAGGAAAGATCACTACACATCAGATCAATACTTACTTACTTACTTATTCAAACCTTTATTAGGCATTATACAAATAAAACGATAAAAGAGAAAGTAACATATAAAAGCCTTGAGATATATACAGAAAGGCAGCAGTTGGCTACATACATATATATATATATACATATAAAATCAGTGGTTTTCCTTGCTAACCCGCTCCTTGGAGGGCTACTACCAAAAACTCGGCTACCCCCGCCGTTACCCTTTGGTCAACGTCGGATAGGCAGAATCCCACACATTCACCTTGTTGGGGCTCCAGACCACCCAAAAGAGGGGACAGCACGCGTTGACGGAGCGTACTGTACAATGGGCACTGAAAGAGAATGTGCTCTACCGTGTCCGGGACATTCATAAAACATCTGCAGAATCTCTTGTTTCTGGGGATGTTTTGATATCTTCCCCTGACAAATGCTGAGGGAAAAACATTCAAACGGGCCAGCATAAAGGCCCTACGTTGGGCTGGAATTATTAATTTGGTGACGTAATTGGCTCTGCTATCTAAGATATTTAAATCATAGAATATGGGCGAACAAATTTTGTTTACAGCTGCCATAATATTTTGCCTCTCGACATCCTTTAGTCTAGTTAGGATATTATGGAAAATGTATTGCTCATTAGAATTGTACAGGGGCTCCAGCTCGATGCCTAAAGATTCAATCTTTTTTTCGAGGTACTGATACCATCTTGATTTGTAGGAGTCTTTGAGCAAATCAGCGAGCAGACTTGATGGAGGGCAGCGAAAATGGCAGCGTAACCAGTACTTTATTGAGGTGGACCAGGCCCAATATTCCATTGTGTGTATGCCTATTTCTGCACACATTGTTTCATATTTGATCACAGTTGGGAGTCCAAGAATACGTCTCAGAAAGCTGGAGTGAATCTTTTTTAGATCACTATTATATGCTTGGACCCATAGCGGGATTCCATAGAATATCTGGGATTGCACTTTTGTTTGGAATATCTGATTGGCCGCAGGAATAAATTGATTGCCTTTCTGATAATAAAAACGGGCAACAGCTGATGAGGTGCACTTTGCCTGTTTTATGGCATTTGTGCGATGATTTGCCCACCCTAAATTGCTCTGGAATAAGATTCCCAGATACCTATAGATTTTCACTTGTTGGATTTCCTGCCCTCTTATTTTCCATTTCTCTAATTTCCAACCATTCGAGAAGACCAAAATTTTTGTCTTCTCATAATTTATAGAGAGCTTGTTACATTCGCAGTAAAGGATCAGAGAAGATATAAGACGTTTCAGACCCAAGCTCGTTAATGATAGTAGAACAGCATCGTCTGCGTATAATAACAGAGAAACTGGTTTCTGATTAAGTTTAGGGGCATGTGATTCTATTTTTTGAAGGTGATCTGGCAAGTCTGATAAAAATAAATTAAATAGGAAGGGGGCAAGAATACACCCTTGTTTTACCCCTTTCGAATTTGGGATGTCTGGTGAGAGGTGACCTTTGGTGTTAAGTTTGACTTGACAGATATTGGAAGAGTATAAATTTTTTATTAGGATCAATAAGCGCTGATCAATTTTTAATTCTGTGAGTTTCCTCCACAGCTTTGGGCGGTCAATTGAATCAAATGCACCACGAAAATCTACAAAAGCAGCATATATCTTAGATTGCCTTTGAGATCTGTATTTTTCAACCAAGTGCATAAGTATAAGGCAGTGGTCTAATGTAGAGCAACCTTTGGAGAAACCTATTTGTTCTTTCCCTGGTAAATTTAGATTTTTCATCCAGGTAAGGAGTTTAGATAAAAGGTGCTTAGCGTAGATTTTCCCTATCACTGATAATAGGCTTATCGGTCTATAATTCCTCGGTTCTTTTGGGTCGCCATTTTTAAAGATTGGGATAATTATTGATCTTAACCATATCTCAGGTATGATCCCATATTTATCTATGAGAGTAAACAATTGAGCTAAGGGTTCTGCCCACCAATCTATATAGGTCTTGAATAATTCTATTGGTAGACCGTCTGGCCCAGGAGATTTCCCCGATTTGAAATTTTTAACTATCTCTCTAATTTCCTCTTCTTCTACCCTTGGCCACTCCTGGAGTTTATTGATTTTATTTTTAGTGGTTTCATTTCCTTTAAGCTCACTGTGTAGATTGTTAAATACCGATGTAAAATATTGGGACCATTTGGATTCTGCAATTGGTGGTAGAGTTAGTTGATTTTCGGCTTTCAATCCTCCGTACACTAGGTTCCAGAACGCTTTGTTATTTTTACTCTGAATTGAGTCGAGTAATTGTAGCCATTTTTGGGTTGCATATTTCTGTTTCTTTTCGGCCAGAATGTAATGATATTTTCTTTTTTCATCAAGATAAGAGGGCTCTAGTTTAGTACGATTATTTTTAAATGTTTGGCGCAGTTTTCTTTTTAGCTGGAAACATTCATCGTCAAACCAAGGGCTAGCGCTATGTTTAAGTACCCAAACTTTAGGTGGAGTACTAAGTTCTACGAACATTTGGAAGATTTCATTATAAATTTTCGGAATATCGCTGTAGGAATTAGTAGTCTTTAAGTTGGATAATACTTGTTTTCTCAGGTTGGCTGTAAGTTTTTGCCCCACTACTGCACTCATTTCCTGGGACCATTTTAATTGGGTCATTTGTTTGTATTGAGAGGGTTCTATAATATTGTGCTTGGTTATTTTGGTTTCGTCCTTTAAGTTAATAGACAACAATAATGGCTGATGGTCGCTTTCAGTACGCGTTCCAATTTTGAGGTCCATGATCGAATTTATGATATTATAAGGGACAAGAATATAGTCGATGACACTGCATCCTCGGGGGGAGAAGTATGTAAACTCCCCGCTTCTATCGCCTTTTGTTGAACCGTTCACAATCTGCAAATTAAAGTTGTTACATAATTCAAGTAGGCGTAAGCCTTCGGTGTTTACAACCCTATCTCTGGAGAATCGTCCTATTTTCAGGGCATGTGCGATATCATTATCAGTATTCCAATTTAGTTTGCTACATAGTTGTTCATTGTTGGTTCCCACTCTGGCATTAAAATCACCTGCTATTATCAATGAGGTGTTTGGGTATTTATCGGTCAAATTTTCTATATAAAAGGTTAGTTGTGACCAATTTTCACTGTTGCTGTTGTTTTTGGATGGGGGGATATAGACATTTACAAGTAGCAAAGTATCGTCTTTTTGGGTTAAAAGTAGGGCTTGTGCAAGTGGCAAGCATTTTTCTAACTGCTTGATTTCAAACCCTAAGTTGTCTTTGATCATACAACAGAACCCTGCTTTCGGCCGGCCCTTCGTGTTCGTTTTCAAACTGACAATAACAACAACAACATTTTTATTATTTGCACCCTGCCCATCTGTCTGAGTTGTCCCAGCTACTCTGCGCAGTTTCCAGCATATACAAAAACATTAAACATTGAAAACCCTATAGAAAACCCTATATAGCTGCTAAATGTTGCTAAAGAAAGGCAGACAACCTAACTTGTGAGAAACACAAATGGAAGAAGAAGAAGAAGAAGAAGAAGAAGAAGAAGAAGAAGAAGAAGAAGAAGAAGAAGAGGAGGAGGAGGAGGAGGAGTAGTAGTAGTAGTAGTAGTAGTTTGGATTTGACATCCCGCTTTATCACTTCCCTCAGGAGTCTCAAAGCGGCTAACATTCTCCTTTCCCTTCCTCCCCCACAACAGACACTCTGTGAGGTGAGTGGGGCTGAGAGACTTCAGAGAAATGTGACTAGCCCAAGGTCACCCAGCAGCTGCATGTGGAGGAGCGGAGACGCGAACCCGGTTCCCCAGATTACAAGACTACCGCTCTTAACCACTGCACCACACTGGCTCCCATAGACTCAAGGTATTAAATGAACTGGCAATAATGTTAGCAGTGAAGGAGAAAAGAATACCTGCCATGGCTGTACCCTTTGGAAGACCAAGTCGCTTCCACCTCCCCTCACCATCCGCCGGGATCTGGATGCAAATGTAGCCCTTAAGGCAAGCACCAGAGCCCGGACCAAACTGTAAATCAGGTAGCTGTCCAGGGTCAAGCTGTCTCCATCAACCTCCTGATAAATGCTCTCCTTCTTCTCGACGCATCTCATTTGACCTCTTGCCGTCAACGCATGCTTCAAATGAAAGCAACGAAATCCTTTCTTATCAAACCGCGGTTTGACGTTTTCATACCTCGTCCCCTTTTTGAACTGCATTAGGAAGGCCAATGAAGTGTGGATGTTTTGCATCTCAAACATGCGGTAAAGAGCACTCAGGTTGATGTCCTGCAAAGCCGTCATGATCCAGACTTTACCTGCTGTGGGCTGCTTGCTCCTCACAGCCCGGAATACGACGTAAGCTAAACCGAAAACAGATTGAGAGTCCCCAGAGAAAATGGCGACGTTGACTTGCCTCTGCACGAGGAACGCCATCATGGGGGAAATATTTCTGTACAAAACGAGTGCTGGGATTTTTTCTGAGAAGGCCACGCAGATCCCCTCCATCGCCAGCACTTCTGTCAAAGTCCTCATGAGCCTCTCTCCATTGTCATTTTCTGGAACGACGAGGCCGACCCACCTCCACCCAAAATGCTGCAGAAGTTTGGCAATGCCCAAGTACTTGGTCTCAGCGCTTGGGACCATCCGGTAGACAAAAGGGAGCTGAGATTTGTCTTTCAGAGCAGGAGAAACAAAATCGTAACTGACCTGTGGAGAAAAGGAAGGTTTTGAATCTCAGGATAAAGCTGAGGTGCTTGCAAACCTAAAACATCACAACTAGCTATTGAAATGGCTGTTGTCATTTATTGTGTGTGTGTGATTTTGCAATAAAAATCCTAGACTATGCATTAACATCTGCTTCACATGTGGTTATACTTTTTAAAAAAGCAGCCTTAGAAATACAGGGTGTCAGTACATAATCTGCTCAATCAGTTCTGGAAGTCCGTTCGACTTCCAAAACGCTTGCAAACCAAGGTGTGGCTTCTGATTGGATGATTGGCCCCAGAAACAATGGCAGCAGCCAAAATGGACGCACGGCTTCCGAAAAAACGTTCTTAAACCGGAACACTTACTTCGGTTTTGCTGTGTTTGGGAGCTGATTTGTTTGTCAACTAAGCCGTTCAGGAACCAAGGTATCACTGTACCAGCCACACTTCCCATTTCCTACCTGTGGGGTTTTGTAGATGCTCAACATATTTGAAATCTGGCCAGAGATTTCAGAGTCAGCCCCTTCGAGGACAGCCAAGAGGTTATTCCGCCTTCCGCAGCAGTAGTTTGGGATGTTTGCTTGCCCAGTAGAGAGAAGGTCTATTGTAGCATCATAAGTCGTCCTTGCATCGAAGTAGTTTTCGTAGATGTTGTAGCCCAGAGTGACGTTGAGCAAGAGCCCAGGATCCCTGCTGACTCTCTGAGTGGCAAATATGAAGGGCAGGAGCTGCCTGAACTGCACGTTGGATAACCTGCAACAAAATTTGTGTCCCACGTTTAACGACCATCCAGCTAGATGAATACCCACAGCATTCAGCATGGCTCTGACTGTTAACTGCCCCTCTCTTTGCTGGGGTTTCAAGCTCATTCTGTCTGTGACATCATACACTGATGTCAAAATGATACATCTGCATTCATCCAGGGTAACGTCACTGGCCAATAAACTCCAGCAACTAGGTCACCAGCAACCTGGCTGTGGTGATCACACAGGCCCCCTGGATGTTTCACGGTCTATTGACCCTGTGCCACCACTGCGGTTGCTTCCTTCGCTGCCACCTCCCCGCTTCTCACAGGGACACACAGCATCCAGACAGTTGTTAACATAAACAAATAATCAAGTTTGTTTTTAAGTGCAGGAATAAGCGTATGGTTTCGGTTTATTTTTCTCTCATCAGTTTCTTAAATCTTAGTTCCTACAACTACAAACTGAATTATTCCCAACTATCTATCTAACATCACTACTGGGAAAACCATGGCTTTAACTATACGGACCTTTATTGGCAAGGTGACGTCTCTACTTCTCAAGATGCTGTCTAGGCCTGTCATTGCCCTTCTCCCAAGAAGCAGGCGTCTTTTAATTTCGTGGCTGCTGTCACCATCTGCAGTGATCATGGAGCCCAAGAAAGTAAAATCTCTCACTGCCTCCATTTCTTCCCCTTCTATTTGCCAGGAGGTGATGGGACCAGTGGCCATGATCTTCGTTTTTTTGATGTTGAAGTGAGAGTTGGACCATAAAGAAGGCTGATCGCCGAAGAATTGATGCTTTTGAATTTTGGTGCTGGAGGAGACTCTTGAGAGTCCCATGGACTGCAAGAAGATCAAACGCATCCATTCTTAAGGAAATCAGCCCTGAGTGCTCACTGGAAGGACAGATCATGAAGCTGAGGCTCCAGTACTTTGGCCACCTCATGAGAAGAGAAGACTCCCTGGAGAAGACACTGATGCTGGGAAAGATGGAGGGCACAAGGAGAAGGGGGCGACAGAGGACGAGATGGTTGGATAGTGTTTTCGAGGTTACCAGCATGAGTCTGACCAAACTGCGGGAGGTAGTGGAGGACAGAGGTGCCTGGCGTGCTCTGGTCCATGGGGTCACGAAGAGTCGGACACGACTAAACGACTAAACAACAACAATCTATCTAACTCCCTAACAATTCCTCTCACTCTCTCACAATGCAGCTCAACCAACCCACTGCGTATTCCACCCTCTTCCTTCTCCAACACCCAAGCCTCAACCCCCAACTGACAAACCTCAACTCCCAACTCCCAAACCTCAACCGACAACCCCCAGACCTCAATTGACAACCCCCACTCTATCTTTTACTCCCCCCTTGCATTCTCACTGGCCAATCACATCACACCAATTTTAACCCTTCCCTTGACACATCCTAGGGGGCATAAGCCACACTGGCTCTCCAGCAAATTTAATGTTTTAGTTCATAGCCTGAGCATGAAGAAGAACATGGAGATCATCAGGGGGGTTAGGCTGAGTGTTCACCAATGTGCGGATATCCAGCTGTACCTCTCTTTTAAATCGGAACCAGTGAAGGAGGTAAATTTCCTGTGTGAGTATCTGGAGGTGGTGGTGGCACCCGCCCTGTGGAACACCCTCCCATCAGATGTCAAGGAAATAAACAACTATCCGACTTTTAGAAGACATCTGAAGGCAGCCCTGTTTAGGGAATCTTTCAATATTTGATGAATTATTGTATTTTAATATTTTGCTGGAAGCCGCCTAGAGTGGCTGGGGATGTTGGAATCCATGGCTTATGTGCAGCTTTGCAAGTTAGCAATTAGTGTCTCCACAGCCTGGGAAGACAGAGCATGAAAGGAATCTGCCTAGAGATAAGGAGACCCAGTAACAGCTCTGTGATTGGCTGAGGTCCCTCAGATAGGCAGCATGACCTATGACACTGAGTGGTTAGTGTTGGTGAGTGTTGAGTTGGTTAGTGTTGAGGAGTTGCTGAGAGTGAAGAAGTTGTGTTGTAAATAGTGACTTGTAGATAGACTTGTATGTTTGCTGCTGTGTATAATAAACTACAAGAATCAAAACAATTTTTTCTTCTTCTTCCAGTAGCACCTTAAAGACCAACTAAGTTAGTTCTTGGTATGAGCTTTCGTGTGCATGCACACTTCTTCAGATACACAGTGTGTATCTACACAAAAGCTCATACCAAGAACTAACTTAGTTGGTCTTTAAGGTGCTACTGGAAGAAAAAAAATTTTTTGTTTTGACTATGGCAGACCAACACAGCTACCTATCTGTAACTACAAGAATCAAGTTGCTAGTCGTCAGCTTTGTTCCTGATCGTCGTCCTGCCTGGGAAATCTCAAGAGTTGCCTAAGAAACGCTGCAGTACTCTGCTATACTCTGCTAAGCTGTGCAACAGGCAAAAGCACTTCAAAAGTTCATCAGGGGAAACCCAGCCAGCTGGAAAGGGTATAAATCATATATCATCATCATTATTCAATGACAACATCAGTCAGTGAAGCGACATATATTGTATGCCATATGAGTCCGATTGATCGACTGAGTTTACTTCTGCACTGCTATTTTTCTAGAAAAAGAGGTGTCGTCAGTCACCATGAACGCCTCCCTCATTATCTTATAATGGCAATGGCACCCACCTGAGAGGAGCCGTGACTGAGTTCCGGCAAGTTCCGGCTGATAAAAATACCATGTTTATATGTCATTTTCCCACAATGAGCTGTGCCCAAAGCTGCTTACAGCCAACACTCAAAACGTCAAAATACAAATATATACAAAATACAGAGCATGCCAGCAAATTCAAAAACTGCCAAAAAATTGAAGGATTTTGAAGAGATAAGGGATTTACTAACTGATTGGTGACAATTTCATCAATTAAATGATATTTTCAAGACAGATAAAAAGAGGGGTTTCAGTCATGAGACCTCAGGATTTGAAAAAGATTTGTTAGAAAATAAAATAAAAATACTGTTGAAAATGTATGAATTGCTTTTGGAATGGAATACAAAGGATGAACAAGTTAAATCTGTAATGATACACTGAGTAAGGGATTTGGGACACAATATCCAACTTTCAGATTGGGAAAGGTTATGGAAAACTGATTTGAAATTCTCAGTGTGTTGTACACTGAAAGAAAACTATATGAAAATGATTTACAGATGGTATTTGACTCCCTGTAAGTTAGCAAAATTGTATAAGACAGGTACAAATATCTGTTGGAAATGTAAAGAAAAAGAAGGCACCTTTTATCATATGTGGTGGTCTTGTGAGGTAATAAAGGCATTCTGGGAAATGAAAAATTCCAACCCCTTGCTGTGCAATTTTTACATTTTTAAATTTTTGTTTTGTGGTGTTTTTTAAAGCTGTGAACCACCCTAAGATCTTCAGGCGAAGGCTGGGCATACAAATTTAAGTAAAAGTAACGATGATGATGAAGATGATGATATTTTGATTTAGGTATTTTGTGGTTTTAGTATATTCTGATTTTAACCTGTGAACCGCCCTGAGACCTGCGGGCATAGGGTGGTATATTATTATTATTATTATTATTATTATTATTATTATTATTAATAATAATAATAATAATAATAAACAACTTTCTGCCAAAAGAGGGGATAATGTTCAGTTTTAGGACTAGAAAAAGAGAGACTGGGGCACAATTGGGACATACGAAATCAGAATCAGCAGGAATTGCAACAAATCCACCACTGCCCCTTAATTAAAGGTAAAGATACCCCTGACCGTTAGGTCTAGTCACAAATGACTCTGGGGTTGTGCGCTCATCTCACTCTATAGGCTGAGGGAGCTGGCGTTTGTCCGCAGACAGCTTCCGGGGTCTTGTGGCTAGCATGACTAAGCCACTTCTGGCGAACAAGAGCAGTGCACGGCAACGCCATTTACCTTCCTTCCAGAGTGGTACCTATTTATCTACTTGCACTTTGACATGCTTTCGAACTGCTACATTGGCAGGAGCTGGGACCAAGCAATGGGAGCTCACCCCATCGCGGGGATTCGAACCGCCAACCTTCTGACCGGCAAGCCCTAGGCTCTGTGGTTTAGACCACAGTGCCACCCGCGTCCCTGCCATTACTTACGCCCCTTAATTACTTACGGGTAATATCTCGTAGAGGGAGTCTTGGAGAACTTGATCGGGAGTAGAATGACATTGGTGGCAGATACAACCCCACTAATGATGTAGTCTGCTGCTCTGTAATAATTCAAGGGGTCTGTCTGGTTGTTTATGAAATTCAAGGGGCATTTTGCCACTGGCATCTCACAGGTTGTCCTGGAAAAAAGTATCACCATCAGCACAATCTGGATATACCTGCCACAGCTGCTGCCTCTGGGGCTGTTCTCCATGCTCATGAGAGCAAGGCTGAGACTGCAATGAATCACAGAGGGAATCTAGTCATGGCTACAGTGCCACATAGGAGGCCTTAACCTGACTCAGCCCCCTGCTCCCCACCCCTTCCTAATTGTCACCCAAGGCTCTCGGTGGTGCAGGAGGTATTTATGCTGCAGGGTTGTTGCTGCAAGAAGTTTCACCTCCTTGCTCTCAATTCCAATGTTTCTGTTATTGCTCTAAATTGTGATCTTTGGGAATGCCCTTGAGCATTGGCAAGGCGATGGAGAATAAATCACTACAATTTTGATAACTAGCATGGGATGCACCACCTCTGCAGCCTCCTGGACTTTCTGGGCGGGTTCAGTTGTGGAACTTGGGGGGAGGAATCCTGCCCCCCAACGTCTCCCATATTGGGATAGGTCAGAGGGGCAGGCTGGGCCTTTAATCAAGAAATCTTCCAAAATCATCCATCTTCCATCATTATTTCTATGAATTATTATCCATGCCCCAGTGACATTACAAGAGAGGAATGGAATGAAACCTTCCCACTGGCAGAGTCCCTGCCTGCCCCAAATCACAGCCAAAGGTCTCAATGTGCAGGAGGCATTTCAGGCATGTGAAATGGAGTTGCATCATGCTGCCTCATTTTTGATATTACTGTGATTTGTCTCCAAGTGAAGTTTTGACCAGAAAAAGAGTAATAAATAACTGTGATTTATTTACTTTTAATTATAATTAAGAGCTCTGCACTTTCATGGATTCTCCGTGTTGTTGGGATACCGCCAGGGAGGCAAAGTCCATCATAGCCCCCAAGCCGGCTGCCGGACGATCCATCGACCTCCCGTAGACAGGCAGTATCAGCAATTAGCGACACGAAGCCTCAGAAATGGTATTGCCACATTCTTAGGCTGGTGCACACTCTATCAGCAGAATTCACACAGCGAGAGATGCACAGCAGGAGAGCATATTTACAGTTTATTCAGCGTGGGTCAGAACAAAGAAAAACATGACCGCCTGCATCGGTATGCTCAGGCAACAAAGCAGGCCGATGCAGGCGGTCATGTTTTTCTTGGGGTACGAAAAAGGTGCATACAGGGTATGGATGACTAACTCTAAATCCATAAAGTTCACAAGGAGTGTTGAGTACAATCCTAAGTGGGGGGAAAATGTGGGAATTTTCCAGAGTTACCCAGAGGAAGATGTAGGTGATGTGAAAAAAGCAGAGTGGCGCAGCGGAAGCGTTCTGGGCCCATAACCTGTGGTGTGGTAATCCTGTCCTGGTACCTGTGAAAAACCTCTGGCAACCAGTCTCATTCCTGGGAGCAGCTGCAAAGTTGGAGGAAAACATGTTGGTGGAAACACGGATTCTGACAAGGGTCAGGGAGGGGAAAGGTGAGATTGGTCTGACCTTTAGTGGAGAATGGTGGTTGTGGTGGTGATTTTATTATTTGTAGCCTGCCCATCTGACTGCGTTGCCCCAGCCACTCTGGTCGGCATCCAGCATAGAGCCGTGCCTTGGAAGTCAAACGGAATCCGTTCCAGAAGTTCGTTCGACTTCCAAAATGTTCAGAAACCAAAGTGCTGCTTCTGATTGGCTGCAGGAAGCTCCTGCAGCCAATTGGAAGCCACGGAAGCCCCGTTGGATGTTCGGCTTCCAGAAATTGTTCGAAAACTGGAACACTCACTCCCGGGTTTCGATCATTCGGGAGCTGATTTGTTCAGGAGCCAAGGAGTTTGAGATCCAAGGTACGGCTATAGTCAAAAGCCTGATAAAACATTCAACATTAAAAAGCTTCACCATGTGATATGCCAGGATCAATCTATTCATTCAGGCTGTATATGTGACCTACCACACATTGCTGAGCATCATTAAAATGTGAAACTGAGTCACCAAGAACAATATCAGTCACCTCAGGGAAGCAGTGGTGGCTCAAGATCTGCAGCTGAGATTGCAAGATAGGGTAGCTGCAGAGGTGAGACGGCTTCGTCTGTAACCTGAGATGTGAGATGTTATTCGATGGAGCTGGGGATACGGGCTGATGTAGGAACATAAGAAGAGCCTGCTGGATCTGGCCAGCAGCTTCAGGTTTAAGGTGCTGGTTTTGACCTTTAAAGCCCTATGTGGCCCAGGACCCACGTACCTACGGGACCGCCTCTCCCGGTACACTTGGTGGAGGACCTTAAGGTCCACAAATGACAACATTTTGGAGGTCCCAAGTCACAAGGTGGTTAGATTGGTCTCAACTAGGGCCAGGGCCTTTTCAGTACTGGCCCCGACTTGGTGGGATGCTCTGTCACAAGAGACCAGGGCCCTGTGGGACTTGACATCTTTCTGCAAGGCCTGTGAGACAGAGCTTTTCCGCCTGGCCTTCGGTTTGGACTCAGTCTGGCCCTTATGTTTCCCTCCCCTTATGGTCTTGATTTATCAGCTACTTTTAAAATGAGGGTGCATTATAAATTGCATTTTAACCTGTATTTTAAATTGGTCCGCCCCCCATTATGTTTTTATTGTAATTTTACCAGTGTTAGCTGCCCTGAGCCCTGCTCTGGCCTGGGAGGGTGGGGTATACATACATACATACATACATACATACATACATACATATCATTGAGTATTCTAACCCACAATAATACTACAACCAGACGTAACACGGACACTGGCACCAGAGCCTGCAATAAACCCAGATGCCAACTTTGCTGCCACATACACCCGGACAACACCATTACTGGCCCCAACAACATCACACATACCATCTCGGGAGTATTTAATTGCTCATCGTCTAACATTGTATATGCCATCAAATGCCAACAGTGTCCTTCAGCTCTCTATATTGGACAAACAGGCCAAACCTTACGCCAAAGAATAAACAGACATAAATCGGACATCAAGAATCACAAGACAGAGAAACCTGTAGGAGAACACTTCAATCTCCCAGGACATTCTATACAAGATCTCAAAGTAGCTGTTTTACTACAAAGGAATTTCAGAAATAGACTGGAAAGAGAAGCTGCTGAATTGCAACTCATTACCAAACTTAAAACCATGGAGAGACCTGGTCTGAACAAAGACATTGGATTCTTATCTCATTATACATGACAAAGCCATTTTTCACCTTCTCACCCCTTGCTTTTTCCTGTAAGACCTATTGCAGTCGTTAAGAGTCGTCAACAGGCTCATCACAGCTATCTGCCAATCACCCATTCCCACCACCCTTCTGAGTAATACCCCTCCCCACCTTCTCACTATATAGAAGGATCTGGCAACTTCTGTTTCAGTGTATCTGAAGAAGTATGCATGCACACGAAAGCTCATACCAAGAACTAACTTAGTTGGTCTTTAAGGTGCTACTAGAAGGAAAAAAATTTTTTGTTTTGACTATGGCAGACCAACACGGCTACCTTTCTGTAATTGAGTATTCTGTTGCCACACCTGTGGGAAGCAGGGACTGAGCCCAAAACCACCCCTGCCTCCTGCTGTCTGTCTAAGACCATGGAGGCAAAGCAGAGGAACTTAGCATAGGTGCCAATTGTAGGAGTCTGTGGTCCCTTGCCCCCTAATAAATTTCTTCTAGGGGGTCAGTCCCCTCAATATTTTTTTCCCCATCATCCACCCACCCGCCTGACTTCCCACCTGCCTCCCTCCCTCCCTCAGTCTCAAGAGCGCCCCCTTGCCGCCATGATTAAGGGGGGCGCCGCCGCACAACATACACAAGGATCAAGCTTACATTGCACAATCTGCAATGCTGACATGCCACCCGAATGCCACATGGGCTGCTCACTTAAGGTGAGCATGTCTCATGGCATTTGCTCACATCCGCTGTGGATTTTGGGGGTGTTGTGGTCCCCTCCTTGAATTTTTTGGGGGGGCTTCAGCTAAGGCTTACACAAAACAATGACTTGGTACCTAAATACCAACTGACTGTTGTGGCGTTTGCCCGTTCTTTTGGAAATGTCTGTACAGGGGGAGAGAAAGGGTTAATAGGTAGACCAATAGAAAAGCCAGAGGCGGAGCCTACATGATTATAAAAGGGCTTAGCCCAAGGTTGAATTAGTTGGTTGGTTGGTTGGTTGGTTGGTTAGGAAAGGCAGTTGGGAAAGCAGTTGGCAGACAGTTGGAAACAGAGAGACAGTGCAGTTGGTTCTTTAGTGAGGGGAGGTAGAAGAGTTAGAGACAGGATAAAACAAGACTAAGAAGGTAAAGAATAACAACGTTTTGAATGCACTTAAAGTTTATTTGTGTTTGCTTTAAAAAGTCAATCCTTTATTAGGCATAGCAAACCACAAATTATCAAACAAACACCGTATACAAATTGTGCAAAATACGAGCTCAGCATAACAAGGTTTGTCCCAGTCAGATCTTTAACTCCAGAGAAAATCAATTTGCATAAATAATACAATATAACACTACCACATCAGCCTAACCCCCCTGATGATCTCCATATTCTTCTTCGTAGATCACTGCCAGTTTTTAATTCTGTAAGTAGATTGCAGTCTCTTGGGAGTGGGCCACCCCTTTTTACACCAATCCTCATCATGCCCTGATTTCTGGAAAGGATTGCATTTTGTGAAATATTTTCTACGTTCACACTTTATCAGAGGCCAACTATTAATGTCTGCTTAATCAAGTGAGAGATCTGAAACATACCACACAGTTTGTTGCATATTTGATACCTACAAAATATTAAATCAATAAAACCTGTGGGCATTCCATGGTTACCGGCTTCGGCTGGGGAGGGCGGGATATAAATAAAATTTATTATTATTGTTGTTGTTGTTGTTGTTGATTACCATAGCCTCATCTTCATTGGCCATGACCTATAGCCTTTGGGACATTAGTAAAGGGAAGAGAAAATGTTTAAAATAGCAACTCATAATAATCACACACAAGTGAAATAGCTTTTTTTTATTACTTCTTTGCTGAACACAGGTGTGTAAGTTGGGGGGGGGGGGAAATCTACTAAGAATCAGATGCCATCTTTAGTTTTGTTGTCAGATTATCTTTTATATTCAAGTTAGGCCTGAGAATAATAATGTAGCACTTAGGAATGAAGATGCAGCCCAGCAGCCCAGCACTGGAGGCCAACATAGAGAAGACCTGCACGGCTACCATGTACTTCCCCTTGGTGCTCAGGTAAGTAGGCACAAAGGACACCCAAACATTGCAGAAGACCAACATGCTGAAGGTGATCAGCTTGGCTTCATTGAAGGCCCCAGGAAGTTTCCTAGCCAGGAAAGCCACCGTGAAGCAGATGGCAGCCAGAAAACCCATATAGCCAAGGGCAGTATAAAACATGGCAACAGACCCTTCATTGCATTGCAAGATGATCTCTCCAGGCTGAGAGTTCATGTCGGAATCTGGGAATGGGGGAAAGAACCCCAGCCAGATAGTGCTGATGAGAACTTGGACACTGGAACAGGAAATGACGATAGAGTTGGCCAAACTCTTCCCCAGCCATCTCCTCACTCTGTTCCCTGGCTTTGTGGCCAGGAAGGCCAGCACCACAGTGATGGTTTTTGCCAAGACAGAAGAGATGGCAACAGAGAAGATGATGCTGAAGGCCATTTGTTGAAAGAGGCAGGTCTCTTTCCTTGGCCGGCCAATGAAGAGGAAGGAGGTTAAATAGGAGAGAAGGAGAGAGACAAGGAGGATGTAGGAGAGGTCCCGGTTGTTGGCTTTGACTATGGGAGTTTCCTTGTATTTAATGAAAACTCCTAACACAAAGATGGTGGCTAAGCACAAGAATAGGGCAGAGGAAGTCAGGATTATTCCCAAGGGTTTTTCATAGGCCAGGAAGTTGATAA
Organism: Podarcis raffonei; assembly: GCF_027172205.1. Lineage (NCBI taxonomy): Eukaryota > Metazoa > Chordata > Lepidosauria > Squamata > Lacertidae > Podarcis > Podarcis raffonei. The sequence goes on from NC_070603.1 coordinate 122,810,081, forward strand.
TTTTGGGAACACATTTATCTTGATTCTTGTTTGGATGCTGGTCTTCTGGACATTTGGTGCAATGTTTTGCATCTGAAAAGAAGAACAATGACTTCAGCATCATTCATATGTGCACAATTACTCTGTTACATTCCACAAAAGACATGTTTTGTTGTGAAAATTTACATTCCAACTACATTTGAAAAATAGACTGATAGCCTGTTCTAGTCTCTGTAAGGCAGATGAATGTGTTAATTGAATTGCAAAGGGTTAGTGGATACATCAAAATGGCAACCAATCACACACTTGGGGTAATGGTAATGAGGATGATACAAAGAAATGACATTATGGTGCCTGGGACTTCTGGATCCTTAAACAGCCACCAGTCCACTCATAAGGCCATTTCTTTCAACTCCACAAAGGTCTAATTCGTCCAAAAATATTTAAATATAGTTTACCCATTCCTTAAAGGCTGCCCTTTCCTCTGGAGACACTTACCTTCTTGGGTAGAGATTGTCCCTTCCTTGCAAGGAGCACAATCATAGCAGCAAACCTGCTCTCCTTCCCGGATCACCTTGACATACCCTGGCTGACAGCTCTTGCTACATCTGGAATGAGGCACCATCTACTCATAGACAAAGGATCAATAGTGAGGGCTATTTCTATCTATGCAAAGTCACCAGAAGTAATAGGAAGGGAAAGTAAGGAGATTGCGGGAGGTATTTTCATCAGGACTGTGGTATCACAAGCAGTTTAGACCTTGATTTTGGCTAATTATATGTATAAAAATGCAGTTTAATGACTTCTCTGCAAGAGGCTGGTTCATTCAGTTTGCTGTTCTCAACCTAACCTGCTCCATGGTATTCTGAATTTCCTGACCTCATGGATCCATTATGAGAGCAGATCTTACTTGATCCCTGCCGCGTCTCTGTATTTGTTATTTCCTTCAAGTCTGTTAGGAACCTTAAGTAAAACTTAAGGTATTAGAAGATATCTGAAAAATCCATGTTGCTGATATGGAAACCACCCTCCAGCCTGTGTTCAAAACTGAAGCAGATTAGTTGTCAAAGAATTAACGATCAGGTTCCTTCTTCAGCATTACCTTTACTGGTCCATTGTATACTTATTTAATAATAAGAATAATTTTATTATTTGTACCCTGCCCATCTAACTGGGTTGCCCCAGCCACTCTAGGCAGCTTCCAGCGTATGTAAAAACATAATAAAACACTAAACTTCCCTAAACAGTAGAACCTCTACTTATAACCGCATCAGGTTACAAACCCTTCAGGTTACAAACTCTGCCAACCTGGAAGAGTTACCTCGAGTTGAGGACTTTGCCCCAGGATGAGAACGGAAATCATGTGCCGGCAGCGCAGCAGCAGCAAGAGGCCCCATTAGCGAAAGCACGCCTCTAGTTAAGAACAGTTTCAGGTTAAGAACAGACCTCTGGAACGAATTTGTTTGTAACCAGAGGCACCACTGTACAGGGCTGCCATCAAAACCAGTGGGCTTACTTCTGAACAGAGCTGCATAGGGAAATCTCCTGTGATGTAACCATGGTAAAAAATGAAAGGCAATCTTTAGTTCAGATATGTTGATCCAGAATTCTTTAATGTTTTGCTCTGCCCACCTTCAAGACCGATTCCACCCTCAGCCCTGCCTGCGGCTCCCTGAGAAATTCACCCTTCATTTCCCTCTGAGGGACTGTGACCCTTTGGAGAAAAAATGGTTGCCTGCCCATGATTTAACTTGTAGCTCAAAACAGAGGAGCTCTGATTTGGAATTGCTATGCGTCAGGGGCTCAGGAGCAGAAGCACAGGGGAGAGAGCAAATAGAGAGCGAAGGAGAGGAATCCGAGGGGAGCGTAGGGGAATATGACAGTGACCCGAGAGATTCCATGAGCTTCTCCAGCGAATCAGAAGATTCCCAGAAGGGGGCGCCGATGGTAAGGGCAAGGGGGGTCCCAGGGGGGACGCACCAGAAGCAAGGAGCCAGCGGGGACTCCCAAGGGAGCAGCGGAGGATCAGGACCAGCTCCCCCACCAGAGCGCAGTGGGGGGGAAGAGTCACATGAGTCAGGACCAGCGTCTCCTCCAGCGGGGAGAGAAGATGAGTCAGGGCTGACCACGCCCCCCATCGGAAAGTGGGGAAACGGAGGGGAGGTCAGGTCCAGCTAGCCTCCCCGAAGGAGGGAGCAGTGACAGCAGTGAAACGGTCAGAAGGAAAGTGGGAGGCTGGGCGCGCGCGCCAAGTTCAAATGTGCAGGAGCACGGGACAGCAGAAAACCCGGATTGGGAGCCAGGTCCTAAAGCCCGAAGGAGGGAGGGGGAAGAGTCAGGGGACTCAGTGTCAGAGGAGTCTAGGAAGGGTGAGACCCCGACTAGCAGGCGGACCCAGAGAAGGAAGGAACAGAGGAAGAGGTGGAGTAAGGCTAGAATCTTAAACTGGTGTCAGGGGGGAGGAGATTCAGACGGAGCTTCGGCGGTCTAAAGTTTGAGACGTAGTGTTGCACGCTGCGGCTGTGGAAGTGAACTAAACTTCAATAAAGACTTTTATACTAAACAACGAAGCAGCGTTGGTCTTATGTGAGCTGGGACCTCGGGCAGCGCTGACACTATGCTTTTTTGAGAATGAGTGAATATGGAAGAACCTTTCCTGAGTATTTTCAAAGCAATGATAGCTCTCTTTTTTTGAGGTCTAATCAAGAATACCAGAAGTATTGTTAGAACTCAACAGATGATCAAAAGAATAACATTAATTGAATGGCTCAACCCACCTTGTTAAACCAAGGAGGCCACACAATGGCATCCTGGTCGATGGTGACTTGTACGCCTTGGGATCCCCATTTCTCCACACGCCCAACTTTCCCTTCATGAAGGGAGTTATTGGGAAGAATCACAAAGTTCACAATATCAAAGTCAGCTGCCAGTTGCCCATTCTCATCCAAATAAACTCCGTCCACAGATGCATTATAAAATCTGACGTTTCTTAGGAAAGGGTGAAGCTAGAAGGACAGAGAAAATCCTGGCATTTATCAAAGTTGGTTTTTTTCTTTTTCTTTCCTTTCTTTTTTGTTTGAATAAACTTTATTAGAATTTTAAAGAGAGATACAAAGATTATTATCAAATATCACTTGATCCAAACTTAAATGTTAATGTAGCTAAAAAGACAGATCCAGACAAAAAGGAGAGGGGGGGGGGGGAGAAAGAAAAAGAAAGAAAGAAAGAAAGAAAGAGAGAGAAAGAGGTAGGATAGAAAGAAAAAGGATTAAAATAGACTCATGCTCTAAGACTCATGGCTGTTGTTGAAAATAACTTTTGTAAAAACACCAGAAGCCTTTTTATTAGGTATTTTAAGCCAAGATATACTGAAAGAAAAGAGGACTATTTTCATGTATGCCACTACAGCAGCGAGGACTTTATTTATGTATGCCACTACAGCAGCGAGAATGTTGATTGCACAAAACTGGAAGACTGGAGAAATACCAACTAAAGAACAGTGGCAAGAGAAGTTGATGAACTATGCAGAACTGGCAAAAATGACAGACAGATTAGGAGAAAAAGACAACAGTGACTTTGAAAAAGAATGGGAACCATTTATATTACACTTGCAGAAACAAAGAAAGTCTATAGACTTGATGGCAGGATTTAAATAATCATTCACATTGTTAGCATTAGAAATTGTGTAGAAGATAGAGAAATAATATGGTGTATTCATTGTTATTTTTAGGTTTTTAGGTTTGATATTATTGTATAAATATGTTATGAGTAGCTTTTTCTTTTAGGAGGTAGCAAGGTGGGTGAAAGGAGAAGCAAACCAGAAGCGGAAGTTGGGAGAAGCCTAGGAGGGGAGGGAGGAAGGAATGCATAGCAAATGTTATGAATATGAGATGTGTGTAATGAATGAAAAAGAAAAATGAATAAAATTAAAAAAAAAAAGATTCATGGATTAGGGTCATAGAATCATAGAGCTGGAAGACCCTGAAGATCATCTGGAACTAGCCCTCTGAAATACAGGTACCGTATATGCAGCTGTCCCTTACGGGGATTGAACCTGCAACCTTGGTGTTATCAGCACCATAGTGGCCACACAAGTTTTTGTTTTTTTTAAGTGGCCCCAATTTACTTGAGGTCTTGTGAAACGGGGCCCTCTTTCCAGCAGTGGAGCCTAGTGGAATGGACTCCTTTGGAAGGTGGTGGACACTCCTTCCTTGGATGTTTTTAAACAGAGGTTGGATAGCCATCTGTCATAGATGTTTTAGTTGAGATTCCTGCATTACAGGGGAATGTAGGAAGATGACTCCCAGGGGTCCCTTCTAGCACTACAATTCTATGATTCCATGTTTCTATGATAAATAGGCACCAGTAGAAGCTCACATGTTGCAGCCGAGGAGTCGGAGGAGTCAATGTGACCTCAGAATAGGTAAAATGTTGCCTCAGTTCTCCTTTAATTCTGAAAGCACCTCAGAGACTGGCTCCACGATAGTAAGCTGCCTTATACATAAGGAATCTCTTTTCTTATAACTTGTAGACATTGGTTTGAGTCCTACCCTCCAGAACAGGAGAAAACAAGCTTGTTCCTTCTTCTAAGATGTTTGAAGATGGCTCTCATATCTCCTCTCTGTCTCTTCTTTTCCAGGCTAAACATACCCAGTTTCTTCAAGCATTCCTCTACTGCTAATAAGCCCGGTATCCCCAATCTTATAATTGTTCATCTGGTTCTTCCTGCCTAAGTGCAGAACCTTACATTTGTCCCTATTGAAATTCATTTTGTTAGTTTGAACCCAGTTCTCCAATCTGTTAAGGTCATTTTGATTTCTGATTCTGACGTCTGTGGCATTCGCTACCCCTCCTAGTTTGGTATCATCAGCAAATTTGATGAGCACCCCCTCAATTCCTTCATGCAAGTCGTTTCTAAAGTTCAATTTGAACTTAGCCTGATCTTTTATTCCCCTTCCTTCCCTCCCCCTCCCCTTTTTATCCCGCTCTGGGATCCCACAGCTAATTCTCCCCTGGTCTCTCCGCTGGCCCAAATAGGACTAATTTAGCCAGCTAGCCCTGGTGATCATCTAATGATTATTGGATGGATTTCCCCCCTAAATTGATTTTTGAATTCAGAATTTATTGTTATTCATGTTTTATACTGTATTTTAAGCTGTTTTTTGCTGCATCAATTGTTTTAATTTTGTTGTTAACCGCCCTGAGCCCGGTTTTCTGAACTGGGGTATAAATAAGAATTTATTATTTATTATAAAGATGTTGAACAGCAACATTGTTCTTAGAGACCCCAAGGATTGGACCTGTTATATAAGTAAAATAACAGTTGCAGAGTGGAACTGCTTGGCAGTTCAAGTGGAACCATATACAGCCACGTCACTAGAATAAAAAGGAATACCTGCGATGACTGGATTCTTTCACCTTCCGATCTCTTTCTGCCCACCATCATCATCCACTTGGCTCTGGATGACTCTGCAGCATTTAAGGCATGTGCCAGAGCTCGGACAGTGTTGTAAATGCTGTAAGTGTCTTGAAAAAGGCTTCTTTCCAGGACATTTTGAGGGTAGCTCTTCAGGTTCTCCTTCGCAATGCATCGGTTCTGGCCTTTCACAGATAACACATGCTTTGAATATAAGCAATGATATCCATTCTCCCAGATTGTATTCATATCGACATTACCATGATATATAACTGGCAGGTTATCATCATGCTTCGATTTTTTTTTGGTCTGGATAAAAAGTGATAAATAACCATAGATGTGATTGTTCATAAGCATTGTGGGAGATAGGTTGGAGTTGAAGTACGACAAAGCTATTGTGACCCAAATTTTCCCTGTAATTGGAGTCAGGGTTGCACCCACCACGTCAATTGTTGTTAATACATCTACCAAAGACAGAGACTCCCCATAGTACAGAAATACATTGATTCTCCTGTCCATGGAAAACAAAATCTTGTGCAGGATCTTGTCAAGCAAATCGGGCACAATGAAATCCTCTCGTGACATTTTTTGTGAGAAGGCAACACAGACACTGCTCCGAATGAGAACAGGGGTCAAGGTGCTCAAAAACCTTTCTCCATTGTCCGTGTCAGGAGCAATGAGCCCGATCCACGTCCACCTGAAATGCAGAAGTAGACGAACAATCCCTTGGCTTGGGGGTTCTTCATTTGGGATCACCCGGTAGATGAAAGGGAACTGTGCTTTGCCAAGAGCATGATTAACGGAAATGTAACTTACCTAGTAAGGAAAGGAGAGATTGATGGGTTTCTTTTGCTTTCAGGGCAAGCGCTGATATTATCAATTAACTGGGAATTGTGTTCAGGAAGAGTCATGTCCTGCACATTTCTCTGTGTGCGTAGGGTGCTCCTAAGCAGCTGTTTAATAGATATTTCACATCTTCCGTGCGAGGTCAGTTCTACAGATTTCTTTTCCTGCCCTATATTTATCAGCCTTCAGCATAAGGTCCTACCACCTGCACTCATTTCACTTTCTGCTTCTCACCTGAGCACTGCGGAGAAGCTACCTGGTGCATTACATTTATATATGCCATTTTGAACTGTGATGATATCTCATAAAGTGGTTGGCGCTCACAATGGAAAAGGGATCTATTGGCAATGTGAGAAAGCACCACACTTTCCTGGGTATTTGGAGCAGCTCTGAAGCAGGGATCGCAACACTGATAGGTGATTTTGCAAGGGGAAAGTGCAAATGTGCCATCCCTCTACTTCTGCCAAATCAAAAAGGAAGGAAGGAGGAGAGGAGAGGAATAGATGCAGCTGGAAGAAGGCAGTCAAGATATAACCTTAATGGATCTGAAGAACTCTTCTTGGAAAATCTACTCCAAAATTATTGGTGCCAGACAGACCCCTAAAAGGTTGCATTTTTATCATGCCTTATTTTCCCTTGTACTTCCCCACTAAGCTACTAAGCAGTGTGGTTCTCATGAGTGTTCTGTTTATAGAAACATAGAATTGTAAGGGACTCCGAGAGTCATCTAGTCCAAGCTCCATGCAATGCACGGTCTCCCATCCCATTTGAAACCATACCGGGCCCTGCTTAGCTTTGCAAATGTGCTAGCAATGTTACTGCTGCACCGCTAGGATTGTTTCCCTTCTTACAAGGGTGCTCTGGTGAACTCTCCTTCTGGGACTTTTCTTCTCACAGCTGGACAAACCCTCCACTAAGGGTAGGAGAGCTTCCCTAACCACATGCCTGCTATTAACTGGAACAAGCGGCTGTGTGATTCCTCTGGTGGAAAGGGCAGCCCTTACTTCTCTGAACAATTCCTGTCATCCTGCAGTGCTTTCCTGCAGGCTGCCTATGCTTTTGTTTTCATACCTGGGGGATTTTGTAAATTCCCAGCGAACTTGAAATTTGGGCAGAGGTGTCCGAATCAAGCCCTTCAATGAAAACCAGGGGCTTGCTCTGTCTTCCGCAGTGGTAGTTTGGAACATTTGCCCTGCCAGGAGAGAGCAGATCTATCATCGCGTCGTAAGTCATTCTTGAATTGAAATAGTTCTCATAGAGGTCGTAGCCCAGGGTGACATTGGGCAAAATCCCAGGATCCTGATTTATCTCATGAATAGCAATCTGCAGGGACAGGAGATACCAGTAGGAGACATCAGTCCTACCATAAAACAATGTATTATTCTCATGTCATTCTCCATTCACTGAAATCATATCGAATCCCTGCTTTCTTAATCTTCAGCCTCTGGATTTTACTCAAATAATGACACCACAGCTTTCGCACAGATCTAAGCATGAAGCAAATCGCCATCACATAATCTGCCATAAGTGTGTTTGATACAAGGCAAACAGCTGCTTGCCACCAAAGCAGAGACAGACCAAAATCATCAAATTGTACACATGGAAAGGACTCCATCCCCCTAAAGTGCAGAAATCGAAACTAAAGCATCCATGACAGATGGCCAATACATTTGGGCACCTGAGCACTGTAAAGAGGGAGTAGGCAATATTCAAACATGTTAAGGAAATGTTTGTGGAATGGTGGGGCATTGGACAAAATCATAGCTGAGTAACAGCCTTATTCTGATTGCTTTTCAAGTGCTTACCGTATAACCACATTTTGTGGGGGCTTGCTAAAATTGTACGTTGACAGCATAGATTGCACTGTAGATATGAGCCCGCTTATGATGTGGTCTCCTGGCTTGTAATAGTTCAGCGCATCTGGAAAGTCCCTTCTCAGGTTCAATGAGCATTCTGCCTTCCGCATCCCAGAGGCAGCACTGGGTAGCAGCTGAAGGAACAGCAACAGCAGAAAGAGCATCACTCTGGGTCTGACGGCTGTCGTGGCCGCTATTGTCACTGCTCTAAACTTCATAAGCAGCTAATGAGAAGAAGCCCAAAGTCTCCAGCAAGACCCCAGTGACATTTCAAAACAGAGGGGCGATATGGGACCTCCACATTGGCAGAGTCCCTGCCTGCCACAAAAGCCCCCAGTGACACATGAGAAACTTAAATACAAACTTGTTGCTTGAAGTTGCCTCATCCTGCTCTCCACTCTGAGGTCTCTGTTATTGGTCTCAAAGGTGATGTTTGGCTGGTTGATCCTTTGGGTATTTGCAGCGGAAAGAGGAGTAAATCACTGTGATTCTGATAATTGCGAGGGGAAGCATCACCTCTTCCCTGTCAAGGACTATCTTGGTGGAGCTGGAGGAAGAGGTGCAGAAGGAAAACATGTTTGCAGGACCTCACTGATGTCACTCCATCTTCTGAGAAAGTTCAGGGAGGGGAAATTAACCCTGGAAAGTGGCCCTTTATTTGAGAACGGCCGTCTGATGAGCTCGGATCAAGCTATGCTTTTTGGATAGGCGTCACCACCACTTTTGAATTTGCAAACCAAAGAAACTGTCCTGTGGAACACCCCCCACCCCACAACTTGCTACCACATGATGCTTATTTCATTAGGTGAAAGATGAACATTAGAGTTTGTCCCTTATATTCCCAGAAAAATATTATAAGGGCAGTGGCAACTAAAAACGACCTAATCTCTATGTACACATCTACATGCGCCCCATTATATTTTAAACTTAGAGAGGCCTATGAACATATAACTTATTCTAATGAATTGAAACAACTTCGGAAAGCTTTTACAGAGTTACGTTTAAATACAATAAACTCTGCTTATAGAGATGGGAGACACAGAGGCATACCAATAATTGAACGTATTTGCATTAGGGGATGTCCTGAAGTAGAGGACCTTATGCATTATATCTTGCACTGCCCCTTATATAATAAAGCAAGAGAACGATTACGAGGCACTTGTTTAGCGAATGGCTGTGGGGCAAGTCTTGCTAGGCCACCAGAAAAGTGTTCGTGGTGCTAGGTATTTTCTTAGCACCAAACTCTGATGGAAATGCTGGTGATGCTTCAAATGCGAGAGGAAAAACCGCAAGCCCCACATCCTGGCTCCCTCCAGTTTGGGACAAACTGTGACACCCCACACCCACCAATAGTCTTTAAATACAGTAGTTTCTCTTTTTTTTGCATTCTCTTTATTAATTTTCATTACACACCAATACACACAAGACAAATTCATCACAAACAAAAAATAAACCAAACAACACGGCTATATAGAAAAAAAAGCAAAGAACAAAAAACAACATATAACTAATTGACTTCCCTCCACCTTGGTTTTGGGTTATATAATAAAGGATTTTTTCCGCAGTTTATCTTTAAGACTTCTGCATGTCGGAGGGTTATATTTAGCCTACTGTGATTTTTAGATTTTTTAAACCTGCTTCAATATATGTTATGAATTTATTCCATTCCTTAATAAACTTTGTTTCTTTCTGATCTCTGATTTTTTTGTGTTATTTTTGCCAATTCTAAGTATTCGAATAGTTTACTTTGCCAATCTCTTACCATTGGGATACTAATTGACTTCCAATTTTGTGCTATTAATATTCTAGCAGCTGTTGTTGCATACTGGAATAAAGTCTGGTCCTCTTTCTTAATTTCATTACCAATCATCCCCAGAAGGAAGTTTTCCGGTTTTTTAACAAAAGTGTATTTGAACATTTTTTTTTAATTCATTATAAACAAGCTCCCAAAACTTTTTAATTTTTTCGCAGGTCCACCACATGTGGTAGAAACTTCCTTCATTATTTTTGCCCTTCCAGCACATTTTGTCTCCAGTCTTATAATTTTTTTCTAATTTTGCAGGGGTGATGTACCATCTGTACATCATTTTTTCCATGTTTTCTCTTAGTGTGACACACGCTGTAAACTTCATATCTTTATTCCAAAGCTTTATCCAACTATCATATTCCAAATTATATCCCAGGTCTATCGCCCATTTCACCATGACTTCTTTTATCTCCTCATCCTTAGTATCCCATTCTAACAATTGGTTATACATTTTTGATAAAAGTTTTGAATTTCCTTTCAATATTTCTATCTGAAATTTGGATTTTTTTCGTTCATCCCAATCTTTTTATCTTCTGTCCACAGTGCGTTAATTTGATGGAATTGTAACCAACTCGTTAATTTATCTCCTAATTCTTCATAAGTTTTGATTTTCCAACCTTTCTCTGTTCTAACCAACAAGTCTTCATATGTCCATCTTTCACCTTCTATATTTACTTTTTTGGTTGTTAAAATATCTATTGGAGACAGCCACCAGGGAGTGTTTCTTTCAAGTAAATTTTGGTTTCTTTCCCATACCTCTATCAATGGTCCTCTGATAATATGATTGGAGAATCCTTTGTGTACTTTTACTTTGTTGTGCCACAAATATGCGTGCCATCCGAATCTGGTATTGAAGCCTTCTAGATCTAACAGGTCAGTATTTTTTTATGACAATCCATTCTTTAATCCAACAGAGGCATGAAGCCTCGTAGTACAGTTTCAAATTCGGTACAGCAAATCCTCCTCTTTCCCTTCTATCTGTAAGTAATTTGAATTTAATTCTAGGCCTTTTTCCCTGCCAAATGAATTTGGATAGAATTTTTTGCCAATCTTTAAAAACTGTGGTTCCCCTTATCACCGGAATATTTTGGAACAAAAATAGCAGCTTTGGAAGTATGTTCATCTTAATTGCAGCCATTCTTCCTGACCATGATAATTTCATCCTGTTCCAGATATCTAGGTCCCTTTTGATTTCTTTCCAAGTAACTAAATAATTATCCGCCATTAAATTTATATTCTTCATAGTTAGCCAAATTCCTAAGTATTTTGCTTTTTTTATCGCCTTAATTCCAATTTGTACCTCTAACTGATTTTTCACAACTTCTTCGATGTTTTTAGTCATCATTTTAGTTTTTGATTTGTTTAACTTAAAACCCGATAACTTTCCAAATTCTTCTAATAATTCTATTACCCTGTGTACACTTTTTTGTGGATCTTCTAATGATAGCATCAAATCATCAGCATATGCTTTCAATTTATATTCTTTTCCACCGATTTTAATTCCACGTACTTCTGGTGTTGTTCTTATCTTATTCGTGATAATTTCTAATACCATTATAAATAGAAGAGGAGACAGAGGGCATCCCTGTCTCGTGCCCTTTGAAATTTCAAAAGAGTCAGTTAAGTCATTATTGATGATTAATTTTGCTCTTTGGCTTGAGTAGATAGCTTTTATACCCTCCAAAAAGGAGCCCTCTATCCCTACTGTTTCCAAACACCCCAAAAGGAATTGCAAGGACACATTATCAAAAGCCTTTTCAGCATCAATAAAGATTATTGCCGCAGGGATATCATTCTTGCAGTCTAGATATTCAATAATATTTATTATGTGTCTTATATTATCTTTTAATTGTCTATTGGGTAAAAATCCAACTTGGTCTGTATGAATAAGGTTTGTTAAGCATTTCTTGAGACGATTGGCCATTACTTCTGCGAATATTTTATAATCGTTATTTAATAATGATATTGGTCTATAATTTTTCATGTCCAACTTATCTGTATCTGGCTTAGATATCAATGTAATATAGGCTTCCTTCCATGAGTCTGGTGTTTTACCTCCTCTTAAGATGTTATTTGCTACTTCGCATAGTACCGGGGCTAAGTATTCCTCTAAAACTTTATAGTATTTAGCAGATAAGCCATCAGGCCCTGGAGCTTTTCCCAGTTTCATTTTTTTTATCGACTCCTGTATTTCTTCCGTTTTTATAGGTTTATTTAATTGTATTTTCTCCTCTTCTGTTAATCCTTTCATTCTATTTTCTTCTAAGTACTTCTTTATTTCAATTATGTCTTCTTTTTTCCTTTTATATAGTTTTTCATAAAATTTAATAAAATTTTCCTTTATTTTCTTGGGGTCTTCCACAATTTGATCTTCTATTCTTATTTTATTGATCACATTTTGTTTTTTACTTTTTCGTAGTTGCCACGCTAATAGTTTCCCAGTTTTGTTTGGTGATTCAAAATATTTTTGTTTCCATACCTTAATTCTCCATTCTACTTCTTGACCTATTAAAATTGAATATTGCGTTTGAAGTATTCTGTAGGTTTGTTTGATCTGTTCCTTACTTGGGTTCATTATTAGTTTTCTTTCGCATTCTCTTAATTGATTAAGTATTTCTTCTTTTTTTTTGTTCTCTTAACTTTTTCCTGTAGCTATTCTGATTAATTAGGAATCCTCTTAGCACTGCCTTACTGGCATCCCAGACTGTATTAATATTTGTTTCTTTGTTCATATTCATGTCGAAATAATCTTTTAAAGTTCTTTTGGCCTTCTCAGTTATCTCCTCATTTTCAAAAAGGAATTCGTTCATTCTCCATCTGTATGTCCCTTGTATTCTACTTTTTAACTCCAAGGTTACTGAGCTGTGATCAGAAAGGGTTCTAGGTTGGATTTCACATTTCACTGCTCTTGTTGTTAATTCTCTTGAAACCCATATTTGGTCCAACCTAGCCCAGCTTTGGTGTGATTCTGAAAAGTGTGTAAATTGTTTTGTTATTGGATTTTTATGTCTCCAGATATCAATCAGATCTAAATTTTCCACCAGATTATTAAATGTTCTTGGTAACTTCCCTTGCTTGAATTTTCTTCTTTTCGTACTTCTATCTAATTCCGGTATTGGCACTGCGTTCAAGTCTCCGAGTAAGATCAACTTGTGATTCTCAAATTCTAATAACATTTGTTCCAATTTTTTAAAGAACTCTGCTTTATTTATATTTGGTGCGTAAACATTTATTACGTTAATCTTTTCTCCCTGGTGATTACCATATTTTTTGCACCATAACACTCACTTTTTTCCTCCTAGAAAGTAAGGGGAAATGTCTGTGCGTTTTATGGAGGGAATGCCTACGGGTGGCATGCCTACGGATTTTCCTCCTCTAAAAACTATGTGCGTGTTATGGTCGGGTGTGTGTTATAGAGCGAAAAATACGGTAATTTGTACTCCCGAAATTCTTCCTTCATCATCTCTACATGTTAATATTGGATCCCATTTCTCCTTCACATATATCACTACCCCTCTTTTTTTATTAGTATCTGAATTGACAAATTCTACCCCTAACCTTTTATTTGATAAAATATGTTTGTGGTTTTTTGCCACGTGTGTTTCCTGGTGACAAATCACATCATAATTTTTATTCTTTAACACCTTTTCGATTTTATTCCTTTTAGATTTTTCGTTTAGACCATTCACATTCCAAGACAGTACCTTTAGCGTCATTATACAGTTTAATTTTAATTTATATTCTAGTCGACCTCTTCTCCATTAATTCTTCCTCTTCCACCTCCTCTTCTTCTCCACCTACTGCTCCTTCCTCCTCCACATCCTCTTCTTCTTCCTCTCTCCCTCTCTTTTGTTTCTCTATGCTTTCTTCCTTCTTTTCCTTCTTTCCTTCTGTATATCTCCCTCCTCCTCCATACCTTTCTTCCACCTTTCCAAGATCTTTCTCATACCTTCTCAGGATTTTTTTCACTTCTTGTGTATCTGTCAGTCTGAATCTTTTATCTTTGTAATAGAAGGAGATTCCTTCAGGGAACTCCCATCTATATTGTATAGCATTTCTCTGTAAAACACTTACTATTTGTCTATATCCTTCTCTTTTACGCAACAGCCTAATTGGTATTTCTTTGAATATAATAATTGGCCTATTTTCAATTATTAATTTTTTTCTGTAGCTCGTTCTTAGTATTGTATTTTTCATCTCGATTGAATTAAAAATTACCAAGCAGTCACCGGGAAGTTTTTTTGATTTAAGCTGTTGGGATTTCACCCTAATTCTGAATGCATTTTCTACCGTGCAAGCTACTTCTTCTTCTCTTACTTCCAACCATTTTGCTAGTTCTTTTATCATCTTTTCTTTTACATTCTCGTTGGTTTCTTCTCCTACTCCTCTGAATTTTAAGTTAAGTTGTTTCTGTCGCATTTCTGTCATGGCTAAACTATCTTCAATTTGTTCTTGTGTTTTATTCAATTCTCTTATTTCCTCCTTCATTTTTTCTGTCTCCTTCTTGTGTTCCTTCAATTCTTTTTGAATTTTCTTATTTGATTCCTCTATTACTTTTAACCTGACTGATAAATCTTGTATTTTATTAGTAAGTTCTCCTACAGCTCCTTCGATTTTTTTATCTATCTGTTCCTGACCTCTCCTAATTTGTTTTCCATATGTAACTCACTCTGTTTGAATTCTTCTTTGATCTTTAGCCACAAAATGTCTAGGTCTTTAATTTCCTCCTGTCGTGAGGCCTTTCTGTCTCCAGGAGTCCCTCCTACCTTTTTCCCGTTTTTCCCTGACATTTTGTGATTATTTACACAATAGTCTGTGTTAATTTTCTCTCTCTCCCCTGAGGGGCGCACAATCTTTTTTGTTATTCTTATTTTTCTATGTCTTAACCACTCTCCTTTAATTTACCTTATTACACCCGTGCAATTTTGTTTTTCTTATTTTATATTCTTACAATTTCTTTTATATCACTTACTATTGTATTTCCTTGTTTTCAAACAGAGTATTACCTTTGAAGTCAATTAATTCAACTGTATCCTAAAGTACAGCCATAATATCTCCGAGTACCACCAATGTTTGCTACAAAATATGTACTATTATAATATACAGTTACAGATCCAGTTGAATAAGATAATGTCCAGAAATCAAAGAAAATAGTTTCACTTATAATCCCAGTATATCTCGACCTTGGTAAACTTAGAGTCTTGTTTATACACCTTAGTACCTTCCTTAGGCTCTTTTTTTTCTTCAAATGATTCCCTCCTCCTAGGGTATTATTAATAGTATATGACAATATAGTTTGTGTTTTCCCAAACCGTCCCTTAAAACATTAACACATTAAATACAGTAGTTTCCAATGACAAGACAGGATCAGGCCCTATGTAATTTGAGCTGAGTACTTTGAGAACGTTTCCTTCCCCTCCTAATCAAAGCTGCATATCAGAACTGAAGACAGAGCCCCCACAAATCTCTGGTAGTCTTTGTAGCTCTTTTCAGAAATGTAACGCTGTACTGTAGAATCCTCAGACTGATTTTATGATGACACTTTTCAAATGTGAGAGTATGGTAGGCCTTCAAGCTAGGAGACACCTTGATTTTGAGGGAAATAAAAAGACTTTGTTTTTCTGTCTTCTCCATACTGTTTGTCCTATTATGTCTTCTAACATCCCGGCAGTGATTGTGGTTTTCGAATAGAATTTGATATACTTTAATACTTAGTAAATGATAAAAAAACAATTCTGTGGGTAATTCCAACTGGTTAGGTTGATACTATTCTTTGAACCGCCCTGAAAGCCCTGGTATATAAACTCAATTAATAATAATAGTAGTAGTAGTAGTAATAATAATAAAGGTAAAGGTAAAGGGACCCCTGGCCATTAGGTTCAGTCGTGACCGACTCTGGGGTTGCGGCGCTCATCTTGCTTTATTGGCTGAGGGAGCCGGCGTACAGCTTCCGAGTGCTGAAAGTGGACCATCGGAGCGTGGCAAAGTACATCGGTGACCTGCTACGGCACCACCGTGTGCTTCTACAGGCTGCCTTCCGCATTGTGGATACTACGGAAGACTGTGACCTAGAAAACTCAGCAGCTGCGCCACTGCAGCTAATCGATGAGAGCGCTGCAACAGTAGAAGAGGCCTCCCTTTCAGGAGAGAAGCAGAAGTTCAGCAAGTGGAAACCTTTGCTCCCATCCTGCGTCTTGAACCCCGCAAAGAGGCTACGAACTCCTGAGCTAAGCCTTGAAGATTCTGCTATCACTAGGGATGAGCCCATTTTAGACAGTGAGATAGAGCAGTATATCCGGACTCCAGAAGAAAAGGAGATGTTTAACAAGGCTCAAGCGTGCCTGTGACCTCGAAACTGCAAGTGATTCAGACAGGCTTGCAAGCAATAGCCTTCTGATACATATTTTGCTCTAGGAGGCTTAGTTTGGTAAGAATAGAGTATACACTTCCAAAGTTAATGCTAAATACATTACTTCTGGTAAATGAGCCATCATGACCACTAGAGGATTGTGAAAATTTGTGTCCTTGGCTTTTTAGACTTGTCTACCTATGCACTGTCTGAAGCAAAGGGATTCCTAGGTTGCCAGATGTGCTTCCCGCCCCCCGCCCCCCCAGCTCTCCTGTCCCACTAAGAATCTCCTGCATCCTTCAGGCATGGCTCCTTCCACCCTACTGTGGTAATAATTAAAGACAGGTTTGGGTGGCCTGGATAACTTTGGTTACTGGTGGTTAGTAACCAGTTGGCGAGATTGTCTGATTATTTTCCTTCAACTCTGACAAGAGGTATAGGAAGTGACCACATTGCAGTGGTTTGCATGCTGTTTAGGACAACTTTTGGTGTAAAGATTGGCGTATCTCTGGGTGAGAAGTAGTATCCACTCTTGAAGGGTTGGGTGGAGGCAGTCAGCCAGCCTGAGCAACAAATACCTCTTTGAGTTGGTGTTTGACTTGAATGAATGTTTGTCTGGTCTACTTATGGTCCTCATAGTTAGGCATGAGAGAGTGGAAGAGAACTGTGAAAATCTAATTGTAGGTTGTTTCAGACATGCTTGCTTTAAACCTAGATCCAGAAGAAAAAGTTGTGGCTTTGCAAGCATCTCTTTATAGAACATGGTATGGTGGTTCCTGAACATCATACCCGTGTCACAAGATAGGTGGTGAGTCAGTCACTCTGATTAATGGAGCTGCTTAGTTAATTTTTGTCCCTACATGCACACGGTGAGGGGAGGGCGAGCGAGCGGGGGCCTCCCGCGGAGCTCCCGCTGCCAGGGGCAGTCTGCTTGCTGGGGCGTGGGGCACGTGCGCAGAGGGAGGGAGGGAGGGAGAGGGGGCTGGAGCCAGGCGCTGCCTAGAGAGTCCTCCTAAATATGACCCGTTGCATCTGATTTTCGCTCCTTCTTTATTTAGGGAGTCATAGCAGGACTTCTGAAGGAATGCGGATAAGGGTATGCTTTAACTTCGAAGGAGAGAGAGGAAATGCGCCAGAGTGTTGTGGTCAGTGTAGGATTAGCCGGGTTCAGTACTTTGTCCAGTTCCAGTTGCTGCATTTTAAGGAGGAGATAGACAAACTGGAGCAGGAATCTTTCTGGCTGTGGGGGGCGAAAAACGTTCACAATCTAAAATGTGATTTTTATGGCTTGGTGGAATGCAACCTTTGGATAAAACGTTGCTTTTGCATGGAAGCTGTGTGTCACAGAGGCCCCACTCTTTTTCCTGCCTGACTCCCGTATGCTTGGTGCTTTGTATATTTCACTGTACTACTAATACTATGATAATACTATAATGTAATTGGGATTAAAAAGGTGTTCTATTGAAAAGAGATGTTACTGATAGACAACGTGTTGTTTTCTTTTATAAGCATTTGCTGCTGTTAAAAGGTAAATTATAACATGAAGGGGGTGGTTTGCTGTTATGGAAAAATCTAGGTGTGAGGCTGCTCAGTCCCCCAGATCGTCAGGCAGAGCCCGCGGGTCCCTGCAGAATAAAGGAAGGAGTCCAGCCAACCAGAGCAAATAGCTGTAGACCAAAGTTTATTGTGCAATAGGTTCAAAGAGCAAATTTTGAACCCCGAGGATGGGGTTTAAAAACTTTCCCACCATATCCCAGAATACAGTTCGTACAGCATCATCACAACATCATTGCTACATCACTGACATGTCACAAAAGGGGAGGGGTTAACCTTGGCAAACATGTCCAGACAAGTCCTTGGTACATGGCAGGGCAAGACTCAGGTATAAGATTAGCATAGACAAATATGTCTTAAGTACCCACCACCCAAAAGTACAATAGAAGTTCCTTTGCATGTCTGGAGCCTGAGGTGAGTCAGGTGATGAGATTTGGCTTCCTTTGGCTAACAATGAGCCCAGCAATTGTCACCTCTGAGAACTTCCTGGAGTCCTTTTTCAAGGGGAAAATAGCTTTGGAATGGAGGAAACTGGGAAAGGAGATGATTTTATATTATTTTTAAAGCTAGGTAACTTCCCTGAGCTGTCAAGTTGAAAGGATACATTCAGGCATAATATTTGTAATATTTAACTTTAAAGATGTGCACCCCCCGTAATTTCCGTAACATTTGCTAAAACCCTACACCTTTCCTATTCACTTAACATGCAGCAACCTTGTTAAACTTGTGTTCAAAATGTTTCTGCCTGTCTTACGTTGCATCTGCAACTGACACGCAGGTTTTATTTTGTCCCTTTTTACAGACTGGGTGTGTCTTCAGAGAATGAAACCAAAGCCACTTCTGCTATTTCTGCACCTCCTTCTGCTTCCCTTTTCTCTCCTCCCTATCACTCTAATAAAAACAACCCTTTTATCTCTAAATTTGATCCAGAAGAGCAACCTCGGGACACTGATAGGTTTGCTAGTGACAACAATCCGTTCGCTACAAAATGGGGACAGACATCCAAGCAAGATACTGAATGCTTTATAGCTGCTACTTCTTCTGCTTCTGGAAATGAAAATAAACCAATTGCTCCTAAAAGGGAACAAGAATCCCAGACAGAAGATTCTTCAAACTCTGCTAAGTCTCCCCTGCCTGTTCCTGCAACTTCTGTTCTTGAGTTGAACCCTTCTGCTTTTCAGCTTTCTGATACTGATAATCCTCCCGTGTCTAAAGTGGGAGAGGACTCTGAAAGTTTTAACAGTCCTCCAGCATCTTTCTCTACTTCCTCCTTAGCAGGAAACCTTGATGATTCCAAGCACGTTCATGTTGTGCCTTCAGAGAAGCCCCAAAATGAAGGTTTAACTAATCAGAGAGATCCTGGCAATTTGATCCCTGGAGATCTGAATGTAAAACCCACCACCCTTTCTGTTATTCCAGAAGTGGGATTGGATGATGAGCAGCTGAGTGATTATCCCCAGGGTACTGAAAAGATTGCGGTTTCTGGAGATTTGTCCAGGAGTGGAGATGGTTCCTCAGAGTTACGGTCCTCCATTGAGGGAGGAGAGCTGACAGCAAATAAAAAGGTGACAGCAAATAAAAAGGCGAGATTTGATCCAGAAGAGCAACCTCGGGACACTGATAGGTTTGCTAGTGACAACAATCCGTTCACTACAAAATGGGGACAGAATCCCAAGCAAGATACAGAATGCCTTATAGCTACTTCTTCTGCTTCTGGGAATGAAAATAAACCATTTGCTCCTAAAAGGGAACAAGAATCCCAGATAGAGGATTCTTCAAACTCTGCTAAGTCTCCTCTGCCTAAAAAGGCGACTGGTGGGAGGCAGACTGTATCACTTCTCAGGAAGAAAAGTGCTCCTGATGATGGATTTGAACTAACCAAACCACTGGTTGCACCTTCAGCACTGGCCCTTGAAAATGCAAGCCATGGGAGATAGATTGAAACTACAGAGCTTTGAAAAATTAAAAAATAAAGTGCGTGATTGGCTCCATTATTATCAAATAATGGAGGCATATAATTTGGACAAAAAAAATTGGATTTCAGATGGAAAAATCAAAACTGGAAACACTGCTGTTAGATTCCAAAAGTAAGAATTTGTCAAGAATGTATAACTTGCTGTTGAAATGGAATACTCAGGATGAAACTGTGAAATCAGCTATGATTAAATGGGCACAAGATGTTGGACATAATATTATGATGGCTGACTGGGAACAGTTATGGACCACAGGTATTAAATTTACGGCATGTAATGCCTTAAGAGAGAATATAATGAAAATGATTTACAGGTGGTACATGACACCAGTCAAGCTTGCAAAAATCTACCATTTGCCTGATAATAAATGCTGGAAATGCAAAGAGTCTGAAGGTACATTCTTTCACCTTTGGTGGACGTGCCCAAGGATTAAGGCCTTTTGGGAGATGATTTATAATGAAATGAAAAAGGTATTTAAATATACCTTCCTGAAGAAACCAGAGGCCTTTCTTCTGGGCATAGTCGGCCAATTGGTGCCAAAGAAGGATAGAACTTTTTTTATGTATGCAACAACAGCAGCAATAATACTTATAGCAAAGCACTGGAAGACGCAAGATCTACCCACTCTGGAAGAATGGCAGACGAAGCTGATTGACTGTATGGGATTGGCAGAAATGACTGGCAGAATCCGCGACCAGGGAGAAGAGTCGGCAGAAGAAGATTGGAAGAAATTTAAGGATTATTTAAAGAAATATTGTAATATTACTGAATTTTGAAGGGAGTTGGATTGAAACCAATGGTTTTTAGCTGTTATGGTAAAAGAATATGGAAGAAATATGTTTTCTTTTTCTTTTGTTTTAATAAGGTTTAAGTTACAATAATTTAAGAAGCTGAATAGAAAATAAAGGGTTAATTAATTGTGAAGTTAGGAGATTACGATTTGTTGGATAAATAATTTGATCTAGAAAACAAGAAGGGGAGGTTCGAGGAAGTCAAAGGACGATGGTTTGGAAATTAGGATTTGGAAATTATGTGTTTTTAATATTGTCTCTTTTTTGTGTGTTTTTTTTATCTCTTTTTTCTTTGTTGTTTGCATAAAATGGAAAACCTTAATAAATACTTATATATATATAAAAAGAAAGCATATCAGCGCATGGAATGTGGATAAAATTTCTCTTGTAAATAAGTCAATAGTTATTATAGTTTTCATGTTCTGCCAAAATAAGTGAAAGCAGCAGTTGGATAAATGCTTAACTTTTTTTAAAAGCGGTGTTAGTTGTGATCACAAGTGCAGTGCAATTTACTGCGGCACAGGTTTTGTGTTACCTAGATTTCTGAATTGTTCCACGGGTGTAATTTAAGTAAAAAAGAAATCAAGGCAAACTTTTG
Organism: Podarcis raffonei; assembly: GCF_027172205.1. Taxonomy (NCBI): domain Eukaryota; kingdom Metazoa; phylum Chordata; class Lepidosauria; order Squamata; family Lacertidae; genus Podarcis; species Podarcis raffonei. Next base: position 122,831,250 of record NC_070603.1, read on the forward strand.
CAATAAACTTTGTTGAAAACTCTATTTTTTACACTTGCTAAACATCTGGGTAACTACACAAATACCCAAGGAACCAACCATATTTTATGGTGGGGGGGAGGAACAGATGTTTTGAACCATCAAGAGTGTCAGACTAGGATTCCACTCAGTGATGGGCCAGTCTCTTATCTCTATGTCTAACCTACTTCACAGGGTGGTAGTGAGGAAAATTTGGGGGGCATGTATTCAGGGTCCTTGAAGGGATATAAATAAATAGGTAAGTAAAACTTTTCATTTGAGAGCTTCTAAATCAGTCTTGAAGTGTAGAGAGGAGGGCAGAATAAATCTGTTTTAACAGTAAATATAAAATCTAAACTTGCACTAATAGAGGTACGTAGAAGAGGAAAATGTACTTTATTCTTTTTAGAAGCCAAAGCAGGAACATGTGTGCATGCGGTGCTTCATGCAAGACCAAAAGTAAAGGTAAAGGTAAAGGGACCCCTGACCATTAGGTCCAGTCGTGACCGACTCTGGGATTGCGGCGCTCATCTCACTTTATTGGCCAAGGGAGCCGGCGTACAGCTTCCAGGTCATGTGGCCAGCATGACTAAGCCACTTCTGGCGAAACCAGAGCAGCGCACGGAAATGCTGTTTACCTTCCCGCCGGAACGGTACCTATTTATCTACTTACGCTGTGTGCTTTCGAACTGCTAGGTGGGCAGGAGCAGGGACTGAGCACCGGGAGCTCACTCTGTCGTGGGGATTCGAACCACCGACCTTCTGATCGGCAAGTCCTAGGTTCTGTGGTTTAACCCACAGCACCACCCGCGTCCCTTCAGACCAAAAGGAGAACTGCACAAAATTGTTCAGGTACAAAGTACTATAGGATTGCCTGCAAAAAACCAGAGCATAACATCAAAGATCTTTGATAACCAAAATGAAGCCGATATAAAGGTTATTTAAGACATACTATATTTTAAAACCTAATTGGGTGGTCTGTTCCTTGAGTTAGGAAGCTTGTAAATTTATTGGCGGGATTAGACAAACTGCAAAGGGGTATAGTCGTTTGGCGACAGAAATGTGTTCAAGCGGCTCGTATTTTGTTAGCTAAAAAGTGGAAAACTCAAGAACTACCAACAGTAGAAGAATGGCAGATGAAGATAATGGATTTTTCGGAGCTAGCTGGCCTAACCAGAAGAGTCCGCGACCAGAAGGAGGAGGAATATCAGGAAAAATGGAATAAATTTAATGATTATTTAGCTAAATTTGTTAAGTTAACTAGCCGGAAATAGCTTCCAGATATTTAATGGGCTTAGGATTGTATTTATGTTAAGTGATAAAATAATATGTTTAATACTATAAGGAGATGATTTAAAGATGTTAATGTCTAAGTTATAGTTTATAAAAATTGGGATTTGGAAAACCATTATAAGGATATGCAATGAAATTCAACCAAGGGGAAACGAGGAAGTCGCTTTACAAAGTTAATAACTGTTATTTTTAATAAGGTTATGATTTATGTTAGTTATGTTAGTTATGTTTGTTTTGTGTGTTTGTTTGTCGATAATATTGTAAAAACCAATAAAATTTTTTGGGGGGAAAAGAAGAAGAAGATAACTTGCTTGTCAGAGTTATGGAGGAAACCCCTAACATTCTTCGAGCTCAAGCTCATGTGAATAAGAAAGCTGGAAAGATGTGAAGGAACCAATTTAACCTAATCAGTGGCTTTCTTACTCAAACTTTGGAAGTAGTGAATGTGGAAAAGCTGCTTGTGCCGAAAGAGATTATTATTTACTTGTCTTAGGATAGAGTATGGAAGTGAGAGCTGGACCATAAAGAAGGCTGATCGCCGAAGAATTGATGCTTTTGAATTATGGTGCTGGAGGAGACTCTTGAGAGTCCCATGGACTGCAAGACAAGAAGATCAAACCTCTCCATTCTGAAGGAAATCAGCCCTGAGTGCTCACTGGAAGGACAGATCGTGAAGCTGAGGCTCCAATACTTTGGCCACCTCATGAGAAGAGAAGACTCCCTGGAAAAGACCCTGATGTTGGGAAAGATGGAGGGCACAAGGAGAAGGGGACGACAGAGGACGAGATGGTTGGACAGTGCTCTCGAAGCAATGAACATGAGTTTGACCAAACTGCGGGAGGCAGTGGAAGACAGAAGTGCCTGGCGTGCTCTGGTCCATTGGGTCACGAAGAGTCGGACACGACTAAATGACTAAACAACAACAAAGGATAGAGTTCTTACCTTGGAGACTGCCTTATATAATCTACAAAGTCAATAGTGTTAAAAAAACACCTTTTACCTTTTAGTACATTGTACATGTTTTGCTGCTCCACAGGTGAAAGGCCTGAAATTTTGGGACTGTGGAAGGAGTTGTGAGCCAGATTTTATCTGTGAATAAGCTCCAAGGGGCGCATTTTTAAGGGTTTAGTCAAAAAATGAACACTTCTCTGTAGTTTTTCAACTTCTGATTTCTTTACTCTTTTAGGATATTAAGTTTTAGTGTAATATAAGCAACCATATTTACATTAGATATACTAGATGAATAAATATTTATGAAGTACCTTGTTTGGATTTGAGTTCCTGGGAAATAAGCACTTCCACCTGAAAGCTGGTTGCCTCTCTGCTTACAAGCAGCCCAGTCCTTTAGGAATTTATGTTCTTCTAGCTCCACTGAATCAGTAATTATTAAGAAAACAGCTCATTCATTTGGGTGGGGCCTAAGCTGTGAAGGTTTCCTGCCAATTGTGCAAAATTGCCTGCATTTGCCCTTGGGAAGTGAGGACGATCCATAGTTAAGAAATAAAAAGTGATGGTTGTTCGAGCAAACCCTGCTGGAGTGCCGTGATACCACTATCAAAATGAAATGTCATTTGAGTAAGAGGAGGTTAGCTTCTAAGCACTAAACTGACTTCTGTGTCTTATGGTGGTCAGTACAGGACGTATTAAACTTTTGAAATCAATACTGATTTAAACTAACTCTCCCGTCACCTCCTCTCCTCTCTTGACTCATATGTTGGGCCTCATCACTCCACAGCATTTTGACATTTGATTATTTCATTTTATACCTGCAAGTTGCTGCATTTTGTTATTGCCATTCTGCTCAGATGCCTACAATGGAAAAGAATGTACAAAGATTCAGATGGCATCTTTGCTTTTTGTCGTCAGATGCTCCTTTGTATTCAGATCAGGCCTGAGTAAAATAATGTAGCATTTTGGCATGAAGATGCAGCCCAGAAGCCCAGCACTGGAGGCCAACATAGAGAAGACCTGCACGGCTACCATGTATTTCCCCTTGGTGCTCAGGTAGGTGGGAACAAAGGACACCCAAACACTGCAGAAGACCAGCATGCTGAAGGTGATCAGCTTGGCTTCATTGAAGGCCCCAGGCAGTTTCCTGGCTAGGAAAGCCACCGTGAAGCAGAGGGCAGCCAGGAAGCCCATGTAGCCAAGGGCTCCATAAAACATGGCAGAAGACCCTACATTACATTGCAGGATAATCTCTGCAGGTTGGGAGTGCATGTCTGAGTCTGGGAATGGGGGAGAGGTACTCAGCCAGGTGGTGCAGATGAGAACTTGGACACTGGAACAGGAAAGGACAACAGCATTGGCCAGAGTCTTCCCCAGCCATTTCTTCACCCTGTTCCCTGGCTTTGTGGCCAGGAAAGCCAGCACAACTGTAATTGTTTTGGCCAACAAAGAAGAGACAGCAACTGAGAAGATGAGGACAAATGCAATTTGTTGGAGAAGACAGGTGGCTTTTCTTGGCTGGCCAATGAAGAGCAAGGGAGACAAAAAGCAGAGCAAGAGGGATACAAGGAGGATGTAGGACACGTCCCTGTTGTTGGCTTTGACTATGGGAGTTTCTGAGTATTTAATGAAAATTCCTAACACAAAGCATGTGATTAAGGAGAATAACAAGGTAAAGGAAGACAAGAGAATCCCCAAATAGTCTTCATAGGACAGGAAAGTGATAATCTTGGGAACACATTGATCTCGGTGCTTGTTTGAGTGCTGATCTTCTGGGCATTTGGTGCAGAGGTTTGCATCTGAAAGTAAGATGAGTGATTTCAGTACCCCGGGTCTCAAGCAAGGGATATTCCCAGCCCTGACCTGAAGATACTATGACTTGAATTGGCAACCTTTTGCAAATCAAATCCTGTGCTACTGAACTACAGCCTTTCAACCAGCAGAAGCAGACACCTCTGAAGTTTTCCAGGAAAGCCTCTGGCAAGGCTGGTGGAACAGGGTGGGCACCAAGCAGGCAAAAACACATCCTGTTTCCTAGGAGGAAAGCATGGGTCCCACATGGGTCACCAAAAGAGAACTTTCAGAGAAACCAGATGTCCTATTTCTAAAGATTCTAAGAGAAAACCCAATTCAAAATCAAACCACAGGGAGTCTGTCATCGCTACACATGATGATGATGATGATGATGATGATGATGATGATGATTTATTTATATCCCACCCATCATATACGCCAACCTTGGGTAAAGGTCATTTTTTATGCGGGGGCTGGGATAAAATAAAGTAATAGCATTGTGTTGGACAGGATCACAAAAGTTGTCCCTCGCTTCCTGTTTCCGGTGGTGAGACATGGCTGACTCCCATACGATCGATAAGAAAGATAAGAATTCCTCTCTTTTTTGAGGGGAGTAGGAAATATTTGCTGGCTGACTCTGTAATGTCTTGAGATAACAATTTGGGATAACGTATAGTGCAGCTGTTTGCAGAAATTTTTCATTATGAGAGAGAGAGAGAAGGCTGAATGGATGTCTAGCAGCCCCGCCCCCCGGGCCCAGAGGGGGGAGATTGTGTGGTCTCCAAGAAGGCTGATCGATCGCCAAATGACATATCTGTGGAACACAATTCATTTACATTGCAATATTGCAAACAGTCTCCCCAACAAACTATAGTAACAACTCAACAACGTGGAAGACACTGCGTCACTAAATCTCAAAAGAAAGGTTTGGACAACAGCCTGGATTGAAGTGATTTAACAACCTGGGAGTTGCTGCATCGTTAAACTTCAAATGATAAACTTGGACAACAGCCTGGATTGGAAGATTGGAATGAAGTCAGGAAAAGCTGTGCTGGTAAATAGTTGGAAAAAATATATTTACAAATAAAGCTGTGTTTGATGAATGAAAGGACATATGACTTTTGACATGATTGAGAATCGCATAGCCAGGGGCAGAGTACTTTAAAGTGTTAAAAGCAGAAGGCAGAAATATGAAAACAATGAGAAGAGGCAGGACGGAAGATTTGGAGATATGCTTCAGAGGTCCAGACTATGGGGAACCCGGAAAAATTAATAATTACAATTTGGACTATAATTTGGTCTTTTTTTAGTTTCTTGTTTTTAATTGGATTATGATGCGGATATGTTGATTGGCTGTTTTTATTGGAAAATAAATAAAAATGATTTTTAAAACACACACACAGAAGTTTCCCTATTCCTTCAAAGCTGTACTTCTCTCACTTGCCTTCCACAGTGGAGACTGTCCCTTTCACACAGGGAGCACAATCATAGCAGCAAAGTGGCTCTCCTTCCCAGATGACCTTGACATCCCCAATATGACAGCTCTCAGCACATCTGGAATGAGGAACGGTCTGCCCATAAAGAAAGATGGCCAGGAGTTAACGGTCTTTCTATCCATGCAATAATAGTGGAGCCAATAGTCCCAGCTCCTGCCAACCTTGCAGTTCTAAAGCTTACTTGTGCAAGTAGATAATTAGGTACTGCTGCTGTGGGAAGGTAAACAGCTTTTCCATGCATTCTGGCACTTGTCACAGTGTCCACTTGCACCAGAAGCAGTTTAGTTATGCTGGCCACATGACCCCAAAAAAGCTGTCTACAGACAAATACGGGCTCCCTCAGCTTGAAAGCAGAGATGAGTGGCACATCCCATAGTTGGATTTGACTGGATTAAACTGGCTTTAACTTTACCTTTACTAAATAGTTTAGGGAATTTTAAACAAAAATAGATTGTGAAGACCTCCAACAGAACCTCTCCAAACCTCAGTGACTGAGCAGTAAATTGGGAAATGTAATTCAAAGCAAGCAAGTGTGAAGTGATGCAAGTTGAGGCAAAAAATATTAATTTCATAAATATGCTCATGGGAGTTGAAGTGGGAGTGACTCTTCCTACAAAACTGAAAGCCCCTTTCAATCCAATATCCTCTGTTTTCTTTTTTGGATCATAGTCAAATGTATCTGAATGATTTAACCCACCTTATTAAACCAAAGGGGCCACACGATGGCATCCTGATCAATGGTGACTTTTACGTCTGCGGATCCCTCTCTCTCCATACTCCCAACTTTCCCTACGTGAAGGGAGTCATTGGCAAGCATCACAATGTTCACCAGGTCAAATTCAGCTGTCAGGTCCCCATTCTCATCTAAATATACTCCGCCCATAGAAGCATTGTAGAACTGAAAATCACGCGGGAAACGATGAAACTAGAATGACAGAGAAAATCGCAGCATTTCTGCCCAGTTGGTTCACATATAATCTAGGCACCTAGTGGCCATGGACTATTTTTCTATTTAATGTTCTCAATATACTTGAGGTCTTTCAAAATGAGCTCTTCCTTCAGCTGAGTAGCTTAAGAAATAGGTTGCGTCCAAGATCCTGTGACTTGGGGCTAGAGAGGGTATGGCAGCTCCTCTCAGAGTCCTGCTCCAAGCGGTGGCTGCAGCTGTGGGTCTGGCTGCAGATGTGGCAGCTACCAGTCAGGCTATAGACTTGCAGACCAGGCATTTCATGAAGCAGGCTTGTGACCCTCAACCAGAGTGAGAGGCTGGTTGAAAGGGAACTTTGGTTTGCTGCAGTACCCCCTCTGAATGAGAGGCAGTGGGAGGAAAGTAGCTAGGTGGGTAGGGGAGAGTGTGGTTGGAGTGGAGGGTGGACTGGCCACCATCGGGAGTGGAGACCTAGGTGTTTGGTCTCTGTTCCTTGTTCCAGCCCTCTCACACCACCAGAGGTTACTAGTAGCAGATCTACTGAGCCCTCTGGTCTGGTGCTGCTACTGCTGAATGTCAGATCAGTCCATGTTAAAAACATGCTGTTCCATGATTTGATTGCACATGAGTGGGCTGATTTGGCTTGCATTACCAAGAGTTTTTTGAAGCTAAGAGCCGCTTGATGGTGGATCTGTGGAACAGTCTCCCTTGGTAGGTTGTGGACGCGCCTTCATTGGAGGTTTTCCAGGAGAGGTTGGATGGCCATCTGTAAAGGATGATTTACTTGAGATTCCTGCATTGCAGTATGTGGGGCTAGATGTTTTTCAGGGTCCCTTCCAAATCTCCAGTTCCATGATTCTATGATTTGCGTGAGGGAGCTGGGTGGGCCTGACCTTAACTAGCTCTGCCCACCTGAATTTTTGATACTGCCCGAGACTAGACTAGGGTGTCAAGGCAGGGGAGTTGCTATTGTCTACAGGGACACCATCTCCTTGACCAGGGAGCCTCTTGACCTTGCAATGGGTTTGTGGAGAAACTTTGGAAATAAAAGCCATTGAACTTCTTACATGCAGTTGAATTCTATCTTGCTTTAACTTTGGAATGCTTTGTTTGTCTTTGATAATTAGGAATGTGAGATATGATTATTTTGATGAAAACAATTATGATGGTTTACCTAGGAATGTATATGAATGGAGATTTAAAATGAATGTGATACAGAAGGGTCTATCAGTTCTATATGAATCAATTTTCACCTACAGTATTTTATAACCTTATTTATCTCCTTTTTTAATTCTTGCTTTGTTGTTTAGTCGTTTAGTCATGTCCGACTCTTCGTGACCCCATGGACCAGAGCACGCCAGGCACTCCTGTCTTCCACTGCTTCCCGCAGTTTGGTCAGACTCATGTTTGTAGCTTCGAGAACACTGTCCAACCATCTCGTCCTCTGCCGTCCCCTTCTCCTTGTGCCCTCCATCTTTCCCAACATCAGGGTCTTTTCCAGGGAGTCTTCTCTTCTCATGAGGTGGCCAAAGTATTGGAGCCTCAGCTTCACGATCTGTCCTTCCAGTGAGCACTCAGGGCTGATTTCCTTCAGAATGGAGAGGTTTGATCTTCTTGCAGTCCATGGGACTCTCAAGAGTCTCCTCCAGCACCATAATTCAAAAGCTTCAATTCTTCGGCGATCAGCCTTCTTTATGGTCCAGCTTAATTCTTGCTTAATTTCTGTTAATTGAAGGAAATGGACCTACAAATCTGTCATTGAACGAATCGTTATTTAAAATGGAACAATATCCATCCAGAGCATTAGAGAAGAAACATGAATACCTGTGATGCTTGAACTTTTTCATCTTCCAACCTGTTCTGTCCCACCATCACCACCCTCTTGGATCTAGAGGAGTACGCAGCATTTAAGGCATGGGCCAGAGCTCGGACAGTGTTGTAAATGCTGGAGGTGTCCTGAAACAGGCTCCTTTCAAGGACGTCTTGAGGGAACCCGGAAAGGTTCTCCTTCGCTCTGCATCGCCTCTGGCCTTTCACAGATAACACATGCTTTGAATATAAGCAATGATAGCCTTCAGGCCAACATGGATGGAAATTACTATAGGGGAAAGAAACAGGCAGATTGCCATCATGTTTTGATCTTTTTTTGGTCTGGAAAAATAAAGATAAATATCCATGAATGTGTTTGTTCTCAAGTATTTTCGGAGACATGCCGCAGCTGACATATGAGAAAGCTATTGTGATCCAAACTTTCCCAGTAATGGGTTTCAGGGTTTCGCCCACTATTTCTAGCGTACGTGCGGCTTCTAGGGTGGACTGAAAGTCCCCATAGTAGAGAAACACATTGATTCGCCTGTCCATGGAAAGTGAAATCTTCTGCTGGAGCTTTTTGTATGCATCGGCTATAAAAAAGAAGCCTCGTAAAATGGTTTGTGAGAATACAACACAGACACCGCCCTTAGCAAGCACAGGTGCCAAGGTGCTCAGAAACCTTTTTCCATTGTAAGTGTCAGCAGCTATGAGCCCGATCCAAGTCCACCTGAAATGCAGGAGTAGTCTGATAATCCCTAAGCTTGGGGGTGCTTCATCTGGGGTCATACGGTAGAACAAATGAGGTTGTGTTTTGTCAAGCGCATGATGAACAGAAGCATAACTGACCTAGGAAGAAAAGGAAGATATAGACGGTTTTATTGCTCAACTGGAAATTGTGGTCAGGGAGAGCAATATTCTCCAGTGCTACTCTGGAAAGGAGATGTAGGACACTTATAGGAAACAATACACTCTGGTCAGTGACCGAAATAAATCAATTCATTCATTATAGGCAACAATATAACATGTCTTCAACATCATTTCAACCCAGAATGCTCCCCCCCACCGATGTTTGAGGCTATGTAGAGTTAAGATGTGTTGCATTTTCTACTTTTAACATGGTTCGGGGAAAGGGGTCGATTTTTAGCTCAATTGAGTGTTAGTTTCACATGAGTTTCGTTCCTTAGATTTGTTTTTCTGCCCAGTCTATATTATTCCCCCACCTTAAAGTACCAGGGCAGGTTACCAAAATAGGCTTGTGTGAAGCCATCCCAGAGATGTCTTCTGGAGGCCGCATTTCTGTCCCACCAAAGTATGATTCATGCCCCATGTAAATTGCTATTTTCCTAGAAAAAGAGGTGCCAGAACTCACCATGAACCCTTGTCCTCTTATAAAGTGCCGGCTGAAAAAAGAGTCTATTTCCCCCTTGTAAGTATAAAGTACTTAGCAGCTCACAGTACACATCTTGTGAGCTTCCTGTTGTAGCTTCTGAGAGGCATCTCTCTTTCCAAAAGGCTTGTTCCCCCCCTTAGTCAGCTCTGATGGTGATTCTCTTTTGAAAGCATTCTTCATCCAGCAGTACATATCCTTCAACATAAGAAGAGCCTCCTGGATCAGGCCAATGGCCCATCTATTGTGTTCTCACAGTGGCCAACAAGATGCTTGTAAGAAACCAGCAACTGGCACCCTGAAGCATTGGTGCCTCCAGCTAGGAAGGTAGATCACAGTCATGGTGCCTAGCAGCCATTGATAGCCCTTGCCTTCATGAATTGGTTTAATCCTCTCTTAAAACCTTCACTGCCTCCTCTGGGAGTGAGTTTCATAGTTTGTTTCCTGTTAAGGGAGGTTGCTGTTCTCTGTATGTTGTCTAGGCTAGTGTGTTCATACCTGGGGGATTTTGTAGGTTCCCAGCATATTTGAAATCTGGAGTGAGGTGTCATAGTTGACCCCTTCAATGAAAACCAAGGGCTTCTTCTGTCTTCCGCAGTGGTAGTTTGGGACATTGGCCCTTCCAGGAGAAAGCAGATCTAGCGTGGCGTCATAGGTCATCCTTGCATTGAAATGATTCTCATGGATGTCATAGCCCAGGGTGATGTTGGGTAAGATCCCGGGGTCCTGGTTAATCTCATGGATGGCGATCATGAAGGACAGGAGATTCCAGTATGCTCTTGTCCCTCTTTCCCTGTAATAAACATGAAGCCTAATGTCAGTCTCCGTTCAGTGAAAAGTGTCAAGTCCCTGCTTTCTAAGTCCTGGAAGAAATTGCAGCCACAAGAATGAAGCAAAACAGAACATCCACATCACATAATCAGCCATCTGTGAGTTTGTTGGAAGGTGAACGGCTGCTTGCCAGTTAAAGGGAGATAGAAGCATATTTGAACACTTAAGTGCTGGAAGCAGGGAGTAAATACCACCCTCAAATATATTGAGCAAAAGTTTGTAAAAGGACAGGGCACTAGTTCAAGGGGAGTGGTAGGTTATAAGAGTTTGCTTCCTTATTTTTAAAAAAGGTAGAGGAGATGTAAAATAGAGACCTTTACAAGTCATATAATTCCTGCTTCTAATTGTTATTGCTGTTCCTATCCTATTTAGTACCAAACTTTCACCCTAAGGTCCCAGGGCAGGAGAACTGTACTGGCTGCCAGTTAATTTCTAGACTCAATTCAATGTGATTATATGTTGACTTGATAGATAGATTGTGAAAGTTTAATAGCAATAGTCCTGCTCCTTTCAGAGGAGTGCGGATCAGGCCATCTTCACATTTCCCAAGTCAGGAACTTGGGATGCAGATGATCTCTGGCTTTTCATGATTCACCATCGATTTGGTTTTTTTCAGTGGAAAAAAGAAAGGAGGGAAGCAATGCACATGCATTTTGTGTCTTCACTGGGCAAGATCTAGAAAGCAGGACTTGTCCCTGGCATATACCGTATTTTTCGCTCGATAAGACGCACCTGACCATAACACGCACATAGTTTTTAGAGGAGGAAAACAAGGAAAAAAATTTTGAATGAAGCAGTGGGTGTATCATTTTTGTGCTTCATGCTGTGGCCACAGACATGTGATTTGATGGTGAGTTTGGGGTAGCCCAATGCAAAAATCCTGAGAATCCATGTGGATCTGTGCTTTGTAACCACGTTTTTGCACCATTGCAGCCCCAGGCAACAGTGGGTGCATGATTTTTTTGGTGCAGGCTGTAGCCATGGATATGCTATGTGATCTGATGTTGAATTTGGGGTGACCCTATGCCAAGATCCTGAGGATCCATGTGGATCCATGCTTTGTAACCACGTTTTTGCACCATTGCAGCCCCAGGCAACAGTGGGTGTGTGATTCTTTTGGTGCAGGCTGTAGCCATGGATATGCTATGTGATCTGATGGTGAATTTGGGGTGACCCTATGCAAAGATCCTGAGGATCCATGTGGATCCGTGCTTTATAACCACGTTTTAAGTGGGGAGGGAAGGAAAAACATAGAATGGACAAGGAGCACAGAGAGGGGTGTGTGGAGAAGCAGCTGGCTAAGAATGCAGGATAGGGGGTTTACCGGAGGGAGGAAAGGAAGGCAAAAGTTCCCCCCACCCACCCACCCAAGCCAGCCAGCCAGCCAGCTCTCTCTCTCTTTCTCTCCCCCCACCTGCGTGTTGCCTGCGAGTCCCTAGACGCAGCAGCACTGGAGCACGGAGAGGAATTACGGTAGAAGGAAGGACGCGCTGCTTTCCCCTCTGCTTGCCTGGAGGGGAGGGGTTTTCTCTGCTCTTTGTTCCGTTTGAGCAAACACAGTAATGAAACAGAAGCGGGTGGGCAGTAAGACCCTGAGGCAGAATGCAGGAAAGCAACAGCTTTCTCTCTCGGGAGGCTCCAAAGCAGAGAATGAAGATAAACTGGTAAAATAAGGGGGCTGGGTTAAAGCTAAAGGGAAAACCTCAAAGATCCCCCAAGAACAAGGCAGGGGTTCAGGGCTCCCAAAGCCGAGCTGCAGCCTTAGAAGGGAAAAATGGGGCTTTCGGAGGTGGTTTTTACTGCCCCGCTGCTTCCAATTTTTTAAAAGGCAAATTGCAGGAGAAGATGCAGCAGTCAGTCACTCTCTCACTCCCTCCAAGCACCCACGCTAGCGAACAAACACACAGGCAACCACACACTCACAAAGCACACACACTAGCAAACACACAGTCGCGCTGCAGAGTGGCCAAACCTCCTAGCAAGCACTTCCCTGGCTTCTGCTGACCGCAACGAAGACGTCCCTCGAAGAAAATGTGTGATGCACTTGGGCCAGTCGGCTCCAGGGACCACACATTCGCTCAATAACACGCATAGACATTTCCCCAAACTTTTTAGGAGAAAAAATCTGCGTGTTATAGAGGGAAAAATACGGTAAGCATTACAGGCTTGGGCGATCACAGCTAAGCACAACAGTATTCAAGAATATGCTATGTATATATGCCTACCCATTAATCACAATCTTATCTGCTATGCTGAAATTGCAAGGGGAAAGTACAGGGGGCAGGGGTACCTTAGGGGATGCGCGTGGCGCTGTGGGTAAAACCTCAGTGCCTAGGACTTGCCGATCGCATGGTCGGCAGTTCGAATCCCCGCGGCGGGGTGAGCTCCCGTCTTTCGGTCCCAGCTCCTGCCCACCTAGCAGTTCGAAAGCACCCCTAAGTGCAAGTAGATAAATAGGTACCGCTTTCTAGCGGGAAGGTAAACGGCGTTTCCGTGTGCTGCGCTGCAGCTGGCTTGCCGGAGCAGCTTCGTCACGCTGGCCACGTGACCCGGAAGTGTCTTCGGACAGCGCTGGCTCCCAGCCTCTTAAGTGAGATGAGCGCACAACCCTAGAGTCGGACACGACTGGCCCATACGGGCAGGGGTACCTTATGGATATATGCCTACCCATTAATCACAATCTTATCGGCTATGCTGAAATTGCAAGGGGAAAGTACAGCTTACCTTACAATGTAATTGCAAGGGGGGATAAGGAAACTGTGTTCAGGATGAACTGTCTGTAATGTAGATATGACCCCGCTTATGAGGTGCTCTCCTGGCTTATAATAATTTGTTGCATCTGGACGATCCCTTCTCAAGTTCAATGGGCATTTTGCTTTCCGCATCCTAGAAGCTGCACAGGGAAGCAGAAGCAGCAGCAGCAACATCAATAAGAGCCTCACTCTGGGTCTGCCTCCTGTCATTTCGTCTGTCCTCACTGCTCTCAACTTAGCAAGAAGTGAATTAGATGAAGCCCAAAGTCTCCAACGAGACCGAAGCCCCAGTGAAAATGTGAGGAAAGGGAGAAACAAACTTTCGCAATGGCAGAATCCCTGCCTGCCTGGAAGATAAGGCAAAGCCCTCGATGGCACAAGACGTCTTTAAATATGCAGCAGGCATTTCAAGCTTTCGTTTCTGAAATATCTGTTCTTCGTGTCAAAAGTGGGTACATTGCTTGAGTTTTGCCAAGGAAAAAATCACTATGATTATGATAATTATGCAGGGAATATACATCTCTGGAATCACTGTGGAGCTTGAGCAGCAGCTGCAGAGCTGGAAGAAAACATCACCATCTGTTTTCTGATGCTCTAGAGGATAGGACCAATGGCTTCAAGTTAAAAGAAAGGAGACTCTAACTAAACTTCAGGAAAACGTTTCTGACAACAAGAGCTGATTGAATAGTCCCCCTTGGGATGTTGTGGACTTTCCTTCCTTGGAGGTTTTTAATCAGAGTTTGGATGACCATCTGTCATGAATGCTTGGTTGAGATTCCTGCATTGTAGAGGGTTGAACTACATGCCCCTTGGGATCCCTCTTCAAACTTTACACTTCCATAATGCCCTGATTCTATGTTCACCAGATAAGCCAGCATCAAGCTATTTTTTCAGGAGCTTTTGGGGCCTGATATGATGAACTTCTGCTGCTTGATGGACTTTTGTTATGCATATGGGAGGGAAACTTGAAGCCTCCTGTGCCAGTCAAATATTTTATTTCAGAGTATTTGTATCTCTCCCCATCACCTCATATCCTCTCCTGACAAAGTTTTTTGACATTTGAATATTTCATTTTAGACCAGCAAGTGGCTGGATTTTGTTATTGCCTTTCTGTTCACAGATCCCTACAATGGAAAAGAATGTACAAAGAATCAAATGCCATCTTTACTTTTTGTCGTCATATGCTCCTTTGTATTCAGACCAGGTCTGAGTAATATAATGTAGCACTTGGGCATGAAGATGCAGCCCAGAAGCCCAGCACTGGAGGCCAACATAGAGAAGACCTGCACGGCTACCACGTATTTCCCCTTGGTGCTCTGGAACGTGGGAACAAAGGACACCCAAACACTGCAGAAGACCAGCATGCTGAAGGTGATCAGCTTGGCTTCATTGAAGGCCCCAGGCAGCTTCCTGGCTAGGAAAGCCACTGTAAAGCAGATGGCAGCCAGGAAGCCCATGTAGCCAAGGGCACCATAAAACATGGCAGCAGACCCTACATTACATTGCAGGATAATCTCTGCAGGTTGGGAGTGCATGTTGGAGTCTGGGAATGGGGGAGAAGTCCCCAGCCAGGTGGTGCAGATGACAATTTGGACACTGGAACATGAAAGGACAACAGCATTGGCCAGAGTCTTGCCCAGCCATTTCTTCACCCTGTTCCCTGGCTTTGTGGCCAGGAAAGCCAGCACAACGGTAATGGTTTTGGCCAACAAAGAAGAGACAGCAACTGAGAAGATGAAGACAAATGCAATTTGTTGGAGAAGACAGGTGGCTTTTCTTGGCTGGCCAATGAAGAGCACGGAGGACAAAAAGCAGAGCAAGAGGGATACAAGGAGGATGTAGGACAGGTCCCTGTTGTTGGCTTTGACTATGGGAGTTCTTGAGTATTTGATGAAAATTCCTAACACCAAGCATGTGATTAAGGAGAATAACAAGGTAAAGGAAGACAAGAGAATCCCCAAATAGTCTTCATAGGACAGGAAAATGACAATCTTGGGAACACATTGATCTCGGTCCTTGTTTGAGTGCTGATCTTCCGGACATTTGGTGCAATGGTTTGCATCTGAAAGTAAGATGAGTGATTTCAGTACCCCGGGTCTCAAGCAAGAGACATTCCCAGCCCCAGCAGGAGATACTATGACTTGAATCGGCAATCTGTTGCGTGAAAAGCAGATGCCCCAACCTTGGGTAAAGGTTTTCTGGGGGGGGGGAGAGAAATAAAATGATACTGTTTTGGACAAGATTACAAAAGTTGCCCTATTCCTTCTCTCACTTGCCTTCCTCGGTGGAGATGGTCCCTTTTACACAGGGAGCACAATCATAGCAGCAAAGTGGCTCTCCTTCCGAGATGACCTTGACATCCGCAATATGACAGCTCTCAGCACATCTGGATTGAGGGACAGTCTGCCCATAAAGAAAGATGGTCAGGAGTTAGTGGTATTGTGGGATGTAAAGTCAAGTGCAACCTTCCGACAGAGGACTAACGGCCTCCAGGTTCTAACCGGTTGCTGGGACAACCAGTTTGTCGGTTGCTGGTAGCTTTGAAAGATAACTGCTGAGTTGCAGTCACCTTAGGACCAACTTCCCTCTGGTATAGTTCATTTGCTTGTTATGTAACCTAAGCCTGCCTTCAGATACGCTTCTGTAAACCTGAGAGTAAAATGGTTTTATATTACATGAATCAGATTCGTGTGTGTATTCCTATAGAGGGATTCTAAGCAGGAAGGCATATTTATTAGTAGAACTCAGACAAGTCAGCAATAAGCTGATCGCTGCATAAACTTATAAAGGGGATTGTTTAACTCTGCTAAAGTAAACCTTCCCACAAGTATGTCTATCTATGCAATAATACTGCAGCCAATACTCCGAGCTCCTGCCACCTAACAGTTTGAAAGCATATTAGTTCAAGTAGATAAATAGATACTGCTGCTATGGGAAGGTAAACGGCATTTCCTTACTCTCTGGTGTCCTGTTGCGCCAGAAGCGGTTTAGTCAGTCTGGCCAAATGAGCCAGAAAATCTGTCTACAGACAAATGCCAGCTACCTTGGCCTGAAAGCAGAGATGAGTGCCACACCCCATAGTTGGATTTGACTGGATTGCACTGGAATGAACTTTACATTTACTAAATTGTTCAGGGAATTTTAAATAAAAATAGATTGTGAAGACCTCCAAAAGAACCTCTCCAAACTTGAGTGATTAATAATAATAATAATAATAATAATAATAATAATAATAATAATTCATTATTTATACCCCACCCATCTGGGTTTCCCCAGCCACACTGGGTGGCTGCCAATAAAATATTAAATAACAATAGTCAATCTGTAGACGCATTAAGCAATAAATTGGGAAATGTAATTCAAAGCAAACAAGTGTGAAGTGATGCAGGTTGAGGCAAATATATTACTTTCATAAATATGCTCATGGGAGTTGAAGTGGGAGTGACTCTTCCTACAAAACTAAAAGCCCCTTTCAATCCAATATCCTCTGTTTTCTTTTTTGGATCATAGTCAAATGTATCTGAATGATTTAACCCACCTTATTAAACCAAAGGGGCCACACAATGGCATCCTGATCAATGGTGAATTTTACGTCTGCAGATCCCTCTCTCTCCATACTCCCAACTTTCCCCACGTGAAGGGAGTCATTGGCAAGCATCACAATGTTCACCACGTCAAAATCAGCTGTCAGGTCCCCATTCTCATCTAAATATGCTCCACCCATAGAAGCATTGTAGAACTGAAAATCACTCAGGAAACGGTGAAACTAGAATGACAGAGAAGATCACAGCATTTAAGAAAGTTGGCTGTTTCCGCCCAGGTGGTTCACATATTATCTAGGCACATAGTGGCCATGGAGGGTTTTTCTATTTAATGTTCCCAATATACTTCTTTTTTAAAAAAATATTTTCAATGCAAATTTAGAACAAAAATTACAAACATAAAATCCTAAAAAAAGAACAAACCAACAAAAACAAATCAAAACAAACAGAAACCAGAAAAGAAAAAAATCACACCTACAAAAAAATCCCCTGCCATCATACTAATCTTTACGTACATATACACATATTGACTTCCTTCCTCTGTTTTGAGACCTCAAACATTTTAATCTTTCTGAATTGTTGTGTCTAATGTAAATTACCTCTATCTTTACAGATTTCACACCGCTTTTCAACTTCTTTAACCCTGCAAAGCTTCATTCATTACATACCGTTATACTTACACCAGAACAATGTTTTTCATATATTCTTTAACACAATCCCATTCCTTTGCTAATTTTTGGTCCGATTGTCCCCTTAAGAATGCTGTGAATCTTGCCAAATTTATAAAATCACAAAGTTTAATTTGCCATTTTTTTATTGATGTGATTTTCCCCCCTTTCCAGTTTTTTGCTATGAGCATCCTGGCAGCTGTTGTTGCATAAAGGAATACTTTCCTTTAATTGACAGGAATATCTTTGGTAATTAGAATCGTACCTCAGGTTGAATATGCTTCATGTTGAGTGCATTCGAGTTGCGCTCCGCAGCAACTCGGAAGTAACAGAGCGTGTTACTTCCGGGTTTCGCTGCTCGCGCAGACACTCAAAATGTCGTCACGCGCATGCGCAGAAGCGGCGATAAGCGATGCGCGGGTCCGCAGACGTGCCGCCGCTAGTTACGTTTGCTTCTGGATGCAAATGGGGCTCCGGAATGGATCCCTTTCGCATCCCGAGGTACCACTGTATACCTAAAAGGAATGCCTCCTGTTTTTTACTAAAAGATATTTTAAAGATCTTTTTGGTTTCTTCATATATTTCATTCCAAAATTGTTGAATAGGTCGGCATTCCCACCACATGTGAAACATTGTTCCTATTTCTTTCTTGCATCTCCAGGCACTGCGTGATGCAGGCTTGTGACCCTCAACCAGGGTGAGAGGCTGGTTGAAAAGGAAGTTTGGTTTGGTGGAGTTCCCCCTCTGAATGAGAGTCAGTGGGAGGAAAGTAGCTAAGGGAACTAACATCTTCTTCCGACAGTGTGGGGCATGTCTATTAATGTGCCTTAGATTAGTATTCTGTGGCCTAATCCCCCAATTGTAAATGGGGTGAATGGAAATGCTTTAATGCTTCCAGGTGGGCAGGTAGCAGGGTGTGGTCAAGATGCTGCTCTAATTCCAGTGCTAATTATCTTGCTATAACTTTGGAATGCTTTGTTTGTCTTTGATATTAGGAAAGCGAGATATGATGATTATGATGGAAATAATTACGATGGTATACCTAGGAATGCATATGAATGGAGATTTAATATGAATGTCCTTTTGACGAATCTTTAGTCTTCTCTTTGAAAGGGTGACATGATTATTGCTAGCAGTCCATAGCCCTGCAGATCAAGGTAACTATTGAAGGGCATATCAATTCTGCATCAATCATTTTGACCTACAGTATTTTATAACCTTATTTATCTCCTCTTTTTTAATGTTTGGTAAATTTCTGTTAATTAAAGGAAATGAATCTAGGAATCTGTCATAGAACCCATTTTCATTTAAAATGGAACAATATCTATCCAGATCATTAGACAATAAAAATGAATACCTGTGATGCTTGGACTTTTTCATCTTCCAACCTGTTCTGTCCCACCATCACCACCCTCTTGGATCTAGAGGAGTACGCAGCATTTAAGGCATGGGCCAGAGCTCGGACCGCGTTGTAAATGCTGGAGGTGTCCTGAAACAGGCTCCTTTCAAGGACGTCTTGAGAGAACCCCAAAAGGGTCTCCTTCACTCTGCATCGCCTCTGGCCTTTCACAGACAAGACATGCTTTGAATATAAGCAATGATAGCCTTCAGGCCAACATGGATGGAAATTCTTATAGGGTAAAGTAACTGGCAGATTACCATCGTGTTTTGCTCTTTTTTTGGTCTGGATAAACAAAGATAAATATCCATGAATGTGTTTGTTCTCAAGTAATTCTGGAGAAATGTTGGAGCTGACATATGAGAAAGCTATTGTGATCCAAACTTTCCCAGTAATCGGTTTCAGGGTTTCACCCACTGTGCGATGTACAATCGCAGCTTCAATGAGGGACTGAGATTCCCCATAGGAAAGAAACACGTTGATTCGCCTGTCCATGGAAAGTGAAATCTTCTGCCGGAGCTTTCCGATCCATTGTAATGTAAAGAGATTGCATCGTGAAAAGGTTTGTGAGAAGGCAACGCAGACACCACCCGTAGCAAGCGCAGGTGCCAGGGTGCTCAGAAACCTTTCTCCATTGTCAGAGTCAGGAGCTATGAGCCCAATCCAAGTCCACCTGAAATGCAGGAGTAGTCTGACAATCCCTGAGCCTGGGGGTTCTTCATTTGGGGTCATTCGGTAGAGCAAAGGAGATTGCGTTTTGTCAAGGGCATGGTGAACAGAAGCATAATTGACCTAGGAAGTACAGGAAGATATAGAGGGTTTTCTTGGTCAACTGGAAATTGTGGTCAGGGAGAGCCATATTTTCCAGTGCTTCTCTGGAAAGGATATGTAGGACACCTTTGGCAACAATACACTCTGGTCAGTGAACGAAATAAATCAATTCATTCACTATAGGCAACAATTTAATATGTCTTCCACATTATTCTCTCCCTGAATGTCCCCCCCCCCGATATTTAACACTATGTTGAGTTAAGATATGTTGTCATTGAGTGTAGTGGTGGAGGAAGGGGGCGGGGGTGTCCTGCCCTGGGGGCCATCATTGAGGGGAGGTTACAAGAAGACACCCCGTGGGGGGGGATTCGCATCCCCACCCCTGAGAGTGGCATCACAAGCGTCTGCCATCGCAGCTGCGTGTGGAGGATCCTTCACTCAGGGTTGCACCCTCCGCCACTGTATGGCGCTATTTCACACACCTGCCAATATAAGGATTTGATCAGCTGTGATTCCTGCATTGCAGTGGGTTTTGATGGATTGGTTATTTAATTTTTATACTGCATAATATATTTAAAATATCTGTAAGCATTGCACAGAAAAGTGAAGCAACAACAGACACCTTAAATAAAATAATCCAAAAATGCACTGTTACTTTAAAAAATATTACACGCACCCAACACAGTTAGAGCATGTCGAAGGCTCTTGGTGTCCCCCAGAGAATCCTGACAGCTGTAGTTTGTTGGTAATTATAGCTCTTTGAAGGGTAAACCACAGTTGCCAGGATTCTTGTATTGAGTGCTTTACATTTATGGTGTACAGAACAGCATCAGCATGGCACAATATGGAAATGAAAAGGCCCTAGACCTACTCAAGAAGCTCAGCAGGAAGAAATGGGACTTGGACAATAATTCATGCATAACCACACAATCGTTTGCTAGAACATTGCTAGATTTAGACCCTCGATCTTATCTGCTGTCCTTTTAAAGTTGCACAGTTAGAACAGCAACAACCCACATTCATAAGAACAAGTAATGAAAAACAGCAGAATTTGTTTTAAGAGAGATGGCTTCTGTTGGGGATGTTCTGGGATTAACAAGTTTTAGGGCAGTACTCAACCAGTGACTAGTCGTGTGGGAATCTGTCCCATTTTTCCTAGACTGTTTTCCAGTTTTAAAATTCAAACCCATTTCACAAAGCTGTTTGCTCTTTGAGAGGAAACATTCATTTACCATACAGGCCAGGTTCCCAAAGTGATGCCCTCCAGGTGAAATTCACCTCCAACTCCCATGAGCCAATGTTCACCCCTTAGACTGCTCTGATGGTGACCCTTTTTGTGAAACCCTTCTTCACCCAGCAGGACAAATCCTTCAACATAAGAAGAGGCTCCTGGATCAGGCCAAAGGCTCATCTAGCCCAGCATCCTGTTCACACAGTGCCCAGCCAGGTGATTGTAGGAAACCAGCAAGCACAGCATGAGCACAAATGGACTCTGCCCTCATGTGATTCCCAGCAACTCAGCACCCAGAAGCATTGGTGCCTCCAACTAGGGAGGTAAATCACAGTCATCATGCCTAGCAGCCATTAATAGCCCTTGCCTTCATGAATTGGTTTAATCCTCTCTTAAAACCTTCACTGCCTCCTCTGGGAGTGAGTTTCATAGTTTGTTTCCTGTTAAGGGAGGTTGCTGTTCTCTGTATGTTGTCTAGGCTAGTGTGTTCATACCTGGGGGATTTTGTAGGTTCCCAGCATATTTGAAATCTGGAGTGAGGTGTCAGAGTTGACCCCTTCAATGAAAACCAAGGGCTTCTTCTCTCTTCCGCAGTGGTAGTTTGGGACATTGGCCCTCCCAGGAGAGAGCAGATCTAGCGTGGCGTCATAGGTCATCCTTGCATTGTAATAATTGTCATAGATGTCATAGCCCAGGGAGATGTTGGGTAAGATCTTGTGGTCCTGATTAATCTCATGGATGGCAATCATGAAGGACAGGAGATACCAGTATGGTACCATATCTGCTGCCCTGCAACAAAGCATGAAGCCTAATGTCAGTCTCCGTTCAGCAAAAAGTGTCAAGTCCCTGCTTTCTTAACCCTATAAGAAATTGCAGCCACAAGAATGAAGCAAAACAGAACATCCACATCGCATATTCAGTCATCTGTGAGTTTGTTGGAAGGTGAACGGCTGCTTGCCAGTTAAAGGGAGATAGAAGCATATTTGAGCACTTGAGTGCTGGAAGCAGGGAGTGAATACAACTCTCAAATATATTAAGCATAAGTTTGTAAAAGGACAGGGCACTAGTTCAAGGGGAGTGGTAGGTTGTAAGAGTTTGTTTCCTTATTTTTTAAAAAAGGAAGAGGAGATGTAAAATAGAGATCTTTACCAGTCATATAATTCCTGCATCTAATTGTTATTGCTGTTCTTATCCTATTTAGTACCTACCTTGCACCCTAATGTCCCAGGGCAGGTGAACTGTACTGGCTGCCAGTTGATTTCTAGACTCAATTCAACGTGATTGTATGTTAACTTGATAGATAGATTGTGACAATTTAATAGTTATAGTCCTGCTCCTTTCAGAGGAGTGCGGATCAGGCCATCTTCACATTTCCCAAGTCAAGAACTTGGGATGCAGATGATCTCTGGATCTTCATGATTCACCATCAATTTGGGTTTTTTTCCCAGTGGAAAAAAGAAAGGAGGGAAGCAATGCACATACAAGAATATGCTATGTATATATGCCTACCCATCAATCACAGTTTTGTCTGCTGTGCAGAAATTGCATGGGGAAATGCAGCGTACCTTGTACCATAAATAAAAGGGGTGGCGAGGAAATGGTGTCCAATATGCAGAATTCGTAATGTAGATATGACCCCGCTTATGAGGTGGTCTCCTGGCTCGTAATAATTCATTGCATCTGGACTGTCCCTTCTCAAGTTCAATGGGCATTTTGCTTTCGCCATCCTAGAAGCTGCACAGGGAAGCAGCAGCAGCAGCAACATGAATAAGAGCCTCACTCTGGGTCTGCCTCCTGTCATTACGTCTGTTGTCACTGCTCTCAACTTAGCAAGAAGCGAATTAGATGAAGCCCAAAGTCTCCAACAAGACCGAAGCCCCAGAGAAAATGTGAGGAAAGGGAGGATACGAACTTTCACACTGGCAGAATCCCTGCCTGCCTGGAAGATAAGTCAAAGCCCTCGATGGCACAAGATGTCTTTAAATATGCAGCAGGCATTTCAAGCTCTCATTTCTGAAATATCTGTTCTTTGTGTCAAAAGTGGGTACATTGCTTGAGTTTTGCCAAGGAATAAATCACTATGATTATGATAATTATGCAGGGAATATACATCTCTGGAATCACTGTGGAGCTTGAGCAGCAGCTGCAGAGCTGGAAGAAAACATCACGATCTGTTTTCTGATGCTCTAGAGGGTAGGACTTGAATCAATGGCTTCAAGTTAAGGGAAAGGAGACTCCAACTAAAAAATCAGGAAAAGGTTTCTGACAACAAGAGCTGTTTGAATAGTCCCCCTGGGGAGGTTGTGGACTTTCCTTCCTTTACTCAGAGTTTGGATGACCATCTGTCATGACTGCTTGGTTGAGATTCCTACATTGCAGAGGGTTGAACTACATGCCCCTTGGGTTCCCTCTTTAAACTTTACACTTCCATAATTCTATGATTCTTTCTTCCAAGTTCTCAATGATGTGGCAAAATGCTCTGAGAAATAGTCATAGAGGGGAAAGGTGATCCTAGAATGACATTTATTTAGGATATGTCAGCAAATAAGCCAGGATCAAGCTATTTTTTTCAGGAAATTTTGGGGCCTGATATGATGAAGTTCTGCTGCCTGGAGGACTTTTGTTATGCATATGGGGGGGAACTTGAAGCCTCCTGTGCGAGTCAAAGACTTTATTTCAGAGTATGTTTATGTCTCCCCATCACCTCATATCTTCTCCTGACAAAGTTTTTTGAATACTTGAATATTTCATTTTAGACCAGCAAGTGGCTGCATTTTGTTATTGCCATTCTGTTCACAGATCCCTACAATGGAAAAGAATGTACAAAGAATCAGATAGCATCTTTACTTTTTGTCGTCAGATTCTCCTTTGTGTTCAGACCAGGCCTGAATAAAATAATGTAGCACTTGGGGAGGAAGATGCAGCCCAGAAGCCCAGCACTGGAGGCCAACATAGAGAAGACCTGCACGGCTACCATGTACTTCCCCTTTGTGCTCAGATAAGTGGGAACAAAGGACAACCAAACACTGCAGAAGACCAGCATGCTGAAAGTGATCAGCTTGGCTTCATTGAAGGCCCCAGGCAGCTTCCTGGCCAGGAAAGCCACCGTGAAGCAGATGGCAGCCAGGAAGCCCATGTAGACAAGGGCTCCATAAAACATGGCAGCAGACCCTACATTACATTGCAGGATAATCTCTGCAGGTTGGGAGTGCATGTCTGAGTCTGGGAATGGGGGAGAGGTCCCCAGCCAGGTGGTGCAGATGAGAACTTGGACACTGGAACAGGAAAGGACAACAGCGTTGGCCAGAGTCTTGCCCAGCCATTTCTTCACCCTGTTCCCTGGCTTTGTGGCCAGAAAAGCCAGCACAACGGTAATGGTTTTGGCCAACAAAGAAGAGACAGCAACTGAGAAGATGAGGACAAATGCAATTTGTTGGAGAAGACAGGTGGCTTTTCTTGGCTGGCCAATAAAGAGCAAGGAGGACAAGAAGGAGAGCAAGAGGGATACAAGGAGGGTGTAGGAAAGGTCCCTGTTGTTGGCTTTGACTATGGGAGTTCCTAAGTATTTAATGAAAATTCCTAACACAAAGCATGTGATTAAGGAGAATAACAAGGTAAAGGAAGACAAGAGAATCCCCAAATAGTCTTCATAGGACAGGAAAGTGATAATCTTGGGAACACATTGATCTCGGTGCTTGTTGGAGTGCTGATCTTCCGGACATTTGGTGCAGACATTTGCATCTGAAAGGAAGATGAGTGACTTCAGTACCCCGGGTCTCAAGCAAGAGACATTCCCAGCCCCAGCGGGAGATACTATGACTTGAATCGGCAATCTGTTGCGTGAAAAGCAGATGCCCCAACCTTGGGTAAAGGTTTTATTGGGGGGGGGGAGAAATAAAATGATACTGTTTTGGACAAGATTACAAAAGTTGCCCTATTCCTTCTCTCACTTGCCTTCCACAGTGGAGATGGTCCCTTTTACACAGGGAGCACAATCATAGCAGCAAAGTGGCTCTCCTTCCGAGATGACCTTGACATCCCCAATATGACAGCTCTCAGCACATCTGGAATGAGGGACAGTCTGCCCATAAAGAAAGACGGTCAGGAGTTAGTGATATTGTGGGATGTAAAGTCAAGTGCAACCTTCCGACAGAGGACTAACGGCCTCCAGGTTCTAACCGGTTGCTGGGACAACCAGTTTGTCGGTTGCTGGTACCTTTGAAAGATAACTGCTGAGTTGCAGTCACCTTAGGACCAACTTCCCTCTGGTGTAGTTCATTTGCTTGTTATGTAACCTAAGCCTGCCTTCAGATACACTTCTGTAAACCTGAGAGTAAAATGGTTTTATATTACATGAATCAGATTCATGTGTGTATTCCTATAGAGGGATTCTAAGGGATTTTTAACCAGGAAGGCATATTTATTAGTAGAACTCAGACAAGTCAGCAACAAGCTGAGTGCTGCATAAACTTATAAAGGGGATTGTTTAACTCTGCTAAAGTAAACCTTCCCACAGGTATGTCTGTCTCTGCAATAATACTGGAGCCAATACTCCAAGCTCCTGCCACCTAACAGTTTGAAAGCATATTAGTTCAAGTAGATAAATAGATACTGCTGCTGTGGGAAGGTAAACAGCATTTCCGTACGCTCTGGTGTCCTGTTGCACCAGAAGCGGTTTAGTCAGTCTGGCCAAATGAGCCAGAAAATCTGTCTACAGACAAATGCCAGCTCCCTGGCCTGAAAGCAGAGATGAGTGCCACACCCCATAGTTGGATTTGACTGGATTGCACTGGAATGAACTTTACATTTATTAAATTGTTCAGGGAATTTTAAACAAAAATAGATTGTGAAGACCTCCAAAAGAACCTCTCCAAACTTGAGTGATTAATAATAATAATAATAATTCATTATTTATACCCCACCCATCTGGGTTTCCCCAGCCACACTGGGTGGCTGCCAATAAAATATTAAAAAACAATAGTCAATCTGTAGACGGATTAAGCAATAAATTGGGAAATGTAATTCAAAGCAAACAAGTGTGAAGTGATGCAGGTTGACGCAAAAAACATTACTTTCATAAATATGCTCCTGGGAGTTGAAGTGGTAGTTACTGTTCCTACAGAATTAAAAGTCCCTTTCAATCCAATATCCTCTGTTTTCTTTTTCTTTTTTGGATTATAGTCAAATGTATCTGTATGATTTAACCCACCTTATTAAACCAAAGGGGCCACACGATGGCATCCTGATCAATGGTGAATTTTACGTCTGCAGATCCCTCTCTCTCCATACTCCCGACTTTCCCTACATGAAGGGAGTCATTGGCAAGCATCACAATGTTCACCAGGTCAAATTCAGCTGTCAGGTCCCCATTCTCATCTAAATATACTCCACCCATAGAAGCATTGTAGAACTGAAAATCACTCAGGAAACGTTGAAACTAGAATGACAGAGAAGATCGCAGCATTTAAGAAAGTTGGCTATTTCAGCCCAGGTGGTTCACATATTATCTAGGCACATAGTGGCCATGGAGGGTTTTTCTATTTAATGTTCCCAATATACTTCTTTTTTTTAAAAAAATATTTTCAATGCAAATTTAGAACAAAAATTACAAACATAAAATCCTAAAAAAAGAACAAACCAACAAAAACAAATCAAAACAAACAGAAACCAGAAAAGAAAAAAAATCACACTTACCAAAAAAATCCCCTGCCATCATACTAATATTTACGTACAAATACACATATTGACTTCCTTCCTCTGTTTTGAGACCTCAAACATTTTAATCTTTCTGAATTGTTGTGTCTAATGTAAATTACCTCTATCTTTACACATTTCACACCGCTTTTCAACTTCTTTAACCCTGCAAAGCTTCATTCATTACATACCGTTATACTTACACCAGAACAATGTTTTTCATATATTCTTTAACACAATCCCATTCCTTTGCTAATTTTTGGTCCGATTGTCCCCTTAAGAATGCTGTGAATCTTGCCAAATTTATAAAATCACAAACTTTAATTTGCCATTCTTTTATTGATGTGATTTTCCCCCCTTTCCAGTTTTTTGCTATGAGCATCCTGGCAGCTGTTGTTGCATAAAGGAATACTTTCCTTTAATTGACAGGAATATCTTTGGTAATTAGAATCGTACCTCAGGTTGAATATGCTTCATGTTGAGTGCATTCGAGTTGCGCTCCGCAGCAACTCGGAAGTAACAGAGCGTGTTACTTCCGGGTTTCGCTGCTCGCGCAGACACTTAAAATGTCATCACGCGCATGCGCAGAAGCGGCGAAAAGCGATGCGCGGGTCCGCAGACGTGCTGCCGCTAGTTACGTTTGCTTCTGGATGCAAATGGGGCTCCGGAATGGATCCCTTTCGCATCCCGAGGTACCACTGTATACCTAAAAGGAATGCCTCCTGTTTTTTACTAAAAGATATTTTAAAGATCTTTTTGGTTTCTTCATATATTTCATTCCAAAATTGTTGAATAGGTCGGCATTCCCACCACATGTGAAACATTGTTCCTATTTCTTTCTTGCATCTCCAGGCACTGCGTGATGCAGGCTTGTGACCCTCAACCAGGGTGAGAGGCTGGTTGAAAAGGAAGTTTGGTTTGGTGGAGTTCCCCCTCTGAATGAGAGTCAGTGGGAGGAAAGTAGCTAAGGGAACTAACATCTTCTTCCGACAGTGTGGGGCATGTCTATTAATGTGCCTTAGATTAGTATTCTGTGGCCTAATCCCCCAATTGTAAATGGGGTGAATGGAAATGCTTTAATGCTTCCAGGTGGGCAGGTAGCAGGGCGTGGTCAAGATGCTGCTCTAATTCCAGTGCTAATTATCTTGCTATAACTTTGGAATGCTTTGTTTGTCTTTGATATTAGGAAAGCGAGATATGATGATTATGATGGAAATAATTACGATGGTATACCTAGGAATGCATATGAATGGAGATTTAATATGAATGTCCTTTTGACGAATCTTTAGTCTTCTCTTTGAAAGGGTGACATGATTATTGCTAGCAGTCCATAGCCCTGCAAATCAAGGTAACAATTGAAGGGCCTATCAATTCTGCATCAATCATTTTGACCTACAGTATTTTATAACCTTATTTATCTCCTCTTTTTAATGTTTGGTAAATTTCTGTTAATTAAAGGAAATGAATCTAGGAATCTGTCATAGAACCCATTTTCATTTAAAATGGAACAATATCTATCCAGATCATTAGACAATAAAAATGAATACCTGTGATGCTTGGACTTTTTCATCTTCCAACCTGTTCTGTCCCACCATCACCACCCTCTTGGATCTAGAGGAGTACGCAGCATTTAAGGCATGGGCCAGAGCTCGGACCGCGTTGTAAATGCTGTAAGTGTCCTGAAACAGGCTCCTTTCAAGGACGTCTTGAGGGAAACCTGAAAAGTTCTCCTTCGCTCTGCATCGCTTCTGGCCTTTCACAGACAACACATGCTTTGAATATAAGCAATTATAGCGCTGAAACCAAAATTTATCGTAATCACTAATGGTGTCATGAACTGGCAGGTTACCATCGTGTTTTGATCTTTTTTTGCTCTGGATAAAGAAAGATAAATATCCATGAATGTGCTTGTTCTTAAGGATTTTGGGAGACATGTTGGAGCTGACATATGAGAGAGCTATTGTGATCCAAACTTTCCCAGTAATGGGTTCCAGGGTTCCACCCACTATGTGAAGTAAAACTGCAGCTTCAATGGGGGACTGAGATTCCCCATAGGAAAGAAACACATTGATTCGCCTGTCCATGGAAAGTGAAATCTTCTGCCAGAGCTTTGCGTTCCATTCTGCTATAAACAGATTGTCTCGTGAAAAGGTTTGTGAGAAGGCAACGCAGACACCATCCTTAGCAAGCGTAGATGCCAGGGTGCTCAGAAACCTTTCTCCATTGTCAGAGTCAGGAGCTATGAGCCCAATCCAAGTCCACCTGAAATGCAGGAGTAGTTTGATAATTCCTGAGCCTGGGGGTTCTTCATTTGGGGTCATTCGGTAGAGCAAAGGAGATTGTGTTTTGTCAAGGGCATGATGAACAGAAGCATAACTGACCTAGGAAGAAAAGGAAGATATAGAGGGTTTATTTGGTCAACTGGAAATTGTGGTCATATTATGCTGTGCTTCTCTGTAAAGGAGATGTAGGACACTTTGGGCAACAATACGCTCTGGTCAGTGACTGAAATAAATCAATTCATTCATTACACTGGGCAACAATTTTTTTACTTTTTGAATGTTGTCTAGATTTCTACAATTGATTTAGTGTATTTTTGCACTGCTGAATCAGGAAATGGCATCCCTTTCTCTCCATCAGGTAAGGTTTTTGTGCTATGTTGATTTGAAAAAAATCAGATCTTGTGACAAAATCGATTACATTTTTGTGGCATCATCAGCTGATTTTTGTCAACACATATCATCCTAAATATGTTTTTAAGAGAAAAAAAAGTTTTTCCAACAACATACATTGATTACCTGATAGAAACATTGATTACTGTAAACTGAATGGTGGGCATTGATAAAGGTAAGTACACGTAAATTGCATGTTGCTTCACCATTTTTCAAACTTCAGGGCTTGAACTTCCGTTTCTTGGAACTCCTGGAATGCTCAGCGGCAGGGAGGTCTCTCTTCAGAGTCCAACAGTAATCAGCCATCATGACTGCGTCCCAGCGACCCTGATACCTGGTCTCCATCTCTTTCATGTCCTGATGGAATCTCTCCCCCTGCTCGTCACTCATTGAACCCAGGATCTCAGGAAACTGGTTCATATGTGAAAATAGGTAGTGCATTTTGACGCTCATGTTGCAGCCCAGGTTTCTGAAAGCAGTCAGCATGTTGTTGACAAGTTCTGTGTAGTTTCTGGCCTTATTGTTGCCAAGAAAGTTCTTCACTACCAGAACAAATGCCTTCCACGCTTCCAGTTCCACTTTGTTCATTGCGTTTCCGAACTCTGGATCTCTGATGAGCTGATGGATCTGAGGACCGTCAAAGATGCCAGCTTTCAACTTCTCCATGGTCAATCCTGGAAAAGCCTGGCACAAGTAAGTGAAGCAGTCACCATCCTTGTCCAGAGCTTTGGTGAACTGCTTGATTAAGCCGAGCTTGATGTGCAGCGGTGGGAAGAGTATTCTGTCTCTGTCCACCAGAGGGTCGTTGATGACGTTCCTTTCTTTGCAAGGCACCAATTCCCCCCGCACAGGCCAGTCCTTCTTCGTGTACGGTCCGTACTATCCCACATGCACAGAAAACATGGGTACTTGGTGAAGCCAGACTGTTGTCCCAACAAAAAGTTCACAATCTTCAGGTCAACACAAATAAACCGCTTATGCTGATCATGACCAATTTTCTCCAGCACATACTTCACCACTTCATAGTTCTCCTTCAGTGTATTCGAGTGAGCCAGGGGTATAGAGGCAAACTGGTTGCCGTTGTGTAGCAGAACACATTTCAGTGATCGTTTGCTGCTGTCAATGAACAGTCTCCAATCTTTGGGTTCGTACTGTGGCCCTCCAAGCTTGAGCAGAAGCTGCGCAATATCTGCACAGTACACCAAGGCCTTCTCTTCCGAGAAAAAAGGAAGGTACTCTTGATGCCTGTTGCGGAAGAAGCTGATGCGAGCATTGTCAGAGAGGAGGTTTTTTTCCTTCAATCTGGATGCCAACAGTTCGGCAGAGTCCTTTGACAAGCTGAGGTCGCGAACTAGATCATTCAACTCCTTTTGGGAAAATGGATGTGGAGCATCATCTTCAAGAACCACTTTTTCTTCTTCATGTCCTTCAACACTGGAGGTATCTTCGTCACTAATGTCAGGAAGTTCTCCAAAGACAGGCACTGGAATTTCATCACAATGAGCTACAGGACGACGTGCTGATTGAAGATCAGGATACTTGAGGCTGCTCCGGTTCTTTCTGTTGATCCCAGTCACATCAACAGCACAGAAGTAGCAGTCAGTGACATGGTTTGTCGGCTCCCTCCAAACCATGCGAATTCCAAAGTTCAGACCCCTCTTGCCATTGGTCCACCCACATAGAGTCTCGGTCCATGCCTTACACACCATGTGTGGCGCCCAAGCTTTATCCTGGTCACCAAGTTTAATACCAAAATAAGCATGGTAAGCAACTTTATGTTTTGCCGCACCAATCTATGGAAGATTTCGATGTTTTATGACTTCAAACTGATCCCTTTTCAACATAGTCACCCAGAACTATTGGACCTGAATACTTCTTGTCATTAAAATAATCATTTCCAATCAAAACAATTATTCGACATAGCATTTTACCCCCACCAACTTCTTCTAAAATGCTCCACACAAGCGTACATGTGAACAAAAACGTAAAAAAAGACATGTGGCCATAGCTCAAAAACTTGACCTGATTGAGCAAAACCAATGTGATTTTTGGATTCAGCGCATCAGATTCGTCCTAAATCAACTGAAAAAACGCAGACAACAAATTTGTTGTTGAACAGTGTTATAGACAACAATTTAATATGTCTTCAACATCGTTCTCTTCCTGAATGTTGTCACCATGTCCAATGTTACAGACTATTTAGAGTAA
Source organism: Podarcis raffonei (assembly GCF_027172205.1). Classification (NCBI taxonomy): domain Eukaryota; kingdom Metazoa; phylum Chordata; class Lepidosauria; order Squamata; family Lacertidae; genus Podarcis; species Podarcis raffonei. The sequence goes on from NC_070603.1 coordinate 122,862,674, forward strand.
AGATATGTTGTATTTTCTACTGTTATTATTTTGTTTGGGGGAGGGTTCAATTTTTAATCACCTGCGTGTTAGTTTCACATGAGTTTCGTTCCTTAGATTTGTTTTTCTGCCAGATATTTATTTATTCTCCATCACAGCAGGTTACCAAAATAGGCTTGTGTGAAGCCATCCCTGAGGTGTCTTCTGGAGGCTGCATTTCTGTCCCACCCTGTGATGTATGATTCATGCCCCGTGTAAACTGCTATTTTCCTATACAAAGAGGTGCTGGAACTCACCATAAACACCTCCTTTGTCTACTTATAAAGTGCCGGATGGAGAGAGAAAAAAGTCCCTTCTCCCTTTGTAAGTCTAAAGCAGCTCACAGGACTGAACTTCTTATTGCAGCTTCTGAGAGGCATCTGTCCTTGCAAAAGGCTTAATCCCACCTTAGACTACTCTGATGGTGACTTTCTTTGTGAAACCCTTCTTCACCCAGCAGGACAAATCCTTCAACATAAGGAGAACCTCCTGGATCAGGCCAATGGCCCATCTAGTCCAACATCCTGTTCTCACAGTGGCCAACCAGCTGCTTGTAGGAAACCAGCAATCACAGCATGAGCAGAAATGCACTCTGCCCTCATGTGATTCCCAGCAACTCAGCACCCAGAAGCATTGGTGCCTCCAACTAGGGATGTAGATCATAGTCCTCATGCCTAGCAGCCATTAATAGCCCTTGCCTTCATGAATTGGTTTAATCCTCTCTTAGAAGCTTCACTGCCTCCTCTGGGAGTGAGTTTCATAATTTGCTTCCTATTCAAAGAAGTGGCTGTTCTCTGCATGTTGCCCATGCTAGTGTATTCATACCTGGGGGATTTTGTAGGTTCCCAGCATAGTTGAAATCTGGAGTGAGGTGTCAGAGTTGACCCCTTCAATGAAAACCAAGGGCTTCTTCTGTCTTCCGCAGTGGTAGTTTGGGACATTGGCCCTTCCAGGAGAGAGCAGATCTAGCGTGGCGTCATAGGTCATCCTTGCATTGAAATAATTCTCATGGATGTCATAGCCCAGGGAGATGTTGGGTAAGATCCTGGGGTCCTGGTTAATCTCATGGATGGCGATCATGAAGGACAGGAGATTCCAGTATGCTACCATACCTGCTACCCTGCAACAAATTATAAAGCCTCCAGTCAGTCTCCATTCAGTGACTAGTGTCAAGTCCCTGCTTTCTTAATCCTATAAGAAATTGCAGCCACAATAATGAAGCAAAATAGAGTGTCCTCATCACATAATCAGTCATCTGTGGGTTTCTTGGAAGGTGAACAGCAGCTTGCCAGTTAAAGGGAGATAGAAGCAGGGCAGGTGTACTGTACTGGCTGCCAGTTGATTTCTAGACCCAATTCTACATGATTACATGTTAACTTAATAAATAGATTGCTACAAGTTAATAGCTATAGTCCTGATCCTTTCAGGGGAGTGGAGATCATGCCATTTTCACATCTCCGGTGTCAAGAATTTGGGACACAGATAATCTCTGACTTTTCATGATTCACCTTCAAGTTGTTGTTTTCCAGTGGAAAAAGTAAGGAGGGAAGCAATGCACATGCATTTTGTGTCTTCAGTGGGCAAGTTCTAGAAAGCAGGACTTGTCCCTGGCAGATAAGCATTAGAGGCCTGGGCAGTCACAGGTGAGCATAATAGTATTAAACAAGGTGCTACACATATGCCTACCCATTAATCACAATTTTTGTCTGCTATGCAGAAATTGCAAGGGCAAAGTACAGCTTACACATGAAAGAAAATGTAGGGGCTGTGAGGAAATTGTATTCAGGATGAACTATTTGTAATGTAGATATGACCCCACTTATCAGGTGGTCTCCTGGCTCATAATAATTCGTTGCCCCTGGACTATCCCTTTCCAAGTTCAATGGGCATTTTTCTTTCCATATTCCAGAGGTTGCACAGGGAAGCAGCAGCAGCAGCAGCCGCAACATCAATAAGAGCATCCCTCTGGGTCTGCCTCCTGTCATTTCGTCTGTCCTCACTGCTCTCAACGTAGCAAGAAGCGAATTATATGAAGTCCAAAGTCTCCAGCAAAACTGAGACCCCAGTGACATTGTGAGGAAAGGGATGATATGACGCTTTCACACTGGCAGAATCCCTGCCTGCCTGGAAGATAAGTCAAAGCCCTCGATGGCACATGAGGTCTTTAAATATGCAGCAGGCATTTCAAGCTCTCATTTCTGAAATATCTGTTCTTTGTGTCAAAAGCGGGTATATTGCTTAAGTTTTGCGAGGAAGAAAAGGAATCAATCACTATGTTTAGGATAATTCTGCGGGGAATAATTGTCTCTGGAATCACTGTGGAGCTTGAGGAGCAGCTGCAGAGCTGGAAGAAAACATCACAATCTGTTTTCTGATGCTCTAGAGGGTAGGACTCGAACCAGTGGCTTCAAGTTAAGGGAAAGGAGACGCCAACTCAAAATCAGGAAAAACTTTCTGACAGCAAGAGTGTTTGAGAGTGGAATGGTCCCCCTTGGGAGGTTGTGGACTTTCCTTCCTTGGAGGTTTTTAAGCAGAGTTTGGATGGCCATCCATCTTGGGTGCGTTAGCTGAGATTCTGCATTGCAAGGAGTTGAACTAGATGACCCTTAGGGTCCCTTCCAACTCTATGATTCACAAGATCTCACTGATGTGGCAACATGTTGTGAAAAAGGTCATAGAGGGAAAAGGTGATCCTAGAATGACCTTTATACATCACCAGATAAGCCAGGATCAAGCTATTTTTTCAGGACATTTTTGCCCCTATGTGCACATTTGAAAACCCAAAAGGCAGTCCCATCGCTCACACCCCACAACCTATTCTACTAGCTACAACATAATGCTTCTTTCACGAATAATGTCTAGGATGGGAGAAGGGATCCCTGTTGGCATCAGGGATGTGGTTTGGGGGCACATGGGCCTATGAACTGCTTTGATGGGTGATAATGGACTCTTATGGTTTTCTGGTAACTAACATGTGAGTGTTTAACCTTAGATTAAGTGACAAAGGTATTGAATTGCAAATCACCATTTTGAAAGAGTTGCCCTTAGTCTTTTTTCCCAAGCTGTGAGAGTATGGATGTAAATGAAGTTCTCCAGGTGAACAGCCTCAGGCTAAATGGAGGCTGTAAGGAAAGGAGATTTTTCTTATAGGTCTGTTTGGAATTTTCTTTTCTTCCTAAGAAAATGGACTTGCACAATATTCCATATTGCATGGAATTATTTGGATGTATCTTTGATGTTTTTGTTCTGTTTTGAAGAAAGTTCTGCAAGTAATGTTTTGAACAATGGGTCTAGACAATGCCTTATTTCAAAAGGAGTCGGTTTTTTATGCAACCAGTCACTGCAGCTGGCCCCCGCCCACCTGGCTATGCCCATGATGAAGGGATTAGTTCAGTGGAGTGGTAGCTTTGCTTGAGTTTCCTTCTTTAAAAACAAACAGGGTGGAGGAAGAGAGGAGATTCCACACAAAAGAGAGAACTTGGTCTCTGGGTGTATATGAGCAAAGATTTTAGTTAGAAAACCCTCTTTCAGGCTGGCGCCCCCAAAATTTAAGGCTAGTGGAACTCTCAGGAGGGCTGCTTCTGCTGATCTTTGTAGAACATTTGTAGACGTCAGCGGGCCAATAACCTGCTAGACTTGTGCCCACCATCTGTTGTTCATACTACTGAAGGAATGGGTTTCCCAAACCCAAAACTGACTGTGCAGGCAGTTTGAAACTGCACCAAAATACCTGTTTTTCCTTAGTTAAAATGCTTTAACTTGAGCTCTTGAACCGAAACCCAGCTGTATGAACAAGTGCTCAGAGCCCTCTCCTTTATCAGTTTGTGATGGCAAGTATGGCCTTGACTGTACCAGTAGAACAGGGAAGGCACATCTGTGCCTTATCTTCTATCCTGACCACAAAAGACGCACAGACCTAGTCTGCGAACAGCGCCAGAGGGTGTTCTTGGAGATGGTGACCTCTTGCTCCAAGATAAGAGGAGGAACAGGAAAATCCTTTTATGGTCAGAAGTACAGGAGGGAATACCCTTTTATGGTTAAGAGTGCCGGAGCAGGAACATCTGTGATGTCAACCTGCGTGTACTAGCTGACGTGGCTGAGGGGGAAGGGTGCCTGGAGGATATATATATATTGCATGTAATCTCTCATTTCTTTGGACTTGCTGTGGACTGACCATGCAAGTGCCTTCTGCTATCCGGAGAGCAGAATAAAAGAACCAACCCTCAGTGTCATTTCACTTCCTTCCTCCCATCCGGGAGCAACGCAGAGCCCACCAATCGGTAAAGTCTAATAAGGCTACACTACAGCATACTTTGACCAGTGTGATCAGCAAAGTATGTCTAGCTCCAGTCTTTCCAGCAGAATATCAGAGTTTTCCTGCTTCCCCAGAGTTCCTGGTTAAGGAAACTCATTTCCCACTCAGTTCAGTTCAAAATATGGAGTGCTTCTTGTCTCATGGCACAAGTCAAGCATAAACACACTAAATGCATAAACTTTCAGAGATGCTGTTACTTTGAGAGATTTACTGCAAGCAAAGTGTGCTAATAAGTATTTTGCCCACACGCTTCCTCTGGCGTGAGCTTTGCAGAGTATGCAATGTTGTTGGAAGCCCATTGAAGTCTGAATGCTGTCCTTTCGGACAATGAAGGAAAGAACGGCTTGAAAGCTACAACTAGTGTTTATTGTAGTAAACAGTAATAAACACATAGATTACTATATACAGATACAGAGCGTTAACAGCATATACACTCTCTCAGCAAACTGCCATTAACCAATCCCTCATACTATAACCACCACAGGCAGACAGAATCACAGAACGCAGACATATAGATATAGCTGCTCTGTTACAGTATAACACTGATTGGCTGAGCTCAACCAATCCTTATCTTACACCTACTGTTAACCAATCAGCAGGCTGTCTCTGGGCAGACTACTGTCTCTGAGGCAGACTTACATTTCTGGGCAGGCTGCCAAGAATATCTCACAGTTACATCATGAACTCATCTACTACAATATAGTTCTTCTGGTCTTAGAAGTAATCTTGTAAAGATAGAATGATACAGAGGGTGTCTGGGGCAACACAACCAGATGGATGGGCTATAAATCATAAAATTATTAAAATTAGTAGTATTGTTATCCACTAGCACTTCCCCATGCTAGCTCACTATGCTGCACTGAAACGCCCAGTAAATAACCTTCAGCTTCTCTGCTGATACCTTGCACTCCTGCCAATAATAATAATAATAATAATAATAATAATAATAATAATAATTTATTATTTGTACCCCGCCCATCTGGCTGGGTTTCCCCAGCCACTCTGGGCGGCTTCCAACAAAGATGAAAAATACATTAAAATGTCACACATTAAAAACTTCCCCGAGCAGGGCTGCCTTCAGATGTCTTCTAAATGTTACTTAGTTGTTTATCTCTTTGACACCTGGTGGGAGCGTGTTCCACAGGGTGGGTGCCACTACCGAGAAGGCCCTCTGCCTGGTTCCCTGTAGCTGTGGAATTGATGTGGAATCCAGCCTTTGCTTTATACACGTCACTGCACATGCACACATTCCCTAGAGAAAGGGAGGGCAGATGAGTCAAGTTCCGGGCATCCAGCTAACTATAACCATCATCCAGATGTGGAGGGAGGGCTGCTCAAGACATGGACCAAGAACTTTGTGCCATTTCACCCATTTCTCCAAATGACAACAATCATAACACTCAGGAGTATCTGTAGGGATGAAGATGACCTATCAAGATATTGGGGGCCCAAGTTGTTTAAGGGTTTTAAGCACTAACGTGAGCAGTGAAATCTGAGCTTCCAGTGACAATGTTGCTGGACTCCAAAGCTGTGGACCTCGTCCACCCAGAGGAGCGCAGCCCCTTTTAGCTCAGGCCATCTTCCCACTCAAGTACATGGAAAATAGAACAACTCTAAGTTTTCAGAATTCGTCTTCAATTTCCTTTAGGAGCAGATTATTTTGCGGACCGACAAGAAATGGTTGGAAGCAATACATTTGTGTCAAGTTTAAGGTTTAAAATGGTGAATTGCAAAACCTCCTGTGGAACTTCCCTATATATCAGGAGTCCAGGTTCTCAGCTTGATAACACGGTACGCGAAGATAATTAAAAAGAGGATTTATTGCAAAAAAACAACAGATAACTCCGGTGGCTGTAACGTACCACTGTCATTAATCATGATGACCCTTCCTGAAGTCTCCTTTCTTTTTCTACAGAATATACTGAACCGGCGCTGTTTGCGCCCTTTGTTTTTCTTCCTGTCTAACAGACCTCCCATATAGTGATGGCATGAACTAATTGGCTCAGCTCCGACTTCCTCTTTTCCTGTCTATTCTCCCGCCTGTTCACTCTTTCGAAGAGTGTTGGCTCTGTTCCCCCTCTCTTGCGCTATCAGTCGTCCCCTTGGCAACCTGCATTCCTAGGGCTGGAGGAGATGAAGAGAGCTGATCGTCTGCCTGATTAACCCCTAAGCTTCTCTGCTCCTGGCTGCTTTCTGTAACCTGTGGCTGATTTTCCCCTAAGAGCTGTCTCATTCTTAACATTATATATCAGGGAAGGGAATCCCTATGTTTCACACAGAGGCAGAAATAAGGAGAGGAATATTTACAAGAAGTGGTCACAAAGACAAAGTGAAATAATTTGAAACATATCCAGCTTTCCACTGGATATTCCAGTGGTGCAACCTTGAGCATACTTACACAGAGCCAAATCCACTTCCTTCTGCACAAAAGGAATAGAATGTCAAACTCTGTGTGAGGCACATAAGTTACATGTAGAAATTTATTTGTGGAAAATAAGATCATGCAACACCGGTCAGGGTGACACAGATATAAAGATCACCCGGGCATATTAAGAGGATTTATTTGAATCAAGGTCTGAAAAGGGGTTCCTATTTAGTGATACGTTAAATCACGGGTGTCAAACACAAGGTCCGCGGGCCGAATTCGGCCCGCCAGACCTCATCATGTGGCCCATGTAGCCACCACCGGCGGCCAGCCTTCACCTTTTATTCTCGCTTTTTTTTTTTTTTTTTACACAAGAAAGCCGCCTCTTCACAGGAAACCTCCACTTTACATGCATTCAGGAAACCTCCACTTGTTTTTATATTGAGCGCATGCCATCCTGTGATGTGATAGATCCAACGGCTGCCTGAACCCTTCTCTCCTGTACTGTAAGTCCTACAGATACAACCGGCCCTTTGAGGGTGACCTAACTGCTGATGTGGCCCCCAATGAATTTGAGTTTAACACCCCTGCGTTAAATCAAAAGGGCCTCTGACAGTCCTGGGATGACTGTGCATTCACTTTGGAAATGACATGTTAGGTTTTGGATATATTAAAAAATAGTTATAAGAGCAGGTCATAATAAACACCTGAAAGGGAAATAGCTTCTTTTCATAAGTATTGTGCTGCATGCAGATTCCCTTGGTGGGAAAAGTGCTTTAAGAATCAAATTCCATCTTTTGTTTTTGTTCTCAGGTGCTCCTTTGTATTCAAATCAGGCCGCAGTACAATAATGTAGCACTTGGGGAGGAAGATGCAGCCCAGAAGCCCAGCACTGGAGGCCAACATAGAGAAGACCTGCACGGCTACCATGTACTTCCCCTTGGTGCTCAGGTAGGTGGGCACAAAGGACACCCAAACACTGCAGAAGACCAGCATGCTGAAGGTGATCAGCTTGGCTTCATTGAAGGCCCCAGGCAGTTTCCTGGCTAGGAAAGCCACCGTGAAGCAGATGGCAGCCAGGAAGCCCATGTAGCCCAGGGCACCATAAAACATGGCAGCAGACCCTACATTACATTGCAGGATAATCTCTGCAGGTTGGGAGCGCATGTCGGAGTCTGGGAATGGAGGAGATATTCCCAGCCAGATGGTGCAGATGAGAACTTGGACATTGGAACAGGAAAGGACAACAGCATTGGCCAGAGTCTTCCCCAGCCATTTCTTCACCCTGTTCCCTGGCTTTGTGGCCAGGAAAGCCAGCACAACGGTAACGGTTTTGGCCAACAAAGAAGAGACAGCAACTGAGAAGATGAGGACAAATGTCATTTGTTGGAGAAGACAGGTGGCTTTTCTTGGCTGGCCAATGAAGAGCAAGGAGGACAAAAAGGAAAGCAAGAGGGATACAAGGAGGATGTAGGAAAGGTCCCTGTTGTTGGCTTTGACTATGGGAGTTTCTGAGTATTTAATGAAAATTCCTAACACAAAGCATGTGATTAAGGAGAATAACAAGGTAACAAAAGACAAGAGAATCCCCAAATAGTCTTCATAGTACAGGAAAGTGACAATCTTGGGAACACATTGATCTCGGTCCTTGTTTGAGTGCTGATCTTCTAGACATTTGGTGCAATGGTCTGCATCTGAAAGTAAGATGAGTGATTTCAGTACCCCGGGTCTCAAGCAAGTGATATTCCCAGCACGACCTTGGCATATTATGGCTCAAATCGGCAAACTTTTGCATGCAAAGCAAATCCTGTGCCACTGAACTACAGCCTTTCAACCAGCAGAAGCAGACACACCTGGAGTTTTCCAGGAAAGCCTCTGGCAAGGCTGGTCGAAAGGGGTGGTGAAAACACTTTCTGTTTCCTAGGAGGAAATCTTGGGTCCCACATGGGGAGCCAGATGAGAACTTTCAGAGAAACCAGATGCCCTATTTCTAAAGACTCCAAGAGAAAACCCAATTCAAATTCAAACCACAGGGAGTCTACCATCACTACACATGATGGGTTACAGATGCCCCAACCTTGGGTAAAGGTTTTGGGGAGGGGCAAAGGGGGGATAAAATTAAGAAATAACATTGTGTTGGACAAGATTACAAAAGTTGCCCTATTCCTTCTCTCACTTGCCTTCCACAGCAGAGATTGTCCCTTTCACACAGGGAGAACAATCATAGCAGCAAAGTGGCTCTCCTTCCCAGATGACCTTGACATCCCCAATATGACAGCTCTCAGCACATCTGGATTGAGGGACAGTCTGCCCATAAAGAAAGATGGTCAGGAGTTAGTGGTCTTTCTATCCATGCAATAATACTGGAGCCAATAGGAATCTTTCTCTCGTGGCAAGCAGTAGGTCTGGTGGAGTGGTTTTTTGTGGGGTGGACAGTTCTCTAAATGCAGGAAAGCAGAAAGTGGATTTCCATACCAATGCAAGTAGATAAATAGGTACTGCTCCTGCGGGAAGGTAAACTACTTATCTACTTTGACGTGCTTTCGAACTGCTAGGTTGGCAGAAGCTGGGTCCGAGCAATGGGAGCTCACCCCATTACATTTACTAAATTGTTCAGGGAATTTTAGACAAAAATAAATTGTGAAAACCCCCAAAGAACCTTTCCAAACTTGAGTGACTGAGCAGTAAATTCGCAAAGCAAGCAAGTATGAGGCAATGCACGTTGAGGCAAAAGAATATTATTTTCATAAATATGCTCCTGGGAGTTGAAGTGGGAGTGACTCTTCCTACAAAACTAAAAGCCCCTTTCAATCCAATATCCTCTGTTTTCTTTTCTTTTTTGGATCATAGTCAAATGTATCCGAATGATTTAACCCACCTTATTAAACCAAAGGGGCCACACGATGGCATCCTGATCAATGGTGACTTTTACGTCTGCAGATCCCTCTCTCTCCATACTCCCAACTTTCCCCACGTGAAGGGAGTCATTGGCAAGCATCACAATGTTCACCACGTCAAAATCAGCTGTCAGGTCCCCATTCTCATCTAAATATACTCCACCCATAGAAGCATTGTAAAACTGAAAATCACTCAGGAAACGGTGAAACTAGAATGACAGAGAAGATCGCAGCATTTAAGAAAGTTGGCTGTTTCAGCCCAGGTGGTTCACATATTATCTAGGCACCTAGTGGCCATGGAGGGTTTTTCTATTTAATGTTCTCAATATACTTGAGGTCTTTCAAGTATAATTTTCCCAATATACTTCTTTTTAAAAAAATTATTTCCAATGCAAAGTTACAACAAAAATTACAAACATAAAATCCCCAAAAAAGAACAAACCAACAAAAACGGATCAAAACAAACAGAAACCAAAAAAGAAAAAAATCACACCTACCAAAAAAATCCTCTGCCATCATACAAATCTTTACCTACATATACACATATTGACTTCCTTCCTCTGTTTTGAGACCTCAAAAATTTTAATCTTTCTGAATTGTTGTGTCTAATGTAAATTACCTCTATCTTTACACCTTTCACACTGCTTTGCAATTTCTTTAACCCTGCAAAGCTTCATTTGTTACATACCGATATACTTACTCCAGAACAATATTTTTTCATATATTCTTTAACACAATCCCATTCCTTTGCTAATTTTTGGTCTGATTGTCCCCTTAAGAATGCAGTGACTCTTGCCAAATTTATATAATCACAAAGTTCAATTTGCCATTGTTTTACTGATTCCACCCCCCCTTTCCAGTTTTTTGCTATGAGCATCCTGGGAGCTTTTGTTGCATAAAGGAATACTTTCCTTTGATTGCCAGGAATATCTTTTGTAATTATACCTAAAAGGAATGCCTCCCGTTTTTTACTAAAAGATATTTTAAACATCTTTTTGATTTCTTCATATATTTCATTCCAAAATTTCTTGAATAGGTCGGCATTCCCACCACATGTGAAACATTGTGCCTATTTCTTTCTTGAATCTCCAACAGGTATTTGATTTTGATTTATAAATTTTTGCCAATTTTACTGGAGTTAAGTACCATTGTGGTATATCATTTCCCCAATATACTTGAGGTCTTTCAAAATGGGTTCTTCCATCAGCTGAGCAGCCTACGAAATTGGTTCCGTCCAAGAGCCTCTGTGTTGGGGTTGGGGAGGGAATGGTACCTCCTCTCTGAGTCCTGCTCCAAGCTATGGCTGTGGCTGTGGTTGTGGCAGCTACCAGACAGGCTACAGACTTGCAGGCCTGGAACTGCATGAGGCAGGCTTGTGACCCTCAACCAGGGTGAGAGCCTGATTGAAAGGAAAGTTTGGTTCGCTGGAGTTCCCCCTTTGAATGAGAGGCAGTGGGAGGAAAATAGGGGATCTAACATCTACTTCTGACCACATGTGCCTTAGCTTACTATTCTGTGGCCTACTCCCCCAGGAGCATTTGGGGTGAATGGTAATGCATTAATGCTTCAAGGTGCGCAAGTAGCAGACAGTGGTCAAGATGCAGCCCCAATTCCCGTGGTGGTGGGCAGGGGAAAGCATGGTTGGAGTGGGGGGGGGCTGGCCAACATCAGGAGTGGAGGCCGAGGTGCTTGGTCTCTGTTCCTTGTTCCAGCCCTCTCACACCACCAGAGGTTACTAGTAGCAGATCTACTGAGCCCTCTGGTCTGGTGCTGCTACTACTGAATGTCAGATCAGTCCATATTAAAAACATACTCTTTCAAGATTTGATTGCACATGTGTGGACTGATTTGGCTTGCATTACCAAGAACTTTCTGACACTAAGAACCATTCGACACAGGAACAGTCTTCCTCAAGAGGTCATGGACTCTCCTTCATTGTAGGTTTTTCAAGAGAGATGGATGGCCATCTGTCAAGAATGATTTATTCGAGATTTCTGCATTGCAGTATGTGGGACTAGATGACTTTCAGGGTCCCTTCCAATTCTACAATTCCATGATTCTATGATTCAGGTGAGGGAGCCTGACCTTACCTAGTTCTGCCCACCTGAGTTTATGATACTGCACCAGGCTAGACTAGGGGGTCAAGGCAGGTGTGTCGCTATTGTCTACAGAGACACCACCTCCTAGACCAAGGAACCATTTGGTCTTGGAATGGGTTTGTGGAGAAATTTTGGAAATAAAATTTATTGAACTTCTTACTTGCAGTATAATGCTATCTTGCTATTATGATGGCATACCTAGGAATGTATATGAATGGAGATGTAATATGAATGTCATTTCCTTTTAAGGAATCTTTGGTCTTCTATTTGAAAGGGTCACATGATCATTGCTAGCAATCCATAGTCTTGCAGATCAAGGTAACTAGTGAAGGGTCTATTAATTCTGTATCAATCATTTTGACTCAGGTAGGTATCTGTGTTGGTCTGACGCAGTAGAAATATATTTTTAAAATAAAAAAATTGTCCAGTAGCACTTTAGAGACCAACTAAGTTTGTTCTTGGTATGAGCTATGTGTGCTTTAATCATTTTGATGTACAGTATTTTATAATCTCATTTATCTCCTTTTTAAATGCTTGGTTAATTTCTGTTAATTAAAGGAAATGGACCCACAAATCTGTCATTGAACAGGTCGTTATTTACAATGGAACAAAATCCATCCAGATTATTAGAGAAGGGAAATGAATACCTGTGATGCTTGGACTTTTTCATCTTCCAACCTGTTCTGTCCCACCATCATCACCCTCTTGGATCTAGAGGAGTACGCAGCATTTAAGGCATGGGCCAGAGCTCGGACCGCGTTGTAAATGCTGTAAGTGTCCTGAAACAGGCTCCTTTCAAGGACGTCCTGAGGGAAACCTGAAAGGTTCTCCTTCACTCTGCATCGCTTCTGGCCTTTCACAGAAAACACATGCTTTGAATATAAGCAATTATAGCCCCGAGGCCAAAATGGATGGTAATTACTGTAGGCGGAGGAAACTGGCAGATTACCATCATGTTTTGATCTTTTTTTGGTCTGGATAAAGAAAGATAAATATCCATGAATGTGCTTGTTCTCAAGTATTTTGGGAGACATGTTGGAACTGGCATATGAGAGAGCTATGGTGATCCAAACTTTCCCAGTAATGGGTTCCAGGGTTTCACTCACTATTTCTATTGTATTTGCAGCTTCTGAGGGGGACTGAGAGTCCCCATAGTAAAGAAACACATTGATTCTCCTGTCCATGGAAAGTGAAATCTTCTTCATCAGCTTTGTGTACTCATCTCCTTTATACAGAATGTCTCGAGGAATGGTTTGTGAGAAAGCAAGGCAGACACCGCCCTTAGCAAGCACAGGAGCCAGGGTGCTCAGAAACCTTTCTCCATTGTCAGAGTCAGGAGCTATGAGCCCGATCCAAGTCCACCTGAAATGTACGAGTAGCCTGACAATCCCTGAGCCTGGGGGTTCTTCATTTGGGGTCATTCGGTAGAGCAAAGGAGATTGCGTTTTGTCAAGGGCATGATGAACAGAAGCATAGCTGACCTAGGAAGTACAGGAAGATATAGAGGGTTTTATTGGTCAACTGGAAATTGTGGTGTGATGTCCTGCTTCCTCCACAACTCTTTAAGAAAACATGGAGCCACATTGCTAGATTTAGACCCTAGATCTTATCTGCTGTCCTTTTAAAGTTGCACAATTAGAACAGCAACAACCCACATTCATAAGAACAAGTAAAGAAAAACAGCAGAATTTATTTTAAGAGAGATGGCTTCTGTCGGTGTCAGGGAACTGCCATCAGAAGGGGGCGGGAAACAGAGGCGCAGTTCTGTTACAGGGAGCCTCTGAAAATCTTGTGAAGCAGTTCCTCTTCCGGTGATGAGGAAAACCCCACCTCCAGTGGGGAAGAGGTGAAAGGACCAGAGGATGCTGGGGGGAGCCTCAGCACCACTGCTGGCAAAGCCGGCCAGCAGGGAAGCATGCCCCCTCCATTGCCCACCCTGTGCAGAAGTCTAAAGCACAAAGAGGGGAGGAAGAGGCTGACCGTAATGAGGCTTTTATGCTGGAGGAGGTCCAGGAAACAGGCACTCCCGGATTCTGCTAGCGATTGAGGCAGACATGAACTTTGGGGTTCTGCACTGTAAATAGTTTACATCTAAATAAAACCTGTAAAAGACAGGTCAGAGTCCTGCCTGGTTACTCGTGAGCAACCACCCTTGCCATCTAACAGTTGGGGCTGTTCTGGGATTAAGAAATTTTAGGGCAATACTCAACCAGTGACAAGAGGTGTGGGAATCTGCCCCATTTTTCCTATCCTGTTTTCCAGATTTAAAATTCCCACCCATCTCACAAGCTGTTTGCTCTTTGAGAGGAAACATTCCTTTTCCATATAGGCCAGGGGTTCCCAAAGTGATGCCCTCCAGATGATATTCAACTCCAACTCCCATGTGCCAATGGGAGCACATGGGTGCTGGGAGTTGTAGTGCAGCAATACCTGGAGGGCACCACATAGGCTACTGCTGATGTAGGTAGAGAAGCTACTTAAACCAGTTATTTTCAGAGAATGAGTCAGAGATTGTGTGATTGGGTCAGAGCAGAGGGACTTCATATGTCCAGAAAGCTGTTCAACAGTGGAACAGACATCTTTGGGAGGTGATGGACTCTCTTTCCTTGGAGGTTTTTAAGCAGGGGTTGGATGGCCATCTGTCATGGATGCTTTAGTTGAGATTCCTGCATTGCAGGGGGTTGGACTAGATGACCCCCTGGGTCCCTTCCACACTGGCAGAGAAAGGGGGGCAGTGGGGGTGGACTGCCTCCCCCACCCGGGAGCGTGGGGCAACGGGACCACCAAAGTTCACCCAACCATATTTACAGCACCTAAGAGACTCTGCTGCCGCTGCTGCTGCTCTTGCAGCGACCAGCAATTCCTGGGGGGAGAAGGCGGCTCTCCAAGCCAGATGTTTCCTAGCTTATGCTTGCCCACCCGCTGCCACCCACACACCTTCAAGGACCAGTCAGGAGTCCGACGCTGCCCTACCTGGACGCAACTAGATGCAAAGCAGGCATCCACTGAGCAAGGGGAGGGACAGAAGGTGCCCAGATAGAGGCCCCTAGGAAAGTTAGGAAAATAAAGATTTAAGTACTTATGCTCACAAGGTTAAGTAAATAAACCAGAAAATAACATTTGCAAGTGTATCTTATTTTTGCTTCTTTTAATAATTTCAATGGGGGGGGGACAAAAACATGTCCGCACCGGGTACCATCTGACCTTGCTACGCCACTGATTGAGTGTTAGCTCACTTGAGTGTTAGTTTCACATGAGTTTTGTTTTTCTGCCCAATATTTATTTATCCTCCATCTTAAAGTCCCAGAGCAGGTTACAAAAATAGGCTCGTGTAAAGCCATCCCTGAGATGGCTTCTAGAGGCTGCATTTCTGAACCACCAAGATACGATTCATGCCCCGTGTAAATTGCTGTTTTCCTATACATTTATTTTTTTAAAAAAGAGGTGCTGAAACTCAGCATGAACACCTTTCTTTTCCTCTTAGAAGGTGCCGGCTGGAAAAAAAGCCTGTTTCCCCTTTGTAAGTGTAAAGTACTTAGCAGCTCCTGTGAACCTCCTGTTGTAGCTTCTGTGATGTGTTTGTATTTCCGAAAGGTTTGTTCCCCCCTTAGACTGCTCTGATGGTGACTCTCTTTCTGGAAAAAATCTTCACCCAGCAGGACAAATCCTTCAACATAAGAAGAGGCTCCTGGTTCAGGCCAACTGCTCATCTAGCCCAGCATCCTGTTCACACAGTGGCCGGCCAGATGATTGTAGGAAACCAGCAAGCACAGCATGAGCACGAAAGCACTCATGCCTCATCATAGCTGTCAACTTTACCCTTTTATTGTGAGGAATCCTATTCGGAATAAGGGAATTTCCCTTAAAAAAAGGAAAAAGTTGACAGCTATGTGCCTCATATGATTCCCAGCAAGTGTATTCATACCTGGGGGATTTTGTAGCTTTCCAGCATATTTGAAATCTGGAGTGAGGTGTCAGAGTTGACCCCTTCAATGAAAACCAAGGGCTTCTTCTGTTTTCCGCAGTGGTAGTTTGGGACATTGGCCCTCCCAGGAGAGAGCAGATCTAGCGTGGCGTCATAGGTCATCCTTGCATTGAAATAATTCTCATAGATGTCATAGCCCAGCGTGATGTTGGGTAAGATCCTGGGGTCCTGATTAATCTCATGGATGGCAATCATGAAGGACAGGAGATACCAGTATGCTACCATATCTGCTGCCCTGCAAAAAAGCATGAAGCCTAATGTCAGTCTCCGTTCAGCGAAAAGTGTCAAGTCCCTGCTTTCTTAATCCTATAAGAAATTGCAGCCACAAGAATGAAGCAAAATAGAACTTCCACATCACATAATCAGTCAACTGTGAGTTTGTTGGAAGGTGAACGGCTGCTTGCCAGTCAAAGGGAGATAGAAGCATATTTGAGCACTTGAGTGCTGGAAGCAGGGAGTGAATACAACTCTCAAATATATTGAGCAAAAGGTTGTAAAAGGACGGAGCACTAGTTCAAGGGGAGTGGTCGGTTATAAGAGTTTGCTTCCTTATTTTTTTTAAAAAGGAAGAGGAGATGTAAAATAGAGATCTTTACAAGTCATATAATTTCTGCTTCTAATTGTTATTGCTGTTCTTATCCTATTCAGCACCCTCCTTTCACCCTAAGGTCCCAGGGCAGGAGAACTGTACTGGCTGCCGGTTGATTTCTAGACTCAATTCAACGTGATTATATGTTAACTTTATAAATACATTGCGACAATTTAATAGCTATAGTCCTGCTCCTTTCAGAGGAGTGCAGATCAGGCCATCTTTACATGTCCCAAGTTAAGAAGTTGGGATGCAGATGATCTCTGGCTCTTCATGATTCACCATCAATTTGTTTCTTTCCAATGGAAAAAGGAAGGAGGGAAGCAATGCACATGCATTTTGTGTCTTCAGTGTGCAAGATCTAGAAAGCACAACTTATCCCTGGCATATAAGCATTACAGGCTTAGACAATCACAGCTGAGCATAAGACTATTAAACAAGGTTCAATGTAGATGCCTACCCATTAATCACAATTTTGTCTGCTGTGCAGAAATTGCATGGGGGAAATGCAGCATACCTTATAATGTAAATGAAAGGGGGGGCAAGGAAATGGTGTCCAATATGAACAATTTGTAATGTAGATATGACCCCGCTTATGAGGTGGTCTCCTGGCTCGTAATAATTCATTGCATCTGGATGGTCCCTTCTCAAGTTCAATGGGCATTTTGCTTTCCGCATCCTAGAAGCTGCACAGGGAAGCAGAAGCAGCAGCAGCAACAACATCAATAAGAGCATCACTCTGGGTCTGCCTCCTGTCATTACGTCTCTCGTCACTACTCTCAACTTAGCGAGAAACTGGGAGTCTCCAGCAAGACCGAGGCCCCAGTGACATTGAGAGGAAAGGGAGGATACGAAGCTTTCACACTGGCAAAAACCCTGCCTGCCTGGAAGATAAGTCAAAGCCCTCGATGGCACAAGAGGTCTTTAAATATGCAGCAAGCATTTCAAGCTCTGATTTCTGAAATATCTGTTCTTTGTGTCAAAAGTGGGTACATTGCTTGAGTTTTGCCAAGGAATAAATCACTATGATTATGATAAGTATGTGGGGAATAATCGTCTCTGGAATCACTGTGGAGCTTGGGCAGCAGCTGCAGAGCTGGAAGAAAATATCACAATCTGATTTCTCTTTGCTCTAGAGGGTAGGACTCGAACCAATGGCTTCAAGTTAAAGTAATGGAGACTGCAACTAAAAATCAGGAAAACTTTCTGACAGTAAGAGCTGTTTGAAAGTGGAATGGTCCCCCTTGGGAGGTTGTGGGCTTTCCTTCCTTGGCATAGCTGTCAACTTACAGATTTGAAAATAAGGGACCAGCAGCCTTGAAATTAAGGGACCAGCTTGCATTAACTAGCCACACACAAGGCATGCAAGCTCCACCCCCCCCAGTCTTTCTTAGACTTCTTATTGGGTGAGCAACGCAGCCAAGCAACACAGTTGGAGCCTCCCTCCTCCCTGGCTGGCAGGGAGGGAGGGAGAGGAGCTGCTTCCTTTGAAATTTAAGGGACATCATTTAAGGGACATTTAAGGGACACCCATCAATAAGGGACAGCAGCGGGACATGGCGCTGGAATAAGGGACTGTCCCTTCTAATAAGGGACACTTGACAGCTATGTTCCTTGGAGGTTTTTAAGCAGAGTTTGAATGGCCATCTGTCATGAATGCGTTAGTTGATATTCCTGCATTGCACGGGGTTAGACTGGATGCCCCTTGGGGTCCCTGCCAACTCTGCACTTCCATAATGCTATGATTCTATGTTCACAATATCTCAAAGATGTGGCAAAATGTGATCCTAGAATGACAATCATTTAAAATACATCACCAGATAAGCCGGGCTCAAACTGTTCTTTCAGGACATGTTGGGGAACTTCCGTTGCCTGGCGGACAACATATGAAAAAACAACCATAGAAGCCCCCTGTGCCAGTCAAATATTTTATTTCAAAGTATTTGTAACTCTCCCTATCACCTCAAATCCTCTCCTGACGCATATGTTGGGCCTAGTCACTCCACAGCTTTTTGACATTTGAATATTTCATTTTATATCTGCAAGTTGCTGGTTTTTTTTATTGCCTTTCTGTTCACAGATCCCTACAATGGAAAGGAATGTACAAAGAATCAAATGCTATCTTTACTTTTTGTCGTCAGATGCTCCTTTGTATTCAGACCAGGCCTGAGTAAAATAATGTAGCACTTGGGCATGAAGATGCAGCCCAGAAGCCCAGCACTGGAGGCCAACATAGAGAAGACCTGCACGGCTACCATGTATTTCCCCTTGGTGCTCAGGTAGGTGGGAACAAAGGACACCCAAACACTGCAGAAGACCAGCATGCTTAAAGTGATCAGCTTGGCCTCATTGAAGGCCCCAGGCAGCTTCCTGGCTAGGAAAGCCACCGTGAAGCAGATGGCAGCCAGGAAGCCCATATAGCCAAGGGCACCATAAAACATGGCAGCAGACCCTACATTACATTGCAGGATAATTTCTGCAGGTTGGGAGTGCATGTCAGTGTCTGGGAATGGGGGAGAGGTACTCAGCCAGGTGGTGCAGATGAGAACTTGGACACTGGAACAGGAAAGGACAACAGCGTTGGCCAGAGTCTTCCCCAGCCATTTCTTCACCCTGTTCCCTGGCTTTGTGGCCAGAAAAGCCAGCACAACGGTAATGGTTTTGGCCAACAAAGAAGAGATAGCAACTGAGAAGATGAGGACAAATGCAATTTGTTGGAGAAGACAGGTGGCTTTTGTTGGCTGGCCAATGAAGAGCAAGGAGGACAAAAAGGAGAGCAAGAGGGATACAAGGAGGGTGTAGGAAAGGTCCCTGTTGTTGGCTTTGACTATGGGAGTTCCTGAGTATTTAATGAAAATTCCTAACACAAAGCATGTGATTAAGGAGAATACCAAGGTAAAGGAAGACAAGAGAATCCCCAAATAGTCTTCATAGGACAGGGAAGTGATAATTTTGGGAACACATTTATCTCGGTGCTTGTTTGAGTGCTGATCTTCTGGACATTTGGTGCAGTGTTCTGCATCTGAAAGGAAGATGAGTCATTTGAGCACCCAGGGTCTCAAGCAAGGGACATTCCCAGCCCCAGCGGGAGATACTATGACTTGAATTGGCAATCTGTTGCGTGAAAAGCAGATGCCCCAACCTTGGGTAAAGGTTTTATGGGGGGGGGAATAAAATGATACTGTTTTGGACAAGATTACAAAAGTTGCCCTATTCCTTCTCTCACTTGCCTTCCACAGTGGAGATGGTCCCTTTTACACAGGGAGAACAACCATAGCAGCAAAGTGGCTCTCCTTCCCGGATGACCTTGACATCCCCAATATGACAGTTCTCAGCACATCTGGATTGAGGGACAGTCTGCCCATAAAGAAAGGTGGTCAGGAGTTAGTGGTCTTTCTATCCATGCAATAATACTGGAGCCAATAGGAATCTTTCTTCCGTGGCAAGCAGTAGGTCTGGTGGAGTGGTTTTTTGTGGGGTGGACAGTTCTCTAAATGCAGGAAAGCAGAAAGTGGATTTCCATACCAATGCAAGTAGATAAATAGGTACTGCTCCTGTGGGAAGTTAATCTACTTATCTACTTTGACGTGCTTTCGAACTGCTAGGTTGGCAGTAGCTGGGTCTGAGCAACGGGAGCTCACCCCGTTACATTTACTAAATTGTTCAGGGAATTTTAGACAAAAATAGATTGTGAAAACCCCCAAAGAACCTCTCCAAACCTCAGTGACTGAGCAGTAAATTGGCAAACAAGCAAGTATGAGGCAATGCGCGTTGAGGCAAAAGAATCTTATTTTCATAAATATGCTCCTGGGAGTTGAAGTGGGAGTGACTCTTCCTACAAAACTAAAAGCCCCTTTCAATCCAATATCCTCTGTTTTCTTTTCTTTTTTGGATCATAGTCAAATGTATCTGAATGATTTAACCCACCTTATTAAACCAAAGGGGCCACACGATGGCATCCTGATCAATGGTGACTTTTACGCCTGCGGATCCCTCTCTTTCCATACTCCCAACTTTCCCTACGTGAAGGGAGTCATTGGCAAGCATCACAATGTTCACCAGGTCAAAATCAGCTGTCAGGTCCCCATTCTCATCTAAATATGCTCCACCCATAGAAGCATTGTAGAACTGAAAATCACTCAGGAAACGGTGAAACTAGAATGACAGAGAAGATCGCAGCATTTGAGAAAGTTGGCTGTTTCAGCCCAGGTGGTTCACATATTATCTAGGCACGTAGTGGCCATGGAGGGTTTTTCTATTTAATGTTCCCAATATACCGTATTTTTCGCCCCATAGGACACACTTTTCCCCCTCCAAAAACGAAGGGGAAATGTGTGTGCGTCCTATGGGGCGAATGCAAACTTTCGCTGAAGCCTGGAGAGCGAGAGGGGTCGGTGTGCACCGACCCCTCTCGCTCTCCAGGTTTTGCGCAGCTCTCCGCAAGGCGCGGGAGACCGGCGCTGGGCTCCCACGTCTTGCGGAGAGTTGGCTGCATGCCGAAGGCTGGGCACGCTAAGCTCAGCGTGCCCAGACTTCGCGCAGCTCTCCGTAAGGTGCGGGAGCCCGGCGCTGGGCTCCCACGGCTTGCGGACAGTTGCCTGCATGCCGAAGGTTAGGCGCGCTGGACTCAGCGCGCCCAGACTCCACGCAGCTCTCCGCAAGGCGCGGGAGCCCGGCACTGGGCTCCCACGGCTTGCGGAGAGTTGCCTGTTCTGGGGGCTGGGGTCGGGGGAAGCTCGGGCTTCCCCCGCCCCAGCCCCGCGCCTGGTGGGGAAATAATTTTTTTTCTTTTATTCCCCCCCCCAAAAAAAAACTAGGTGCGGTACTTCTTTTTTTAAAAAAAATTATTTTCAATGCAAAGTTACAACAAAAATTTTCAAACATAAATTCCTAAAAAAAAAGAACAAACCAACAAAAACAAATCAAAACAAACAGAAACCAAAAAGGGAAAAAAATCACACCTACCAAAAAAATCCCCTGCCATCATACTAATCTTTACATACATATACACATATTGACTTCCTTCCTCTGTTTTGAGACCTCAAACATTTTAATCTTTCTGAATTGTTGTGTCTAATGTAAATTACCCCTATCTTTACACCTTTCGCACCGCTTTTAATCCTGCAAAGCTTCATTCATTACATACCGATATACTTACTCCAGAACAATGAAAAAGACAAAAACTCAATACTATTACGAATTTGGAAGTGGAAGGAAAGAATATACAGAACCCTGTGGAGATTAGGAAGTGCTTTCAGAGGTATTTCAAACAACTTTATACACAGGAGAAGCAGAAAGAAATGGACATTGATCGATTTTTGAAAATAAATGGACTACACAAAATCTCTCAGGAAAAACAGCTAATGTTGAATTACAAAATAACGGATC
The DNA here is from genome assembly GCF_027172205.1 of Podarcis raffonei. Taxonomy (NCBI): domain Eukaryota; kingdom Metazoa; phylum Chordata; class Lepidosauria; order Squamata; family Lacertidae; genus Podarcis; species Podarcis raffonei. The sequence goes on from NC_070603.1 coordinate 122,884,330, forward strand.
AGGAGGTGGAAGGGGCCATTCAGAACATGCAATTAGGTAAATCTCCAGGACCAGATGGTTTCACTTCAAGATATTACAGATCTTTGAAAGAATGGTTAATACAACCATTGAAGGAAGTCTGCAATGAAATATTGGAAGGGAGAAAGGAACCAGAGTTGTGGAAGGAAGCTTACATTACACTTATACCGAAAACAGAGACTGAAAAGACACAGCTCAAGAACTACCGCCCTATATCGCTGCTTAACGTGGATTACAAAATTTTTGCAGATATTTTGGCTAAAAGATTAAAAAAGATGTTAGTAGAAGAAATCCATAAAGACCAAGCGGGCTTTCTCCCGGGCAGACATTTGTCTGACAACATGAGGAATATAATTAATATTCTAGAAAAACTACAAGTGAATATCAATACTAAGGCAGTCTTGATATTTGTGGATGCAGAGAAAGCCTTTGACAACATTTCTTGGAGTTTTATGAAGAAGAATCTACAGGGGATGGGGGTAGGTCAAGGTTTTGAAAATGGTATAGGTGCAATTTATTCAGAACAAAAGCCGAAATTAATTGTGAACAATGTAGTGACAGAAGAGTTTAAGATTGAGAAAGGGACACGACAAGGTTGCCCAATTTCTCCATTGCTCTTTATATCGGTCCTCGAGGTTTTGTTAAATATGATTAGAAAGGACCAAGAGGTCAAAGGTATACAAGTGGGAGCTAAACAGTATAAATTGAAAGCATTTGCTGATGACTTAGTATTGACTTTACAGGAGCCAGAATCTAGTACTAAAAGGGTACTGGAACTGATTCAAGAATTCGGACAGGTAGCAGGTTTTAAGTTGAATAAGATGAAAACTAAGGTTTTAGAGAAAAACTTAACTGTGAATGAGAGAGAGAAGTTTCAGGAGGAGACAGGACTAACATTGGTTAAGAAAGTGAAATATTTAGGGGTTAACATGACTGCCAAAAATGTGAATTTATTTAAGGATAATTATGAAAAATGTTGGATTGAAGTGAAAAAGGATTTAGAAGTATGGACAAATTTGAAGTTATCATTGTTAGGCCGAATTGCTGTGATAAAAATGAATGTGTTGCCAAGGATGTTGTTTTTGTTTCAAACATTGCAAATTTTGGATAAGATGGATTGTTTCAAGAAGTGGCAGAAATATATTTCCAGATTTGTTTGGCAGGGCAAGAAGCCTCGAATAAAATTTAAGATATTAACTGATGCCAAAGAAAGAGGTGGATTTGCCCTGCCAGACCTTGAACTTTATTATGAATCAGCTGCTTTTTGCTGGCTGAGAGAATGGCTGCTTCTTGAAAACACTGAAGTGTTGGATCTAGAAGGCTTTAATAATGCATTTGGCTGGCATGCATATTTGTGGTACGATAAGGTAAAAGCACATAAAGCGTTTAAAAATCATATTGTTAGAAAAGCATTGTTTAATGTTTGGATAAGATATAAGGATTTGTTAGAAAAGAAAACCCCAAGATGGTTGTCACCAATGGAAGCAAAGGCACAGAAAAAACTCAATATGGAGGCCAAATGGCCAAAATATTGGGAAATTCTGAAACAAGATGGAGACAGAATAAAATTGCAGAGCTTTGAAAAATTGAAAAACAAAGTGCGAGATTGGCTCCATTATTACCAAATAATGGAGGCATACAATTTGGACAAAAAAAATTGGCTTCCAGGTGAAAAAATCAAAATTGGAAACAGAATTGTTAGACCCCAAAATCAAGAATTTGTCAAGAATGTATAACTTGCTGTTGAAATGGAACACTCAGGATGAAACGGTGAAATCAGCTATGATTAAATGGGCACAAGATGTTGGACATACCATAATGATGGCTGACTCGGAACAGTTATGGATCACAGGTATGAAGTTCACGGCATGTAATGCCCTAAGAGAAAATTTAATGAAAATGATTTATAGGTGGTACATGACACCAGTCAAGCTTGAAAAAATTTACCATTTGCCCGACAACAAATGTTGGAAATGTAATGAGACTGAAGGTACATTCTTTCACCTTTGGTGGACATGCCCAAGGATTAAGACATTCTGGGAGATGATTTATAACGAAATGAAAAAGGTATTTAAATATGCCTTCCTGAAGAAACCAGAGGCCTTTCTCCTGGGCATGGTCGGCCAACTGGTGTTAAAGAAGGACAGAACTTTTTTTATGTATGCAACAACAGCAGCAAGAATACTCATCGCGAAGTATTGGAAGACACAAGATTTACCCACCCGGGAAGAATGGCAGATGAAGTTGATGGGCTATACGGAATTGGCAGAAATGACTGGCAGAATCCGAGATCAGGGAGAAGAGTCGGTGGAAGAAGACTGGAAAAAGTTTAAAGACTATTTACAGAAATACTGTAAAATTAATGAATGTTAGAAGAATGTTGGAATGAGGTTATATGGCTTTAGTAGAAATGTTATAAGGAATTAAGTATAAATAGATTAATAGAATATTAAAAGAAAAAATAAGGTTAGAATGTGTTAAGATAATCATAGGATAGAAAACAGAGGAAGATGGAAAGGAATTGCTGAAACGATTAACAGAAGTGGAATACAAAAAGGGAGGTGTGAGGAGGTCGTTGAAATAAGTGAATGAAAGATAAGATATTGAAATTGTTTGATGTGTTTTAAATTGTTTTTGTTTGTTTTTGTTTTGTTTTGTTAGTTTAAAGTGTTAGTGTTTTGTAGTGTTTTTGTATTGTATTGTATCGTATTGTTCTTTTTTTGTAGTGTTTAAATTGTTGGAAAAGTAATAAATATTATTAAAAAAAAACAGAACAATGTTTTTTCATATCTTCTTTAACACAATCCCATTCCTTTGCTAATTTTTGGTCCGATTGTCCCCTTAGGAATGCTGTGAATCTTGCCAAATTCATATAAGCACAATGTTTAATTTGCTATTCTTTTATTGGTGGGATTCCACCCCACCCCCCTTCCAGTTTTTTGCTATGAGCATCCTGGGAGCTGTTGCTGCATAAAGGAATACTTTCCTTTGATTGTCGGGAATATCTTTTGTAATTATACCTAAAAGGAATGCCTCCCGTATTTTACTAAAATATATTTTAAACATCTTTTTGATTTCTTCATATATTTCATTCCAAAATTGTTGAATAGGTCGGCATTCCCGCCACATGTGAAACATTGTTCCTATTTCTTTCTTGCATCTCCAACAGGTATTTGATTTTGATTTATAAATTTTTGCCAATTTTACTGGAGTTAATTACCATTGGTATATCATTTCCCCAATATACTTGAGGTCTTTCAGAATGGGCTCTTCCATCAGCTGAGCAGACCAAGAAATAGGTTCCGTCCTAGAGCCTCTGTGTTGGGGTTGGGGAGGGAATGGCACCTCCTCTCTGAGTCTTGCTCCAAGCTATGGCTGCGGCTGCGGTTGTGGCAGCTACCAGACAGGCTGCAGACTTGCAGGCCTGGAACTGCATGAGGCAGGCTTGTGACCCTCAACCAGGGTGAGAGGCTGGTTGAAAGGGAAATTAGGTTTGGTGGACTTCCCCGTTTGAGTGAGAGGCAGTGGTAGGAAAGTAGCTGGGGATCTAACATTTTCTTCTGACAGTGTGGGGCATGTCTAATAATGTGCCTTAGCTTAGTTTTCTGTGGCCTAATCCCCCAACTGTAAATGGGGTGAATGGAAATGCTTTAATGATTCTAGGTGGGCAGGTAGCAGGGCGTGGTCAAGATGCTGCCCCTATTCTCGTGGTGATAGGCAGGGGAAAGCATTGCTGGAGTGGGGAGGGGGCTGGCCACCATCGGGAGGGGAGACCTAGGTGTTTGGTCTCTGTTCCTTGTTCCAGCCCTCTCACACCACCAGAGGTTACTAGTAGCAGATCTACTGAGCCCTCTGGTCTGGTGCTGCTACTGCTGAATGTCAGATCAGTCCATGTTAAAACCATGCTCTTTCAAGATTTGATCGTACATGAGAGGACTGATCTGACTTGCGTTACTAAGAACTTTCTGGCCCTAAGAGCTATTCAACAGTGGAACAGTCTCCACCATCTCCTTGACCAGGGAGCCTCTTCACCTTGTCATGGATTTATGAAGAAACTTTGGAACGTCTTACATGCAGTAGAATTCTATCTTGCTTTAACTTTGGAATGCTTTGCTTGTCTTTGATATTAGGAAAGTGAGATATGATGATTATGATTGAAATAATCATGATGGTATACGTAGGAATGTATATGAATGGAGATTTAATATGAATGTCATTTCTTTTTGAGGAATCTTTAGTCTTCTCTTTGAAAGGGTGACATGATTTTTGCTAACAGTCCATAGCCCTGCAGATCAAGGTAACTATTGAAGGGCCTATCAATTCTGTATCAATCATTTTGACCTACAGTATTTTATAACCTTATTTATCTCCTCTTTTTTAATGCTTGGTAAATTTCTGTTAATTAAAGGAAATGGATCTATGAATCCATCATTAAATCGATTTTCATTTAAAATGGAACAATATCTATCCAGATCATTAGAGAATAAAAACGAATACCTGTGATGGTTGGACTTTTTCATCTTCCAACCTGTTCTGTCCCACCATCACCACCCTCTTGGATTTAGAGGAGTACGCAGCATTTAAGGCATGGGCCAGAGCTCGGACCGTGTTGTAAATGCTGTAGGTGTCCTGAAACAGGCTCCTTTCAAGGACATCTTGAGAGAACCCCAAAAGGGTCTCCTTCACTCTGCATCGCCTCTGGCCTTTCACAGACAACACATGCTTTGAATATAAGCAATGATAGCCTTCAGGCCAACATGGATGGAAATTCTGATAGGGGAAAAAAACTGGCAGATTACCATCGTGTTTTGCTCTTTTTTTGGTCTGGATAAAGAAAGATAAATATCCATGAATGTGTTTGTTCTCAAGTATTTCCGGAGACATGTTGGAGCTGGCATATGAGAGAGCTATTGTGATCCAAACTTTCCCAGTAATCGGTTTCAGGGTTCCACCCACCATTTGAAGTAAAACTGCAGCTTCAATGAGGGACTGAGATTCCCCATAGTAAAGAAACACCTTGATTCGCCTGTCCATGGAAAGTGAAATCTTCTGCCGGAGCTTTCCCATCCATTGCAATGTAAAGAGATTGCATCGTGAAAAGGTTTGTGAGAAGGCAACGCAGACACCACCCGTAGCAAGCGCAGGTGCCAGGGTGCTCAGAAACCTTTCTCCATTGTCAGAGTCAGAAGCTATGAGCCCAATCCAAGTCCACCTGAAATGCAGGAGTAGCCTGACAATCCCTGAGCCTGGGGGTTCTTCATTTGGGGTCATTCGGTAGAGCAAAGGAGATTGTGTTCTGTCAAGGGCATGATGAACAGAAGCATAACTGACCTAGGAAGAAAAGGAAGATATAGAGGGTTTTCTTGGTCAACTGGAAATCGTGGTCAGGGAGAGCCATATTTTCCAGTGCTTCTCTGGAAAGGATATGTAGGACACCTTTGGCAACAATACACTCTGGTCAGTGACAGAAATAAATCAATTCATTCATTATAGGCAACAATTTAATATGTCTTCCACATTATTCTCTCCCTGAATGTCCCAACCCCCCCCCCCCGATATTTAACACTATGTTGAGTTAAGATATGTTGTCATTGAGTGTAGTGGTGGAGGAAGCGGGCGGGGGGTGTCCTTCCCTGGGGGCCATCATTGAGGGGAGATTACAAGAAGACACCCGTGGGGGGGGATTCGCATCCCCACCCCCAAGTGTGCCGTTCCAAGCCTCCGCCATCGCAGCCGCGTGTGGAGGATCCTTCACTCAGGGTTGCACCCTCCGCCACTGTCTGTACGGCGCTATTTCACACACCTGCCAATATAAGGATGTGCTCAGCTGTGATTCCTGCATTGCAGTGGGTTTTGATGGATTGGTTATTTAATTTTTATACTGCATAATATATTTAAAATATCTGTAAGCATTGCACAGAAAAGTGAAGCAACAACAGACACCTTAAATAAAATAATCCAAAAATGCACCGTTACTTTAAAAAATATTACACGCACCCAACACATTTAGAGCATGTCGAAGGCTCTTGGTGTCCCAAAAAGAATCCTGACAGCTGTAGTTTGTTGGGAATTATAGCTCTTTGAAGGGTAAACTACAGTTGCCAGGATTCTTGTATTGAGTGCTTTACATTTATGGTGTACAGAACAGCATCAGCATGGCACAATATGGAAATGAAAAGGCCCTAGACCTACTCAAGAAGCTCAGCAGGAAGAAATGGGACTTGGACAATAATTCATGCATAACCACACAATCGTTTGGTAGAACATTGCTAGATTTAGACCCTAGATCTTATCTGCTGTCCTTTTAAAGTTGCACAGGTAGAACAGCAACAACCCACATTCATAAGAACAAGTAATGAAAAACAGCAGAATTTGTTTTAAGAGAGATGGCTTCTGTTGGGGATGTTCTGGGATTAACAAGTTTTAGGGCAATACTCAACCAGTGACTAGTGGTGTGGGAATCTGTCCCATTTTTCCTATACGGTTTTCCAGTTTTAAAATTCCCACCCATTTCACAAAGCTGTTTGCTCTTTGAGAGGAAACATTCATTTACCATATAGGCCAGGTTCCCAAAGTGATGCCCTCCAGATGATATTCACCTCCCACTCCCATGAGCCAATGTTCACCCCTTAGACTGCTCTGATGGTGACCCTTTTTGTGAAACCCTTCTTCACCCAGCAGGACAAATCCTTCAACATAAGAAGAGGCTCCTGGATCAGGCCAAAGGCTCATCTAGCCCAGCATCCTGTTCACACAGTGCCCAGCCAGGTGATTGTAGAAAACCAGCAAGCACAGCATGAGCACAAATGCACTCTGCCCTCATGTGATTCCCAGCAACTCAGCACCCAGAAGCATTGGTGCCTCCAACTAGGGATGTAGATCACAGTCATCATGCCTAGCAGCCATTAATAGCCTTTGCCTTCATGAATTGGTTTAATCCTCTCTTAAAACCTTCACTGCCTCCTCTGGGAGTGAGTTTCATAGTTTGTTTCCTGTTAAGGGAGGTTGCTGTTCTCTGTATGTTGTCTAGGCTAGTGTGTTCATACCTGGGGGATTTTGTAGGTTCCCAGCATAGTTGAAATCTGGAGTGAGGTGTCAGAGTTGACCCCTTCAATGAAAACCAAGGGCTTCTTCTCTCTTCCGCAGTGGTAGTTTGGGACATTGGCCCTTCCAGGAGAGAGCAGATCTAGCGTGGCGTCATAGGTCATCCTTGCATTGAAATAATTGTCATAGATGTCATAGCCCAGGGTGATGTTGGGTAAGATCCTGTGGTCCTGATTAATCTCATGGATGGCAATCATGAAGGACAGGAGATACCAGTAGGGTACCATATCTGCTGCCCTGCAACAAAGCATGAAGCCTAATGTCAGTCTCCGTTCAGTGAAAAGTGTCAAATCCCTGCTTTCTTAATCCTATAAGAAATTGCAGCCACATGAATGAAGCAAAATAGAACTTCCACATCACATAATCAGCCATCTGTGAGTTTGTTGGAAGCTGAACAGCTGCTTGCCAGTCAAAGGGAGATAGAAGCATATTTGAGCACTTGAGTGCTGGAAGCAGGGAGTGAATACCACCCTCAAATATATTGAGCAAAAATTTGTAAAAGGACGGAGCACTAGTTCAAGGGGACTGGTAGGTTATAAGAGTTTGCTTCCTTATTTTTTAAAAAAGGAAGAGGAGATGTAAAATAGAGATCTTTACCAGTCATATAATTCCTGCATCTAATTGTTATTGTTGTTCTTATCCTATTTAGTACCTACCTTTCACCCTAAGGTCCCAGGGCAGGTGAACTGTACTGGCTGCCAGTTGATTTCTAGACGCAATTCAACGTGATTGTATGTTAACTTGATAGATAGATTGTGACAATTTAATAGTTATAGTCCTGCTCCTTTCAGAGGAGTGCATATCAGGCCATCTTCACATTTCCCAAGTCAAGAAGCTGGGATGCAGATGATCTCTGGATCTTCATGATTCACCATCAATTTGGTTTTTTTTTCCCAGTGGAAAAAAGTAAGGAGGGAAGCAATGCACATGCATTTTGTGTCTTCACTGGGCAAGTTCTAGAAAGCAGGACTTGTCCCTGGCATATAAGCATTAGAGGCTTGGACAATCACAGCTAAGCACAACCGTATTAAAGAATATGCTATGTATATATGCCTACCCATCAATCACAGTTTTGTCTGCTGTGCAGAAATTGCATGGGGGAAATGCACCGTACCTTGTACCATAAATAAAAGGGGTGGCGAGGAAATGGTGTCCAATATGCAAAATTCGTAATGTAGATATGACCCCGCTTATGAGGTGGTCTCCTGGCTCGTAATAATTCATTGCATCTGGATGGTCCCTTCTCAAGTTCAATGGGCATTTTGCTTTCCGCATCCTAGAAGCTGCACAGGGAAGCAGCAGCAGCAGCAGCAGCAACAACAACATCAATAAGAGCCTCACTCTGGGTCTGCCTCCTGTCATTACATCTGTTGCCACTGCTCTCAACTTAGCAGGAAACTAACTAGATGAAGCCCAAAGTCTCCAACAAGACCGAAGCCCCAGAGAAAATGTGAGGAAAGGGAGGATACGAAGCTTTTACACTGGCAGAATCCCTGCCTGCCTGGAAGATAAGTCAAAGCCCTTGATGGCACAAGAGGTCTTTAAATATGCAGCAAGCATTTCAAGCTCTGATTTCTGAAATATCTGTTCTTTGTGTCAAAAGTGGGTACATTGCTTGAGTTTTGCCAAGGAATAAATCACTATGATTATGATAAGTATGTGGGGAATAATCGTCTCTGGAATCACTGTGGAGCTTGGGCAGCAGCTGCAGAGCTGGAAGAAAATATCACAATCTGATTTCTCTTTGCTCTAGAGGGTAGGACTCGAACCAATGGCTTCAAGTTAAAGTAATGGAGACTGCAACTAAAAATCAGGAAAACTTTCTGACAGTAAGAGCTGTTTGAAAGTGGAATGGTCCCCCTTGGGAGGTTGTGGGCTTTCCTTCCTTGGCATAGCTGTCAACTTACAGATTTGAAAATAAGGGACCAGCAGCCTTGAAATTAAGGGACCAGCTTGCATTAACTAGCCACACACAAGGCATGCAAGCTCCACCCCCCAGTCTTTCTTAGACTTCTTATTGGGTGAGCAACGCAGCCAAGCAACACAGTTGGAGCCTCCCTCCTCCCTGGCTGGCAGGGAGGGAGGGAGAGGAGCTGCTTCCTTTGAAATTTAAGGGACATCATTTAAGGGACATTTAAGGGACATCCATCAATAAGGGACAGCTGCGGGACATGGCGCTGGAATAAGGACTGTCCCTTCAAATAAGGGACACTTGACAGCTATGTTCCTTGGAGGTTTTTAAGCAGAGTTTGAATGGCCATCTGTCATGAATGCGTTAGTTGATATTCCTGCATTGCATGGGGTTAGACTGGATGCCCCTTGGGGTCCCTGCCAACTCTGCGCTTCCATAATGCTATGATTCTATGTTCACAAAATCTCATTGATGTGGCAAAATGTGATCCTAGAATGACAATTATTTAAGATACATCACCACATAAGCCAGGATCAAACTATTCTTTCAGGACATGTGGGGGAACTTCTGTTGCCTGGTGGACTTTTGCTATGCATATGGAAAAACAACCATAGAAGCCTCCTGTGCCAGTTAAATATTTTATTTCAGAGTATTTGTATCTCTCCCCATCACCTCATATCCTCTCCTGACAAAGTTTTTTGACATTTGAATATTTCATTTTAGACCAGCAAGTGGCTGGATTTTGTTATTGCCTTTCTGTTCACAGATTCCTACAATGGAAAAGAATGTACAAAGAATCAGATGGCATCTTTACTTTTTGTCGTCAGATGCTCCTTTGTATTCAGATCAGGCCTGAGTAAAATAATGTAGCACTTGGGAATGAAGATGCAGCCCAGAAGCCCAGCACTGGAGGCCAACATAGAGAAGACCTGCACGGCTACCATGTATTTCCCCTTGGTGCTCAGGTAGGTGGGCACAAAGGACACCCAAACACTGCAGAAGACCAGCATGCTGAAGGTGATCAGCTTGGCTTCATTGAAGGCCCCAGGCAGCTTCCTGGCCAGGAAAGCCACCGTGAAGCAGATGGCAGCCTGGAAGCCCATGTAGCCCAGGGCACCATAAAACATGGCAGCAGACCCTACATTACATTGCAGGATAATCTCTGTAAGTTGGGAGTGCATGTCAGTGTCTGGGAATGGGGGAGAGGTACTCAGCCAGGTGGTGCAGATGAGAACTTGGACACTGGAACATGAAAGGACAACAGCGTTGGCCAGAGTCCTCCCGAGCCATTTCTTCACCCTGTTCCCTGGCTTTGTGGCCAGGAAAGCCAGCACAACAGTAATGGTTTTGGCCAACAATGAAGAGACAGCAACTGAGAAGATGAGCACAAATGCAATTTGTTGGAGAAGACAGGTGGCTTTTCTTGGCTGGCCAATGAAGAGCAAGGAGGACAAAAAGGAGAGCAAAAGGGATACAAGGAGGGTGTAGGAAAGGTCCCTGTTGTTGGCTTTGACTATGGGAGTTCCTGAGTATTTAATGAAAATTCCTAACACAAAGCATGTGATTAAGGAGAATAACAAGGTAAAGGAAGACAAGAGAATCCCCAAATAGTCTTCATAGAACAGGAAAGTGATAATCTTGGGAACACATTGATCTCGGTGCTTGTTTGAGTGCTGATCTTCTGGACATTTGGTGCAGAGGTTTGCATCTGAAAGGAAGATGAGTGATTTCAGTACCCAGGGTCTCAAGCAGGGGATATTCCCAGTACAACCTTGGCATATTATGGCTCAAATCGGCAATCTTTTGCATGCAAAGCAAATCCTGTGCCACTGAACTACAGCCTTTCAACCTGCAGAAGCAGACACACCTGGAGTTTTCCAGGAAAGCCTCTGGCAAGGCTGGTCGAAAGGGGTGGGCATCCAGCTGGTGAAAACACATTCTGTTTCCTAGGAGGAAATCATGGGTCCCACATGGGGCGCCAGAAGAGAACTTTAAGATTTACCAGATGTCCTATTTCTAAAGACTAAGAGAAAACCCAATTCAAATTCAAACCACAGGGAGTCTACCATCACTATACATGATGGGTTACAGAATCCCCAACCTTAGGTAAAGGTTTGGGGGGGGCGAAGGGGGAATAAATTAAGAAATAATATTGTGTTGGACAAGATTACAAAAGTTGCCCTATTCCTTCTCTCACTTGCCTTCCACAGCAGAGATTGTCCCTTTCACACAGGGAGCACAATCATAGCAGCAAAGTGGCTCTCCATCCCGGATGACCTTGACATCCCCAATATGACAGCTCTCAGCACATCTGGATTGAGGGATGGTCTGCCCATAAAGAAAGATGGTCAGGAGTTAGTGGTATGTCTATCTATGCAACAACACTGGAGCCAATAGGAATCTTTCTCTTGTGGCAAGCAGTAGGTCTGGTGGAGTGGTTTTTGGTGGGGTGGACAGTTCTCCAAAGGCAGGGAAGTAGAAAGTGGATTTCCATGCCAATACAAGTAGAGAATAGGTACTGCTGGGGTGGGAAGGTAAATAGCATTTCCGTGTTCTCTAGCACTCTTCACGGTGTCCTGTTGTGCCAGAAGCATTTTAGTCACGCTGACCACATGACCCGGAAAAGCTGTCTACAGGCAAATGCCGGCTCCCTCAGCCTGAAAGCAGAGATAAGCGCCACACCCCATGGTTTGAATTGACTGTATTGAACTGGAGTTACCTTTACCTTTACTAAATTGTTCATTTACTAAATTTACTAAATTTTAAACAAATATAGATTGGGAAAACCTCCAACAGAACCTCTCCAATCCTGAGTGACTAAGTAGTAAATTGGCAAATGTAATTCAAAGCAACCTAGTGTGAAGTGATGCAAGTTGAGGCAAATAATCCTGGGAATTGAAGTGGGGGTGACTACAAAACTAAAATCCCTTTCCGTCTAATATCCTCTTTTTTTCCTCTTTTCTTTTGGCTGGTAGGCAAATTAACCTGGATGGTTTAACCCACCTTTTTAAACCAAAGGGGCCACACGATGGCATCCTGATCAATGGTGACTTTTACGCCTGCGGATCCCTCTCTCTCCATACTCCCAACTTTCCCTACGTGAAGGGAGTCGTTGGGAAGCATCACAATGTTCACCAGGTCAAATTCAGCTGTCAGGTCCCCATTCTCATCTAAATATACTCCACCCATAGAAGCATTGTAAAACTGAAAATCACTCAGGAAACGGTGAAACTAGAATGACAGAGAAGATTGCAGCATTTATATATATGATTTTTATTAAATGTTCTGTTTTACCATTTAAAATGCCCATTTAAACATCTTTTTTTAAAACCTCAACTACTTTTTCTTCTTCTTTATTTTATTTTTATTTATTTTATTTATTTATTCATTTTTCCATAAATTGTAGTGTCATGTGTATTGTGAGGTATACAAAGTATCTTTGCTTCAGTTGCCATCATTTTCTTTTTTGTTACAAACAAAAACAGAGAGTGTTGTATAAATGTATGCTTTTTAAAAGAATAATAAAGATTGAATTGGGGGGAAAGCATCCTTAAGATATCAGTGACTTCCCTTCTTCTCTTTCCATGGTTCATTTTGCATATCATAAATCCCTGTATATATTACAGAAACTAAATTGTTCAGTATTCCATTAAGAGCTGTTCGATAGTGGAACAGTCTCCCTCGGGAGATTGTGGACGCTCCTTCCTTGGAGGTTTTTAAGCAGAAGTTGGATGGCCATCTGTCATGGATGATTTACTTGAGATTCCTGCATTGCAGTATGTGGGATTGGATGACATTTTGAGTCCCTTTCAACTCTACAATTTCATGATTCTATGAATCGGGTTAGGGAAGCTGACCTTACCTAGTTGGCCCTCCTGAGATTTTGATACTGCACAAGGCTAGACTAGGGGGTCAAGGGAGGGGTGTTGCTATTGTCTATAGAGACAACAACTCCTTGACCAGGGAGCCTCTTTGAAGTGAAGGACATGAGACAGGAGTTGATAATGCAGGTGAGCTGTGCATAAGCAAGCTGCCAGCTAGCTCTGCAGAGGCTCTTTTTATTAACACAATATGCAAAACCAGTCAGATACATTTTGGACTGTGCCCTTTACACATCTTCCAGTCAAGAGATCGTGGGGTGGTACAAAGTTATTTTGGCACCTGTTTCCACTGCGTCACTTTCCCCTTGAACAATGTATAACGAAGGAGACAAAGGTCACAGACAGGGCACGACAGACCACTAAGAGAGCAAAAGGTTAGACAGAGGGCATGATGTTCAGACAGCTGTGGCCCATCTGTGGGCGGAATTGTGCTCCACACCCGGCAGTCATTCCTTCACGCTTGACCTTAGAAAGCGTTTGTGGAGAAACTTTGGAAATAGAAGTTATTGAACTTATTACATGCAGTGGAAGGCTATCTTGCAATAACTTTGGATTGCTTTGTTTGTCTTCGATAATTAGGAAGGTGAAGTATGATGATTGTGCTGAAAATAATTATGATGGTATACCTAGGGATGTATATGAATGGAGATTTAATATGAATGTGATATTGAAGGGTCTATAAGTTTTGTATGAATCATTTTCACCTACAGTATTTTATAACCTTATTTATCTCATCTTTTTTAATGCTTGGTAAATTTCTGTTAATTAAAGGAAATGGATCTCTGAATCTGTCATAGAACTGATTTTCATTTAAAATGGAACAATATCTATCCAGATCATTAGAGAATAAAAATGAGTACCTGTGATGGTTGGCCTTTTTCATCTTCCAACCTGTTCTGTCCCATCATCACCACCCTCTTGGATCTAGAGGAGTACGCAGCATTTAAGGCATGGGCCAGAGCTCGGACCGCGTTGTAAATGCTGTAAGTGTCCTGAAACAGGCTCCTTTCAAGGACTTCTTGAGGGAAACCTGAAAGGTTCTCCTTCACTCTGCATTGCTTCTGGCCTTTCACAGAAAACACATGCTTTGAATATAAGCAATTAAAGCCTTTAGGCCAAAATGGATGGACATTACTATAGGAGTAGAAAACTGGCAGATTTCCATCCTGATTTGCTCTTTTTTGGGTCTGGATAAATAAAGATAGATATCCATGAATGTGCTTGTTCTCAAGTAGTTTGGGAGACATGTTGGAGCTGACATATGAGAGAGCTATTGTGATCCAGACTTTCCCAGTAATGGGTTTCAGGGTTTCACCCACTATTTCTAGAGTAAGTGCGGCATCGAAGGTGGACTGAGAGTCCCCATAGTAAAGAAACACATTGATTCTCCTGTCCATGGAAAATGAAATCTTATTCTTGAGCTTTGTGTACTCATCTGCTTTAACCAGAATCCTTCGTGGAATGGTTTGTGAAAAGCCAACACAAACACTGCTCTTAGCGAGTGAAAGCTTCAAGGTGCTCAGAAACCTTTCTCCATTGTCAGAGTCAGGAGCTATGAGCCCGATCCAAGTCCATTTGAAACGCAGGAGTAGTCTGGTAATCCCTGAGCTTGGGGGTTCATCATTTGGGGTCAATCTGTAGGGCAAAGGAGATTGCGTTTTGTCAACGGCATGATGATCAGAAGCATAACTGACCTAGGAAGAAAAGGAAGATATAGAGGGTTTTATTGGTCAACTGGAAATTGTGGTCAGGGAGAGCCATATTCTGCAGTGCTTCTCTGGAATGGAGATGTACGACACTTTTGGCAACAATACACTCTGGTTAGTGACTGAAATAAATCAATTCATTCATTATAGGCAACAGTTTAATATTTCTGAGCCATTCCCGGGGGGTCCGGCACGCTTCCTCTGGGCGGCTCTGATTTTCCCCCAGGGACCTCCGACTCCAGCAGCACGTAAACACAGCGGAACAGAAGCAGGGTCGTCGCGTGTGCGCAATAACTCAGGCTGAACGCAGGCTGTCTCCTTATCTTAGTTTTAAGTCTTTTATTCCCTTAGCAAAACACAACAGTTATAAATCTCCTGCTCCTGGTGACAATGCACTCATCTTAGCTGCTCTCTCGCAACGGAGCAAAACACACACTGACTGAGACACAGAAAACACTCCCCTCAGTATTCTAACCACGCCTCAGAATGTGAGACGTCACTCAGAACTTCTTAACCCTGTGAGTTCTGAGCCTCTCTCCACAATTTCTACAACATCTTTCCCCCCCTGAATGTTGTCCCATTTCCCCCTCCCCCATGTTTCAGACTATGTAGAGCAAAGATATGTTGCATTTTCTACTTTTACCATTTGGTTCAGGGGGTCAATTTTTAGCTCACTTGAGTGTTAGTTTCACATGAGTTTTGTTCCTTAGATCTTTCCCCTTGCCCAATATCTATTTATCCCCCATGTTAAAGTCCCAGGGCAAGTTACCAAAACAGGCTTGTGTGAAGTCATCGCTGAGGTGTCTTCTGAAGGCTGCATTTCTGTCCCACCAAAGTATGATTTATGCCCCATGTAAATTGCTATTTTCCTAGAAAAAGAGGTGCCAAAACTCACCATGAACCCTTGTCCTCTTATAAAGTGCCAGCTGAAGAGTCTGTTTCCCCTTGTAAGTATAAAGTACTTAGCAGCTCACAGTACACATCTTGTGAGCTTCCTGTTGTAGCATCTGAGAGGCATCTCTCTTTCCAAAAGGCATGTCCCCCCCCCAACTTAGTGGGCTCTGATGGTGATTCTCTTTTGAAACCCTTCTTCACCCAGCAGGACAAATCCTTCAACATAAGGAGAACCTCCTGGATCAGGCCAGTGGCCCATCTAGTCCAACATCCTGTTCTCACAGTGGCCAACCAGCTGCTTGTAGGAAACCAGCAAGCACAGCATGAGCAGAAATGCACTCTGCCCTCATCTGATTCCCAGCAACTCAGCACCCAGAAGCATTGGTGCCTCCAACTAGGGATGTAGATCATAGTCCTCATGCCTAGCAGCCATTGATAACCCTTGCCTTCATGAGTTGGTTTAATTCTCTCTTAAAACCTTCACTGCCTCCACTGGACGTGAGTTTACTAGTTTGCTTCCTATTCAGAGAGGTTGCTGTTCTCTGCATGTTGCCAATGCTAGTGTATTCATACCTGGGGGATTTTGTAGCTTTCCAGCATATTTGAAATCTGGAGTGAAGTGTCAGAGTTGACCCCTTCAATGAAAACCAAGGGCTTCTTCTCTCTTCCGCAGTGGTAGTTTGGGACATTGGCCCTTCCAGGAGAGAGCAGATCTAGCGTGGCGTCATAGGTCATCCTTGCATTGAAATAATTCTCATAGATGTCATAGCCCAGCGTGATGTTGGGTAAGATCCTGGGGTCCTGATTAATCTCATGGATGGCAATCATGAAGGACAGGAGATACCAGTATGATATCACCCATACTACCCTGCAACAAAGCATGAAGCCTAATGTCAGTCTCCATTCAGTGAAAAGTCCCTGCTTTCTAAGTCCTGGAAGAAATTGCAGCCACAAGAATGAAGCAAAACAGAACATCCACATCCTATAATCAGCCATCTGTGAGTTTGTTGGAAGCTGAACGGCTGCTTGCCAGTTAAAGGGAGACAGAAGCATATTTGAACACTTAAGTGCTGGAAGCAGGGAGTGAATACCACCCTCAAATACATGGAGCAAAAGTTTGTAAAAGGACGGGGCACTAGTTCAAGGGGACTGGTAGGTTGTAAGCTGTTTGTTTATTTTTTAAAAAAAGAAGAGGAGATGTAAAATAGAGATCTTTACCAGTTAAATAATTCCTGCTTCTCATTGTTATTGATAACATATTTAGTACCTACCATTCACCCTAAGGTCCCAGGGCAGGAGAACTGTACTGGCTGCCAGTTAATTTCTAGACTCAATTCAATGCGATTATATGTTGACTTGATAGATAGATTGTGAAAGTTTAATAGCAATAGTCCTGCTCCTTTCAGAGGAGTGCGGATCAGGCCATCTTCACATTTCCCAAGTCAAGAGGTTGGGATGCAGATGATCTCTGGCTTTTCATGTTTCACCATCAATTTGGTTTTTTTCCAGTGGAAAAAAAGAAAGGAGGGAAGCACATACATTTTGTGTCTTCAATGGGCAAATTCTAGAAAGCAGGACTTGTCCCTGGCATATAAGCATTAGAGGCCTGGGCAATCACAGCTAAGCACAACAGTATTCAAGAATATGCTATGTATATATGCCTACCCATTAATCACAATCTTATCTGCTATGCTGAAATTGCAAAGAGAAAGTACAGCTTACCCTTTAATGTAATTGCAAGGGGGGATAAGGAAATTGTGTTCAGGAAAAACTGTCTGTAATGTAGATATGACCCCGCTTATGAGGTGGTCTCCTGGCTCATAATAATTCATTGCATCTGGACGATCCCTTCTCAAGTTCAATGGGCATTTTGCTTTCCGCATCCTAGAAGCTGCACAGGGAAGCAGAAGCAGCAGCAGCAACAACAACATCAATAAGAGCCTCACTCTGGGTCTGCCTCCTGTCATTTTGTCTGTTGTCACTGCTCTCAACTTAGCAAGAAACTAACTAGATGAAGCTCAGAGTCTCCAGCAAGACTGAAGCCCCAGTGACATTGAGAGGAAAGGGATGATATGATGCTTTCACTCTGGCAGAATCCCTGCCTGCCTGGAAGATAAGTCAAAGCCCTCGATGGCACATGAGGTCTTTAAATGTGCAGCAGGCATTTCAAGCTTTCATTTCTGGAATATCTGTTCTTTGTGTCAAAAGTGGGTACTTCGCTTGAGTTTTTCCAAGGAATAAATCACTATGATTATGATAATTATGCAGGGAATATACATCTCTGGAATCACTGTGGAGCTTGAGCAGCAGCTGCAGAGCTGGAAGAAAACATCACAATCTGTTTTCTGATGCTCTAGAGGGTAGGACTCGAACCAGTGGCTTCAAGTTAAGGGAAAGGAGACTACAACTAAAAATCAGGCAAAACTTTCTGAAAGTAAGAGCTGTTTGAGAGTGGAATGGTCCCCCTTGGGAGGTTGTGGACTTTCCTTCCTTGGAGGTTTTTAAGCAGAGTTTGGATGGCCATCCGTCTTGGGTGCGTTAGCTGAGATTCTGCATTGCAGGGGGTTGAGCTAGATGACCCTTAGGGTCCCTTCCAACTCTATGATTCACAAGATCTCACTGATGTGGCAACATGTTGTGAAAAAGGTCACAGAGGGGAAAGGTGATCCTAGAATGACCTTTATTTAAAATACATCACCAGATAAGCCAGGATCAAGCTATTTTTTTCAGGACATTTTTTGGCCTATGTGCACATCTGAAAACCCAAGAAGCAGTCCCATCACTCACACCCCGCAACCTATTCTACTAGCTACAGCATAATGCTTCTTTCACGAATAATGTCAAGGATGGGAGAAGGGATCCCTGCTGGCATCAGGGATGTGGTTTGGGGGCACATGGGCCTATGAACTGCTTTGATGGGATGATAATGGACTCTTATGGTTTTCTGGTAGCTAACATGTGAGTGTTTAACCTTAGATTAAGTGACAAAGGTATTGAAATGCAAATTGGCATTTTGAAAGAGTTGCCTTTAGTCTTTTTTCCCAAGCTGTGAGAGTATGGATGTAAATGAAGTTCTCCAGGTGAACAGCCTCTGGCTAAATGGAGGCCGTAAGGAAAGGAGATATTTTCTTATAGGTCTGTTTGGAATTTTCTTTTCTTTCTAAGAAAATGGACTTGCACAATATACCGTATTGCATGGAATTATTTGGATGTATCTTTGATGTTTTTGTTCTGTTCTGAAGAAAGTTCTGCAAGTAAAGTTTTAAACAATGGGTCCAGACAATGCCTTATTTCAAAAGGAGTCGGTTTTTTATGCAACCAGTCACTGCAGCTCGCCCCCGCCCACCTGGCTATGCCCATGATAGGGGGATTAGTGGTAGCTTTGCTGTCTAGCAGAATATCAGAGTTTTCCTGCTTTCTATTGGTCAGCCTTTTCCAGAGTTTTTTACTTAAGAAAACTCATTTGCCCCTCCGTTCAGTTCAAAGTATAGAGTGTTTATTGTCTCGTGGAAATCATAAACAGACTAGATGCAACAAGTTTAAGAGAAGCTGGTACATCATGAACTCATCTACTACAATACAGTTCTTCTGGTCGTAGAAGTAAACTTTGTAAAGATAAAAGTATACAGAGAGTGGCAGGGGCAACCCAGCCAGATGGGTGGGATAATAATAATAATAATAATAATAATAATAATAATAATAATAATCCACTAGCACTTTCCCATGCTAGTTCTCTGGATCTTAAGCACTAATGTGAGCAGTGAAATCCGAGCTTCCAGTGACAATGTTGTTGGACTCCAAAGCTGTGGACCTCGTCCACCCAGAGGAGTGCAGCCCCTTTTAGCTCAGGCCATCTTCCCACTCAAGAACATGGAAGATAGAACATCTCTAAGTTTTCAGAATTCGTCTTCAATTTCCTAATACCTTTAGAAGCATGTTATTTTGCGGATCTACAAAAACAAAAAAAGGGTTAGAGGCAATACATTGGGAGTTTAAGGTTTAAAATGCTGAATTGCAAAACCTCCTGTGGAACTTCCCTATATATCAGGGAAGGGAATTGCTATGTTTTGCTCAGAGGCAGAAACAGGGAGAGGAATATTTACAAGAAGTGGTCACAAAGTGAAATAATTTGAAACATATCCAGCTTTCCGCTGGATATTCCAGTTGTGCAACCTTGTGCCAAATACACTTCCTTCTGCACAAAAGGAAGAAAATGTCAGACTCTGCATGCGGCACATAAGTTACATATACAAATTTATTTGTGGAAAATAAGATCATGCAACATTGGTCAGGGTGAAACAGATATAAAGATCACCCGGGCATATTAAGAGGATATATCTGAATCAAGTTCTGAAAAGGGTTCCTATTTAGTGAGACATTAAATCAAAAGGGCCTCTGATCGTCCTGGGATGACTGTGCATTCAGTTTGGAAATGACATGTTAGGTTTTGGATAGATTAAAAAATAGTTACAAGAGCAGCTTATAATAAACACCTGAAAGGGAAATAGCTTCTTTTCATAAGTATTGTGCTCCACGCAGATTCCCTTGGTGGGAAAAGCGCATTAAGAATCAAATGCCATCTTTTGTTTTTGTTGTCAGGTGCTCCTTTGTGTTCAGATCAGGCCTCAGTACAATAATGTAGCACTTTGGGATGAAGATGCAGCCCAGGAGACCAGCACTGGAGGCCAACATAGAGAAGACCTGCACGGCTACCATGTACTTCCCCTTGGTGCTCAGGTAGGTGGGCACAAAGGACACCCAAACACTGCAGAAGACCAGCATGCTGAAGGTGATCAGCTTGGCTTCATTGAAGGCCCCAGGCAGATTCCTGGCTAGGAAAGCCACCGTGAAGCAGGTGGCAGCCAGGAAGCCCATGTAGCCAAGGGCACCATAGAACATGGCCACAGACCCTTCGTTGCATTGCAGGATGATCTCCCCAGGCTGGGAGTGCATGTCAGAGTTAGGGAAAGGAGGAGATAGTCCCAGCCAGGTGGTGCAGATGACAACTTGGACACTGGAACAGGAAATGACAATAGAGTTGGCCAGACTCTTCCCCAGCCATTTCCTCACCCTGTTCCCTGGCTTTGTGGCCAGGAAAGCCAGCACAACAATAATGGTTTTTGCCAAGACAGAAGACACAGCAACTGAGAAGATGATGCTGAAGGCCATTTGTTGGAGGAGGCAGGTTGTGTTCATTGGCTGACCAATGAAGAAGAAGGAGGACAAAAAGGAGAGCAGGAGGGAGAAGAGGAGTATGTAGGACAGGTCCCTGTTGTTGGCTTTGATGATGGGAGTTTCCTTGTATTTAATGAAGATTCCTAACACGAGGCAAGTCATGAAGGACAATAACAGTGTGAAAGAAGCCAAGATGATCCCTAAAGGTTCTCCATGGGACAGAAAAGTTATAATCTTGGGGACACATCGAACTCGCTCCTTGTTTGGATGCTGATCTTCTGGACACTTGGTACAGTGGTCTGCATCTGGACAGAAGAAGAGTAACTTTAGCATCATTCGTATATCCACAAGAGTTCTATTACATTCCACAAAATACATGTTTTGTAGTGAACATTTTCATGCCACCTACAAATGAAAAATGGAAGGGAATTATGGAAGGCCGGGCCATCAGTGGGAGATGTCATGCATGGCACAGGCTGAGCCTGGGATCTCCCACAAGCCAAAAATAGAATTTCCAGCAGATGAGAGCTGGGTGTCACCCTCCTGAATTGTGGGAGAGCCATTTTACCATAGAATACAAATGTTAGGACTAGTCAGATGAATATTCTTACCCAGTAAGTGGATGACCAATTTATATCTTGTTTAAATGGCAAAGATCAGCATTGGTGATGATGATGATACAAATAAATAACTTTGGGGTGGGGTGGGTTGCTGAATCATCCATCACCCTAATCAGTTCCCACCACTGTCATTTCTTCCCAGTTCCAACAATGCCTATAGAACCACTGTCCCATTCTTGAATGCCTTCCTTTCCCCTGCAATCACTTGCCTTCCTTGGTAGAGATTGTTCCTTCCATGCAGGGAAGGCAATCATAGCAGCAAAGGGCCTCTCCTTCCCGGATCACCTTGAAGTCCCCAGGGTGACAGATCTCGGTACATCTGGAATGAGGCACGGTCTACCCATAAGGACAGAGCAGCAAGAGTTAGGGGGATTTCTAGCTATGGAAAATCACTGGAGATAACAATGGATTCCCTCACAAGCCAAGTAGCAGCTCTAGTGGAGTGGTGATTGGAAATAATGTTCATGAGAGGTGTGACATGGAATGAAAAGGTTAAACTCCTTCCCCAAAAACCACAGTCCCAATCATGATCAAGCCCTCCAGGAGCTGCTATTTAAATGAAAGAAAAAGACTGCAGTAATGTTGAAGGTCAGAAGGCCTTGATTTTGGATGAACATGCATAAAAGTGCACTTCACGATAACCTCTGCAAAGAGTTAGTTCAGCTCTTTGGTGTTGCTTCATGCTAGTTTCAGTCTCATCGGTCGGTCATTTTATGAGGGTTACTTTGTAACCCCAAGTAAACCTTTTCTATATTTCAATAAGATTCAGAGACACTGTCTTACGGATAATACAAAAAGAATCATTAGAACCTGAGATAAGTTACAGAATGAAGTGAATGGCTTAACCCACCTCGTTAAACGAAAGAGGCCACACAATGGCATTCTGATCAATTGTGACTTTTATGTCTTGGGATCCGCACCTCTCCATGTGCCCAACTTTCCTTTCATGAAGAGAATTATTGGGAAGCATCACAAAGTTCACAATGTCAAAGTCAGCTGCCAGCTCCCCGTTCTCATCCAAATAAACTCCGCCCATAGAAGTATTCCGAAGCCTGACATTTCTGAGGAAAGGGTGAAGCTAGAATGATAAAGAAAATCCAGAAATTGGCTATTTCTAACCTGCTCTGTTAGGGACGCTGGTGGCGCTGTGGGTTAAACCACAGAGCCTAGGGCTTGCTGATCAGAAGGTCGGCAGTTCGAATCCCCACGACAGGGTGAGCTCCCGTTGCTCAGTCCCTGCTTCTGCCAACCTAGCAGTTCAAAAGCACGTCAAAGTGCAAGTAGATAAATAGGTACCGCTAGATAAATAGGTACCGCTACGGCGGGAAGGTAAACGGCGTTTCCGTGCGCTGCTCTGGTTCACCAGAGGCGGCTTAGTCATGCTGGCCACATGACTCGGAAGCTGTACGCCGGCTCCCTTGGCCAATAAAGCGAGATGAGCTCCACAACCCCAGAGTCGTCCACGACTGGACCTAATGGTCAGGGGTCCCTTTACCTTTACCTTTACTAACCTGCTGTGTTACACATGTCTTCTAGACACATAGTGGCCACACTTTTTCTTTTTTTTTAAAGGCCGCAATGTGATTGAGGACCATAAAGATCAATATCGTTGACACTGATTAACTATATAAAATTGCAAAAATGTATAAAAGTAAAGCAAGTACCTGTTAGTGGTGGGACTGCAGAAAGGTGAAAGGTTATTGGGAAATGGTTCATGAGTTTTAAAAAAACGTTTAATGTGATGATTCCCACGAAACCTGAGGCCTTTCTGTTAGGTATTATTGGACAACAGCTTCCGAAGGAACTGTCTGATTTGTTTATGTATACCACGACAGCGACAATAATAGCCTATGCGCAAAAACTGGAAAAAGAAGTCCCAACAAAAGAAGATTGGTTTATGAAGATGATGGAATATGCTGAGGTGGCTAGACTATGAGAATTAAAGAACAGAATGAGGAAAAAAATTATTGAAGAATGGAAATATTATGTGGAATATTTGTAAAAATATTGTGGCTATGTTGAAGTGTATGCAGCATTTGTAGTATACCAGCAGACGAGAATGGGTAGTTTACCAACGTATATAATGGGTAAAATATAAGTAATATAGCAGCTTTCTAAGGTAAGGAAATAACACCATGGAAGGCTGGGTGGGAAGTAATAATAATAATAATAATAATAATAATAATAATAGTAATAATAATAATAATTTATTATTTATACCCCACCCATCTGGCTGGGTTTCCCCAGCCACTCTGGGCAGCTTCCAACAAAGATTAAGAATACATTAAAATGTCACACATTAAAAACTTCCCTGAACAGGGCTGCCTTCACATGTCTTCTAAATGTCAGGTAGTTGTTTATCTCTTTGACATCTGGTGGGAGGGCGTTCCACAGGGCGGGTGCCACTACCGAGAAGGCCCTTTGCCTGGTTCCCTGTAACTTGGCTTCTCACAGCGAGGGAACTGCCAGAAGGCCCTCGGCGCTGGACCTCAGTGTCCGGGCAGAATGATGGGGGTGGAGATGCTCCTTCAAGTATACTGGGCCGAGGCCTTTTAGCGCTTTAAAGGTCAACCAGCACCAACACTTTGAACTGTGCTCGGAAACGTACTGGGAGCCAATGTAGGTCTTTCAAGACCAGAGTTATGTGATCTCGGCGGCCGCCCCCAGTCACTAGTCTAGCTGCCGCATTCTGGATTAGTTGTACAGTGGTACCTCAGGTTAAGTACTTAATTCGTTCCAGAGGTCCGTTCTTAACCTGAAACTGTTCTTAACCTGAAGCACCACTTTAGCTAATGGGGCCTCCTGCTGCTGCTGCGCCGCCAGAGCACGATTTCTGTTCTCATCCTGAAGCAAAGTTCTTAACCTGAAGCACTATTTCTGTGTTAGCGGAGTCTGTAACCTGAAGCGTATGTAACCTGAAGCGTATGTAAACCGAGGTACCACTGTAAACAGATAAGAGAGATTTCTTTCAATGGTTGTTTAGAAGAATTTGTAAAATTTGAAAAAAGTAATAAAAAAAATGTTTTGAAAAACTTTAAAGCATTTCAGATAGGGGTCTCTCACAGGTTCACCAGGAGATCCCAGAGACTGAAATTGTGACCTCTACCTCTGAGTAACAGCCCCTTTCCCTGTTGGCATATTTAATTCAAGTAGCAATTGCAGTGTGGAACTTTCCAAAGGATTCATAGCCACACATATCAGCAGAGGAAGACAAGAATACCTGTGATGGCAGGAGTCGCCCACCTTCCCACCTGTTTCCACCCACCATCACCATCTGCGCGGATCTCGATGAGTAGGCCGCATTTAAGGCCTGTGCCAGAGCTCGGACAGTGTTGTAAATGCTGTCGGTGTCTTGAAACAGGCTTCTCTCGAGGACACCTTGAGGGAAGCCATCCAGGTTCTCTCTCACTTTGCATTGGTTCTGGCCTTTCACAGATAAAACATGCTTTGAATACAAGCAATGGTATCCTTTTCGCCAAACTGGATTGCCCTCTCTATGAGGTGGAACTGGTAGATTATCATCATGTTTCATTCTTTTTTCGGTCTGGATAAATAAAGATAAATAGCCATGATTGTGTTGGTTCTGAAGTTTCTTGGGCGATGTTTTGGAGCTGATATATGACAAAGCTATCGTGACCCAAACTTTTCCAGTAACGGGTTTCAGTGTTTCGCTCACTATTTCTAGTGTATGTGCGGTTTCTGAGGGGGACTGAGAGTCCCCACAGTAAAGAAACACATTGATTCGCCTGTCCATGGAAAGTGAAATCTTCTGCCGGAGTTTTATGTACGCATCGGCTATAAAAAAGAAGCCTCGTGAAATGGTTTGTGAGAAGGCAACGCAGACACCGCCCTTAGCAAGCACAGGCGCCAAGGTGCTCAGAAACCTTTCTCCATTGTCAGAGTCAGGAGCTATGAGCCCGATCCAAGTCCACCTGAAATGCAGGAGTAGTCTGACAATCCCTGAGCTTGGGGGTTCTTCATTTGGGGTCACACGGTAGACGAAAGAAGACTGTGTTTTGTCAAGAGCATGATGAACAGAAGCGTAACTGACCTGGTAGGACAGGGAAGAGATGGAGAATTTCATTGATTTTCAGGACTAAGCTCCGATATTCTTTATTAACTGAAAACTGCAGGCACAGAGAGCCATATTCTGCAGAGTTTCAAAGCATTCAGCAGGTGATTTCATTGGTTCTCTCCATCCCCATTCATTGGAATAAGGGGCTCAGGTTACTGACTATTCTACTTGGAAGAACAGTCCTTCCTTTTCTGAACAACTTCTGGAAAAGATGTACTATTCTATCGCGTACTTGTGGTTGTGCCTTCATACCTGGGGGATTTTGTAGATTCCCGCAACGCTTGAAATCTGGATGGAAGTGTCTGAGTCAACCCCTTCAATTAAAACCAGCTGCTTGCTCTGTCTTCCACAATGGTAGTTTGGAACATTTGCTTGCCCAGGAGAGAGCAAATCTACAATGGCGTCATAGGTCACCCTTGCATCGAAATAGTTCTCATAGATGCTGTAGCCCAGGGTGATGTTGGGTAAGATCCGGGGGTCCTGGTTGATCTCTTGAATGACAATCTGGAAGGACAAGAGGTACCAGTAGGCTATGAGCCTTGCTTGCCTGCAACAAAGTGTGTATCATAAAGTTATTCTCCTGCCAATGAAAACATGTCAAATCCCTGCCGTCTTAATCCTTAGTCTCTGGACACCACAGTGTTGGTACAGACTTTAGCATGAAGCATCACAGCAGATCCTCGTCACATTTTGGTTTGTGTGTGTTTGTTATAAGATAAATAGCTGCTTGCCAGTTAAGCAACACCTCCACCCCACACCCCAGGGTTGCCATATTTCAAAAAGTGAAAATCCAGACACTTCCAACATGGGTTTCCTTGGGCATTCCCAATTTCGGGAAATTCCACCCAGATGTTATTATCGACAGACTAATCCCGGATGCATGCAGCTCTAAACCCCCCAAAAGGAGAAGCATTTGAATACTTGAAACTGAAAAGTTCACAATCATGAATGAGGGACGCCTTTTTCAGATCCAACCTGGCAATTAGCAACAGCAGCCAAGAAGAGGGCTGGCCTATAGGACAACCACAATTTCCCAGGTTAGAGGAATGGCTAGCACATGGCACGGTAATAACTGCTGGTGCCATATGCCCTTTTCCCAGCCTGCCCCACCTCCCACAGCTTCCCCCCCCTTCCTTGAACCACTGTGATTGACCCCCTACTTCCCTGAACTCCTCTCCTCCCAGACACATCTCCCCTCTCTGAAATAAACAGCATGTGCTGGGCCCGGGGGTAACCTGTGAAACACGGTCCAGGACTGGACCAGAATCTGGAGGTTCCGTTAGGAGTCAGTCTGACAGGGCCAAGGCAGGAAACCAGGTAAGGACAGGTACAGGATCTCAGGCAGGATCTAGCATACAGCAATGTTGCTCCCGCAACCTGGGGCAGGGTCCAACAGCCTTTTATCTTTGTCGGGGTAGTGGCCGGTCCTGATCCCCCAGCGACTCACCTCCCAGTTTCACCCAAAGGCGAGCACTCCTCCTGCGAGTACTCAGGTCTCTCCTTCTCTCAGACCTGAGTCTCTGCAGCTCGGGAGATGTCAGTGGGTTACTAGACCCAAAGGCCACCTCAGCCTCCCCTGACCCAACCAGTAGTGGAGCAGCTGTAAGTGATGGCCCAGCTGAAGGCAACGAGGTCATCCCCACATCTGGAGGCAGGGCAGGCTCAGGCCCCTGACTCAGCCCAGCTGGTGCTTGTTGCAGGGGAACCTGTGCAGACAGGGGCTCTTCAGGATCAGGCCCCAGACTTGGTTCAGATGATGCCTGAGGCAAAGGATCCGGTGCAGACTGAGTCTCCTCTGGGTCCAAGTCCGAGCCTGAGTCCCAGGCCATCACACAGCAGCAACAACAAAATCCACAAATTAAAGAGTAAAACAATTCTAGCAGCACTGGCCTGTCTCTGCTTTGTAGCTGGTGCTGCAGCTGAGGGAGCAGAGGTTTAGCGGCTTCCAACGCTAACGTGAATATTTTCATGGCCATAGCTAATGGGGGGTTCCTAGCCGGGGTTTCGGTCCTGGGTGAAGCCTCTAGAGGGGCGCCACTGAGGCTCCCAGCCTGCCTGGGTTTCCTGCCTAGCCAGCTCTGATCATAGTCATGGAGTGGAGAACTGCTGCGCACTGGAGGGATGGTTATTTGCAAGGGGAAGCAGGAAAACCTGGAGAGGCAAAGGTGAACGAACCTCCTTCCCCTTTCCCCGTTTTTTGGAACTGTGTGTGAGAGAGAAATTGTGGAAAAGGCACAAGCAAAGTTGAAAAGGGGAAGTTTTGTTGTTTCCTTCTGCTTCTGCTTCCCTCAACACCTCAGAGGTCAATTAAAAGTGGTTTAGAGGTCAGAACACCACCTCCTGCCCCTTTTGGGAACAGGAGCTTTTATCAGGGTTAAACAATTTAAACGTCAAGTTCACAAAATAAGTACTTTGGAGTATTGCTTGCTTTTGTGGTGTGTGGGTGGGTGGGTGGGTGGGTGCGTGTGTTTGGATCTAGAGGACAACATCATGTTTACACAATGGGCACTGCTGCATACAATGAGCTACAAAAACTGAGTCCTCTTTATATTGAAAATAAAATACTTGCAATGAAAGAAATGTGATGCTGACATACAAAGCGCTTTGTATTTATCCCTTCCTGTAGCCAATCCACTTTAAATTCTTTAATTGCAATGGTTCAGCAGCCAGCAATCTTGTGGCGTATACTTTGAATGTTTATTCTTTTATTCTTTAGAGCCTTAACGGCAAGCCTTTACTACTCACTGAACAGCAAGCCTTTACTACCCACTGAATTTGATGGAGCTTACTCCCAGGTAACTGTGTAAAGATACTGCAGTCGTATACTGCAATCTTACGCATTTTTACTCTCTGCTATGTGCCAGACTTACTCTGGACTTACTCTCTGGTATGTGCCTGATCATTATCAGTTTCCATTATTATTATTATTATTATTATTATTATTATTATTATTATTATATGTGTGTGTGCCAAACTAAGTCTTTGACCCGGGTGAAAGAAAGCCTAGTTTCATCCCTGACACCCTGAGTTGTGTCTGCAAACAAACTGGCATATGTTTGAACACGGGGATTATATGAATTCTAAACGGAACCCCATCCATCAAAAAGTGCAACAGCCCATCTGCGATTCACAGCAACTTGTATTCAGGGAAATGCTGCCTTGACAGTGGAGGTAAAATATTGCCATCCTGGTCAGTAACAATGTTGGATCCAGGAGAACCAACAAGTTATGGACCTGCTCCTTGCAAAGGAGCCCAATCCCACCCACATCAGGCCATCTGCCCACCTCCGAAATCCAGAACTGGGGACACGTAGCCTACATATTTTCAGGATTCAGCGTCAATATGTTAGCAACTTAATGGGTTGCTGTTTTGCTTCTTGCAGGTGGGAAGACAAAGGATGGAAGCGACATCTATTGGCTTTTTGCGTCTCCACGGACGGACACTTCCAGAAAACAGGACTTGTCCCTGACAAATAAGGATTCCTGGAGTGGGGGAAATCATAGCTGAGTACAATAGCATGAAACCAATTGCCACAGAAGTGCTTACCCAAAGAGCACCATTTGGGGTGCTTCGCGGAAACTGTTGGCTGCATGGAAAACATGTGTTGTAGAAATGACCCCACTTACGAGGTGGTCTCCTGGCATGTAATAATTCAACGCATCTGGTACATCCCTCTCTATGTTTAAGGGGCATTTTGCCTTTGGCAACCCAGAGCCTACAAATCGCAGCAGCAGCAGCAACAGCAGCAGCAACAGCATCACTCTGGGTCTGCTGGCTCTCATTGCCTCTGTTGTGGCTGCTCCCAGCATAGTAAGCAGCAAATTAGAAGCAGGACCAAGCCCCTGGTGACATTAAGAGCAGAGGGATGATACAGTCTCTTCACAATAGCAGAGTCCATGCCTGCCTCAAAGCGTTCGGTTTCTCAGGAGGTATTTAAGTAGGCATTTCTTGTTGCATTAAGTTGCCTTGTGCATCTCTCCATTCTGAGATTTCGGTAATTTGCACAATAACAAAAATAAGGTGATGCTTGGGGGGTCGGTCCCTTGAGTTTTGGGGCAAGAAAAAAAGAGAACTAAATCACTGATTCCTATAATTAGGTGGTGAAGTATCACCTCCACCCTGTACAGGGTGGCTCAAGGAGCAGGTGCAGAGCTGGAGGAAAACAGATCCACAAGAGGAAAGGCCATAGCTCAGGGGTAGAGCATTTGTAAGGGGACCTCAGCAAGGGGAATTAAAGTTAAGGAGATACTGCAGCGCAGCATCGTCTTGTGCAGATGCCTGATTATCGTCTTCCAAAGCAACTACTCTATTCCAAACTTAAAAATGGAAAGCGTAATGCTGGTGGTCAACAAGAGAGGTTTAAAGACTCTCTCAAGGCAAATCTTTAAAAAATGTAGTATAAACACCAGCAATTGGGAAACACTGGCTTGTGAGCGCTCCAGTTGGAGAACAGCCTTTACCAAAGGTGTCATGGCCTTTGAAGACACTCGAACTCAGGACAAAAGGGAGAAACAAGCTAAGAGGAAGGCATGCTTGGCAAATCCACACCGTGATCAACTCCCACCCGGAAACCTATGTCCCCACTGTGGAAGGACGTGTGGATCCAGAATCGGCCTCCACAGTCACTTACGGACTCACTATTAAAACCGTGTTTATGGAAGACAATCTTACTCGCTACGAGTGATTACCAAAGAGAGAAGAGAGAGAGATTTGCACTGCAAGCAGAAGATCTCAGGTTCGATCCCAGGGAGAGCTGGGAGAGACTTCTGCCTGGATCCCCGCATTAGATGCGATAGTACTAGACCGCCTATAGCCATTTGGTGATGAATGCGTTTCGACAGAGCAGCTGTGCTCCAGCAGCCAATAGGAGTTGCAGAGTCGCTACCTTGCAGAGCCTAAATCCCTCAGGAGCGGGCTGTCCTCTGAACCGTTCCAGGTGTCCCAAGGAAGCCCAAAGAGCCTTGAGGGCATCAGATAATCCCTTCTCACACAGTAAAGAACTCGTGTGTCCATAAGTTATCCTTTATTGATTTGCTTTCAATGCTTATGCCTTTCCTTTCCATATATAGTTCAATGCTGCTAAGGAAAATGATGATGATGATGCTAATAATAATAATAATATGCAATTAAAAGCAACAACATATGCGAGCACAAACGAGAAGTATTTCAAAAGGAAGAGAACAAAATCTACAAGCCAGAAATAGAGCGATTTGGGGGTGGGGGGAAGCAAC
This sequence comes from Podarcis raffonei, assembly GCF_027172205.1. Taxonomy (NCBI): domain Eukaryota; kingdom Metazoa; phylum Chordata; class Lepidosauria; order Squamata; family Lacertidae; genus Podarcis; species Podarcis raffonei. The sequence continues at coordinate 122,914,947 of NC_070603.1, forward strand.
AGTGAAAATATCCCACAAAGGTTACGTATCAATTATAGAGGGAGCCTGGATACCTCAGTCGATTAGAGCATGATGCTGATAATACCAAGGTTGCAAGTTCAATCCCCGTCCGGGACAGCTGCGTATTCCTGCATTGCAGGGGGTTGGACTAGATGACCCTCAGGGTCCCTTCCAATCTTTGTGAGAGCTGGGAGGGTTCAGAACTCTTCTTTGTGTGGAATAAGGATGAAGAAATCATTTTAATAGATTTATATTTATATTCCCTTTTTCTTCTTTTCCATCTTTATTGTCTTGCTTTTGTTATTCTTGCTCTTTTCCCTTTTTTATATTAGTTTCAGCCTGTACATTGAGGTCCATCTCCGAGGGCCTTCTGGTGGTTCCCTCACTGAGAGAAGTGAGATTACAGGGAACCAGGCAGAGGGCCTTCTCGGTGGTGGTGCCCGCCCTGTGGAACGCCCTCCCATCGGATATCAAGAAAATAAACTACAGTGGAACCTCGGTTTTCGAACTTAAATCTATTCCGGAAGATCGTTTCACTTCCATAAAGTTCAAAAACTGAGGATCAATGGGCTGGCTGCAAAGTCAATGGGAAAAAATGAAAAATGTGGCTTGGAAGCTGTACGGCTTCTGAAAATCATTCAAAAACGGAAGCATTCACTTCTGGATTGTCAGCGTTCAGGTTCCAAATTGTTCAGCTTTGAAGACATCTGAAGGCAGCCCTGATTAGGAAAGCTTTTACTGATCTTTTATCATGTTTTTAAGATTCTGTTGGGAGCCGCCCAGAGTGGCTGCGGAAACCCAGCCAGATGGGCGGCGTATAAATAATAAATTATTATTATTATTATTATTATTATTATTATTATTATTATTATGCTCTTATTGCATTTGATGTTGAAAACTTTCAATATAAATTGATTACACAAAAAAGGGAGAAGACAGCACCAAACAGAAAGCAGAAAGGTACAAAAACAAACTTCACAAACAGCTTTCCATTCTGCCTCCTCTCCCACCCCATCCTAATCAGAGAGATTAAAAAAATGCTGCAGTGAAGATGTGAAAATACAAGGTGCGTAAACCAAATATGTATGTTACTTATGCAATCATGGCCATGCAATATCTAAAAGAAAAAGAAGGAAGTAACATTGAAAATATCCCACAAAGATTATATATCAATTATGGCAAATCAATCAATCAAATCCAACCTCCAAACGCTGAAGACGTCCCTAAAATAAACCGGCCTTATAAATAAGTTCACAAAAATTACTGGCCTGCCACTATTATTTCCTTACCCTCATGGTGGGCTGGAAATAGTGCCGGAAAACCCCATCCCTCCTCTAACCCACTTGCACTTTGTGCTGAACTCAGAGAGGGTACAGAATACTGCCCCCCTCACTTGCCTGCCCACAATTCCTTGTCTCCTAATGCTGTCAGGCTAGTGCTTAAACATAAGGCTGGTCTTAACACTGCAATGAAAGGCTGTGAATCAGAGAGGAGGGACAAATCACCTCGGATAGCTCAGTTGGTACAGCATGAGACTCTTAATTTAAGGGTCAAGGGTTCAAGTCCCAGGTTGGGCAAAAACATTCCTGCATGGCAGGGGGTTGGACTAGGTGGTCCCCGCTGTCCCGTCAAACTCTACAGTTCTGTGAAATCTCCATGGGTAGGGTGTGGCGACAGAGGAAGGCCCCTTCCCAGGCGTAGGTTTGGAATTGACAAGAGGGCCTATGTAGATGACCTTGATCTCCAAGCAAAGCTCATATGGTCCAACAGAAACCATGGTCCAAAACCAGTTTCACGATCTGTATCATGGTTAACTCTTGCATCTGCAAGTCTTGAAGCTTTCATTCATTTGTTCAGAATAGTATGAAAACTTTTTTTTTTTTTTACAGAAATCTTAAGTGCAAAAAATGGAAGTACAAAATGAGAAGTCCACAGTAAGGCAAAACCTTTCTTTGGGACAACTGAAATGTCACAAAACAAGTCAGCAAGCTTTTCAATTCTCCGAAAGCTTCTTTTACGCTCCCCAACACTCCCAAGCATTCATTTGGGGCAGAGGAGTTGAATTCCCTGTGTGGGTTCTCTGATGGCTAATAAGGGCTGTGCTAGCAACAGGGTTCTTGCTTAATCTCAGAAGCCATACACTGGCTTTCCTCTGTGAATTCCCCTAGAGGGCATAAGATGGATACGCCATCTGAAGCCATTTCAACACTCCAAGCAATGATGGGTCTCCCAGCCCCAGCGTGAACTTTTTGGTGTCTGTTTAGATCCGCTTTCCTGTAAAACCTCTTCCCGCATTCCAGACACTGGAAAGGTCTCACCCCAGTGTGGATTCTCTGGTGTGAAGTAAGGTCCGTTTGCTGCCTGAAATACTTCCCACACTCCGGGCACTGATACGGTTTCTCTCCTGTGTGTATGCTTTGATGGGAGGTGAGGCTCTTTTTCTGACTGAAGGTCTTCCCGCACTCCTGACACTCGTATCGTCTCTCTCCAGTGTGGATTCTTTGGTGTGTGAGAAGGTTGGACTTGTCGTAAAAGCTCTTTCCGCAGTGAGAGCACATGAAGGGTCTCTCCCCGGTGTGGATTCTCTGGTGGGAAGTGAAGCTTGTGATTTGGCTGAAGCTCTTTCCACATTCCGTGCAAGTATATGGTTTCTCCCCCGTGTGGATTCTTTGGTGTCTAGTAAGGTGTGGCTTATCGTAGAAGCTCTTCCCGCATTCCGAGCAAACGTACGGTTTCTCCCCGGTGTGGATTCTTTGGTGGGAAGTCAGGCCGAAGCTTTGATGGAAGCCTTTTCCACATACCAAGCACTGATATGGTTTCTCCCCCGTGTGGATTCTTTGGTGGATTACCAAACTCGATTTGTCGTAAAATCCCTTTCCACACTCGGAACACTTATACGGTCTTTCTCCCGTATGAATTCTTTGATGTGACGAGAAGCTTGCTAGCTGCCGGAAACTCTTTCCACACTCCAAGCATTTGTATGGCTTCTCTCCTGTGTGGATTCTCCAATGAACGTTAAGGTCTGACTTGCGATTGAAGCTTTTCCCACATACTGGGCAGACATTTTTTCTTTGCCCTTTCTGTTTTCCCTGCTGAACTAAGATTTCGGGGAAATTGTCACCCTGCCACGTAACAGATCCGTTCATCCACATCTCCGTTTGATTTCCTTCCTGCTTTTCTGGCTCAACTTGATCTCCAATCTCCTCTTCCATTTCTAGATTCTTGTTCCTTTCCGACGACTCTCCGTATGTCCCTTCATCAGTCTTATGCTCCCACTCATCACCTTCTGGAATACAGAGAGAGAAACTTGGTTAGAGGACAAAGCAGGGAAACAAGAAGGAAGTATTTTTTTAATCACCCATCATGCCAAATATACTGCTGCAGAGGAGACATCATACAGGTGTGGTTCTGCTTCCACATTCTTTCCAAAGACTTATAACTGCTCTACACATCCAACAGAAGTTCCTAGACTGTGCCTTCCAGATTTGATTGGGGCTGCACTTGAAGATGACTTAGAAACTTCAACTGGTCCAAACTGCAGCGGCCAAATTACTGTCTGGGATTCCATTTAAATCTCATGTTTTCAAAGAGCTGCATTTTTTTATCCCATCTCAGCTGCATGTAAGTTGATCTACCCCTTTTGCAATGAACAGACCACACACTGCTAAGTAAGTTTAAAATGCTTTGCTTACAGTTCCAAGCTGCACTGGGTACCAGGCAACGAGTTAATTCCCAGGCCCAATTCAAGGTACTCATGCTTGTGTTTAAAGCTATAAATTATTTAGGCCCCAAATATATGAAAAACTGCCTCCTTTCCTACAGACCTCCAAGAAGCCCACCCCCACCCCCCGAAGCTCCGGATAGTGATGGTGGCAGACAATAAGCTGTAGAACTCCCTCCTTACAGAAGTGTGTCTGGCAACTTCATTACAGTGGTACCTTGGTACTCAAATGGCTTGGCTCCCGAACAAATTGGCTCCCAAACACCGCAAACCCAAAGTAAGTGTTCTGGTTTGCGAACGTTTTTCGGAAGCCGAAAGTCTGATGTGGCTTCCGCTTGAGTGCAGGAAGCTCCTGCAGCCAATCGGAAGCCACGCCTTGGTTGTCGAACGGTTTTGGGGGTTGAACAGACTCCCAGAACGTATTAAGTTCGAGAACCAAGTTACCACTGTATATATGCTTTAGACAAACCTCTTTAACCTGGCCTTTGACACCTGAGAGGAATATTTTCAAGATTCACTGTATATTTTGTGACAGCATTTTTAAAAGTTGTATTGTATTGTAACAAATGGATGGGACTTAACAAAGTGTGGCCCTTACCCAGAGAGGCCACGTTCCAGTAATTCTCCAGTTGCACCTCCCCGTGCAGAGCCCTTTGGCCCGGATCCAGCAGAGCCCACTCCTCCTCGGTAAAACACACAGCCACTTCCTCAAAGGCCATGGGACCCTGAATGGGGAAGAAAATGCCACGTCCTTCAAGTTATATGTATCTTACATTTATACATATATATCTTGGGCTAGGGTATTTTTAGCGGAGAGCGGTTGTTGTGGGAATGGTTGTTGCTGTTGTCACTGTTCATTTCTTGCACCTTTATTTTGGATATTATTATTTATGTGGAAATTGTTCAATTGGGTTGTGCGCTTTTTGATGCTTTGCTAATTGTTTGTGACCACTTTTGTTGTGCTTGTAGTTATCTAATTTTTTTATATGTTGTAAGCCGCCTTGAGCACGGTTTTAACTTTGGAAAGGCGGCATACAAACGAAAATTTGACTAACAGATTCTGCAAGATTTCCGATTTGCAAGAAATAAGCATCCCCTTCCAAACCACCTCTACCACCCCTTTGGAGCCAAACTCTTGCCTAAGCAAAATAAGCAGAGCTCGCAGCCTCTGTTGTGTGTCGTTTGATGGGTTTAACATCTCTATCAACATATGACAGGCACCTGATATACAGTCGTACCTTGGAAGTAGAACAGAATCTGTTCCGAAAGTCCTTCGACTTTCAAAACGTTCAGAAACCAAAACACGGCTTCTGATTGGCTGCAGGAAGCCCTGTTGGATGTTCGGCTTCCAAAAATAGTTCACAAACCGAAACAGTCATTTCTGTTTGAGGGCCAAAACTAAGGTGTTCGAAAACCCAGCTACGACTGTATGCACTTAGACTAAGCATTAGGAAGAATTTTCTGACGATAAGAGCTGCTTCACAAGTGGAACAGACCCTCTCAGAAGGTGATGGACTGCTTCATTGGAGGTCAGGTGGCCATCTGTCAGGGATTCTTCAGGTGTGATTCCTGCATTGCAGGGGGCTGGACTAGCTAACCCTCATGTGGTCCCTTCCATCTCTACACTTCTGTGAATCTATGGAATGTGGAGGCTCCCCAACCATCCTGTGTACATGTTTTTCTGACGGTCCTTACCCGAGTTGACTGTGCAGAAGCTGTTGCTGTTGCTCTGTCACAAGTGAGGGATGATTCGGAGAGGGTCAAGGACAACACGCCATTGCCTGCTACAGAAGATGGCGAAAACAGATGTTGTTTTTGCTTTTAGAAAACCAGTGCTAATAATAATAATAATAATAGTAATTTATTATTTATACCCCACCCATCTGGGTGGCTCCCAATCGAGTGTCAAAAACAATACAGCATTAAATATTAAAAACTTCCCTAAACAGGGCTGCCTTCAGATGTCTTTTAAAGATAAGATAGCTGTTTATTTCCTTCACATCTGATGGGAGGGCGTTCCACAGGGCGGGTGCCACTACCAAGAAGGCCCTCTGTCTGGTTCCCTGTAACCTGACTTCTCACAGGGAAGGAACTGCCAGAAGGCCCTCAGCGCTGGACCTTAGTGTCCGGGCAGAACAATGGGAGTGGAGACACTCCCATTGGTATACTCCCATTCAGGTATACTAGACTGAGGCCATTTAGGGCTTTAAAGGTCAGCACCAACACTTTGAATTGTGCTCGTAAACGTACTGGGAGCCAATGCAGATCTCTTAGGACCGGTGTTATGTGGTCTCGGTGGCCACTCCCAGTCACCAGTCTAGCTGCCACATTCTGGATTAATTGCAGTTTCCGGGTCACCTTCAAAGGTAGCCCCACGTAGAGCGCATTGCAGTAGTCCAAGCGGGAGATAACTGCTGCTGTTATGCCCATGCTGCCAACTTTTTTTATTGCTTGGTTAATTTGAAGGGGCAACAGCGCACTAAAAGGTATCAGCACACAATATAATAATAATAATAATAATAATAATTTATTATTTATACCCCGCCCATCTGGCTGGGCCTCCCCAGCCACTCTGGGCGGCTTCCATAGAAACCAAAAATACAGTAAAATATCACACGTTAAAAACTTCCCTGAACAGGGCTGCCTTAAGATGTCTTCTGAATGTCAGGTAGTTGTTTATCGCTTTGACATCTGCTGGAAGGGCGTTCCACAGGGCGGGTGCCACTACCGAGAAGGCCCTCTGCCTGGTTCCCTGTAGCTTTGCTTCTCGCAATGAGGGAACCGCCAGAAGGCCCTCGGCGCTGGACCTCAGCGTCCGGGCAGAATGATGGGGGTGGAGATGCTCCTTCAGGTATACTGGACCGAGGCCGTTTAGGGCTTTCAAGGTCAGCACCAACACTTTGAATTGTGCTCGGAAACGTACTGGGAGCCAATGTAGGTCTTTCAAGACCGGTGTTATATGCTCTCGGCAGCCGCCCCCAGTCACCAGTCTAGCTGCCGCATTCTGGATTAGTTGTAGTTTCCGAATCACCTTCAAAGGTAGCCCCACGTAGAGCGCATTGCAGTAGTCCAAGCGGGAGATAACCAGAGCATGCACCACTCTGGCGAGACAGTCCGCAGGCAGATAGGGTCTCAGCCTACGTACCAGATGGAGCTGGTAAACAGCTGCCCTGGACACAGATTTGACCTGTGCCTCCATGGACAGCTGTGAGTCCAAAATGACTCCCAGGCTGCGCACCTGGTCCTTCATTTCTTATTTCTCTAAAACGCTACAAGTATAATGCAATGATTTCATAATCGCAATGCCAACCTGAACTCCTTTGGGAGGGAATGGTGGGATATAAATCAGATAACAAACAAAAGGAATAATACTTCTAAATATAAGAGGTAACAACATCCACAACTGATGAAAGGGTTAATAAAATTAATGGGCTGTGTTGAAACGGCAGCGCTAACTGCCAGACTAGAAGAGTGGAATTTCTTCTTGTTAGGTTTATATTGAATGTATTGTTATGAACGAGAAGGCAGTAAAGAGATCTGAATTATAATGTCTTTATCAAACAATATGGAAAGTCAAAGAAAAAACAAAAATGGTTATTTGTGATGTAGCTAAAATGGATTATGTGAAAATTTAATAAAATATAAATATTTCAAAAATACTACTAAATATATATACCACCTTATAATATAATGTAGTTGTGCATATTAAGGCATTTAAAAGCAGGCATTTGAATCTTGGCAACCCTGAGGATAATTCTGACTGCTTTAAACTGTTTTTAGGATGTTTTAAATTATACTTTTTACTAGCGTGCTGCGATACTGGGATATAACTTGAGACAACTACAACAAAACAGTACTTGGTAACAAGATAATATAAAGGTAAAATGTACCCCTGCCCGTACGGGCCAGTCTTGCCAGACTCTAGGGTTGTGTGCTCATCTCACTCTAGAGGCCGGGAGCCAGCGCTGTCCGCAGACACTTCCGAGTCACGTGGCCAGCGTGACGAAGCTGCTCTGGTGAAACCGGCACCAGAGCAGCACACGGAAACGCCGTTTACCTTCCCGCCAGTAAGCGGTCCCTATTTATCTACTTGCACCCGGGGGTGCTTTTGAACTGCTAGGTTGGCAGGCGCTGGGACCGAGCGACGGGAGCGCACCCCGCCACGGGGATTCGAACCGCCGACCTTCTGATCGGCAAGTCCTAGGCGCTGAGGCTTTTACCCACAGCGCCACCCGCGTCCCCAACAAGATAATATAGAGGGCCATAAATAATCATCAACAACAATAAAACATTATGATCACCAAGTCATTTAATTTGCCACTTTCAGATTCCCCATAGATCAGTTTTAAAGAGAGAGAGGAGGGAGAAGAGGAGAGAAGGAGGAGGAAAATGTTAAAATTAAAATATAAACATAACTGAAATGCGTGGTAAAACAATTACATTGAATCAATATAGTGGACGCTCGGGTTGCAAACATGATCCGTGTAGGCACATTCGCAACCCACAGCACCACATGATTCGGCACTTCTGCGCATGCACAAAGCGCAATTTAGTGCTTCTGCCGAAACCTGGAAGTAACCTGTTTTGGTACTTCCAGGTTCAGTGTGGTGCGCAAGCCGAAAACACGCAACCTGAAGCGTCTGTAACCCGAGGTATGACTGTACATTACCGTATTTTTCGCTCCATAGGACGCACTTTTTTCCTCCTATAAAGTAAGGGGAAATGTGAGTGCATCTTATGGAGTGAATGGCGCTGCGCAGAGAGGTAGAGCTGCGCAGTGCCCCTTCAGCCACGCGCCTGCCTGGAAGCCGGAGGAGGAACAGAAGGGTCTCCTTCTGTTCCTTCTCCAGCTTCGCTTGAAGGGGCACTGCGCAGAGAGGGAGAACTGTGCAGCGCCCCTTCAGCGACGCACCTGCCCTGGCTTCTGCCTTACCTGTGTGCAGCCTCTTCAGGCAGGGGGAGCCTTCATCCCGCTGCCCTGAAGAGGCTTGGCGTGGTTATCCCAGAAGCCAGAACAGCCACACGGTATCCCAGAAGCCAGATCCCTCTTGCTGTTCTGGCTTCTGGGATTCAAAATATTTTTTTTCTTGTTTTCCTCCCCCCCCAAACTAGGTGCGTCTTATCATCTGGTGCATCCTATAGAGCGAAAAATACGGTAATTAAAACAGGAGACAAGATGGGATTCGACTCCATTGTGTGTACGGAACAAGATCTACTATTGCAGTGGGATTTTTCCCTCTCCCCAAAGCCTGCTAAATCTGTTCTGGAGAGTTAAGAGAAAACTCCAAACAGATTTAATCCTGTCGTGCAAACGGAACTTGTTCCGTGCAGTCATACCCAGCTTAGAGTTATGCTGAATTCAACCCTCTGGCTGAGAGAGGAATAAGCTCTGGGAGTTGTGGTGGGATGGACAGAGATGGACAGGCACCCCCACAGGCAAGATCAACGGCTCATTAATTACAGGCATCCACAAAAAGGAAGAGGGAGATCTAGACTTTTTCCTGGAGAACGTCATAGCACCCAGAAACTCAAGGGACGGGAAACGCTCCCTTACCCAGCGACGCATCTTGAGTCCGAATCTCTGGCGCAATTCCCACGCAGAGTGAGTTCTTGCAGGCATTAGGAACGTCCTTTTCTGACTCGAGGGAATCAGCGACCGCTTGCGGGAGGGACCGCAGCACCTGAAACAGCAACCAAGATTTGATTCAGGGAGCAGGGAAGAGAACTAGGGGACTGGGATGGATTTTCGCCATCTTCTTCTTCCAGCTCTGCAAAACTCTGCAGCACTCAGTGGGGCTGAAACAGGAACACAGGAAGCAGAGAATGGCCCACCTGCCACCAGGGCGGATTTGATTTAAATCAAATTGATTTAAATCACGATTTATATCATGATTTAAATCACGATTTATATCATGATTTAAATCACGATTTATATCATGATTTAAATCACGATTTATATCATGATTTAAATCACTAGTAGCTTTTACAGTTATATCAAAAATTACTAATTTGGTTATACTATTAGAAATACATAGGCAGATAATAATGAAATTACAGTGGTACCTTGGGTTACATACGTTTCAGGATACATACGCTTCAGGTTACAGACTCCACTAACCCAGAAATAGTGCTTCAGGTTAAGAACTTTGCTTCAGGATGAGAACAGAAATTGTGCTCTGGCGGTGCGGCGGCAGCAGGAGGCCCCATTAGCTAAAGTGGTGCTTCAGGTTAAGAACAGTTTCAGGTTAAGAACGGACCTCCGGAATGAATTAAGTCTATTGTGAGGTTGGCTGTTTACATTTGGACAACTTTCCTGCTGTACTTTATCAGGAGAAAAATCATCATATCCTTAATAATAATTTAAACAATTTATTTAACTAAAACAATAACATTATTGCATATGTATGCATGTTTGTTAACTGATGTGATTAAATAATTTTATTTTTTTAACGGAGTTTTAGCACACATGAAAAACTTAAAACAAATCCTTATTTCCTGATAGTCTTTCCTTACTTCTTTATAGCCTTTGGACTGTAATGTAACTTAAATAGAAAACTGTCTTTAGGAAGATTTTCCTCCAAAAGCATTTTATTTTAAAAATCCGATTTAAATTTTAAAAATCCAATTTAAATCCAAAAAATCTGATTTAAATGAAACAAACCAGATAGGCAGGAGATAAATAGATAGACTGCTCTGCCGCCTTTCTTTTAGCAAATGTTTTGTGACACTGGGGAAGGTTACTGATTGCCAAAAATTGGAAAAGCAGCAGCGTCCCAACTAAAACAAACTGGTAATCTAAAATGATGGAATGCTTCCATATTGCCGAACTAGCAGGGAGGATAAGAGGAGATATGGTACAAAAAGTGAATAAGGAGTGGGCTATCTTTAAGGATGTATGGAAGAGAGATGTAAAGAAGGTTGATCGCCGAAGAATTGATGCTTTTGAATTCTGATGCTGGAGGAGATGGTTGGATAGTGTTCTCGAAGCTACCAGCATGAGTTTGACCAAACTGTGGGAGGCAGTGGAAGACGGGAGTGCCTGGCGTGCTCTGGTCCAGGGGGTCACAAAGAGTCGGACACGACTAAACAACAACAACAATCTTTAAGGAATACATCAAAATTTATGTGGAAAAAGTAGAATTTCTGACAGATACTGAGTGAATCCAGAAAATGATTAGAGCGAAAGGAGAGTAAAGTTAAGATAAAAGAAGAGATTGAAGAAATAATGAAATGTGTTTAAGCCAGTTGGAAAAATAAAGTAGCGTAACAAGAACGGCTGGAAGTCAAGTCACTTGGTGGGTGTCCGTGTGGGGTAGGTGTGTAGGTATGTTGATATGTATAGTATAGGTAAGTATTATATAGAGTAATGTAGGTACGTTTTATGTTTGGAAAATTAGGTAGTGTGTTGTGTACATGTATTGTGTAAATGTATATGTATGTGTTTTGTTAATAAAAAAGATGGAAATATTCTCACACCTGTTTCTCCTCTCCCTGCTTCTTCCCCTCAACCTGGCTCAGGAGGAAACCTTCTGCCAGGGCCACCGCCTGGGAGCTGGTCTCCGCTCCGCACTCCCTGACCCAGTTCTCCATCTCCGGGGGGAGGACAGCCAGGAACTGCTCCAGGATCACCAGGTCCAGCATCTGGCCCTTGGTGAGCCTTTCCGGCTTCAGCCACTGGCGGCAGAGACTGTGGAGTCGGCTGCAAACCTCTCGGGGTCCCTTGGCCTCCTGGTAGAGTAACCCTCTGAAGCGCTGGCGTTGGTCATCAGAGCTGGCATCGTCCACCCCCGGGATCTCTGGGACAGACTTTTCCCCGTACGTCCCACGGCTCCCAACCTCAACAGCGTCAGGGCCAGCTGCGGTTCGCTCCTCCATCTTCGCTCTGTACACCAAGGCGGCTTCCGAGATCGCCGTAAATATATTCTCCCGCCAATTTCTCTCTTGTTAAAGCCAAGAGCTGTCCGGCTCGGAGGCTTGCAAAGGGATGGAGTTCTTCTGCGTGGAGCAAAGGTATTTTCACAAGCAGGTGCGGACGATTCCAGCTAGCTACCAACTGGCTTCTGCCTGCAGGAAAAACAGACAGATGTTAAGGCTCAGTGAGAAACCAGAGATTGAAGAGCTGTTTGGGGGGGAAATTAAAAATACTGTTTGTAATGCTGTAACCCACCCTGGCACCTTAGCGTGAATGGCAGGGTAATAAGTAAATAAGTTATGCACCCACATGCGGTGGTTTTGCCTCTAGGTCGCTACAGTGTTGGCGATGCAATCTTTGATCGCATTTCTAAAATCAAGAACTGGGCCACCCACAAAGTAGCTCCTTCTCTTGTTTTCCCTGGCCTCAAACTCCTCCATAAATATCTTATTCATTTCCTCTTGGCTGCAGCCAGATCAACAGCTGGAGGCTGAAAAACGTCCTTTGGTTTTTTATTATTACAGTGGTACCTCTGGTTGCGAACAGGATCCGTTCCAGAGTCCCATTCGCAACCTGAAAAGAACGCAACCCACGTCTGCGCAGGTCGCGATTCGCCGCTTCTGTGCATGCGCGTGACGTCATTTTGCGCATCTGCGCATGCGTGAGTGGCGATTGCTAAGCCACTCTGGGATTGATTGCTAAGCCACTCTGAGAATTGTAGCTCTGTGAGGAGAAGGGGGGCGTCTCCTAATAACTCTTAGCACCCTTAAAAAACTACAGTTCACAAGGTGCTTTGTGGGGAGGGAAGGCATGACTGCTTAAAGTGGTATCCGACTGCTTTAAATATACAGTGTGATGGCTTCCTCTTTTCAAATTTACACAGCAGGAAACAGAGGTTTGCTCAATTAAATGCGGATTCAAGCATTCCGTCGCCTTGGGGGGGCCGGATTTATTACATTTTTATTTTTTCCTTTTTGCAGTTTGTAACTGTGTTTGCGGGAGGAGGGTTATAGGTTATTCTCTGCCTTTTGTGTTCTCGTTTTGTATTTTTATGTTGTCAACCGCCCTGCGATTTTCAGGAAACGGTGGTATACAAAATTCATAACTAATAATAAAAATAATAACAACGTGATGAGGTTTGAGCTCTGCAAGCTAAACGAGGGGGGGGGTTTGCTTTAAGCACCGTGCAAGCTTTCCGCAAAGCAAAGCAAATCAGGGCTCAACAAAGGAGACCGTCTGTAGAGGGTCCAAAAAGTCTGGCTTTTAATTTATATCATGGGTAGGCAAACTAAGGCCCGGGGGCCGGATCCGGCCCAATCGCCTTCTAAATCCGGCCCGCGGACGGTCCGGGAACCAGCGTGTTTTGACATGACTAGAATGTGTCCTTTTATTTAAAATGCATCTCTGGGTTATTTATGGGGCATAGGGATTCGGTCATTTTTTTCCAAAATACAGTCCGGCCCCACAAGGTCTGAGGGACAGTGGACCGGCCCCCTGCTGAAAGAGTTTGCTGACCCCTGATTTATATTAATAGTGGGCCTTTGGCGACTGTTGTGCAAACCTGTAGATCCCGTATGCGTTTGAATCCCCGCCCTCGCCCCCAATAGTGACAGCCTGGAGGTGCCCCCCCCCCGCGTCTCCCTTTGTAGGGAGTGAAAAAAGAGGGGTGGTGCAGGAGATCCCTGCCTGCCTCCTTCTGCCTGCCTTGGGCTTTTCTCCCCACGGGACCCGACCAAAGCCCACTCCTCTGCAATGCATTGCAACAATGCAACGTATTGCAACGCTGTAATGCAATGCATTGCAACAATGCAATTCACTGCATTGCAACCGTGCAGTGCAATTGCAACCGTGCAGTGCAATTGCAACAATGCAATGCCGTCCCCTGCTCTCCTCGGAGCTATTTCCCTCCCTGGGGAATCTCCCCTTCCCGGAGAGGCCCTTTTGCACTCACCAGATGCTCTTTTGCCAGGGGAATGGTGGCAGGAGGGGTGGGGGTGGCGCAGGCAGGAAGTGGGCCTTCCTCTTTCTTCTGAGGCGCCTCTCTAGGAAGGACGACTCTCTCGCGTTAACCTTTAGACTGCTGAATCCCCCCCACCCCCGCTCTCTCTCCAGCAAGTTTGCTCGTAGAGGAGCGCCTTGCCTTGCGTTGCCCGTTCTTCTATTATTATTTTTTTTAAGGCTTCTAGTTAATTTTACTTGCTCATGTTTTATTTTGATGTGAAGTGGCTTTGAGACTGTGTGTGTGTGTGTGTGTGTGTGTGTGTGTAAAAGAAGCAGCCCAATGCAATATAAAAAAATAAGCAGGACGTTTAAAGCACCAAAAAAGAATCCCATGAACTGTTGTTTAAGCCGCACAGAACTGCAAACCCCAGCACCCTTAGAAAACTACAGTTCCCATGATTATTTCTGGGAGGGCATGTTTTAAACCGGGGTTTCCCAAACTTGGATCTTCAGCTGCTTTTGGACTACAATTCCCACCATCCCTGACCACTGGTCCTGCTAGCTAGGGATGATGGGAGTTGTAGTCTTAAAAAACAGCTGGCGACCCAAGTTTGGGGAACACGGATTTAAATGTATGGCGCACAAGAACGAGAGAGAAAAGTCGCTCAGACAAAACTTTTGAGCTTTTCTAGCCTTTCTAGATTTTATCTCTTGTCTCCTAAACTCCTTCCTGAAACTCTGGTGAGTACCAGGATGGAGAAGGAAAACTCCCTGACGAGTGGAAAGGACGGAGAGGAGAAGAAGTTGCCTGCATAACCAAAACATGTTGGTATCTGAAGTGTGCATGCACACAAAAGCTTATACCAAGAACAAACTTAGTTGGTCTCTAAGGTACTTGGTTGTTTTCTACTGCAAAATATGAATAAAAGAAAGCAGTTTTTAACGTAATGCAGAGCTTTCCAAGCTTTTCATGTTGGTGAAACAGTTTTTACTCATGCCTCATTTTGCGACACAGTAATTCAGTTTTACTAGCAAACTGTGACACTCATCTTGGAAAGCTCTGACGTGATGCATAGCTAATCTCTGGACATCCCTCCCCTTCTCAAACAGGGGAGAAACCATTTGAATTCATGGAGTGTGGAAAGTGCTTCCGTCAGTTTACAAACCTTACTTACACAGGGGAGAAGCCATCTCCCACTTGGACTACTGCAATGCACTCTACGTGGGGCTACCTTTGAAGGTGACCTGGAAACTACAACTAATCCAGAATGTGGCAGCTAGACTGGTGACTGGGGGGCGGCCGCCGAGACCATATAACACCGGTCTTAAAGCCCTAAACGGCCTCGGTCCAGTATATCGGAAGGAGCGTCTCCTCCCCCATCGTTCTGCCCGGACACTGAGATCCAGTGCTGAGGGCCTTCTGGCGGTTCCCTCATTGCAAGAAGTGAGGTTACTGGGGAGAAGCCTTCTCAGTAATGGCGCCCGCCCTGTGGAATGCCCTCCCACCAGATGTCAAAGACATAAACAACTACCTGACATTTAGAAGACATCTGAAGGTAGCCCTGTTTAGGGAAGTTTTTAATGTGTGACATTTTAGTATATTTTTGGTCTTTGTTGGAAGCCGCCCAGAGTGGATGGGGAAACCCAGCCAGATGGGCGTGGTACAAATAATAAATTATTATTATTATTATTATTATTATTATTATTATTATTATTATCATCATCATCATCATCATTATTATTATTATTTATTAATATTATAGTGTGTGGAGTGCGGCAAGAGCTTCACTAATAATTGGAACCTTTGAGCACACCAGCAAGTGTTGTTATAATCTGACAGAATTTCCTTTCCTAAAAACTTGGAACATAGACAGGAAGAGGTGGAAAGTCTGTTAAAATAAGAGATGTGCTGAATGGGCTTGTGTGTTTGGTAGTTTTCTTCTCTACCTTGAAAGCCTAACAAGATTTTCTTTCCCTTGCCATGCAGGTGATGGAGAAGACAGTCAGAACTCTAGAGGATCACCTGTAGTTTCACTGGGAGTAAAGAAGAAACCTTTTAAATGTGTGGAATGTGGATTTTGCTTCCGTCATCATTCAAACCTGAGGGTACATCAGCGGATTCACAGAGGAGAGAAGCCTTTTGAATGTAGGGAATGTGGGAAATGTTTTAGCCGGAAGGAACACCTTACTTCACACCAACGAACTCACACTGGGGAGAAGCCATTTAAATGTATGGAGTGTGGAAAGAGCTTCAGTAGGAACAGCACACTTACTTTACATCAGCGAACTCACACAGGTGAAAAACCATTTAAATGTATGGAGTGTGGAAAGAGCTTTTATCATAGAGCACACCTTACTTGACATCATCAAATTCACACAGGGGAGAAACCATTTAAATGTATGGCGTGTGGAAAGGACTTTAATCAGAGTGCACACCTTACTTCACATCATCGAATTCACGCAAGGGAGAAACTATTTAAATGTATGGAGTATGGAAAGACTTTCAGTACTGGTTCAACACTTAATATTCACCACCGAATCCACTCAGGAGAAAAACCATATAAATGTATAGAATGTGGAAAGAGCTTCACTTATAGGGCAAATTGCAGAAGACATCAACAAACTCACACAGGGGAGAAACCATTTAAATGTATGGAGTGCGGAAAGGGCTTCATTCAAAATTCACATCTTAATTCACATCAGCGAACTCACACAGGTGAAAAACCATTTAAATGTAGGGAGTGTGGAAAGAGCTTTTATCATAGAGCACACCTTACTCGACATCATCAAATTCACACAGGGGAGAAACCATTTAAATGTATGGCGTGTGGAAAGGACTTTAATCAGAGTGCACACCTTACTTCACATCATCAAATTCACGCAAGGGAGAAACTATTTAAATGTATGGAGTATGGAAAGACTTTCAGTACTGGTTCAACACTTAATATTCACCACCGAATCCACACAGGAGGAAAACCATATAAATGTATAGAATGTGGAAAGAGCTTCACTTATAGGGCAAATTGCAGAAGACATCAACAAACTCACACAGGGGAGAAACCATTTAAATGTATGGAGTGTGGAAAGGGCTTCAGGGATGGGCCAGGACTTACTAAACATCATCAAACTCATAAAGGGGAAAATAAAGTTTAAATGTGTGGTGTTTGTGTGGTGTCCTGGTGTTTGTATGTAAATTTGTAGGCACATCTATTAAACTAGTGCACAAGAGGTCATGCTAGGTAGTACGGGGGAGAGTGTGAATCTGGAGTCTCGGTGGTGAGTGAGCTGAGTTTTGATGCCCCCTTTTCACTGCCCAAATGATGGACCTACCTTGTCCTTTCGACCAGCATCACTGTTGAGATACAACAGGTGCTCACTACCTGAACTTTACATAATCCTTTGAATACCATTTTTATAATACGATTTTCCAGCTGAATGAAAAGGTTTCTGTACTAAAAAATAATTTGGTATTTTAAAACTTATTGGCTGCATTTTCCATACGACAGGAACACTAACCATCCCCTGTGCTACTCATCAATGAGCTTTGAATGCTATATTAAGTCAATAGACCATGAGTAGACCATTTTTAAGAGCTACAGTACCTCTCTTTATCTCGTAATCTGTTTGACCTCTTTTCTTCCTTCCTTCCTGCCTTCTGTTTATTCAAATGAAGTTTCACAGTTTGATGATTGGAGAGTGTGTGACTTTCAGCCTCATTAATTTGGTATCCCCCTGGGCTTAGGTTGCCTTGGGTTTCACGGTCTTGGGAGTTCCAAGTCCAGAGGACAGGGATTTCCTCTCTTTTTGGGGGAGAAGGTGCGAGCGGGAGGGAGATGGTTTTAGCCTCTGCATAAATGCAAAGGGATTGGCTGGGGGCATAAGGGGTGCTGCTCCTGGACCCCCGCATCTGACCATGTTTTGTTCACCCCATTTCCCCCCATTTTTTCTGGGGCTGTCAGTGACCCTCAAGTGCTTAGTGACAGAACCTACTTGGCAGGAAAGCACTGCAGGGCTTTATATGGTTCAGTGTTGGGGCCAGAAAGGGCGGAGGAGGAACTTCACTGAGAGCAAAGTGTGGTGGTGTGGTTAAGAGTGGTGGACTCATAATCTGGTGAACCGGGTTCACATCTCCAATCCTCCACATGCAGCTGCTGGGAGACCTTGGGCTAGTCGCACTTCTCTGAAGTCTCTCAGCCCCACTCACCTCACAGAGTGTTTGTTGTGGGGGAGGAAGGGAAAGGAGAATGTTAGCTGCTTTGAGACTCCTTCGGGTAGTGATAAGGTGGGATATCAAATCCAAACTCCTCCTCCTCTTCTTCTTCTTCACCACTGAGCATCCTCTCTTCTCTACAAGGCGTATCCAGAGTGATGCCCCCAGAACCGGCCCACCCAACCAAGAGGCAAGGTGAAGCGACCACTTTGGGTGGCAGGATCTACAGGAGAAGCAGATCCCAATATGGATTATCTTTATTCCCCTCCCCCTTTGTTCCTGATGTAGATCTTCACTCACCCCTTCTTCCTCGGTGGGTGCCATTTTGTGCATTGTCTCAGGTGCCCAAGTGTTTTGGGAACAGCCCTGGGCTTTCCCCCCATGTTGATGTTGGGCAGAACACTTTGAGTTTTGTCAAGTTCAAGTTTTAATTGTTCTAGCCCAATGGTTTTCAACTGGTGAGTTGAGGCTCCGTGGGGAGACTTGAGGAATGTTTGGGGGCCAAGGTGGGCATCTTCCCACCCTTTCCCTTTATTTACTTGCTTGCCCATGTCTTCCTGCATCTCTGTCTCCTTGGAGTCCTCCTCCTCCTCCTCACTGCCTTTGCCCTTCCCTTCAGGAGTCTTTCCCTCACCCCTTCCTTCTGAATTTGCATCAGCCACTAGCCAAAGCTATAGATTAAAACACAAAGCACTGAGGAGAGAGACAAATGCTTACCATACCTATGCAAAGTAGGGAAGCTGTAAAAGGTAAAGGGATCCCTGACCATTAGGTCCATTCGTGGCCAACTCTGGGGTTGCGGCGCTCATCTCGCTTTATTGGCTGAGGGAGCCGGCGTGCAGCTTCCGGGTCATGTGGCCAGCATGACTAAGCCGCTTCTGGCGAACCAGAGCAGCGCACGGAAACGCCGTTTACCTTTCCACCGGAGCGGTACCTATTTATCTACTTGCACTTTGACGTGCTTTCGAACTGCTAGGTTGGGAGGAGCAGGGACCGAGCAACGGGAGCTCACCCTGTCGCGGGGATTCGAACCGCTGACCTTCTGATCGGCAAGTCCTAGGCTCTGTGGTTTAACCCACAGCGCCACCTGCGTTGACATCAATACAAATTGACATCAATACAAATGCCAGAATTAATACACGATCCTCTGGCCGCAGATAAAACATGGAAAGCAAACAATAGGATTTCTTTCGATTAAAAATAAATAAATTTTGCAATGTTAGAAAGAGAATCAGATAACAGATCTTATTCTAGTTGCCCCTGCTTAAATATTCTGCAGTTTTTGCTGTCTGCTGGTTATCTTGATCTTCATCTAGAAGAAGAAAGGACACGGTTGAGCTGGGATGGATAGTAGCAGAGGGGTAATAACGTTGCTCCTCAAATCCTTATGAAGCCAAAAAGCAGTGGAGCTACAGATTCAATACTGACATCTCCACATGGACAAATACATGTGTGTACAGTCATACCTCGGGTTACAGACACTTCAGGTTGTGTTTTTTCGGGTTACTGCCAAAACCCAGAAGTACCAGAATGAGTTACTTCTGGTTTTCGGCAGTCACGCATGAAAAGGCCCTGGCTCTGGTTGAGGCTAATCTGACTTCCTTAGGGCCCGGGACCTCTAGGGTGTTACAATTTATGGACCTTCAGGTTCTCTATGGGGCATACTATACCATGGGGCATAGTCTTCTCCCTGGTCCTCTCATAGGCCATCAGCTTGAATGAAGAGCAGGCTTACTTGAGGAACGACGGGGTTCTATTCAAGCTGGATAGAACCCGAACCGATGGCTTCAACTTCCAGCAAAGCAGATGCCTACTACACATCAGGAAGAACTTTCTGATAGTAAGAGCTGTTTGAAAGTGGAAGAGACTCCCTCAGGAGGTGGTGGGCTCCCCTTCCATGGAGTTTTTAAAGCAAAGCTTAGATGGTCATCTGCCATGGATGCTTTAGTTGAGAATCCTGCATTGCAGGGGGATGGAGCAGGTGTCCCTTGGGTCCCTTCCAACTCTATGATTCTATAGCCTTGAACAAGTTGCTAGGCAAGAGGAAATTTCCCCAGCAAGAGGTGTCCTTATCAGGGCATGCGATCAACTCAGTCTGGGTCAGTGTAAATGAGTATGTGAATGGGTCAGCATTAGGTCTCTGGCTGCATGGCTAAAAAGAGACAATTATTATGTTTGTTTCTTTGTTTGTTTCTATATTAATGACCAGTGTAAAGTTTTGTAAATAATAAAGACTCTGAGAAACAACAGAGAGAGAGAGAGAGAGAAATAAATGGTGTTTATTCCAGAGACAGGTGGAATGCTGCTGCTGCTGCTGCTGCTGCTGTAAAGAAGTAAGAGATGCAGGAAATCCTTTCTGTAAAAGGAATTCTGCTGCAGAAAGAAAATGATGAAACCCAAAAGTAGATGCTCATGCGCCAACAATGTAATATACTCATCTATTCAGCCTTTACTGCATTTAGCAATTATTGCATTTTAATATTTTGCTGGAAGTCACCCAGAGTGGCTCGGGAAACCCAGCCAGATGGGTGGGGTATAAATAATAAAAAAATTATTATCATAAAAGACACGGAGGTGAAACCATCCATAAAAAATTTAAATAAAACAATTTAATTTTTAAAATCTCTGCTAAATATCCTGAAACCATCTCGATGGTTTCAAGCATGTATACCATTCCTCAACAGATATTGGATTACAAATTCTTTTTTTAAAAAATTATTTATTTATTATTAATGTTGCGATACATATATGAAATCTTTACCTAATGATGAATTACAAATTCATTGCAAGTAGATCAGGTATCCGCAAACTTGGCCCTCCAGATGTTTTGGGACTACAACTCCCATCATCCCTAGCTAACAGGACCAGTGGTCAGGGATGATGGGAATTGTAGTACCAAAACATCTGGAGGGCCAAGTTTGGGGATGCCTGAAGTAGATACTTTAAGCTTCAAATGGGTCTCCAGTAGGTCTCTCTCCGAAGAATGTCAGACAGAGGACAGTCCAAAATTATATGGTATATTGTCTCTAGTGTTTTCACTCCACAATAGCAAATCTATATAGTAGCAAATTTATGATGGTATAAGTTTTTCTGGACTACCGTTCATTTCAGCATCATGGCATGCATCTGATGAGTTAGACTGGGGTAGTCCAACCTGCAGCTCACTGGGCCTTTGCCGCAGCCCTTGCCCTCAGCTCCATTCCTGCCCTTCAGTGGCTCTTCCAACTTTCCTGTCCCACAGAGGAGGAGGAGGAGGAGGAGCTTGTTGACAGGCAGAGGGCTGGGAGGCCAGCTTGCAAGCCCCAGCTGTGCCATCTCCTTCCATTGGTGACCTGGGCTTAAAAGCCAGGGCACACTATCAGCAGATAGAACTGCGCACACAGAATAGGCGTGAGGCTTTTGAAAGCATACTACAACTAGAGATTTAGTAATCATAAATCAGGACAAAGAAACATGTCTCTCTCTCTCATGTCGTCTCGGAGAGAACAGGAAAAGCAAAAGCTATACACACAACAGGAGTTCCCAGCATACTGTGCTGGAATGTAAACAGACATGTGACACGTAACAATCCCACGTCTGTTCCTTAAGGTGGAACGGAAATGTCAACAGTTTCCTCCTCTCACTGGTTAGGTGCTTGGGCTCTCTCAACTGCAAACAAGTGCTGTTAACAAGGGAGTACAAGCATGGAAGGGGGATGACCACAATGGGGAGAGCTGGACACAAAATTCCTGGACATTTTGAGGCCCCACCTTTTGATTGGTGGTGTGATGGCCTGGGAATCTGATTCAGAGGCTGAACCTGAGGAATCCCAGCCTGCACAGGAGTCCCCACCTCCAGGGCTGGCTGAGCCGGGGCAGGGGCTTGAACCTGAAGGGCCCTCACCTGTGCCGGATCCTCAGGAGACACCAGCTGAATCCGGTCTGGCTCCAGAGGTGATCGAGCCTGCAGGTGCTCCTCTCCCAGCCCTGTCAGGGGAAGGTGAGGTTGCCTCTGGGTCCAGTAACCCTCCAGCCTCTCCTGAGCTGCAGAGGCTCAGGGCAGAGAGGCGGAGGGAACTAAGTTCTCACAGGAGGAGTGCTCGCCTTAAGGCCAGGGGAGGTGAGACACCTGTGGGCCGGGACCGCCCTATGCCTCAGAGGAGATAAAGGCCAGTCAGCCCAGTCCCAGGTTGCGGGAGCAACATCGTTGGTAACCTGTTCCTGCTGGCACCCTGACCTGCTCTCCTGACCACGCCCAACTCCTCGCTTCGCCCCTGACGGACAGCCTCCTTACCCTCGACCTAGGACCGGACTTTGACCATGCTGCACGGTAACCCCCCGGGACCAGCACAGGCGGGCTGGCTTGGTGATGCAGAGTGTGGCTTGGCGGTGGTGCCCCTTTGAGGGAAGCAGCAAGGGCAATGGCAACAGGAGGTCAGAGCAGAGCTTCGTGGCCAGAAGGAGGCTGCAGAGCCAGGTGTCCCCCATCTCAGATGTGTGCACATCTGGTTCCCTCTTGAATGTGAATGCAGAAGCCGTGTATCAGCAAATTCTAAATGGGCATATGCTACAGGCATTGGCTGGCTGCCGACACCTTTCCCTGGGATATGCAGTGCTTGTTGCCAGAAGCAGACTTCAGACTGATGCAGCAGGGCTCTGCATATGTTCTTGTGAACGGGTGGCTGGTTCTCATGGAGGGACGCACACTTTCCTGGAGGTCCTTCCACCCCCATTACATTTCCTGCAAGTGTCCCAAACAGGATGCAGCATTCTTTGGTGAGAGGGGCAGGGGGACACCCACCTGTCGGATGCCTGTAAACTCTTCAGCACACACCCGAAAGATATGTGCACACATAGCAGAGTCAGCGAAAGCAAGATTGCGCAGGAAATGTGGCGTCAAGCATTTATTATTTACAGCAAAGAAAACGAAAGAAACATGGCGTGAGTGTCTTCTCACACATCTCTCTGTCTGGAGAGAGAGAAACAAAGAGAAGTATGTCAACCTGACTTCTGCTTATACACAAACAATGATAAGAAATGGAAACATCCAATCATGTGACCCTCTGCAATAGTAGCATTGAAAATACTGAAGGGATCATAAAAAAAAAAATTATTGCTCCAGCATTTGAGGTGGCTTTTTCTTTCCTCAAATGCTCATATGAAAAGATTTAACACTGGACTTCCCGTTGTCTCCATACTTTATTTAACCATTACTGACTTATTGCAAAAACACATCCACTTGTTGTATAAGAAAATATTATTTCTCCTGTGTCCTTTTTCTTACTTAAAACAGCTACAGATGTCTGAGTTCAAGCTGCAACAACTGTTCTTAAGATATCTTTTAAAAACTTCCCATTTTGAAATAAATACTTGTTTTGAATTATCTTTTATTTTTTCGGTTGGTTTGGCTAGCTCTGCATATTAGACCAATTCTTGTAACCATTCTAACCTGGAAGGAACTTTATCACTCTTCCAATTTGTCGCTATTAGGACTCTAGCGGCAACAGTGCCGTATAAAAAGACCTCTCTTACATTTCTAGGAATATCGGGGCCTGTGATAAAAAGGCTTCTGGTTTTTTGGGGAAACAAACATTTAACATTTTTTAAAGTTCTATATAGATGTCATCCCAGAAAACCTTGATTTTTTTTACACAGCCACCACATATGGAACATTGTGCCTGTTCCTTCTCCATATCTCCCACAATTACTAGAAACGTTTTTATACATTTTTGAAACTTTCCATGGGGTCAAATACCAAAAGTATTGCATTTTTTTGGAAATTTCCCCTCAAGGTATAGCCCGCTGTTAATTTCAAATTTACTTTCCATAAATATTCCCACTCTTTCATATCTGTTATACCCCAAATGCTGTGCCCATTTAATCATGACAGTTTTAACCTCCTCCTCCTTGACTTCCCAGTCAAGAAAAAGAAGAAGAGTTTGGACTTGATATCCCGCCTTTCACTCCCCTTAAGGAGTCTCAAAGTAGCTAACAATCTCCTTTCCCTTCCTCCCCTACAACAAACACTGTTAGGTGAGTGAGGCTGAGAGACTTCAGAGGAGTGTGACTAGTCCAATGTCACCCAGCAGCTGCATGTGGAGGAGCGGGGAAGCCAACCCAGTTCACCAGATTACAAGTCCACCGCTTTTATTAATAACTGTTTTCACACACAAAATCAGTGTGATACCTTGGTTTACGAACTTAATCTGTTCAGGAAGTTCATTCTAAGCCATAGCGTTCTTAAACCAAGGCATGCTTTCCCATAGAAAGTAATGGAAAATGAATTAATCCGTTGCAGACAATGAAAAACAACCACTAAAACAGCAATTTAACATGAATCTTACTATCTAACAAGACCACTGATCCATAAAGGATGGCAATAATCAATGTACTGTACAATAAAATAAATAAGACAGTATTGTAGATGATAAAAATTAAAATTATTATTTTTTCTTACATGCACTGATGATAGTAATTGTTTGGATGAGGGACTTTTATAATAATAATTTATTATTTATACCCCGCCCATCTGGCTGGGTTTCCCCAGCCACTCTGGGTGGCTTCCAACTAAATATTAAAAACAATACAGCATTAGACATTAAAAACTTCCCTAAAGAGGACTGCCTTCAGTTGTCTCTTAAAAGTAAAATAGTTGTTTATTGCCTTGACATCTGCTGGGAGGGCGTTCCACAGGGCAGGCGCCACTACCAAGAAGACCCTCTGCCTGGTTCCCTGTATCCATTTCTGCAGTCACACAATCAACCAGTAGCTGACCTGGGTTCTACACAGTCACAAAAACGAAGTAGCAAGCCAAAGTCAAAAGTCAGTACCATAAAACGAAGAACAAGTCACAGTAAAAAATAATAATGAAAAAGCCACAAAAACAAAAACACAAAAAATAGCAAAAACAAAAGCTCCAAATATACCTCTGTGTTGTGTGGGTGCTCCGGACTCAACGGCCAACAGACTCAACAGGAAGCCTCTGATTAGCAGCGGGGGACTCAATTTACAAATGGAACACACTCAACAGGAAGCAGAACATGTTCTGTTTCCAAGGCAAAATTCACAAACCCAAACACCTACTTACAGGTTTCCAGCATTTTTATTCCATGTTGTTCATAAACTAAGTTGTTCTTAAACCAAGGTACCACTGGAGTTGGCACTGGAAATCTGATTAACCCACATATTGTGAAAAATATCCATTGTCCTGATACAGTCCACAAGTGACAGCATTGAACCTCTTGGTGGATTGTCATGCTAGTCTGCCTTTGAGGTTCATTTGTTCCAGAAAAGTGAACAAAACAAAGTGAATGTGTTTCCACATTGCCCCATCTGAAAAGGGTGAACTCTAGAATTCTATGTAAAAGAATGAAGATTGAGTGAATACAGTGAATGTGTTTCCATACTGCCCCATCCAAAACCCCCTCAAATTATGTCCAGCGTCAACTCTAGCATTCTAGAATTCTATGTAAAAGAATGAACATCGAGTGAATGTTCACTAAGTTTCTCACGTATGAGTACGTTTATGTAAAGTAAGGTGTGTACTCTGACGGAAACTCTTTCCACACTCCATACATTTAAATGGTTTCTCCCCTGTGTGGGTTCGATGATGAATATTAAGGAAGCAACTTTCACTGAACCTCTTTCCACACTCCATACATTTAAAGGGTTTCTCCCCTGTGTGAGTTCGTTGATGAGAATTAAGCTGATTCTTCCAATTGAAGCTCTTTCCACACTCCATACATTTAAAGGGTTTCTCCCCTGTGTGAGTATGTTTATGTAAAGTAAGCTGTGCACTCTGATGGAAACTCTTTCCACACTCCATACGTTTCTCCCCTGTGTGAGTTCTCTGATGTTTACGAAGTTTATCACGTCGACTGTAGCTCTTTCCACACTCCAAGCATTTAAAGTGTTTCACCCCTGTGTGAGTTTGCTGGTGTGTTCTAAGGGCTCCACTGTGACTGAAGCTCTTTCCACATTGCATACATTTAAATGGTTTCTCCCCTGTGTGAGTTCTCTGGTGTTCACTAAGTCTATGTCGTCGACTGAAGCTCTTTCCACACTCCAAGCATTTAAAGTCTTTCACCCCTGTGTGAGTATGTTTATGTATGTTAAGGTGTGCAATCTGACGGAAACTCTTTCCGCACTCCATACATTTAAATGGTTTAACTCCTGTGTGAGTTCGCTGATGTGTACGAAGGCTGGAACTCTTACCAAAGCTCTTTCCACACTCCATACATTTAAATGGTTTAACTCCTGTGTGAGTTTGCTGATGTGTACGAAGGTTGGAACTCTGACCAAAGCTCTTTCCACACTCCATGCATGTAAGTGGTTTCTCTCCTGTGTGAGTTCGTTGATGTTCTGCATGTGTTCGACTATCAGCGGAAGTCTTTCCACATTCCAAACATTTAAATAGTTTCTCCCCTGTGTGTGTTCGTCGATGTGAAGTGAGGTGTGTCTTTCGTCTGAACCACTTTCCACACTCTAGACATTCAAATGGTTTCTCCCCTGTGTGAGTCCGTTGATGTACACGAAGTGAACTAATATAACGGAAGCTCTTTCCACACTCCTTACATATGAATGGCTTTTCCCCTGTGTGAATTAGTTGATGTTTTCTAAGTGTTCCCCTATCATTGAAGCTCTTTTTACACTCCATACATTCAAATGGTTTCTCCCCTGTGTGGGTGTAATGATGTAAAGCAAGGCTTGAACTATAACTGAAACTCTTTCCACACTCCATACATTTAAATGGTTTCTCCCCTGTGTGACTTCGATGATGCATATGAAGGGACCAACTTTCACTGAAGCTCTTTCCACACTCCATACATTTAAATGGTTTCTCTCCTGTGTGAGTCCGTTGATGTCTTGTAAGCTTTCCACTCGCATTGAAGCACTTCCCACACTCCACACATTCATATTGTTTTTCCCCTGTATGAATTCGCTGATGTTGTTTAAGAGTGGCATTACTACTATAACTCTTTCCACACTCATTACATTGAAATGGTTTTTCCCCCGTGTGAGTTTGTTGATGGTTTGTAAGGTTTCCACCATCAATAAGGCTCATTCCACATTCTGCAGAGTTCTGTCGATTGTCTGCGCCACCTGCTTTGAAGCAAAGGGGGAAATGCTTTTAGGGTTTCAAGGAATATCTTTGTATGAAGGGCAATATATAAATTACATACATAATTATAATTGACCAGAAAAAAATAAAAGTGGTAGAATTGTTTCAAAAAAATAAATAATCTATAATTACTAAAAGCATTTCCACAACACCCTTTACCCATATTTCTGTATTAGTTTAGGTAATCATCATCATTTAATCATGTAGTGGGGGGGGGGACATGTAAAATCAAAACGCTGTGAGAGGAAAAAGGTTTCTAGCTCCTCTATGAAAGCAGATTCCAGAAACAAAGAGGAGCATGGGAAAAGGCCTCTCTGCCTCCTTCTTCCTGCCTTTTCTCTCCTCTCCATCTTTTCCCCTTGCCAATGTGTTTCCCTCCTCCTGTCTCTTTCCACCCCTGCGCCCATATCTTACCCCCTGCAACTCACCAGATCTCTCTGAGGGCCCTAGGAGGGAATGCTCAACAGTTTTGGGGAGGGTTGCAGGAGGCAGCCTGACCAAGTCAACCGTCCATCTTCCTCCTTCCATTCTAGCTAGGTTTGCAGAATCAGACTCTTTCATCCTTCCTGAGGAGCTCAGAAGCGAAAACGAGCTGCAGGTTCCTGAGGGATGAAGAAACAAAGGGAGCCTCACATTTAGCTGTTGAAGGATAAGTCTTTCACTGTTTCCATGGTGAAAGAGGGTGCCTTCCTCCTGAAACCCACCATGCAAGAAAAATAGGTCCTGCCCCAATGTGGAATAAATGAATAAAAATGAATCCTTAGCTGAATCAAAGGATTCTCCCTAAACTCCTTTCCTTGTTGAGGGTGCAATTAAGACTAAGAAACAGGGTGTTATCTGTGAAAGAATGCGTTCAAGGCCGCTGCTGAACCTGAGAGTGATAGATTTATAGTTTAGAGGTGACTCGAGATAACAAGGAGAAATAGCATGTGATAGTTTAAGAACTAGTACGCATGCTCAAACGCTTCATGAATACACACCCCTAAAGGAGAAACGGCTAATTTGAATGGACATTGGATGCATGTTATTGGTGGGGGTACATATTAGAGGGACATATGTGTAGATAGATTGGGTAGCCTGTAAACTGCAATTTCTTAACCAATAGAAATTGTAGGAGGGATATTCGAATAGTTTTAGGTTATAAAATATGTGTGTTGTTTGCTTGGAATGAGCACTCCTTTACAGCGTGAGCTAAGGAGTCGCCTATGCAGTCCTATTACGACAATAAATCTAGTGATGCCTGATAGTGGTGTAGACTCCTTTTTTACACAGAGTTAATTGACACCCTCTGGGTAAAGATTCCTTGGGACAGAATTTCTCCAACAATTTTGGTGGAGCATGCAGGCAGGTGAACCCAGATTGCCAACCTCACCTAGCGAAGCCCGGACGACACCTTTAGTGCATGACCGGTCCGACGGAGTTCCGTTGCCGCTGGGACCTCAGAAGCCCACCAACTTAAGGGGACACCTGGGAGACTCTATACCAGGGGTCAGCAAACTTTTTCAGCAGGGGGTCAGTCCACTGTCCCTCAGAACTTGGGGGGGGGCAGATTATATTTTGAAAAAAATATATGAACAAATTCCTATGTCCCACAAATAAATTGACACCCTCTGGGTAAAGATCCCTGGGACATATTTGTCCAACACCTTGCCAATGTGTTTCCCCACTCCTGTCTCCATCCATCCCTGCCCTTTTCCCCTGCAACTCACCAGATCTCTCTGAGGGCCCTGGGAGGGAATGCTCAACAGGTTTGGGGAGGGATGCAGTAGGCAGCCTGACCAAGTCAACCGTCCATCTTCCCCCTTCCATCCTCGCTAGCTTTGCAGGATCAGACTCTTTCAAACTTCCTAGGGAGCTCAGAAGCCAAAACAAGCTGCAGGTTCCTGAGAGGGAAGAAGAAACAAAAGGACCTTCACAGACCCTGCAAGCATTTTCCTGCCCCAGACATTTAGCTGTTGAAGGGTAAGTCTTTCACTATTTCTGTGGTGAAGGAGTGGTGCTTTCCTCCTGAAATCCAACATGCAAGAAAACCCAGCTGCCTAGATGGCTGGTATATAAATAATAACACTACAGTGGTACCTCGGGTTACATACGCTTCAGGTTACATACGCTTCAGGTTACAGACTCCACTAACCCAGAAATATTACCTCTGGGAATAACAGATTTGGATATTCCACAAAAGAGGAAGGGTATCTTTTTATATGTGACGGCGGCAGCAAGAGTTTTGATCGCAGCAAAATGGAAGAGTAATGAAATCCCCTCTATACAAGATTGGATCCAAAAGCTGACAGAATATGCCGAATTAGATGGTTTATCAGGGGGAAAAAATAGCAGTTTAAATTCAGTTGCACCATTCGAGGAACTTCAGTAATAGTTGCAAGGTAGATATAAAAAATTAGATTTATTGAGAATAAGTTTAATTATAAAAAAAAAGTGTATTGGCAATAAGTAATATGAACTTGAAATATGGAATAGATGGGAGGTTGGGTCTTTAGTGTTAAGACCAATAGATGTTTTATTGTTTGCTAAGAAAATTTTGTGTCTATGGTTATTTTTGTAATTTGTGTGTAATTTGGTATTTGTGTTTCTGTTGTTATTGTTTTTCTTGTTGTATAAATAAAATAAAATGGAACTAAAAAAGAAAAAGAAATATTACTTCGGGTTAAGAACTTTGCTTCAGGATGAGAACAGAAATCGTGCTCTGGTGGCGCGGCAGTAGCAGGAGGCCCCATTAGCTAAAGTGGAGCTTCAGGTTAAGAACAGTTTCAGGTTAAGAACGGACCTCCGGAACGAATTAAGTTCTTAACCTGAGGTACCACTGTATTGTTATTGTTGTGATGATGATGATGACCTGAAAGAGGATCCTCTTGAGAAAACTAAGAGGACCGGAGAATGGGGGGAAATTATAATTAACCTAGGAGACCATTGTAAATGAAAACATTAGCAGGATTTTAACCACACTGGTAAGGTATTAAAGATCACGGACCATTCAGATAGATTGGAAAATATGGACAACGGACTGATATGGAGTTGTAGATGGTAATATTAGGACCCACAGAGAGGATGAGGGGGGAGTCATGAGATGCAGAGTAATCTCTGTTTATGGATTTGTAATTTATTTTGTTATAAATGTATTTGTTACTTTAAAAAAACAATTTTCAAAAAAGAACCGTTCCCAAGAAGGGGAGATTAGAAACTTGCCAGAAGCAAAAGGGGGCCTCAGAGACCCTGCAAGCATTTTCCTGCCCGGGAGGTTGAGCTGTTGAAGGGTAAGTCTCGCTGTGTGTGGAGGTACCACACACAGTCTCCATGGTGAAAGAGGGGTGCCTTGCTCTTCAAACCCACCATGCAAGAAAACCCAGCCGCCTAGAATGGCTGGGGAAACCCAGCCAGATGGGTGGTATATATACAATAACATCATCATCATCATGACTAGAGTCATGCCTTTTGCGTCTGCTTTTATCTCTGTTGGATGGGAGCTTTAGCATTGCAGCCTCCCTGGCCACAAGCTCCCAGTTATTTCAATACCCCCCCACACAATAATAGCAATTATTATTATTTCCGCCCCCCCATCTGGCAGGGCTTCCCCAGCCACTCTGCTGGCTGCCAGGTCTTCCCCCAACCCTCTTCCTCCAGCCTGGCTTCCCTTCCGCTGTAGCCCCTCCCCCCAGACCATGTGATCTAGAAGGGACTATGGCCAGGACACAAAGACGAAAAATTCTGCAGGCATTTTTATAAAATTCCACAGAGGGGCATCCTGTTAGGCTGCAATAGATTGTAATGGGTTGCTCTGACGTCAATTCAGCGCCAGATAATAATAATAAAGAATCCCGCGATCCCCCCCTCACCGCCCTGCGCATCTTTTGCCAGAACAAAGGCAGCGACCCGAAGCAATTCTGACCCACGTCGACCGAAGGGCGGACTCGGTCTAAAGCAGCGCCCCACGTTGGGATCCCCCAGAAGATCCGGCTTCCCCATTGGGAGGAGGAAGGGGGCAGGAATCCAGCTTCCAGGGAAGAAAGGCTTTGCGGGGGGGGGGGATAGGACGCCCCTCGCCTCGTGCAGGGATGTGACTTAGAGATGATTCCTGAGCAGGAGCAAGAAGGCTGGGCTTCCCTCCCAGAGATCCTTCCCTTCCCCCCTCAACCCCCCAACACCCTCGTATTCGGGTCCCCCACCCACGAAATCTCCCCCTTGGCACGACTCACCCCTCGCCCTGCGCGCCGCATCTCTTCCTCTGCATCCGGAGGGACCACCCAAGACGAGGGGGGAGGGGAGGTGGGGGGGACGGGGGAGGGTCTGTTCCCAGGCCTCTCTAGGCAGCCGGGCTCTCTCTATTCCCTTCCCCCTCCCCTTGGCTCCCCCCCTCCCCAAATAGCTCTACCTGCGCGCCTCGCCAGGTGCGCTTTCCGGGTCAAGGCAGGAGGAGGGATCCGGATCCCGCAGAGAAGGGCGCTGGATTTGAGGCTTGGATGCAAAACCAGCCTGGCTGGAGGATAGGGCCCTTCGCAGGCATCACTTTAACCGTGAAAGTGATGCCCACATATATATATATACACACACAGTATATATATACATATACACACACATTATGTTGGGGGTGTGCATGGCATCAAATGCTCTTGCGGAAAGATGGACCACCCTCAGGATGCCTGCGCTTTGCAAAGGCGTCACTTGAAGAACTTGGCCAGATCTGTAACCTGAGAGCGTCCCCCTCCCCTTCCGCCATAGCATCTTTCATTTCCCCCTCGTTTACCTGCCTGGCTTGGCGTGTCCTTCCTTAGAAAGGCTTGGGTTCATTCTTCCTCTCCCTGACGGGCATAAATGACTACAGCCTTCTCTCTGCTTTAGTGGGTTTAATGTGTTGCACAGGAGCCACTTCCTAGGAGCCCTAGGGGCTTCACCCTCCCCCCCAATAAAATATTTGAGGGGGCCGGGTCCTTCCCCTTCAGTTGATGGGCACTGCCAGTCAAATGGGGTGTGTGCACTGCGTCATGTGATCAATTATGTTGGAGGCAGATTACCTGGACACCCGCAATATTTTATTCATTGGCACCCCCAATATGTTGCATTATTTTTACATTGGCAACCTTCTCCCTCTTCTCCCCACAACCACCCTGTGACAGGGGCGTTGCATGCGGGTGATGCCAGCAGGGCAGTGGCCCCGGGGCAGATTTTTGAGAGGACACAAAGCAGGCATTGCCTGCAGGCGCCCCCAGTGCAGCCCAGCACTCCTCTCCCATTGGAGAAACCAACCATGGAGCTTGTTTTTTTAAAAAAATAAATCATTTATGCTTTTCATATTTATACATTTCATCAAATTTACAATCATCTTGACATTTCAAATTTTGACTTTCTTCCCTCTCTTTCCGCAGTTCCTTAAATTTATTTTCCGTATCCTCTGCAAATCCAAATCGACTTAAATTGCTCTTTCATTCATCCACTTTACAAATATACACTTATAATACTGCAGGTTATTACAATAATCCTACGAATGTTCTTATCCATTTACAGTTTATCTGTAAATATTCAATAAACCGTTTCCATTCCTTTGTCAAAAGTTTGTTATCTTGATTTCTTATTCTTCTGGTAAGTTTCACCATTTCTGCATATTCCCTAAGTTTTTGTATCCATTCTTCCTTTGCTGGGACTTCTTTCCATTTGGGGGCAAGTAAAATTCTATACAGTTTCTTCTTTTTCTTTGGTAATCACTCGTAGGGGAGTAAGATTGTCTTCCATAGACACAGTTTTAACAATGAGTCCGTAGGGGACAGAGAGGGAGGCAAAGAACAAAAGACATGGGGGAAAGCACCCGTAGCGCCCCATAAATTTGAGTTACAGAAAGGTAGCCGTGTTGGTCTGCCATAGTCAAAACAAAAAAAATTTTTCCTTCCAGTAGCACCTTAAAGACCAACTAAGTTAGTTCTTGGTATGAGCTTTCGTGTGCATGCACACTTCTTCAGATACACTTGAAACAGAAGTTGCCAGATCCCTCTATATAGTGAGAAGGTGGGGAGGGGTATTACTCAGAAGGGTGGTGGGAATGGGTGATTGGCAGATAGCTGTGATGAGCCTGTTGACGACTCTTAACGACTGCAATAGGTCTTACAGGAAAAAGCAAGGGGTGAGAAGGTGAAAAATGGCTTTGTCATGTATAATGAGATAAGAATCCAATGTCTTTGTTCAGACCAGGTCTCTCCATGGTTTTAAGTTTGGTAATGAGTTGCGATTCAGCAGCTTCTCTTTCCAGTCTATTTCTGAAATTCCTTTGTAGTAAAACAGCTACTTTGAGATCTTGTATAGAATGTCCTGGGAGATTGAAGTGTTCTCCTACTGGTTGGAGAACTCCATAAATTTGAGTGAGGGAAAGGCTCAAAGCAGTAGGGGAAAGAGAGATGGAGTAAGGGCTTGGGGATGCTGATATGAAGTCAGCTGCAATTTAAAGCAACAGTAGGGAATGTAAGAGAATGGGCTGCTGGGGCGGGGCAGAGAGAGAGAGTGAAGCCCTGTGGTGACAATCTGGGTGCTGATGCTGCGCTGGAGAGCGAAGCAGCAGCAGCAGCACCCAAGTCCTGGGATCAGAGCCACCGGAGCTGGGAGCGATCCAGGAGCACTTCTTCTCCATCATGGACTGGGCATGGTGAAGCAGGCCGGAGCCGGAGGAGGCCACCCCCTCCCCCCAAAAAAGAACACCTTTGGCAAAAGAATCCGAGCATGGCTGGCGTGCCCCAAAGAGGAAAGGGGCATAAAGGGGAGGGATGAGCAGGAGCATCGGGATGCCAAGCGCAGCGCGCTGCTGCCACGTTTCCCCGGGGACATTTAATGAAATCCGGGGACATTTTGGGGACAGATCTGCAGATCCGGGGACGTCTGGTAACCCTGATTTGGGTGCCGATCTCCCATATCCTTGTCTGACACTCTCACCACTACACCATCCTGCCTTCCTGAAGTCCTTCTGCATTGGGGTAGCTATAAAAATTTAAGTAGGTAAATAAATACAAAGAAAGCAAAATGTCACAGAGATGGATCTGAATTTCCCCCCTCAAAGCATAAATTGTGTTTTATTCTGGATTGCTTTATTTCATGTTTTAATGTGTTGCAAGCAGATTTGAGTTTTTTTACTTTAAGATATAAAGTGGTATAGAAAAGATTTTTTTCTTTTTTAAAAAATGCTTTATTGGACTTAAACAAAGTAAAAAAACATACATTCATGTCCATTGTTTACAAAGAAAATAAAATTAAGAGAAAACTATATTTTCTGACAAAGAAAATATTCTTAATATACATCTGACTTCCCGTCGTCTCCATACTTCATTTAACCAGTGTGGTGTAGTGGTTAAGAGCAGTAGTCTCGTAATCTGGGGAACTGGGTTCGCATCTCCACTCCTCCACATGCAGCTGCTGGGTGACCTTGGGCTAGTCACACTTCTCTGAAGTCTCTCAGCCCCACACACCTCACAGAGTGTTTGATGCGGGGGAGGAAGGGAAAGGAGAATGTTAGCTGCTTTGAGACTCCTTCGGGTAGTGATAAAGCGGGATATCAAATCCAAACTCTTCTTCTTCACCATTACTGACTTTTTGCAAAAACATATCCACTTGTTGTATAATAAAATATTATTTCTCCTGTGTCCTTTTTATTACTTAAAACAGCTACAGATGTTATTCAAAGGCTGTAACCGAGTTCAAGCTGCAACAACTGTTCTTAAGATATCTTCTTAAAACTTCCAATTTTGAAATAAATACTTGTTTTGAATTATCTTTTATTTTTTCGGTTGGTTTGGCTAGCTCTGCATATTAGACCAATTCTTGTAACCATTCTAACCTGGAAGGAACTTTTATCACTCTTCCAATTTGTCGCTATTAGGATTTGTCGCTATTAGCGGCAACAGTGGCATATAAAAATACCTCTCTTACATTTCTAGGAATATTGGAGCCTGTGATAAAAAGGCTTCTGGTTTCTTTGTGAAACAAGCATTTAACATTTTTTAAAGTTCTATATAGATGTCATCCCAGAAAACCTTGATTTTTTTTTGCATAGCCACCACATATGGAACATTGTGCCTGTTCCTTCTCCACATCTCCAAAAATTACTAAAAACATTTTTATACATTTTTGAAAGTTTCCAGGGGGTCAAATACCAATAGTATTGCATTTTTTTGGAAATGTTACCTCAAGGTTTAGCATTCTGTAATTTTCAGATTTACTTTCCATAAATTTTCCCACTTTCATATCTGTGTTATATCCAAACTCCTGGGCCCATTGAATCATGACAGCTTTAATCTCCTCCTCCTTCCCAGTCAAGAAGAAGAGGAGTTTGGACTTGATATCCCGCCTTTCACTCCCCTTAAGGAATCTCAAAGCAGCTAACAATCTCCTTTCCCTTCCTCCCCCACAACAAACACTCTGTGAGGTGAGTGGGGCTGAGAGACTTCAGAGAAGTGTGACTAGCCCAAGGTCACCCAGCAGCTGCATATGGAGGAGTGGAGACGCGAAGCCGGTTCACCAGATTACAAGTCCACCGCTTTTATTAATAGTTGTTTTCACACACAAAATCAGTGTGATACCTTGGTTTACGAACTTAATCTGTTCAGGAAGTTCATTCTAAGCCATAGCGTTCTTAAACCAAGGCATGCTTTTCCATAGAAAGTAATGGAAAATGAATTAATCCGCTGCAGACAATGAAAAACAACCACTAAAACAGCAATTTAACATGAATCGTACTATCTAACAAGACCACTGATCCATAAAAGGATGGCAATAATCAATGTACTGTACAACAAAATAAATAAGACAGTATTGTAGATGATAAAACCCAAAATTAATATTTTTTTCTTACATGTACTGATGGTAGTAATTGTTTGTATGGGGGGCTTTTATCCATTTCTGCAGTCACACAATCAACCAGTAGCTGAACTGGGTTCCACACAGTCACAAAAATGAAGTCACATGCCACAGTCAAAAGTCAGTACCATAAAACAAAGAACAAGTCACGGTTAAAAAGAAAAGCCACACAAACAAAAAAATAGCAAAGACAAAAGCTCCAAGTATCACCTCTGTGTTGTGTGGGTGCTCCGGACTCAACAGCCGACACTCAACAGGAAGCCTCTGATTAGCAGCGGGGGACTCAATTTACAAACGGAACACACTCAACAGGAAGCAGAACATGTTCTGTTTCCAAGGCAAAATTCACAAACCCAAACACCTACTTACAGGTTTGCAGCATTCTTACTCCAAGTTGTTCATAAACTAAGTTGTCCATAAACTAAGCTGCTCTTAAACCAAGGTACGACTGTACTGTAGTTGGCACTGGGAATCTGATTAACCCACATATTGTGAAAAACATCCATGGTCCTGATTCAGTCCACAAGTGACAGCACTGAACCTCTTGGTGGATTGTCATGCTAGTCTGCCTTTGAGGTTCATTTGTTCCAGAGAAGTAAACAAAACAAAGTGAATGTGTTTCCACACTGCCCCATCCAAAAAGGGTGAACTCTAGAATTCTATGTAAAAGAATGAAGATTGAGTGAATGTTCACTAAGTTTCCCACGTTGACTGAAGCTCTTTCCACACTCCAAGCATTTAAAGTTTCACCCCTGTGTGAGTACGTTTATGTAAAGTAAGGTGTGTGCTCCGACGGAAACTCTTTCCACACTCCATACATTTAAATGGTTTCTCCCCTGTGTGGGTTCGATGATGAATATTAAGGGTGCAACTTTCACTGAAGCTCTTTCCACACTCCATACATTTAAAGGGTTTCTCCCCTGTGTGAGTTCGTTGATGCGAATTAAGCTGATTCTTCCAACCGAAGCTCTTTCCACACTCCATACATTTAAAAGGTTTCTCCCCTGTGTGAGTATGTTTATGTAAAGTAAGCTGTGCACTCTGATGGAAACTCTTTCCACACTCCATACATTTAAATGGTTTCTCCCCTGTGTGAGTTCTCTGATGTTTACGAAGTTTATCGCGTCGACTGTAGCTCTTCCCACACTCCAAGCATTTAAAGTGTTTCACCCCTGTGTGAGTTTGCTGGTGAGTTCTAAGGGCTCCACTTTGACTGAAGCTCTTTCCACACTCCATACATTTAAATGGTTTCTCCCCTGTGTGAGTTCTCTGATGTTCACTAAGTTTATCACGTCGACTGAAGCTCTTTCCACACTCCAAGCATTTAAAGTCTTTCACCCCTGTGTGAATACGTTTATGTATGTTAAGGTGTGCACTCTGACGGAAACTCTTTCCACACTCCATACATTTAAAGGGTTTAACCCCTGTGTGAGTTTGCTGATGTAAAGTAAGGTGGATACTCTGACCAAAACTCTTTCCACACTCCATACATTTAAATGGTTTAACCCCTGTGTGAGTTAGCTGATGGGAAGTAAGTGAGCTGCTATGACGGAACCTCTTTCCACACTCCATGCATGTAAGTGGTTTCTCTCCTGTGTGAGTTCGCTGATGTTCTGCATGTGTTCGACTATCAGTGGAAGTCTTTCCACATTCCAGACATTTAAATAGTTTCTCCCCCGTGTGAGTTCGCCGATGTGAAGTGAGGTGTGTCTTGCGTCTGAACCACTTTCCACACTCTAGACATTCAAATGGTTTCTCCCCTGTGTGAGTCCGTTGATGTACACGAAGTGAACTAATATGACGGAAGCTCTTTCCACACTCCATACATGTGAATGGCTTTTCCCCTGTGTGAATTAGTTGATGTTTTCTAAGTGTTCCCCTGTCACTGAAGCTCTTTTTACACTCCATACATTTAAATGGTTTCTCCCCTGTGTGGGTGTAATGATGTAAAGTAAGGTGGGAACTCTGACCAAAGCTCTTTCCACACTCCATACATTTAAATGGTTTCTCCCCTGTGTGACTTCGATGATGCGTATGAAGGGTCCAACTTTCGCTGAAGCTCTTTCCACACTCCATACATTTAAATGGTTTCTCTCCTGTGTGAGTCCGTTGATGTCTTGTAAGTTTTCCACTCGCATTGAAACACTTCCCACACTCCACACATTCATATTGTTTTTCCCCTGTATGAATTCGCTGATGTTGTTTAAGAGTGGCATTACTACTATAACTCTTTCCACACTCATTACATTGAAATGGTTTTTCCCCCGTGTGAGTTTGTTGATGGTTTGTAAGGTTTCCACCATCAATAAAGCTCATTCCACATTCTGCAGAGTTCTGTCGATTGTCTGCGCCACCTGCTTTGAAGCAAAGGGGGAAATGCTTTTAGGGTTTCAAGGAATATCTTTGTATGAAGGGAGATATATAAATTACATACATAATTATAATTGTCCAGAAAAAAATAAAAGTGTTTCAAATAAATAAATAATCTATAATTACTGAAAGCATTTCCACAACACCTTTTACCCATATTTCTGTATTAGTCTACGTAATCATCATCATTTAATCATGCAGTGTGGGGAAAACATGTAAAATCAAAACGCTGTGAGAGGAAAAAGGTTTCTGGCTCCTCTATGAAAGCAGATTCCAGAAACAAAGAGGAGCATGGGAAAAGGCCTCTCTGCCTCCTTCTTCCTGCCTTTCCTCTCCTCTCCATCTTTTCCCCTTGCCAATGTGTTTCCCTCCTCCTGTCTCTTTCCACCCCTGCGCCCATATCTTACCCCCTGCAACTCACCAGATCTCTCTGAGGGCCCTAGGAGGGAATGCTCAACAGTTTTGGGGAGGGATGCAGGAGGCAGCCTGACCAAGTCAACCGTCCATCTTCCTCCTTCCATCCTCGCTAGGTTTGCATTATCAGACTCTTTCATCCTTCCTGAGGAGCTCCCAAGCGAAAACAATCTGCAGGTTCCTGAGGGATGAAGAAACAAAAGGAGCTTCACATTTAGCTGTTGAAGGGTAAGTCTTTCACTGTTTCCATGGGGAAAGAGGGTGCCTTCCTCCTGAAACCCACCATGCAAGAAAAATAGGTCCTGCCCCAATGTGGAATAAATGAATAAAAATGAATTATTAGCTGAATCAAAGGATTCTCCTTAAACTGCTTTCCTTGTTGAGGGTGCAATTAAGACTAAGAAACAGGGTGTTATCTGTGAAAGAATGTGTTCAAGGCCCATGCTGACCCTTAGAGTGAAAGATTTATAGTTTAGAGGTGACTCGAGATAACAAGGAGAAATAGCAGGTGATAGTTTAAGAGCTAGTATGCATGCTCAAACGCTTCATGGATACGCACCCCTAAAGGAGAAATTGCTATATGAATGGACATGGGATGCATGTTATTGATGGGGGTACATATTAGAGGGACCTATGTGTAGGTAGATTGGGTAGCCTGTAAACTGCAATTTCTTAAACAATTGGAATTGTAGGGGGGATATTCAAACGCTTTTAGGTTGTAAAAATTTTAGGTTATAAAAATTAGGTTATAAATTATGTGTGGTGTAAGCTGGAATGAGCTAAGGAGTGGCCCGTGCAGTCCTATTACGACAAGAAATCTAGTAATGCCTGATCGTGGTGTAGACTCCTTTTTTACACAGAGTAAATTGACGCCCTCTGGGAAAAGATCCCTGGGACATATTTGTCCAACACCTTGTCAATGTGTTTCTCCCCTCCTGTCTCCATCCATCCCTGCCCTTTCCCCCTGCAACTCACCAGATCTCTCTGAGGGCCCTGGGAGGAAATGCTCAACAGTTTTGGAGTGGGATTCAGGAGGCAGCCTGACCAAGTCAACCGTCCATCTTCCTCCTTTCATCCTCGCTAGGTTTGCAGAATCAGACTCTTTCATCCTTCCTGAGGAGCTCCCAAGCGAAAACAATCTGCAGGTTCCTGAGGGATGAAGAAACAAAAGGAGCTTCACATTTAGCTGTTGAAGGGCAAGTCTTTCACTGTTTCCATGGGGAAAGAGGGCGCCTTCCTCCTGAAACCCACCATGCAAGAAAAATAGGTCCTGCTCCAATGTGGAATAAATGAATAAAAATGAATCCTTAGCTGAATCAAAGGATTCTCCCTAAACTCCTTTCTGTATTAGAGGGTGCAATTAAGACTAAGAAACAGGGTGTTATCTGTGAAAAAATGTGTTCAAGGCCCATGCTGAACCTGAGAGTGATAGATTAATAGTTTAGAGGTGACTCGAGATAACAAGGAGAAATAGCAGGTGATAGTTTAAGAACTAGTACGCATGCTCAAACGCTTCATGAATACACACCCCTAAAGGAGAAATTGCTATCTGAATGGACATGGGATGCATGTTATTGATGGGGGTACATATTAGAGGGATAATGTGTAGGTAGATTGGGTAGCCTGTAAACTGCAATTTCTTAACCAACAGGAATTGTAGGAGGGATATTCGAACGCTTTTAGGTTATAAATTATGTGTGATGTAAGCTGGAATGAGCACTCCTTTACAGCATGAGCTAAGGAGTCGCCCGTGCAGTCCTGTTACGGCAATGAATCTAGTTATGCCTGATAGTGGTGTAGACTCCTTTTTCATACAGAGTAAATTGGCGCCCTCTGGGCAAAGATCTTTGGGACATATTTGTCCAACACCGTGCCAATGTGTTTCCCCCCTCCTGTCTCCATCCATCCCTGCCCTTTCTCCCTGCAACTCACCAGATCTCTCTGAGGGTCCTGGGAGGGAATGCTCAACAGGTTTGGGGAGGGATGCAGGAGGCAGCCTGACCAAGTCAACCGTCCATCTTCCCCCTTCCATCCTCGCTACCTTTGCAGGATCAGACTCTTTCAAACTTCCTAGGGAGTTCAGAAGCCAAAACAAGCTGCAGGTTCCTGAGAGGGAAGAAGAAACCAAAGGAGCTTCACAGACCCTGCAAGCCTTTTCCTGCCCCAGATATTTAGCTGTTGAAGTGTAAGTCTTTCACTATTTCTGTGGTGAAAGGAAAACCCAGCCACCTAGAATGGCTGGGGGAACCCAGCCAGATGGGTGGGATATATATAACATCATCATCATCATCATCATGATTAGAGTAATGCCCTTTGCGTCTCTTTTTATCTCTGTTAGATGGGAGCTTTGGCATTGCAGCCTCCCTGGCCACAAGCTCCCAGTTATTTCAATACCCCCCCCCACAATAATAGCAATTATTATTATTCCCCCCCCCCATCTGGCAGGGCTTCCCCAGCCACTCTGCTGGCTGCCAGGTCTTCCCCCAACCCTCTTCCTCCATCCTGGCTTCCCTTCCGCTGTAGCCCCTCCCCCCAGACCATGTGATCTAGAAGGGACTATGGCCAGGACACAAAGAAAGACGAAAAATTCTGCAGGCATTTTTATAAAAATCCAGAGAGGGGCATCCTGTTAGGCTGCAATAGATTGTAATGGGTCGCTTTGAAGTCAATTCAGCGCCAAATAATAATAATAAAGAATCCCGCGATCCCCCCCTCACCGCCCTGCGCATCTTTTGCCAGAACAAAGGCAGCGACCCGAAGCAATTCTGCCCCACGTCGACCGAAGGGCGGACTCGGTCTAAGGCAGCGCCCCACGTTTGGATCCCCCAGAAGATCCGGCTTCCCCATTGGGAGGAGGAAGGGGGCAGGAATCCAGCTTCCAGGGAAGAAAGGCTTTGCGGGGGGGGGAATAGGACGCCCCTCGCCTCGTGCAGGGATGTGACTTAGAGATGATTCCTGAGCAGGAGCAAGAAGGCTGGGCTTCCCTCCCAGAGATCCTTCCCTTCCCCCCTCAGCCCCCCAACACCCTCGTATTCGGGTCCCCCACCCACGAAATCTCCCCCTTGGCACGACTCACTCCTCGCCCTGCGCGCCGCATCTCTTCCTCTGCATCCGGAGGGACCACCCAAGACGAGGGGGGAGGGGAGGTGGGGGGGACGGGGGAGGGTCTGTTCCCAGGCCTCTCTAGGCAGCCGGGCTCTCTCTATTCCCTTCCCCCTCCCCTTGGCTCCCCCCCTCCCCAAATAGCGCCACCTGCGCGCCTCGCCAGTTGCGTTTTTCGGGTCAAGGAAGAAGGAGGGATCCGGATCCCGCAGAGAAGGGCGCTGGATTTGAGTCTTCGGTGCAAAACCAGCCTGGCTGGAGGATAGGGCCCCTCGCGGGCATCGCTTTCACGGCAATATATATATATATATTGCCGTGAAAGTGATGCCCACACACACACACACACACATATATTATGTTGGGGGTGTGCATGGCATCAAATGCTCTTGCGGAAAGATGGACCAGCCTCAGGATGCCAGCGCTTTGCAAAGGCGTCACTTGAAGAACTTGGCCAGATCTGTAACCTCAGAGCGTCTCCCCTTCCGCCATCGCATCTTTCATTCCCCCTCGTTTACCTGCCTGGCTTGGTGTGCCCTTCCTTGTTCTTGTTTAGTCGTGTCCGACTCTTCGTGACCCCATGGACCAGAGCACGCCAGGCACTCCTGTCTTCCACTGCCTCCCGCAGTTTGGTCAGACTCATGTTTGTAGCTTCGAGAACACTGTCCAACCATCTCATCCTCTGTCATCCCCTTCTCCTTGTGCCCTCCATCTTTCCCAACATCAGGGTCTTTTCCAGGGAGTCTTCTCTTCACATGAGGTGGCCAAAGTATTGGAGCCTCAGCTTCAGGATCTGTCCTTCCAGTGAGCACTCAGGGCTGATTTCCTTAAGAATGGATACGTTTGATCTTCTTGCAGACCGTGGGACTCTCAAGAGTCTCCTCCAGCACCAGAATTCAAAAGCATCAATTATTCGGCAGTCCTTCCTTAGAAAGGCTTAAGTTCATTCTTCCTCTCCCTGACGGGTGTAAGGCATCTAACTTCCGCCTTCTCTCTGCTTTAGTGGGTTTAATACATTGCACAGGAGCCACTTCCTAGGAGCCCTAGGGGCTTCACCCTCCCCCCCAATAAAATATTTGTGGGGGCCGGGTCCTTCCCCTCAAGTTGATGGGCACTGCCAGTCAAATGGGGTGTGTGCACTGCGTCATGTGATCAATTATGCAGGACGCAGATTACCTGGACCCCCGCAATTCACTGGCACCCCCAATATGTTGCATTATTTTTACAATGGCAATCTGCCTTTCCTCCAACAAGCTGCGGGCGATGTACACACTTCTTCTCCATCTTATACCCACACCCACCCTGTGACAGGGGCGTTGCATGCGGGTGATGCCAGCAGGGCAGTGACCTCGGGGCAGATTTTTGAGGGGGCACAAGGCAGTCACTGCCTGCAGGCACCCCCAGTGCAGCCCAACACTCCTCTCCCATGCTTGGAGGAACCAACCATGGAGGTTGTTTTCTTTATAAAGATTTTTTTTTCAGATTTATACATTTCATCAAATTTACAATCACCTTAACATTTCAAAACTTGACTTTCTTCCCTCTCTTTCCGCAGTTCCTTAAATTTATTTTTCGTATCCTCTGCATATACAAATCGACTTAAATTGCATTCATCCACGTTACAAATATACACTTATAATACTGCAGGTTATTACAATAATCCTACAAAAGTTCTTATCCGTTTACAGGTTATCTGTAAATATTCAATAAACCGTTTCCATTCTTTTGTCAAAAGTTTGTTATCTTGATTTCTTATTCTTCTGGTAAGTTTCACCATTTCTGCATATTCCCTAAGTTTTTGTATCCATTCTTCCTTTGCTGGGACTTCTTTCCATTTTGGGGCAAGTAAAATTCTATACAGTTTCTTCTTCTTTGGCGATCACTCGTATCCGAGGAAGATAGTCCGTAGGGGACAGAGAGGGAGGCAAAGAACAAAAGACATGGGGTAAAGCCCCCTTAGCGCCCCATAAATTTGAGTGAGGGAAAGGCTCAAAACAGTAGGGGAAAGAGAGATGGAGTAAGGGCTTGGGGATGCTGACAGGAAGAGTGACTAGAAGAGTGACTAGTGGGGTGCCACAGGGTTCAGTCTTGGGCCCGGTCTTATTCAACATCTTTATCAACGACTTGGATGATGGACTCAAGGGCATCCTGATCAAATTTGCAGATGACACCAAACTGGGAGGGGTGGCTAACACCCCAGAGGACAGGATCACACTTCAAAACGACCTTGACAGATTAGAGAACTGGGCCAAAACAAACAAGATGAATTTTAACAGGGAGAAATGTAAAGTATTGCACTTGGGCAAAAAAAATGAGAGGCACAAATACAAGATGGGTGACACCTGGCTTGAGAGCACTACATGTGAAAAGGATCTAGGAGTCTTGGTTGACCACAAACTTGACATGAGCCAACAGTGTGACGTGGCAGCTAAAAAAGCCAATGCAATTCTGGGCTGCATCAATAGGAGTATAGCATCTAGATCAAGGGAAGTAATAGTGCCACTGTATTCTGCTCTGGTCAGACCTCACCCGGAATGCTGTGTCCAGTTCTGGGCGCCACAGTTCAAGAAGGACACTGACAAACTGGAACGTGTCCAGAGGAGGGCAACCAAAATGGTCAAAGGCCTGGAAACGATGCCTTATGAGGAACGGCTAAGGGAGCTGGGCATGTTTAGCCTGGAGAAGAGGAGGCTAAGGGGTGATATGATAGCCATGTTCAAATATATAAAAGGATGTCACATAGAGGAGGGAGAAAGGTTGTTTTCTGCTGCTCCAGAGAAGCGGACACGGAGCAATGGATCCAAACTACCAGAAAGAAGATTCCACCTAAACATTAGGAAGAACTTCCTGACAGTAAGAGCTGTTCGACAGTGGAATTTGCTGCCAAGGAGTGTGGTGGAGTCTCCTTCTTTGGAGGTCTTT
Source organism: Podarcis raffonei (assembly GCF_027172205.1). Classification (NCBI taxonomy): domain Eukaryota; kingdom Metazoa; phylum Chordata; class Lepidosauria; order Squamata; family Lacertidae; genus Podarcis; species Podarcis raffonei. The sequence goes on from NC_070603.1 coordinate 122,959,476, forward strand.
AAGCAGAGGCTTGACAACCATATGTCAGGAGTGCTCTGATGGTGTTTCCTGCTTGGCAGGGGGTTGGACTCGATGGCCCTTGTGGTCTCTTCCAACTCTATGATTCTATGATTCAAAGGACTCACCGCCCCAGAGGCCTCCCAAGTCAAGCTGAAAGAGGAGGCGAGTCGGAAGGACGGAGAGAGGGGCCTTTTCCAGGCCGCTCTAGGCAACCAGGCTCTCTCGCTCTCCTTAACCCCTACGTAGCCTCGCCGCTCGGGGATTCCTGCCCAGGGAAAAAGCAGGCGAGGCACCGAGAGGGATCCCGATCCCGTCGTGAGATCCCGCCAGATTTAGAACATGACTCGGCAAGGCTCGGCTAGGCTTCCAGGCTGGGAAAGGGGCATCCTAGGGGCCCAAGCCCCTTGGGGTGGGGAATGACATATTTGAGGGGCAATAGGTGGGGTGGCTCAGTGGGTACAGCCTGAGGTTCTTCATCTCAGGGTTGCAGGTTCGAGACTCATGTTGGGCAAAAGAGCCCTGCATTGCAGGGGGTTGGACTAGATGACCCTCGGGTCCCCTTCCAACTCTACGATTCTAACATCCTCAGGGGCGGCGGCAGAGGCCAGGACCAGGGTGCAAGAGGCCAGGACCAGGGGCTGGTTGGCTTACAATAAGAGAATCGGGGAATAGGAGAGGTTCAAGGGGCTCCACAAGGGTCATCCAGCCCAACCCGCTGCGATGCTGGACTCTCCACGGAAGCATCCACGAGAGACGGCCTCCACCTGCAAGTCTGCACCACCCTGGTCCGCCGAGGATGCCATGCGCGGCCCCCTTTCAAAGCAAGAGGTTCTCTCCCTGGGGGGAGCGGGTGGGATGGAGGAAGTCAATGCAACTCTGCGGAAGTAGAGGGAATATTCTCCCCCCCCCACCGCCCCGCGCAATCAATCAATCAATCAATCAAACAAACAAACAAACAAACAAATAAAAAGACTTAACTAACTGACCTATCGCGTTGCAGATAGCTCGGTTCTGCACCCCTGCTATAAATCCTGGCTATGCCCAGGCCTCTAGACTGGAGGTGGGCTATGCAAAAAGGACACAGCTAGGCGAGATGCAGAAGCCGGCTGCGTCCTGAAGAAGGGGCTGCATCCTCTACCCCGAGGTCAAGAGAGAGGCAGTGGGGTGTAGTGGGTGGAAACACCTGTTCTGCCCTCCTTCCCTTTCCGCAGACGCTCAGCCAAAGCCCCCTGCTTCCTTTATTCCTCTATTGCGGGGAGAGGAGGACTGGGGAAAGCATGGACAGGCGGAGGAGAGGAAAGCTTCCATGAAGCAGAAACCTAGTTCATCAGCTGCACTTTGTGATGGCGAAATGAACTGGAGTCCAGGCAAACTGACGCCCTCCCGAATGAGCCATTACGCACTACTTTTGCCATTTGCTTTATGCATAATAATAATAATAATACTAAGATATGAAAATGACATGTGAGGGGCAGCAGTCTGGTGATGCAGTTCCCCCGAAATTCCGCCAGAGGGCCGGAGCCTCTCTCTGATTGGTTCCCAAGACGGAGGGGGCGGAGCCAGCACTTTTGGAGGGAAAATAGAAGGCGCTGTTTCTGAGGGAAGAAAGTTGGAGAAGGGCTTGACTTGAGAAGTTAGAATCAAATGGGGCTCAGGTTGAGGGGCAGGGCTTGATTTGAGAGGAGAAACAGGGCTGGATTTGAGAAGAGGGAGGGGGATTGTTTGGAGGTGGGTGGAGGATAGGATTTGTCTGAGGAAAAATTGGTTCTGATTTGGGTTGAACACCCACCCTGAGGAGACTGTCCACAGCGAGACGAAAGACCCTCTCAGCTTGGAGAGGGAGACCCAGTTGGGGGTCTGGGGAAGGTCTACGGACAGTAGTGTCCTGGGAGGGCTGACTGAGGCAGGAGCAGCAGAACCTGGGGGAATTCAGGCTCCCCCGGGTCACCTTCCAGTCAGGAGGGGGCAGTTCTAGGGAGTGTCAGGTGTGCGTACAGGAGCCAGGCCCTGTGACCAGGACAGGGGCCTTCCTAAGTTTGTTCTGAAGAGGCAAGGCGCGGCCTCACAGGTGAGGCTGATTGGTAACTCACAGCACCTGGTGGCAAGAGCTGGGAAGGGATACAGTGGGACCTCGGATTACATATGCTTCAGGTTACATACGCTTCAGCTTACAGACTCCACTAACCCAGAAATAGTACCTCGGGTTAAGAACTTTGCTTCAGGATGAGAACAGAAATCACGCAGCAGCGGGAGGCCCCATTAGTTAAAGTAGTGCTTCAGGTTAAGAACAGTTTCAGGGTAAGAATGGACCTCCGGAAAGAATCAAGTACTTAACCCGAGGTACCACTGTATAAGGTCAGCATTTTCCCTTCAGCTCTTTGCCACAGCAACACGTTCCCTGCCTTGCTGCGTTTGGTTCCTTGATCCTTGGACCCCTGCCTTTGTGACTCCTTGCTTCTTGACCCTTGGCTTCTTGACTCCCAGCTCTCTGACCATCGGACTCTTGGCTTCCCAACTCCTGGCTTCTGGACTCCCATTCGTGTTCCCACCCCGGCATCTTGCCCCTGGTCCTGACGTCCCTAGCCAGGACTTTGATCGCCAGTGAACCGGACCGTGACAGGGAGAAAAGACCCCCCCCAAGCCAGTCACGGGGGGGGGGATCCCCTGGGTCTGTTACGCCATTTTGGAATTACCTCAGGTAATTGCTTAGAGAGAAGGGTGGGATGAGGAAAAGTGCCCCTCGCTCCTGAACCAGGGCATTGATCGGGGCAGGAAGCTATGTTGTATTATTCAACTGAAACACTTCTCTAACAGAAATGGAAGTATAACAACTGTTTTTAGAGTGAAGGGATGTTAAGAGAAGCTGTGACTGTAACACTGAGGGGAAGGGGACAGAGGGAGGAAGGCAGCATAGATTTATAGCATGGGTTTGAGGGAGGTCACAGCTCAGAGGCAGATGAGGGGGAAAGTTGGGAAATCATGGGAGAGCCAGAGCAGCAGCTGGTTGAACAGTCGCCACTAGAAAGCATTTCAGACCCACCATCTCCCAGAACCCGGCGAGCCTTAAAAGTAGGAGAGCAAAGAGCTCAAAGACAGAGGGCACTTAGCACCACCCGTAGAGGAGGTGATGACGATGATGAGTGAGGAAGTGGGAGAGACGGGCGGTGGCGATTCACTCGGGACGCCATTATCCAAGAGGCTGGGTTCTATGGCCTCTCTCTGTAAGCTTGGGGGGGGGGAAGGACTGTAAGAAACTTTTCCTTGTCTTTATACTTTCCTAGGCAACCAGCCAGGACCCACTGGCAGCACCCTGACACTTACAGCAGCAGGGGAAGGGCCGCAGGAAATTATCCACTGTTCAAGAAGAGGCAAAAAAAAGTTGATGGGCACTGCCATTCAAATGGCTTGTTTGTGCCTCGACGTGTAATTTATCTACCCCCCCCCATATTTAATGACAGATATTGCCAATCATGCGCTGTGTGCCAGAAGGATAGGTAGAGAGGAGATAAAAGTTAAGTTCCCCCAAAGCCTTTACCAATCATCTTCACTGACCCATTTTTTAATAATATTTATTCATTTTTCTATTTTAATAACCAATAAAAACCACATTAAAACATTCCAAATCAACACAAATAATTAAAAAACCAAATTTAGATGCCGAATTATATATTTTTTAGGGTGTCTTCTCATGCTTTGAGGTGTGCAGAGTCCTGATCAACTAAAGTCACGTTGCATTTCATAATTCTTCAATAAACCACTCCGATGTTAATCCACTTCATTGTCCTTTAATTTTTATTCTTATTTTGACAGCCACTGGTCTGTTCAACCTCCACATCTATAGTTCTGTGTGAAATCCTTGTTGAAATCCAACTAGTCCATTTTCCATTTCTGCTCTCAAGGGTCATAATATTCAAATCCCAAAGGCACATCATCTGCCCTTGGCAGCTATCCAGGATTCCCCTCAATAAATTCACAACATCCCTTCACAAACTGGTGTCTTCTGCCAAATCTTAATAACTCAGTCCAAAACTTTCAATCTTCCCACTAAGGATGACTGCCCCAAATCCACACTCAGTCCAGATATGATCAGATCAAAATGGCAGCCAAAATCTCTCCAGCTTGCTTCTTTGCCTTTCTGGGGGAGGGTTACCAAGTAAAACTGGGAATGCAATATGTCAAAAAAATAAGGTATTAAAAGCTTACCTCCCCCTGGGGCTAAATAATCCATATATCATTTCGACAAGCAGGTCTTCCTTCATTGCTGTTACTTTCACTTCTGAACGTTGCAACTGGGAGTAATTTAACTGTGTCATTCCACTCCACTCCTCTTGTTCACAGGCCCATATTGCCCTGCTCACACTGAAGCTCTTTCCACACTCCATGCATTTAAATGCTTTATTTTCTGTGTAAGTTCATAGGTGCAAAATAAAGGCAACTGATAGAAACACTCCACGCATGGTTTTCCTCCTCTGTGTGGGCTGCTAAATGTTTTCTAAGTGTTAACCCCTGACCAAATCTTTTCCCACACTCCACACACTTTTAAAGCCCCCCCCCCCCCGTATGACTTCGGTGATGATTTCTAAACATCCCACTATCAGTGAAAGTCTTTCCACACTCCATACATTTAAATGTTTTCTCTTGTGTGAGTTCACAGATGTGAAGTTGATGATTCCACCTGAACCACTTTCTACATTCCATACATTTAAGTGGTTTTCCCCCTATGTGAATTCGCTGGTGTTTCCAAAGTGCTCCATTAGTAATGAAGCACTTTCCACACTCCAAACATTTAAAATATTTTTCCCATGTGTGAGTTTGCTGGTGTGTAGTAAGGTGTTCTTTCTGGCTGAATGACTTAAAACATGCATTCAAATGGTTTCTCCTGTGTGAGTTGGTTGATGTTTTGCATGGCTTATAGCATCAGCTAATGTCTTTCCACACTCCATACATTGTAATGGCTTCCACCATGTGAGTTCGCTGGTGTGAATGAAGGATTGTCGTCTGGCTGAAACACTTTCCGCACTCCATGCATTTAAAGGGTTTCTCTCCTGTGTGAATTCGTAGATGCTGTGTAAGGCTTCCACCTAGTCTGAAACACTTTCCACACTCCATGCATTTAAATGGTTTTTCCCCTGTGTGCATTCGCTGCTCTTTTGCATGGCTTCCAGAATCAGCAAATGTCTTTCCACAATCAGTACATTTAAAGGGTTTCTCCCCTGTGTGTGTTCGCTGGTGTGTAGTAAGGTGTCCTTTCTGACTGAATGACTTTCCACACTCCATGCATTCAAATGGTTTCTCCCCTGTGTGAGTTTGTAGATGTCTAGTAAGGCTTGCACTCTGACTGAAGCTCCTTTCGCACTCCATGCATTTAAATGGTTTTCCCCCTGTGTGAATCTGTTGATGTTTCATATGGCTTCCTGAATTAGCAAATGTCTTTCCACATTCGGTACATTTAAAAGGTTTCTCCCGTGTGAATTCGTAGATGCTGTGTAAGGCTTCCACCTAGTCTGAAACACTTTCCACACTCCATGCATTTAAATGGTTTTCCCCCTGTGTGCATTCGCTGATGTTTTGCATGGCTTCCAGAATCAGCAAATGTCTTTCTACAATCAGTACATTTAAAGGGTTTCTCCCCTGTGTGAGTTCGCTGGTGTGTAGTAAGGTGTCCTTTCTGACTGAACGACTTTCCACATTTTATACACTGATATGGCTTCTTGCCTGTGTGAATTTGTTGATGTTGTGCATGGCTTCCAGGATTAGCAAATGTCTTTCCACATTCGGTACATTTAAAAGGTTTCTCCCCTGTGTGAATTCGTAGATGCTGTGTAAGGGTTCCACCTAGTCTGAAACACTTTCCACACTCCATGCATTTAAATGGTTTTCCCCCTGTGTGAATTCGTTGATGTTTTGCATGGCTTCCAGAATCAGCAAATGTCTTTCCACAATCAGTATATTTAAAGGGTTTCTCCCCTGTGTGAGTTTGCTGGTGTGTAGTAAGGTGTCCTTTCTGAGTGAAGCTCTTTTCACACTCCATGCATTTAAATGGTTTCTTCAATGAAATTACAGGTGGATTTTTGGAATTCTGACTATTGTTTCCATTACCTGCTTGGGGAGGAAAGAAAATCCTGTTAGGCTTCCAAGGAAGAGGAATAAGTAACATAACACACATCTAGTGAAAATAGCACCTCTTATTTCAATATCTCTTTTTTATATTATACATTTTATTAGTTTTTGCACATGATTTAGAAGATAACATCCAACTTTCATATAACATAATCAACTATCACAGTCTGAGACTTCCCTCTTCCAGCACTAGTGGTTTTCCAACTTACTCTCTAGTATTGCATTTGTTATTATAATTATTACTGTTATATCCATATCTTAAATAAACAAATTAAAAATCATTCTTTGCAATAATTTGTATTATTATTTTCCTTTATATTTCCAACATTGGTTATTTACTTTATACATTTTTGCTAACTTCACTGGTGTACCACCTATAAATAATTTTCATTACATTTTCTTTAAGCGAACTGCAGGCTGTAAAGTTTATGCCTTCTTTCCATAATTTTTCCCAATCCTCAAACTGTGTATTATGACCGATATCTTTTGCCCAATGTATCATACCTGATTAAACCTCTTCATGCTTGACATGCCATTCCAAAAGTAACTTACCATATTTTTTGCACCATAACACTCACTTTTTTCCTCCTAAAAAGTAAGGGGAAATGTCTGTGCGTGTTATGGAGGAAATGCCTACGGGTGGCATGCCTATGGATTTTCCTCCTCTAAAAACTATGTGCGTGTTATGGTCAGGTGCGTGTTATAGAGCGAAAAATACGGTATATATTTTTGATTTTATCTTATTTCAGTATCTCTTTTCCTTTTCATGTTTCAGTTTTTTAGGAATGCAGCTAAAACAATGTCAAATTATAGTAATCTCAGGTCTTGTAATCTGAATCCATTGGTTCAGGTCCTACCCTCTAGAGATGAAGAAAACAAGCTTGCTCCATCTTTATGTGACAGCACTTTAGATATCTGAACATAGATACCTAAAGATGGCATATCTCTTCTCAGTCTCCTTTTATCCAGGCTAAGCATACCCAGCTGTCTCAGCCATTCCTCATAAAGCTTGGTTTCCAGACCCTGGATCATGTTAAGCTTGTGGTCTACTAAGGCCCTGAGAACCTTCCAGCCCATTGTAATTTGATAATAATGCTACCTCTGGACTTTCGGTCAGCTTTAACCGAGTGATTTCTGTTATCTCCTTAAACACCCTTTGCCTTTAAAACATATTTACACCTCCACCACATTTGAACACAATTCCCGATTTCCTGGCATCCCTTCCAACATAACACCAAATACTCCTTATTTGATTTAATCTGACTAGTGTTGAATGCCATCTCAAATTAATTTATAATAATTTCATTTTATTCTTAAAGACAACATTTTCAATGTACGTTTCTCCCATCTTTCCCCCCAGCTTTGACTATCTATCTGCCCTATTGTCTTCTTTCCCCACAACTCTTAATTTATCTTCTTGTTTCTTCCATTTTTAATGCCCGCATGTCTTTAATTTCAGCTCATCTGAAAGCTCCTTATGAAGCCACAACTGCTTCTTTACATACCGTATTTTTTGGTCTATAAGACGCACCAGACCACAAGATGCACCTAGTTTTTGGAGGAGGAAAACAAGAAAAAAAATATTCTGAATCTCAGAAGCCAGAACAGCAAGAGGGATCGCTGCGCAGTGAAAGCAGCAATCCCTCTTGCTGTTCTGGCTTCTGTGATAGCTGCGCAGCCTGCATTCGCTCCATAAGACGCACACACATTTCCCCTTACTTTTTAGGAGGGAAAAAGTGAGTCTTATAGAGCAAAAAAATATGGTACCTCCCATTTCTCTTTCTTGCAGCTGGGCGACCAATTGAAGCTGATGGAATGCACTCCATGCCACTCAAAGGACAGCAATGGATGCAGAAGTCCCCCCAAGCAACATACCCACTCTTTCAGAGGGAGTGTAACCCCATCAAGAGCAGGCAACCTCCTAGCCATCTGGTCTAAGGAACCACCCATAAACTGGGCCTCAGTCTTACCTGGATTGAGCTTGTTTGTTGGCTCTCATCTAGTCCATTACCAAGGCAGGACAAATGGTCTAGCACACCTACTGCTTCACCTGTAGATATAAAAGGAGAAATAGAGCCGAGTGTCATCAGCATATTGCTTGCAACGTACTCCAAACCCACTTAGTGGGATCATGTAGAAGTTAAACAGCATAGGGGATAGAATTGAACCCTGAAGGATCCACACGTTGAAGGCTCCACAGGGCAGAAGAATACTCTCCAAGCAACACCCTCTGGAAACATCCATCCAAGTAAAATGGGAACCACCACAAAACGGTGTCACCCACCCCTAACTCAAACAGCTGCTCCAGAAAGATACCATGGTAGATGGAATCGAAAGCCGCTGAGAGGTCAAAGGAGAATTAGTAGGAACGCATTTCTGCTGTCTCTGTCCCAACAGAGGTCATCCTACAGGGCAACCAAAGCAGTTTCTGTGCCAAATCCCATTAAAATGGATCTGGAAAATCAGCTTCCTCCAAGACCACATGGATTTGGTCTGCAACCACATGGTCATGAACCATACCCAAGAAGGAGAGTTTAGCAACTAGCCAGCAGTCCTGCAGTGGAAATAGCACCTAACATTCAAAAGCCTGGGAGAAGGTTTTCCTCTTCACCACCCATCTATTGATCCTTCTGTGTCCCTATCTCCACTCCATAGGAACTCACCAGATGTCTCTGAGGGCCCTGGGAGAAAACGCCCAGAGGTTCTGGGGAGGGATGCAGGAGGCAGTCTGATAAGGTCAACCGTCCATCTTCCTCCTTCCATCCTTGCTAGGTTTGCAGGGTCAGCCGCTTTGGTCCTTCCTGAGGAGCTCAGAAGATGCAGGTTCCTGGGAGGGAGGAAGAAGCAAAGGCAGCCTCAGAGGCCCTGCAGGGATTCTCCTGCCCAGAACATTCTGCTGCCCCTAGAAAAGCCCCAAAGGGGTTCCCCCTTCCCAACAGGAGCCCCATTTTTTGGGGGTGATACCAATTAAATCTTTCTCCCCACCGGGGCTTCCTTTTGAGTAAATCTACACAGGTTTGCTCTGCATAGTACAACACACACCTCACCCCTGCAATGCAAGGGTCGCAAGGAAAGTATCTGCCAAAGATGGATGCTCACCCTCTTTACCCGCATGGCGTCCCCCCCTTCTCAAGGGGTGCCCACTTCTGAGCCCCCCAAAGAGCCCGCTGCCCCACGGGGGGGTCATTAATGGGTGGGGGATGCGGGGACCTCAGAGGCCTTGGGTCCCATGGCTTCCCTTCCCTCCAGCCACCCAGGGGATCCTCCCAGTCATCCCTCAGAATCCCAACAGCCCCCTCTGCACCCCCCGTCGCACCAGGGCCTCCCCTTCGCACAAAAGACCCACCGCCCCAGAGGGCTCCCAAGACAAGCGAGGAGAGGAGAGGAGGTGGCGGGAAGGGAAGAGGGGCATTTCCCAGGCCGCTCTAGGCAGCTGGGGTCTCCCGCTCCCTTTAACCCTTACCTGGCCTCCCCACTTGGGGATTCCAGCTCAGGGAGAAAATGGGCAAGGCACCGGGAGGGACCCGGATCCCGCTGTGAGATCCGCTAGATTCAGGACATGACTAGGCAACACTCGGCTGGGCTCCCACGCTGGGAAAAGGGCATACATAGGAGCCAATTCCAAGTGGCCCAGGCCCCTTTGGGGGTGATGACATATTGAAGGGGCGATAGGTGGGATAGCTCAGTGGGCAAAGCATGAGGCTCTTCACCTCAGGGTTGCGGGTTCGAGACTCACGTTGGGGAAAAGAGCCCTGAATTGCAAAGTGTTGGAGTAGATGACCATCTGGGAGTCTTGCAACCCATTGCATAGATCCGGGGCCCAGTAAGGGCCCTTTTGGGGGGCCCCTCCCTTCCCCATCACTGCATCTTCATTTCTTTGTCCTCTCTGCCCATCCGCCTCCCTTGCTCGCTCCTCCGGGAGTCTATTTCTGCGAGTCAGGCGGGGTGCCACCCCCTCTATGATGGGGGGGGCAGTTCTTCCTGAACTGGATCCTCAGGGATCCTGCACCTCAGCCCACAAGGCCCCTTTTCTGCAAGGTGGTTCTTTGGCCACTTCTTCCCTGCCTCTGGTTTGCAGAAAGCTGCGAAATCTGCACATGCTCAGAGTATGGAGGATTTTCAAAACTGTGGTTATGTTTGGTGTGGGGAAAAGGGGGAAGAAAGGGGGGGGCGCTGTCTGCGGACAAAGGTCCAGGGGTCCTTCACCTTCGCCTTCCCTTTGGTGGGCATCGCACTTCAGTTTCCGCAAAGGGGCCCCTGGGGGTGCAGGGCAGGGGAGCATCTCTTGGCCCCCCAGGAAAAAAGAAACGTGGGGGGGGGGAGAGGGGGAGAGACTTCCAGGATGAACCCTGCCGGTGGGTCCCAGGGAAGGCGCTTCCAGGAGAGGCCCTTTAACATTCACTTATTGAGTCATTTCAAAGTAGGGATCCAGATGCACACGGCAGAATGGTAACGGGGAACCCCCACCTCCCTTGTCGTCAGTCTGCATAAGATGGGGGGGGGCCTTGATGCACAGTCCTTGGCCCAGATGGAGGAGGGAGGGCAGCCCCTAGAGCGCAGAAGCAGGCAGGGAGAGGGAGGGAGGGAGGGAGGGGCGGTCTGGGTGCCCTCGGCTTGCCAAGGGTTAAAAGGAGCAGAGCGGGATTCCTAGAGAGGACAGGAAGGGGAGGGCGGGGGAGGGCAAGGTCCTCCCCAGCAGAAGCCCCTCCCTGCCCAGTCCCTTCCTGCGAGCAACGAGGAGGCTGCTTTGTTCTCTCTGCTTTGCAAAAACTTCCTCGGTGCCCCTCCTGGAATCTGGTGAGTCTCTTCTCTCTTCCCCCTCGGGGTGCAGCGGGGAGAAGGGGGTCCCAGGGCTGCAAGGGAGGAGGCAACCCCCCCCGTTCAGCTCATGCATGGGGGGGAGACCCCCAAGTCAGGGAGCAGAGGGTCCTGCCCCCAATTCCTCTCTGCCAAGCCAGGGAGGGGCTGAGTGTCCAGCAGGTCTGCGACTCTGTTCTTCCTTTGGATCAAGATGCTGCCTTCCTTTGGGGGGGGGGAGTCTTTGGGGCAACAAAAGGAGGGCATGCAAATAAGCCCCCTTCAGACTGAGGGGAAAGTCGCATTTCATAACACAGAGAAGCATCCGAGGAATCCGAGGAAGGAGAAGCCCTGTGGAGTGGGGAGATACAGCCCCCGCCCCCAAGTGTGGAGACTGGAGGGGAGACCCACGATCTACTCAAATACAATTCCCAGAGTTCCCTGGCAAGAAGGGGGGATTGGTGACCACTCTGGGAATTGCAGTCTTTGCGCAGCAGGGCTGAAGCTGTCTCCTTGCACCTCTCGGGGTCCTGAACCAATTCTGGCTCCCAGGATTCTTGGGAGGAGTCCCTAGGGCGGGTGAGATCTGGTTTCCAACCTTGTTAAACATCTGCCCCCTCCCAGCTGAGCAAGTGCACAGACTGGCACGTGCCACTCTTGGGAGCAGGAGCTGCATCCAGCCTTGCTCAGCTCAATATGTTTAGGAAGACCATGCCCCTCCTGCCCTGGCAAGGCACTGGGGTGAAGCTGCCACCGCCATCAAAATCCTGTGCGAATAATAATAATAACAATAATCTTTACCTGCCACCCATCTGACTGGGTTTCTCCAGACACTCAGGGCAGCACATATAAAAACATAATAAAACATCAAACATTAAAAACGTCACGATACAGGGCTGCCTTCAGATGTGTCCTAAAAGTTGTGTGGTTCTTTATTTCCTTGACATCTGATGGTAGCGTGTTCCACAGGGAGGGCACCACTACCAAGAAGGCCCTCAGCCTGCTTCCCTGTAACTTCTCTTCTTGCACTGAGGGAACCGCCAGAAGGCCCTTGGTGCTGGACCTCAGTGTCCAGGCTGAACGATGGGGGTGGAGATGCTGCTTCGGGTATCCTGGGCCGAGGCCATTTAGGGCTTTAAAGGTCAGCACCAACACTTTAAATACTGCTTGGAAACATACTGGGAACCAATGTAGTTCCTTTAGCAGCGGTCTTACATGGTTCCAGCAGCCACTCCCAGTCACCAGTCTAGCCTCCGCATTCTGCAGAACACTAAGTGAATGACACAGAGGTTGCTGCAGACTAAAGTTAGAAAAGCTTTAATTGCTACAAATGGCATAAGGAAACATGATATGGAATTAAGGGAAAAGATGGTGTTGACCTGGAGTGGTTAGAAAATTTCTGGTCTCTCCCCGAGTGCCACAGGCCCTGCTCCAAAGAGAGCTTCTCTAAAGAAAGCACAACCAAAAATCACTCCATTTTGCGTGAATAAGGAAAATGAGGAGGTGGCTAAGAAACAGCAGGAGCCAGATCCTAGTCCCAACCTTCTAGGGTCTCTCAGCAGCTCTAATGATGAGCAGAAAGAGGTTTGGGGCCCAGCCAGCTCAACTGCTAAGGCATCTCTTGCACTGAGACGTGGGGGCACCCACATGTAATAGCTATTCGGCTGTATTCTGCCCATGCTCTGGGGCTGCAGTTTTCAGGCTTGGGGACAGGATGGTGCCTGGTTTTTGCACCAAGTTCTATCCATAAGCCCCTCTGAGTTCAATGGGGTCCACTCTCAGGTCATTAGTGTGCAGACCATGCCAGCCTTACGAAGTGGGGTGAGGTGCAAACAGTTTAAGTTGGAACCACTGGAGATGTTTCAAATGGGGTTTCTGTTGGGAAGGGGCTGCCCCATTTGTGCTTCTCCAGGCGCAGGGGGATATCTAGGGCAGGAGAATGCCTGCAGGGCCTCTGAGGCTCCCTTTGTTTCTTCCTCTCTCCCAGGACCCTGCAGCTTGTGGTGGCTTCTCGACTCCTCAGGAAGGATGAAAGAGACTGAATCTGTAAACCTAGCGAGGATGGAAGGGGGAAGATGGACAGTTGACCTGGTCAGGTTGTCTCCTGCATCCCTCCTCACAGCCTCTGAGCGTTCCCTCCCAGGGACTTCCGACATATCTGGTGAGTGCCAGGGGAGGGGAGATGGGGACATGGATGGATGGGGCTGGAGAGGTACTGGGGCTTGCTCATTTTGGGGGTGGGATGAGGCAGGCAGGCGGATGGAGTTTGAGAAGGTGGGCACCTTTTTGGGCTCCTCCACCTGCCTTCCAGCGCCTTTGACATCTGCAGGCAATTTGAGCCAGGAATACGTCACAGCTCCCCGGCCACCGCGATGTATTGGTGCCAGTACTGTGCTCTGAATGCCCTACCAATGTCAGAGAACTCACTGATCCATTGCGCAGCACTAGAAGCCATGATTCTTTAAATTACCTGATCCTAATTTCAGGACTGATTGCCGATGGGGCCTCTGTGTTTTGCCCTTTTCTTTTCTTTGAGGAATAACTTTTCCTTTTCTTTTAAAAACAAGGATCATATAAGGCTAATATATGATACAAATATGTAGACTAAATAAATTTGCAGGAATAACATGTCGTTCCTCGTTGGTGATCAGCGTATGAGTTCTGGGTTCATGAATTGGTATAAATTTAAACAAAAAAGGGTAAACAGCGGAGAACAGAGAACATTCAACATCGCATAGCCAAATTCCTATTCAGAAGCTCTTGTGACTGTCGTGCTTAGATTAAGTGTGAGTAATAGTCATTTTCCATCTTCTGTTACCAATTAAACTATACAGAGTTGGTCTCCTCATGAAAATGAGAGGAGATTCAAAGTGAAGAAAGATATTTAGGAAAAGGTTTAAATTTAGACCAAATTTAGATTGAGGCAACAGCTGATGGGGAGTGTGCAGGTGAAGATGTTCCTGCTTGTTTCAGAGGAGGCAGGGACGTTGCTGGATCCTGACAAGAGAGCTTTTCGTAAGGAAGTCAAGAAGGAGAATTGAGGGATCATGGACCCTCTCGTTAAAATTCCCTGTTAGATCATAACATCAATTTTGAAATTCCATACATACCTCTATTTCAGGGGTGGCCAACTTCCAAGAGACTGCGATCTACTTGCAGAATTAAAAACTTGGAGTGATCTACCCCTGTTTTGTAGGGGTTCAGGTCAAAGTTGTTGAGCTTTTATTAGCAACTCACCAAAGGAGCGCTGGGGGGAAACAGCCTCCAGCCTCAGTTTGTAAGCTCTGTCTTCCATTCTCCAACAATGGAGGGAGGATCCGGGAGGGGGCCAGCAATTGACTGCGATTGACCAAAACCTCGCAGGGATCAACCAGTAGATCGTGATCGACCTGTTGCACATCCCTGCTCTATTTGATGAACCACCACTATTTGGATGGAGACCAACAGCATCTGGGATTCTAACATCCACACCGTGAGCCCTGAATGGAGGGATATCAACTGTTTGTGAATATTCTTTGTCTAGTCATGCATTTTGAAACAATGACCAGGCTTGTCTGAACCACCCAGGCCTTCTTAAATGTGGGCTTGAGAGTTTTTAGGGAAGTTGAAGTAACTTCTGTCAGGTTTGTTGTTTTGGCTTCTGTTTGCATTTGATTGACCAAAGAGATGACTGACCTTGCATATGGGGTGGCTTCCAGGATTGAGCCAAATCAAATCTATCCCAGATAAAAGCCAAGCAATATGTCAGTTATTACCAGGAAACAAAGGCAGTGAAAACTATTGTAAGGCCTCACATCTAACTTCAGTCCTTCCTTTATCACAAGCATTCATTAACTTTGTTCAATAATGGATGTGAACCACGTCCCCTTCGCTCTGAGTTGGGGTCCGGGGCAGCAATGCAGACTTAGCACAACTTACCCTAACATGGCAGTGCATTGCTGGGGGAGGGGTCAGGTGGTGGGTTTGATGGTTCTGTGTCATCTGCGCCCCGGTCGCAGTATGCTGGCAGTGTGGCCCATTGGTTTCAAGAGAGTCAGGCACCCCTTAGGCGTGCTCAAGTGTTAGGGGGTTGAAGATGCCACACATCTACAATGCCATTAAGTTAGACTTCAAGGCTGTCCTCTTGAGGCTGAAACGGAGCACTCTCAAGTCTCTTGGTGAGATGAGGGGCGGGGAACTTTGTTCAATAATCTGGAGCTCCATTTCTTCCTGAGGCAATAATTATCTTCTCTCTTCGTTGCAGATGGTGATGAATGGGAAGGGAAGAACAAGGGGGACCACAACAGAATCCACATATCGGAGAAATCAAATAAATATTCAGAGTATGGAGAGAACATCGGCCAGAGCTCCCAGTCCACCTCCAATCAACGAAAGAGCTTCATTCGGAGGGATAGCCTCACTTCACATGGAAGAATTCACAGAGGAGAGAAATTGTATCACTGCAGAGAATGTGGAAAGAGTTTCAATCGGAAGTACAGTCTCACTTCCCATCAAAGAATTCATACGGGGGAGAAACCCTATCAGTGCTTTGAATGTGGGAAAAGTTTCAGTCAAAGCTCCCATCTCATAATCCATAAAAGAATCCACACAGGGGAGAAACCCTATCAGTGCTTAGAATGTGGAAAGAACTTCAGTCACAGCACCAATCTTGCTTCCCACCAAAGAATCCATACAGGGGAGAAACCCTATCAGTGCTTTGAATGTTTAAAGAGCTTCAGTCACAGCTGCAGTCTCGCTGTGCATCACAGAATCCATACAGGGGAGAAACCCTATCAGTGCTTGGAATGTGGAAAGAGCTTCAGTAACAGCACCAATCTTGCTTCCCATCACAGAATCCATACAGGGGAGAAACCCTATCAGTGCTTGGAATGTGGAAAGAGCTTCAGTAACAGCACCAATCTTGCTTCCCACCAAGGAATCCATACAGGGGAGAAACCCTATCAGTGCTTTGAATGTGCAAAGAGCTTCAGTCAGAGAACCCATCTCGCTTCCCACCAAAGAATCCATACAGGGGAGAAACCCTATCAGTGCTTGGAATGTGGGAAGAGCTTCAGTCACAGTCAGAGTCTCTATTCCCATCAAAAAGTTCATACAGGAGAGAAACCACATTAGTGCTTGGAATGTGGAAAGAGCTTCAGTCACAGTCAGAGTCTCTATTCCCATCAAAGAATCCATACAGGGGAGAAACCCTATCAGTGCTTTGAATGTGGGAAAAGTTTCAGTCAAAGCCCCTATCTCATAATCCATAAAAGAATCCATACAGGGGAGAAACCATACCAGTGCTTGGAATGTGGGAAGAGCTTCAGTCAGAGCCGCAGTCTCGCTTTGCATCACAGAATCCATACAGGGGAGAAACCCTATCACTGCTTGGAATGTGGAAAGAGCTTCAGTCAGAGCAGCAGTCTCGCTTTGCATCACAGAATCCATACAGGGGAGAAACCCTATCACTGCTTGGAATGTGGAAAGAGCTTCAGTCAGAGCAGCAGTCTCGCTTTGCATCACAGAATCCATACAGGGGAGAAACCCTATCACTGCTTGGAATGTGGAAAGAACTTCAGTCAGAGCAGCAGTCTCGCTTCCCACCAAAGAATCCATACAGGGGAGAAACCATACCAGTGCTTGGAATGTGGGAAGAGCTTCAGTCACAGCCACAGTCTCGCTTTGCATCACAGAATTCACACCAGAGAGAAATCTTAGTGTTTGGAATGTGGGAAGGCCTTCAGTCAGAGTGCCACTCTCATGGCCCACCAAATAATTCATACAGGGTTGAAAGCATATCAGCGCATGGAATGTAGATAAAATTTCCCTCGTAAAAAAGTCAATTCAAGAACTCACAGCATGGTGAATAATAGAATGGTAGATTCGGAATCTAGTCCAACACCTGCCAACGCAGAAAAAAATCATTTCAAGCATCCATGACAGATGGCCATCCAACTTCTTCTTATAGACCTCCAATGAAGGAGAGTTCTCTCTCTTCTGAGGGAGTTCCTTTTCACTGTTGTCACTTACTATCAGAAAGGTCTTCCTGATCTTTAGGAGACATCTCCTTTTGTGTTGCTTGAATCACCTCTTCAGATTCCTTCATGACCTTGAGAAGGACTTCTGTATGTCTGAGAATGTCCAGGGGATTGGACCATGCTCTATATTTGGGGGGAAACCCATGGAGAGGAGTCTGATATAGGGCTTAAGTCGTCTAGGCATTGGTCAGATTGTCATAATTACAGACATACTTACTGGTTTGGACGGAAGTGATTCTTATTCCAGGGGAAGTGGTGACCCTGAGATTACAGGTGCTCTCACCAATATTGTTCAAACGTCCAGTAAAACTTTGACACAGCAGACCAATACCCGCTGAGGTCAATGTATTAGGAGGTTAGGTTTAGGGCCGTGTGGTATTGCTTCATTGTATGTGGGGTCCCTATAAAGGGAACTTCTTCCTCTAGGTGGGAGGGAGACTGGTCAATTTACCATCAGTTGAATGCAACATTTAAGTCAGATTTTTAAAAACGGATTTGCAGAACAAAACTCACAGTTTGAAAGGCAGTTATTAGGCTCCAGGGTTACAATATTATCTAAATGATACTGGAGTGGGATACAAAGAATGAAATGATAAAATCATGAATGAGAAGCTGGGCCAGAGATGTAGGACAAAACATTGACTTTGCTTTATGGGAGCAACTGTGGAAAGTAAATTTAAGATTTACAGCTAGCTACATGCTAAGGGAAAACTTCATGAAGATGATTCAGAGGAGTCAATCAAGATCATCAAGGGTCTGAAACCAAGCCATATGAGGGGGGCTTGAAGGAACTGGGGGGGTGCGTATCTATTTCAAGTGACGTTTGCCGAAATCTACGCTTGCAACATGGGCTGTCATATGTCCAGATTTTCCCGGACATTTCAGCAATTTCCGCCCAGACGCTGCTTACAATTCTGGATATATGGCAACCATGTCTGTATACAGTGGTACCTCGGTTTTCAAACAGCTTAGTTCCTGAACAACTTTGAACTCAAATGCTGCAAACCTGGAAGTCAGTGTTCCAGTTTGCGAACTTTGCTTCGGAAGCCGAACGTGCTCCTGAGCTTCTGTTTTCACTGTTGCGCTGCTAATTTGCGCCCTCCCCCATTGTAATCAAAGCCTTCCATTTCCAATTGCAGTGTTCTGAGGTGTTATTTGGTGCTTTTGTTTTTGCTAAAAGTAATGGCGTTTTTATTTGGCTTTTTCATTTTTGTGACTGTGGCTTCTTCTCTGTTTTTGATTGATTGTGTGACTGCGGCAATGCATAAAAGCCCCATCCAAACAATGTCTATCATCAGTGCAGGTAAGAAAAAATAATAATTTTAATTTTAATCTAAAGTACTGTCTCCTTTCTTTTATAGTCCAGTACATTGATTATTGCTTTCATTTTATGGATCAATGATCTCGTTAGATAGTAAAATTCATGTTAAATTGCTGTTTTGGTTGTTTTTAAAAGTCTGGAATTGATTAATCTGTTTTGCATTACTTTCTTTTTTTAAAAAAAATTATTCGATTTTTTACATATATGCTTACAATTTTTAAATTTGCTGTACAATTTTTTCCTTTCCCTCCCCCCCCCTACCCTCTACTGTCTTTTCCTCTCTCTTTCCAACCTAAAGCTGTCGTTGCCTTTCCTGCTAATATCATAGCTTTGAAGGTAAACTGGTCACCTTTCTCTATTGCCATGTTTCCAAGTATACCCATTGTCATGAAATCTATTGATAGCTTCATTTTAAAAAATTCCTTAATAACCTTTAGGACTTTTCCCCAGAATTCCTTTACCTCTGGGAATTCCCAGTACATATGGGAAAACCATCCCTTGACTTGTTTACAGTGCCAACAGCTAGAATTCAATCCTGCTACCATATTAGCAAGCTGGGCTGGAGTTATGTAGCATTGTTCCATTTGCTGTTTTCTCATCTCTACTTTAATATTTCATTCCATACCTTCTTATAGTTGAATTCTGCAGTCTTGTTAATATTTCTGCAGAGTTTGATGCCTAGGTATTTTATTCTTTTAGACCCCAGGCCCATTCCTGTTATGTTGTTTATTACGTTTTTTCCGGCTACATTTACATTAAAATACATTATTTCTGATTTTGTTATATTTACCCCTAATCCAGAATATTCCTCAAAATCTTCGAATATTATCTTTATTTCTTTTATCCCTTCCTTAGGATTTGTTATGATTCCAGTAATATCATCTGCAAACAAATTGATTTCCATCTCCTCTTTCCCAATCCTATAGACCTCTATCCTCCCACAGTTCCTTATCCTTTCCGCTAGTTGTGCTATAGCCATTATAAATAGGAACGGCGAAAGAGGACACCCCTGCCGAACGCCTCTGTGTATTGGGGGAGATTGGGAGTATTCCCCATTAACTCTCCCCACTGCTGTTCTTTCCTTATATAGTTCTTGTATCGCGAACCGATAAACCTCTCCTATTCCATATTTTGTCATTGTTTCCCATAAAAACTCCCGTGAGAGTGTATCAAATGCTTTAAAGACATCTAATTTCAGTAGCCCGAACTTTTTTACTTGTCCGTGATATTGGTCTTCTTTTATTATTTGGGGGGTGCCATAATTTTGGCGAAGATTTTATAATCTTGGTTTAATAGACTTAGAGGTCCATATGAACCTACTTCTTTAGGGTCTTTGTTTGGTTTTAAGATTACCATTATTTCTGCCTTTCTCCATGTTTCTGGGGCCTTTTCCCCTTCTAGTATACTGTTAAAAAGTTGTTGTAGTTCCGGGGCCAAAATTTCTACCATTTCCTTATAAAATTCAGCTGTAAAACCTTATGTTATGTCGTTATTATGCAGTTTTTGTGCATAAGGTTTCATTGAGCTTTCTTGCCTTAAAGTAGCCTGGCATACATCTCGACTCACCCACACTCTTTTCCCTTGGAAACTCAATTTCCTTCAAAGTCTGGTATACCTGCTGTTGCAGCTTCTCTCTAGAAAACGTAACTATTGCATTCCTGGGGGATTTTCTCCCCTTAGGCCCTCGGCAGCAATGGGCTCGTTCCACATCTTCTGCCTTCAGACTAACTCCTTGAGTACTACTACTACTACTAATAATAATAATAATAATTTATTTATACCCCGCCCATCTGGCTGGGTTTCCCCAGCCACTCTGGGCGGCTTCCAGCAAAACAGTAAAATACATTAACCTATTAAACATTAAAAGCTTCCCTAAACAGGGCTGCCTTCAGATGTCTTCTAAAAGTTTGGTAGTTATTTTTCTCTTTGACATCTGATGGGAGGGCGTTCCACAGAGTGGGTGCCACTACCGAGAAGGCCCTCTGCCTGGTTCCCTGTTACTTGGCTTCTCATACCGAGGGAACCGCCAGAAGGCCCTTGGCGCTGGACCTCATGGAGGTGGAGCATAGCCAGGTTCTCAAAGTTTCTTCCAACTCTTTAGCCTGTATTTCTTCCGGAATTCCTCCCAAAATCGTATTAGCTCTTCTCTGGGGGTCCGGCAATTCTGCCCCCTGTTTAGATAGCGTAGTTACTTTTTTTTCATCTTCCTGGGCTAGCTCTTTAGCTTGAATTGCTAATTGCTTCACCCCCTTAATTTTGACTCCTTCAAGTATTACAATAATATAAATCCTAGTTAAAATATTTTAAAAGACTTCCACCGCATTCACCGCACGCCTCTTAGTTATCTTGCTCGCCTTTACATCTGTTCTTCAATCATTTCCCTTCCTTAGGTTCTTTCATAATCCGTCAAATCTTTATGTTCTCTATATTCTTAACAAGCTTAGTCTAAGCACAGCCAAACTTTCACATTTGAGCCCTGCTTGTATAAATATTCATTTAAGCATTCCCATTGTTTCTGTATTATAGTTTTGGATTTATGCCTTATTAAATCCGTCAATTTTGCTAACTCCAGGTACTCACATAGTTTACTTAACCAGTCCCCTTTTGTTGGGATATAATTTCCTTTCCAATGACTGGCTACCAACATTTTCGCTGCTGTTGTTGCACTCAGAAAGATATTAGTTTTGTCTTTGGGGATATGCTTACTCAAGATTCCTAGTAAATATGCTTTTGCCCTCCTGATATATGATACTTTTATCAATTTTTTAATCTCTTCATGGATCATCTCCCAAAATTTTCTGATCTCTGGACATGTCCACCACATATGGTATAGAGTGCCTTTCATTCTATTACATCTCCAGCATTTATTACTATTTGATCTATTCGTTTTTGCCAGTCTGTCTGGTGCCATATACCATCTGTGGTGCATCTTCATATAATTCTCTCTTAATGAATACTAAGCTGTAAAATTTATATTTTTCCCCCAAAACTTTTTCCAATCTCCAGAATCAATTGTATATCTTAAATCCCGTTCCTACTTTAGAATATTCTCTCCTTTGACTTCTTGATCTGGGAGGACTTTATCTAATAATCTATATATTTTAGAGAGTGTTTTTTGATTATTTTGTAAAACCTCTCTTTCTAATTTTGATATTTTATTTCCCAAATCCCCTAGTTTTTATATCTTTCTCGTATGTAGCCTTAAATTGGAAATATTCTAATCAATTTATTCCCAGTATTTTGAGTTCTTCGTATTCTTTTAATTTGATACAGTGGTACCTCGGGTTACATACGCTTCAGGTTACATACGCTTCAGGTTACAGACTCCGCTAACCCAGCAATAGTGCTTCAGGTTAAGAACTTTGCTTCAGGATGAGAACAGAAATCGTGCTCCGGCGGTGCGGCAGCAGCAGGAGGCCCCATTAGCTAAAGTGGTGCTTCAGGTTAAGAACAGTTTCAGGTTAAGTACGGACCTCCGGAACGAATTGAAAAAAGCAAAGGATGTGTCAGGAGATAGATAATGTTCTTTCAGGAAACAGTAAACCTATTAATAAATTGTACTAAATTTAGTGTGTGTTACATGCTTGTAAACAAAGTAGTAAATGCACAGCTTCTTTTAAACTTCTGTTGCTTCTTTTAAGTTATTCCTCTTCGATGTTACAGGTGTCTAGAGAGGATGGCCAGTGCTGAGCTTATTTCCAGTTATTTCACTTCAGCTCCTTAATTTAGCTGTTGCACCTTAATATTTTGATTCTTAAACAAGGTGGTACTTTCTGTCAGTTTCCACACTCCTGAGGTACTTCTGACAGTATAGAAGACCCAGGGGGTTTGCGGAAATAAAACCCCTGCGTCCAGTCACGCTTCCCTTGCGTGGCTCTGCTTGGGAGCTGACCTGGCAGGAGAGCAGAGTAGCAGCGGTCCTGTGTCCGTGTGAGATGAGGGATAAATCAAGTCCAGAGACAGTTCGGTTCTTATCTCTAGAAGCGTTTATTTACAAGGCAATAAATCCGTCAGAAACCTCCGCCATTTCTCCGTGCTCCAAAAGCACACACGCAGCCTCTGAGCTGAGCTGCGTCTCAGTCAGAATCGAAAGCAAGTCTGAAAGCAGACACACGCTGTGACTCACTTCTCTGCGACAAGCTCCTCCTCCCAGATAAAGGACACCACGGAGTTTTAACCCTGTCAGTTCCAAACTCCACACCCCCTCTTGTCCTGCATCTGGGGACAGTAGCCAACAATGCTTTCCCCATACACAGACCCTCACAGAACTCCTCGTGCTTCTGGAAGGTTAATGGTTTTGTGAAACCATCAGCGAGGTTCTTGGTTGAGGGACAGTATTTCAGAGCAACTAGTCCCTCATGAACGCTCTGACATACATTCCGGAAACGTATGTCCAAATGTTTGGTCCTCGCCTTGAATTGCCCCGTCTCGGCCAATTTGAGGCATGGTTGATTGTCTTCATGCACCACAACGGGCAGACAATTCTCTCCACAGATTTCCTCGACCAAACACACATAGAACTCCAGTTCTCTGCAAACCTCTGATAGCGCACTGAACTCAGCTTCAGTAGATGAAAGCGCTATGAGACTTTGCTTCCGGGACCTCCACCCAATCACTGAGTCCCCAAACTTCACAACTAGGCCTGACACTGATTTGCGGTCCTCAAGGTTAGCCCAATCCGAATCCACCCAGGCGGTCAGCTTGACATCGCCCTCAGCTGACATCTTGAGGCAAAAGTCTTTGGTATCTTGCAGGTAACGTAGCACCCGCTTAATACCATTCCAGGCCTGCACACTAGGACTTGAAGCCTCTCTACTGAGCAGATTGACAGCAAACGCTATGTCTGGTCTGCTCCACTGCGACAGATACAACAGACTACCCAGAGCTGACTGAAAGAGTTCAGTATTTTCGAACACCACGCGTTCTACTTGCTGACACTCCTTCACGTACCCAGCCTCCATGGGTGATCTGGCACCTGCACAATCAGACATCCTGAACTTCTCAAGCAACTGTTCAATCTTACCTTTCTGGCGAAGCAAAAAGCTTCCATCACTTGCTCTTGTGATCTCTACGCCTAAATAGGATTTGACATCTCCAAGTTGCTTCAGCTTGAACCGCTTTCCAAGCTCCTTGGCATACTTCTCCACCTGTTCACCTGTCCGTGCCATGAGCAAGATATCATCAACAAACACCTGAACCACTTGCTGTTGCAAGCCTGAATCTCTAATGTAAAGACAACTGTCTGCAAGAGATCTCTTAAAACCTAGCTCTTCTAAGGCTTCATGTAGGCACATATTCCAATTCCTGGCAGATTGGCGTAATCCATAGATGGATTTGTGCAACCGCCACACGACGCCTGGCTCACTGACTTCAAACCCTGGAGGAGGAAGCATGTACAACTCCTCCTGGAGATCTGAGTTCAGGTAGGCGACATCTACATCAAAATGGTTCACCTTCCAACCTCTCTGTGCTGCTATCGCCAAAAGCGTTCTCAAAGTCTCCGCCCTCGAGGTCGGCGCATAGACCTCTGTGAAGTGGACACCCTTTCTCTGTGTGAATCCACGGGCCACTAATCTTGCTTTGTACTGTGGTTCTCCTGCTTCTGTGGGTTTAAGTCGGTAAACCCATCTGCAGCCTACAGCTTGCTTATTGACCGGCAGCTGTGTGAGTGAGAACACTCCAAGAGACTCCATTGAGTTCATCTCCTTCTGCATCGCCTCATGCCATTTGCTGGCTTCTTCCCGAGGCAACTTCTGAACATCCTCAAAGGATTCAGGTTCACATCTAGCCACACCAACCCAGACACTCGTGGCTTCATACCTTTCAGGTGGCTTCCCTTTGGTTGATCTTGCTGACCTCCTCAGCGTGAATTCTGGAACTGCGCCTGATTCACCTGGATCAACCCTACTATCCTCTGTGGCAGAAACATCCCCCTCTGACCTGCTGCGCCGTTTAGGGCGAACAGCTGGTTCTGCTGGCGAGGATGGTTCACTCCTTAGCTCAGACTTGACAGAGACCTGTGGAGGGGTCCTGGGACTCCCTTTTGGAGAGATACGGAGCCTCTCCCTTGGAGATCCCGGCTCTGGACTCTGTGGCTGTGGACTGTGCACCTCAGCAACAGGTTCAGCCTCGTCCTCCTCCTCTTCCTCATCTGAGTCTAACAGAGCATCCGGATTCCCGTGAAGACGCTTCCACCCACTCTGCTCGCAAAACTCAGCACTGCCGCTAATGAGCAGCTCGGACTGGTTGCCAGTAGGGTATGCAAAGCGCCACGCCTTTGAACCCGGCTCATAGCCTACAGAGATCATCTTCCTAGACCTTGGCTCACCCTTTCTGCGCATGGCCTTTGGAATGAGAACCCAAGCCGTAGACCCAAAAGTGCGCAGAAAACCCACTTTAGGCTGCTTCCGGTGAAGCAGAAAGTACGGTGTGTCTCCTACACTGGAATTGAACACCCTGTTCTGCAGGAAACATGCTGTCCTATAACTCTCAGCCCAAAAGCACTGTGGCAAACCCGAGTCTGCCAACATAGCATTCGCTGATTCCTGTAGCGTGCGAAATTTTCTCTCTGCAACCCCATTCTGTTGCGGAGAGTGGGGGGCCGTCAGTCGATGACTGATACCCTTCTGCCTGAAGAACGATTGCAGCGCAGAACCTGCGAACTCCCCCCCACGATCAGATTGAAAGGAAATCACCTTGGTAGAGAACCGTAGCTCTACCGCTGTGATCCAATCCCTGATCAGTGCAGCTGCCTCTGACTTCTGTTGCAGCGCAAAAACCCAAGAATGTCTAGAAAAATCGTCAACCAGAAGCAAAACCCATTTAGATCCAGCTAAAGAAGGTGTCGGCATGGGGCCCGACAAATCTGCATGGACAAGTTCAAAGGGTTTACTGGTTCTCCTCTCAGACCTGGGGTATGTGCATGTTGTGACCTTTGATTGCTTACAGGCTTGACAATCTAGGTACTTGTCACATGCTTTGAACCTACACCCAATGGTGTTGCCTGTGGCTTTCCTCACATATGACCACCCTACGTGCCCAAATCTCCTGTGCCATAAGTGTATACAATCATGGTGTGGTGGGACATTAGCACACTGCCCTTGGGCGTCTTCAATGGACTCTCCACTAGCCCCATTTTCCCACCAGCCCCATTTTCAATGGGCATCTCCACCAGAAAGAGCCTGTCTTTTCTCTCGACACTGTAGATCTTCTTCCCATCCCTGTAGAAGGAACACAAATTGTTAGAGAACAGAACATCGAACCCAGCAGCCATAAGAGCTGGCACACTTAAAAGAGAGTGGGCAAGCTCTGGAACCACATAAGCTTGCACCCAATGATCTATAAAAGAACAATATAGAAACCCAGATTCAGTCAGTGGTCTTTGAGACCCATCTGCTAAGGTAACATAGCGTCCAGTTTTAACTGTCTTGCAGTTCCTCAGGAGCTCTCGAGAAGTCACGAGGCAATGCGAAGCTCCCGAATCGACAACAAGAGATAAAGTGTGTCTCTGGTTGTTTTCCAAAGATGCCGTGGCGTTGCTCGCACTCCCATCGGTTGCCATGGCCACAGCCTCCCCCCGACTGAGGCTTTTGCCTTTTCTCAGAGACACCATCGCAGCTGTGAGGTGATAAGACGCCTTGTCTTTGTTTTTCTCCTGGCCTGCTGCTTTCCCACGTCTTTGCTGGGAACTGGCCTTGGGAACCTGCTTTGTTGACATTCCACGCCAGCCGGTGTCCTTGGCAGCCTGGGCCTCTAGCGGATGCTTCCCAGCGCTGTTGGACGTCGTCTCAAAGCACAAACACCTTTCGAAGCTTTTGGCTTTCTCAGAGCTCTTGGAATGGCCTGCCTGGCCTGCACCCCCACTCCTTCTTGGGGTGCAGCCTGTGCCCTCTTTCACAGCTCTCAGCCTCTCTCCAGCACACAGTCCATCACACAGACGTGTCGAAGCATTGCAAAAGCTTGCCAACACAGTCCCAGCCCCCACTGGGCTTGGTGCTCCTTCTGGGCATCTTCTAGCCCCCTCTGGTCTGGCTCCCACTGCGGCCTGACATGCCGTCTTCAGTGCCTGCCACGCGACCCAGGGCTTGCTCCCTTGGCCCTCGGCTTCCTCCCGGCCCTTGGCTCCTGCTGAGCTTTCGCACAGACTCCTCAGCACCTGCCAGGCGGCCTGAGCCGATTTAACGCCCTCCAGGTGGGGCAACAGCAAAGCGTCCACACTTGCTTTCAACATGCTGAGCTCTCTCTGCTCTCTCTCACTCAGCAGAGCAGTAGCATGCATGGGTGGGGCCGGCTCCTTCTGGACTGGACTCCAGAGCCCTGTGGCCACAAACCACCCCCTTGCTCTTCTTGACCAGGCCTCCCAGTTGGCCCCATTCAGTCTCTCACCGCGGTAGCTCTCTTGGCTCTGCTGTGCCTGTGCAGCAGCCATTCTCCTCCCCCCGGGGCTTCAGCGTACTCACACTGCCAGCAAGCTGGACCTTCGAAGCAGCCGTCCCTCTTGGCTCTTGGCTCCGCTCTCCAGCATCTCCCACTGCCCTTCCTGGCAGGAGATCACAGCCACTCACCGCTGGCAGCCTTCTCCCTTCTCACACTTGTCAGGAAACACGTACGACCATAACCTTTGCGGAAATAAAACCCCTGCGTCCAGTCACGCTTCCCTTGCGTGGCTCTGCTTGGGAGCTGACCTGGCAGGAGAGCAGAGTAGCAGCGGTCCTGTGTCCGTGTGAGATGAGGGATAAATCAAGTCCAGAGACAGTTCGGTTCTTATCTCTAGAAGCGTTTATTTACAAGGCAATAAATCCGTCAGAAACCTCCGCCATTTCTCCGTGCTCCAAAAGCACACACGCAGCCTCTGAGCTGAGCTGCGTCTCAGTCAGAATCGAAAGCAAGTCTGAAAGCAGACACACGCTGTGACTCACTTCTCTGCGACAAGCTCCTCCTCCCAGATAAAGGACACCACGGAGTTTTAACCCTGTCAGTTCCAAACTCCACAGGGGGTCACCACACCCTTCATAACTGGTTTGGGATTCTTCTCTTTCTAGAAGATCTTTCCCTTCCTGACTGAAATGAGATCCAAGTAGACAGTATCCTCACAGCTTCTACTTCTCCTACCGAAGCTGATGGAAGGCACTCCGGGCCACCGAGGCCACCTGAGCCTCGAGCGACAGCAAAGGCTCCAGGAGTACCCCCAAGCTGTGAACCTGCTCCTTCGGAGGAAACGTGACCCCGTGAAGAGCAGGTGGCCTAGGGAACCACCCACTAACAGTGCCTCGGTCTTATCTGGATTGAGCTGAAGTTTGTTGGCTCTCTCCAGTCCATTACCGAGGCAAGACACTGGTCCAGAACTTCCACTGCCTCACCTGCAGATGTAAAGGAGAAACAGAGCTGAGTGTCATCAGCATACTGCGGACAACGTACTCCAAACCTCCAGATAACACCACCCAGCAGTTTCATGTAGATGTTTAACAACCTGGGGGATAGGCTTGAGCCCTGAGGAACCCCACATTGAAGGTTGCATGGGGCTGAAAATCACTCCCCATGTACCACCCTCTGGGAACGACCATCCAACTAGGACTGGAACCATCACAAAGTCATGCCAAACTCTCCTAGTTCGGAGTGTCGCTCCAGAAGGATACCATGGTCGATGGTATCAAAAGCCGCTGACAGGTCGAGAAGAATGAACAGGGACATGTTTCCCTTATCTCTCTCTCGACAGAGGTCATCATCATACAGGGCGACCAAAGCAGTTTCTGGGCCCAAACTGGGCCGAAAACTCAATTGAAATGGATCCAGAAAACTAGTTTTTTCCAAAAGCACCTTGATCTGAGTTGGCTTACTTCTCAGCAGATGTGCCAACTTGAATAAAATAATAGGAGGGCCCAGGCAATCACTGTCCTGCAGAATTGATCATATGATGCCGTGCACACACTCTATTTGAATGGCAGTGCCGGTTAACTTTGGGGGTGCCAGGACCCCACAAATATTTTATTGGCAAAGCCGATCAGCCCCTAGGAGTTGGCTCTTGTGCGTCAGAACCGCAAAGGGCTGGGCTGCGGATTCTTCCACCCGGATCTCTGCAACTGCTGAGAAGAGTTGAGTGCTGACTATTCCTGGCTCCCTGGAGCAGTCCTTGTTTCTGCTAATAAAGAGTTACCGTATTTTTTGCTCTATAAGATTCACTTTTTCCCTCCTAAAAAGTAAGGGGAAATGTGTGTGCGTCTTATGGAGTGAATGCAGGCTGCGCAGCTATCCCAGAAGCCAGAACAGCAAGAGGGATTGCTGCTTTCACTGCGCAGCAATCCCTCTTGCTGTTCTGGCTTATGAGATTCAGAATTTTTTTTTCTTGTTTTCCTCCTCCAAAAACTAGGTGCCTCTTGTGGTCTGGTGCGTCTTATAGAGCGAAAAATACGGTAGCTTCACATCCTCTCTGTGATCTGTGATTTGGGCTGGCTGGCTCTAGGATTCCATGAATCCAAACTCCCTGGAGGAAGGGGGTGCGGTGGGACTAGGACCCCCCCCCGCTTTACTTCAATCAGATTCCTGAGCAGGAGGAAGACGCCAAGGCAGCTCTGGAGCCCCTCCAGGAAATTCTCTGCCAGCGCCCCCAACCGTCCCCTGGCAATGCTTGGCTGGGCTTCCCTCCCACACCCTCTTCCTCCCAGTCTAATGGATGAGATGATGCCACACACCCCTCACCATTTTAATGTCAATCAACTTTTTTTGGGGGGGGGGCCTCAAATATTTTATTTCGGTGGGGGACAACGGGACCTTGGCCCCTAGGAGTTGGCTCCTGGGCCTCTTTCCACCCCCTCCCTGGGGAGTCAACCCTGAGGGCCCTCTTTGGCGATGGGGACCCTCATCTGAAGGACAAGGGAGGTCGGGGTTCGAATCCCCACGACGGGGTGAGCTCCCGTTGCTCTGTCCCAGCTTCTGCCAACCTAGCAGTTCAAAAACATGCCAGTGCAAGTAGTTGTGGCATTTCTGTGCACTCTGGTTTTCACCATTATACCCCGTTGCGCCAGAAGCGGTTTAGTCCTCCTGGCCACGTGACCCGGAAAAGCTGTCTGGAGACAAACGCCAGCCCCCTCGGCCTGCCAGCGGAGACGAGCGCCCCAACCCCACAGTCGCCTTTGACTGGGGTCCTTTACCTTTTGAATATCCCAGTGTTATTGTGCGTGGGGGGAGGGTAATCTCCTGCGCGGGAGGGGCTTCATCCTGCCACGCAAGCCCTGCAGGTGTTGGGTTCCCACTTTGCAGCTGGATTGCATAGATCCGGGGCCCAGTGAGGGCCCTTTTGGGGGGCCCCTCCCTTCCCCATCACTGCATCTTCATCTCTTTGTCCTCTCTGCCCATCCGCCTCCCTTGCTTGCTCCTACGGGAGTCTATTTCTGCGAGTCAGGCGGGGGTACCACCCCCCCTCTATGATGGGGGGGCAGTTCTTCCTGAACTGGATCCTCAGGGATCCTGCACCTCAGCCCACAAGGCCCCTTTTCTGCAAGGTGGTTCTTTGGCCACTTCTTCCCTGCCTCTGGTTTACAGAAAGCTGTGAAATCTGCACATGCCCAGAGTGTTATGTACTGAAGTTCTCACCCTGGGCCATCAGGGGGATAGTGTAGATAGTTTTCACTCAGGTCCACGTCAGTTATTTTAGGCGGGAAACCCTGGGTTGTTGTTGCTACAATGTTAACAGCTGGCTGCCTATAAAAGCAGGCCGGCTGAGCTGTTTGCTGTTCAGTTTTCTGTTCCAGCTTACAAAATAAAGAGCTGCTTTGGAGAAATCGCTGTGTCGTCTGCCATGTCTACCCACTATTCTACACAGTATGGAGGATTTTCAAAACTGTGGTTATGTTTGGTGTGGGGAAAAGGGGGAAGAAAGGGGGGGGCGCTGTCTGCGGACAAAGGTCCAGGGGTCCTTCACCTTCGCCTTCCCTTTGGTGGGCATCGCACTTCAGTTTCCGCAAAGGGGCCCCGGGGGGTGCAGGGCAGGGGAGCATCTCTTGGCCCCCCAGGAAAAGAGAAACGTGGGGGAGGGGGAGAGGGGGAGAGACTTCCAGGATGAACCCTGCCGGTGGGTCCCAGGGAAGGCGCTTCCAGGAAAGGCCCTTTAACATTCAGGTTTTTAGTCATTTCAAAGTAGGGATCCAGATGCACACGGCAGAATGGTAACGGGGAACCCCCACCTCCCTTGTCGTCACTCTGCATAAGATGGGGGGGGGGCCTTGATGCAGAGTCCTTGGCCCAGATGGAGGAGGGAGGGCAGCCCCTAGAGCGCAGAAGCAGCCGGGGGGGGGAGGGAGGGGCGGTCTGGGTGCCCTCGGCTTGCCAAGGGTTAAAAGGAGCAGAGCGGGATTCCTAGAGAGGACAGGAAGGGGAGGGCGGGGGAGGGCAAGGTCCTCCCCAGCAGAAGCCCCTCCCTGCCCAGTCCCTTCCTGCGAGCAACGAGGAGGCTGCTTTGTTCTCTCTGCTTTGCAAAAACTTCCTCGGTGCCCCTCCTGGAATCTGGTGAGTCTCTTCTCTCTTCCCCCTTGGGGTGCAGCGGGGAGAAGGGGGTCCCAGGGCTGCAAGGGGGGAGGCAACCCCCCCGTTCAGCTCATGCATGGGGGGGAGACCCCCAAGTCAGGGAGCAGAGGGTCCTGCCCCCAATTCCTCTCTGCCGTGCCAGGGAGGGGCTGAGTGTCCAGCAGGTCTGCGACTCTGTTCTTCCTTTGGATCAAGATGCTGCCTTCCTTTTGGGGGGGGGAGTCTTTGGGGCAACAAAAGGAGGGCATGCAAATAAGCCCCCTTCAGACTGAGGGGAAAGTCGCATTTCATAACACAGAGAAGCATCCGAGGAATCCGAGGAAGGAGAAGCCCTGTGGAGTGGGGGGATACAGCCCCCGCCCCCAAGTGTGGAGACTGGAGGGGAGACCCACGATCTACTCAAATACAATTCCCAGAGTTCCCTGGCAAGAAGGGGGGATTGGTGACCACTCTGGGAATTGCAGTCTTTGGGCAGCAGGGCTGAAGCTGTCTCCTTGCACCTCTCAGGGTCCTGAACCAATTCTGGCTCCCAGGATTCTTGGGAGGAGTCCCTAGGGCGGGTGAGATCTGGTTTCCAACCTTGTTAAACATCTGCCCCCTCCCAGCTGAGCAAGTGCACAGACTGGCACGTGCCACTCTTGGGAGCAGGAGCTGCATCCAGCCTTGCTCAGCTCAATATGTTTAGGAAGACCATGCCCCTCCTGCCCTGGCAAGGCACTGGGGTGAAGCTGCCACCGCCATCAAAATCCTGTGCGAATAATAATAATAACAATAATCTTTACCTGCCACCCATCTGACTGGGTTTCTCCAGACACTCAGGGCAGCACATATAAAAACATAATAAAACATCAAACATTAAAAACGTCACGATACAGGGCTGCCTTCAGATGTGTCCTAAAAGTTGTGTGGTTCTTTATTTCCTTGACATCTGATGGTAGCGTGTTCCACAGGGAGGGCGCCACTACCAAGAAGGCCCTCAGCCTGCTTCCCTGTAACTTCTCTTCTTGCACTGAGGGAACCGCCAGAAGGCCCTTGGTGCTGGACCTCAGTGTCCAGGCTGAACGATGTGGGTGGAGATGCTCCTTCGGGTATCCTGGGCCGAGGCCACTTAGGGCTTTAAAGGTCAGCACCAACACTTTAAATACTGCTTGGAAACATACTGGGAACCAACGTAGTTCCTTTAGCAGCGGTCTTACATGGTTCCAGCAGCCACTCCCAGTCACCAGTCTAGCCTCCGCATTCTGCAGAACACTAAGTGAATGACACAGAGGTTGCTGCAGACTAAAGTTAGAAAAGCTTTAATTGCTACAAATGGCATAAGGAAACATGATATGGAATTAAGGGAAAAGATGGTGTTGACCTGGAGTGGTTACAAAATTTCTGGTCTCTCCCCGAGTGCCATGGGCCCTGCTCCAAAGAGAGCTTCTCTAAAGAAAGCACAACCAAAAATCACTCCATTTTGCGTGAATAAGGAAAATGAGGAGGTGGCTATGAAACAGCAGGAGCCAGATCCTATTCCCAACCTTCTCGGGTCTCTCAGCAGCTCTAATGATGAGCAGAAAGAGGTTTGGGGCCCAGCCAGCTCAACTGTTAAGGCATCTCTTGCACTGAGACGTGGGGGCACCTACATGTAATAGCTATTCGGCTGTATTCTGCCCATGCTCTGGGGTTGCAGTTTTCAGGCTTGGGGACAGGATGGTGCCTGGTTTTTGCACCAAGTTCTATCCATAAACCCCACTGAGTTCAATGGGGTCTACTCTCAGGTCACTAGTGGTCATACCATGCCAGCCTTAAGAAGTGGGGTGAGGTGCAAACAGATTAAGTTGGAATCACTGTAGATGTTTCAAATGGGGTTTCTGTTGGGAAGGGGCTGCCCCATTTGTGCTTCTCCAGAAGCAGGGGAATATCTAGGGCAGGAGAATGCCTGCAGGGCCTCTGAGGCTCCCTTTGTTTCTTCCTCTCTCCCAGGACCCTGCAGCTTGTGGTGGCTTCTCGACTCCTCAGGAAGGATGAAAGAGACTGAATCTGTAAACCTAGCGAGGATGGAAGGGGGAAGATGGACAGTTGACCTGGTCAGGTTGTCTCCTGCATCCCTCCTCACAGCCTCTGAGCGTTCCCTCCCAGGGACCTCCGAGAGATCTGGTGAGTGCCAGGGGAGGGGAGATGGGGACATGGATGGATGGGGCTGGAGAGGTATCGGGGCTTGTGTATCATTCGTGCACACTCCCCCACCTCTCCAGTCTGCCTTCCAACTCCGTCAAGACCCGGCTGAGGGGGGTGGGGTGCGTCGAAACTTTTTCAGAACATAAAGAAACAAAAACAGTAGTTTGCTGCCCCCACTTCCTTATCTTAGAACAGCCCTGAAAAGTAACCTAAGGAAGGAGATTATTCTCCAGTTTTTCCAGACTGCCCCACACTGTGTCACTTTTCTGTGTCACAGACAGAAATCCACCAGGCTCTGGTAGGCGACTAAGTGGTCAGGTACTGGTTTGGCTTCCCCGGCAGAAAGGCATAAAAGACAGTAACAGGGAAAAATCCTTTTTCCAGAATTTTTTAAAAACCAAGATTATTCAAATTTTTCAATATCACTAACTACAGAACATACAACGAGAATGAAAGTGTGAAACAGAACTGTTCTCCGCATTCCTGGCATCAGGGCAAGTCCTCTTTGCAAGACAATGGTCTCACATGGCAAGGTATGTTAGGGAATTGCAAGTTGGCTTCCTTAGGTTTTATCCCTTTTGAACCCACGTGGATTCAAAACTCAAAAGCCAATCAGTTCTTTAGATTAATTAGCAACTCACCAATGGTTAGATAGAACAATAACTCAGGCTTCTTAGGAGCCTCGACAGCCGAATCCTGTTTATCAAAAGGCCTTGAAGATGAAAAGCATTCCCAAAGCCAGACCAGATTCTTTGAGTTGTAAATTAAGCTTCATAACCTTTTTCACACAGACAGGGCATCTAAGATAGCCAGGTGTCAAGACTACAAATCAGCTAGGAACCTCCTTCCTGCAGATGGAGAAGATAACTTATTCACACTCTTTGAGACAGAAAGTCTGCAATTAAAGAAGCAGATACACATTCCAAGAATTCTACAGCGTTTGGCTCTCCCATAATGCTCTTCTTTAGCATGAGCCAAAGTTTTAACTTGCTAAGAGCCAGTGTGGTGTTCTGGTTAAGAGTGGTATTCACCTAATCTGGTGAACCGGGTTCGCGTCTCCGCTCCTCCACATGCAGCTGCTGGGTGACCTTGGGCCAGTCACACTTCTCTGAAGTCTCTCAGCCCCACTCACCTCACAGAGTGTTTGTTGTGGGGGAGGAAGGGAAAGGAGAATGTTAGCCGCTTTGAGACTCCTTCGGGTAGTGATAAAGCGGGATATCAAATCCAAACTCCTCCTCCTCCTCCTCCTCTTCTTCTTCTTCGATTTCCCAACTTCATTACAAACTCTTTATTGGTAATATATAGAGATAAATTGAGGATTTTTACAATTTTATAACATGCAGATAAAATTATGTGTTGCGAAACCAGAGAGAGGAGCTGGGGGAAGTCTTGGGGGTGGGGAGGGATTTTTTTCTTTTTTAGGGGGAAATGGGGGTGGATGATGTATTTTTGTTAAAATTGTTATGTTGGAATTCCTAATAAAAACATGTATTTTTTTAAAAAAAAGGAATTAAGGGAAAAGATGGTGTTGACCTGGAGTGGTTAGAAAATTTCTGGTCTCTCCCCGAGTGCCACGGGCCCTGCTCCAAAGAGAGCTTCTCTAAAGAAAGCACAACCAAAAATCACTCCATTTTGCGTGAATAAGGAAAATGAGGAGGTGGCTAAGAAACAGCAGGAGCCAGATCCTATTCTCAACCTTCTAGGGTCTCTCAGCAGCTCTAATGATGAGCAGAAAGAGGTTTGGGGCCCAGCCAGCTCAACTGCTAAGGCATCTCTTGCACTGAGACGTGGGGGCACCCACATGTAATAGCTATTCGGCTGTATTCTGCCCATGCTCTGGGGCTGCAGTTTTCAGGCTTGGGGACAGGATGGTGCCTGGTTTTTGCACCAAGTTCTATCCATAAGCCCCTCTGAGTTCAATGGGGTCTACTCTCAGGTCATTAGTGTGCAGACCATGCCAGCCTTACGAAGTGGGGTGAGGTGCAAACAGATTAAGTTGGAACCACTGGAGATGTTTTAAATGGGGTTTCTGTTGGGAAGGGGCTGCCCCATTTGTGCTTCTCCAGGAGCAGGGGGATATCTAGGGCAGGAGAATGCCTGCAGGGCCTCTGAGGCTCCCTTTGTTTCTTCCTCTCTCCCAGGACCCTGCAGCTTGTGGTGGCTTCTCGACTCCTCAGGAAGGATGAAAGAGACTGAATCTGTAAACCTAGCGAGGATGGAAGGGGGAAGATGGACAGTTGACCTGGTGAGGTTGTCTCCTGCATCCCTCCTCACAGCCTCTGAGCGTTCCCTCCCAGGGACTTCCGAGATATCTGGTGAGTCCCAGGGGAGGGGAGATGGGGACATGGATGGATGGGGCTGGAGAGTTACTGGGGCTTGCTCATTTTGGGGGTGGGATGAGGCAGGCAGGCGGATGGAGTTTGAGAAGGTGGGCACCTTTTTGGGCTCCTCCACCTGCCTTCCAGCGCCTTTGACATCTGCAGGCAATTTGAGCCAGGAATACGTCACAGCTCCCCGGCCACCGCGATGTATTGGTGCCAGTACTGTGCTCTGAATGCCCTACCAATGTCAGAGAACTCACTGATCCATTGCGCAGCACTAGAAGCCATGATTCTTTAAATTACCTGATCCTAATTTCAGGACTGATTGCCGATGGGGCCTCTGTGTTTTGCCTTTTTCTTTTCTTTTAGGAATAACTTTTCCTTTTCTTTTAAAAACAAGGATCATATAAGGCTAATATATGATACAAATATGTAGACTAAATAAATTTGCAGGAATAACATGTCGTTCCTCGTTGGTGATCAGCGTATGAGTTCTGGGTTCATGAATTGGTATAAATTTAAACAAAAAAGGGTAAACAGCGGAGAACAGAGAACATTCAACATCGCATAGCCAAATTCCTAGTCAGAAGCTCTTGTGACTGTCGTGCTTAGATTACCGTATTTTTCGCAATATAGGACGCACTTTTCCCCCTCCAAAAATGAAGGGGAAATGTGTGTGCGTCCTATGGTGCGAATGCAGGCTTTCGCTGAAGCCTGGAGAGCGAGAGGGGTTGGTGCACACCGACCCCTCTAGCTCTCCAGGCTTCAGGAGAGCCCCACCGCCAGCCCCACAAGCTCGGGGGACAGTGGGGAGGCGGAACGCCGCCATCCCGCTGTCTCCCGACTTGGCTAGAAGGCTGGCGGGGGGGGGGAAGCCGGCTCCTCCCCGTCGCCAGCCCCGCAAACTCGGGAGATAGCGGGAGAGGCGCAGCGCGCCCTTCCTGCTGTCCCCCGACTTGGCTAGAAGGCTGGCGACGGGGAGAAGCCTGCTCCTCCCCGTCGCCAGCCCCGCAAACTCGGGGGACAGCGGGAGAGGCGCAGCGCGCCATCCCGCTGTCTCCCGACATGGTTTGGAGGCTGGCGGAGGGCTTCCTCCTCCCCCAGCCCCGCAAGCTCCCAGAGCGATGCCAAAGCTGCGCGCAGCTTCGGCATGGCTCTGGGTCCCGTTCTGGGGGAGGGGGAAGCTCGGGCTTCCCCTGCCCCAGCCCAGCGCCTGGCGGGGGGGGGGAATAAATTTTTTCCCCTTTATTCCCCCCCCCCCAAATCTAGGTGCATCCTATGGACCGGTGCATCCTATCGTGCGAAAAATACGGTAAGTGTGAGTAATAGTCATTTTCCATCTTCTGTTACCAATTAAACTATACAGAGTTGGTCTCTTCATGAAAATGAGAGGAGATTCAAAGTGAAGAAAGATATTTAGGAAAAGGTTTAAATTTAGACCAAATTTAGATTGAGGCAACAGCTGATGGGGAGTGTGCAGGTGAAGATGTTCCTGCTTGTTTCAGAGGAGGCAGGGACGTTGCTGGATCCTGACAAGAGAGCTTTTCGTAAGGAAGTCAAGAAGGAGAATTGAGGGATCATGGACCCTCTCGTTAAAATTCCCTGTTAGATCATAACATCAGTTTTGAAATTCCATGCCTACCTCTATTTCAGGGGTGGCCAACTTCCAAGAGACTGTGATCTACTCACAGAATTCAAAACTTGGAGTGATCTACCCCTGTTTTGTAGGGGTTCAGGTCAAAGTTGTTGAGCTTTTATTAGCAACTCACCAAAGGAGCGCTGGGGGGAAAACAGCCTCCAGCCTCGGTTTGTAAGCTCTGTCTTCCATTCTCCAACAATGGAGGGAGGATCCGGGAGGGGGCCAGCAATTGACTGTGATTGACCAAAACCTCGCAGGGATCAACCAGTAGATTGTGATCGACCTGTTGCACATCCCTGCTCTATTTGATGAACCACCACTATTTGGATGGAGACCAACAGCATCTGGGATTCTAACATCCACACCGTGAGCCCTGAATGGAGGGATATCAACTGTTTGTGAATATTATTTGTCTGGTCATGCATTTTGAAACAATGACCAGGCTTGTCTGAACCACCCAGGCCTTCTTAAATGTGGGCTTGAGAGTTTTTAGGGAAGTTGAAGTAACTTCTGTCAGGTTTGTTGTTTTGGCTTCTGTTTGAATTTGATTGACCAATGAGATGACTGACCTTGCATATGGGGTGGATTCCAGGATTGAGCCAAATCAAATCTATCCCAGATAAAAGCCAAGCAATATGTCAGTTATTACCAGGAAACAAAGGCAGTGAAAAAGAGAGGAGTGGTGATCTACGCAAAGGAAAGTTTGCAACCGAAACAAATTTTTAAAGATGATCAAGGAAGATATTTGGCAATTGAAATTCAATCTCAAGGAGAAAAGTTTTTGATAGTGGGAATCTATGCACCAAATGAAGGGAAAGCTGAATTCTTTAAGAAGTTGCATGAGACTTTGATGGACTACATGGATTACAATTTAATTGTGATGGGAGACATGAATGGAGTAGTTTCAACAAATATGGACAAAGCACAAAGACAGGTAGTTACAAAAGACGGAAGACTACCAAAAACTTTCTTTGAAATGACTGACAATATGGACTTGATTGACATTTGGAGAACAAAACACCCATTAGAAAGAGAGGGAACCTTCTTTTCTGAAGCCAAAATGACATGGACTCGGATTGACCAAATTTGGGTGACTAGCAGTATGGCGTCGAACATAAAGAAAGTGGAAATCTGCCCAAAAACCTTCTCCGACCATAACGCAGTAAAGATGGTGATGAAGCAAACAACAACTGGTTCCTTCAGATGGAGAATGAATGACACCTTACTTAGGGACGAGGAGATCTGTAAGAGGGCCCAAAAAACTTTGAAAGATTATTTTGAAATTAACTTGAGGACTAAAGTAGAAAAAAATAGTATGGGACGCAAGTAAAGCCGTGATGAGAGGATTTTTGATACAACAAAATACATTAAAGAAAAGAAAGCAAAATGAGAGGAAAGAGAAAATCTTGGAAAAGATAAAAGAAGGGGAAAGGAAACTAAGATTGAAGCCAAAATCGCAAGAGATTTTAAGAGAAATTAAATTATATCAAACACAATTTATGGAACTGATGAATCAAGAAATAGAATGGAAAATTAAACAAATGAGACAAAAGACTTTTGAATCTGCAGATAAATGTGGCAAGTTATTGGCTTGGCAAATAAAGAAGAGACAAAAACTCAACACGGTAACAAACTTAGAAGTGGAAGGAAAGAACATATTTAACCCAGCGGAGATTAGGAACTGTTTTCAGAGCTACTTTAGACAATTGTACACACAAGGGCCGCAGAAAGAAACGGATATACAACAATTCCTCGAGAAAAATGGGCTGAAAAAGATTTCTCAGGAAAGTAAGACAATTTTGAATCAGGAGATATCAGCACAAGAAATAGAAGGTGCCATCCAAAGCATGACGTTGGGCAAATCTCCTGGACCGGATGGACTGACTTCCAAATATTATAAAGTTTTGAAGGAAGGGTTGATACAACCTTTGAAGGAAGTCTGTAATGAGATCATGGAGGGGAGAAGGGCACCCGACACGTGGAGGGAGGCCTACATTACACTTATACCAAAGACAGAGACTGAAAAGACCCAACTTAAGAACTACCGACCCATCTCGTTACTAAATGTGGATTACAAAATCTTTGCTGACATTTTAGCAAAGAGATTGAAAAGAGTTTTGATGGAGGAGATTCATGGGGACCAAGCGGGCTTTCTCCCGAAAAGGCATTTGTCGGATAACGTAAGGAATATAATTGACATTTTGGAGAAGTTGGAAGTGAATATAAACACTAAGGCTGTTTTGATATTTGTGGACGCCGAGAAAGCCTTTGACAATATATCTTGGAGTTTCATGTTGAAGAACCTCCGGGGGATGGGGGTAGGCCAAGGGTTTGAAAATGGTATAGGTGCAATATACTCTGAACAGAAAGCAAAATTAATTGTAAATAATGTGGTCACAGAAGAGTTCAAGATTGAAAAAGGGACACGTCAGGGGTGCCCTATCTCCCCACTACTTTTTATATCAGTCCTGGAGGTTTTGCTTAATATGATTAGGAGGGACCAGTTGGTTAAAGGGGTTCAGGTCGGAGCTAAACAATACAAACTGAGAGCATTTGCAGATGACCTAGTACTTACATTACAAGAGCCAGAAGCTAGCACGAAAAGAGTTTTGGAAATAATTCAAGAGTTTGGTCAAGTGGCAGGATTTAAATTGAATAAGTTAAAGACCAAGGTATTGGAGAAAAATTTAACACAGTTTGAAAAAGAAAGGTTTCAGAATGAGACAGGGTTGACTGTGGTTAAAAAAGTGAAATATTTGGGAATAAATATGACAGCTAAGAATGTGAATCTATTTAAAGATAATTATGAAAAAACTTGGACAGAAGTGAAAAAAGATTTGGAGATTTGGTCAAACCTGAAGCTTTCCTTGTTAGGTCGTATTGCAGTTATAAAAATGAATGTATTGCCGAGAATGTTGTTTTTGTTCCAAGCATTACAAATAATGGACAAGACGGATTGTTTCAAGAAGTGGCAAAAAGACATATCTAAGTTTGTCTGGCAGGGCAAGAAGCCCAGAATCAAATTTAAGATACTAACGGATTCAAAGGAAAGAGGGGGGTTTGCCCTGCCAGACTTTAAACTGTACTATGAAGCGGCAGCTTTCTGCTGGTTAAGAGAATGGCTACTTCTTGAAAATACAGATATTTTGGATTTGGAAGGTTTTAATAATATTTTTGGGTGGCATGCATATTTGTGGTATGACAAGGTTAAAGCACATAAAGGTTTTAAAAACCATATTGTCAGAAAAGCACTATTAAATGTCTGGGTTAGATATAAAGATTTGCTGGAAAGTAAAACTCCAAGGTGGTTGTCGCCAATGGAAGCTAAGGCAGTTAAAAAGTTAAATATGGAGTCTAAATGGCCAAGATATTGGGAAATTTTGGAAAAGGAAGGGGATAGACTGAGACTGCAGAGTTTTGAGAAATTAAAAGGGAAGGTGAGGGATTGGTTGCATTATCATCAAATAAATGAAGTGTTTAAAATGGACAGTAAAATTGGCTTCCAGGTGGAAAAATCAAAATTGGAGACTGAACTGTTAGAACCAAGTACTAGAAACTTGTCAAAAATGTATAACTTGCTGCTGAAATGGAACACACAAGATGAAACGGTCAAATCAAGTATGATTAAATGGGCTCAGGACATTGGTCATAACATCTTGTTTGCTGACTGGGAAAAGTTGTGGACCACCGGGATGAAATTTACGGCATGTAATGCCTTAAGAGAAAATATTATGAAAATGATCTATAGGTGGTACATAACCCCAGTCAAGCTTGCAAAGATTTACCATTTGCCTGATAATAAATGTTGGAAATGTAAAGAAAAGGAAGGCACATTCTTTCACCTTTGGTGGACGTGCCCGAAGATTAAGGCATTCTGGGAAATGATCTATAATGAACTGAAAAAGGTATTTAAATATACCTTCTCTAAGAAACCAGAGGCCTTTCTCTTGGGTATTGTCGGCCAAGGGGTGTTAAAGACGGATATAACCTTTTTTATGTATGCTACAACAGCAGCTAGAATACTTATCGCGAAGTACTGGAAGACACAAGATCTACCCACTCTGGAAGAATGGCAGATGAAGGTGATTGACTACATGGGTTTGGC
This sequence comes from Podarcis raffonei, assembly GCF_027172205.1. Classification (NCBI taxonomy): domain Eukaryota; kingdom Metazoa; phylum Chordata; class Lepidosauria; order Squamata; family Lacertidae; genus Podarcis; species Podarcis raffonei. The sequence continues at coordinate 123,000,478 of NC_070603.1, forward strand.
AGAAATGACGAGCAGAATCCGAAACCAGGGAAGAGAAGCAGCGGAAGAAGAATGGAAAAAATTTAAGGACTATTTAAAGAAATACTACAAAATTAATGAAAGTTAGAATGATGTTGGACCAGAAAGTAAATGGTTACTATTAGTAATGGTTATGACAAGGAGAATAAGGAAGATTAAATTAAATTTAAAGTAAAATAAGGGAAGATTTGCTGAATAATTGATTAGAATTTGGAATACAGAAAAGGGAGGCATGAGGAAGTCGGGGAAGTAAGGTAAAAGAAATTAAGAAATGAAATTGTACTTGTGTTTTTTTGTTTGTGTTTTTGTTTGTTTATGTATTTGTTGTGTTTATTGTATTGTTATGTTATGTTTTTGTGATTATAAAAAAAATTCTTTAATAAAAAATATTATAAAAAAAAAGAAAACTATTGTAAGGCCTCACATCTAACTTCAGTCCTTCCTTTATCACAAGCATTCATTAACGTTGTTCAATAATGGATGTGAAGCACGTCGCCTTCGCTCTGAGTGGAGTTGGGGTCCGGGGCAGCAATGCAGACTTAGCACAACTTACCCTAACATGGCAGTGCATTGATGGGGGAGGGGTCAGGTGGTGGGTTTGATGGTTCTGTGTCATCTGCGCCCCGGTCGCAGTATGCTGGCAGTGTGGCCCATTGGTTTCAAGAGAGTCAGGCACCCTCAGGCGTGCTCAAGTGTTAGGGGGTTGAAGATGCCACACATCTACAATGCCATTAAGTTAGACTTCAAGGCTGTCCTCTTGAGGCTGAAACGGAGCACTCTCAAGTCTCTTGGTGAGATGAGGGGCGGGGAACTTTGTTCAATAATCTGGAGCTCCATTTCTTCCTGAGGCAATAATTATCTTCTCTCTTCGTTGCAGATGGTGATGAATGGGAAGGGAAGAACAAGGGGGACCACAACAGAATCCACATATCAGAGAAATCAAATAAATATTCAGAGTATGGAGAGAACATCGGCCAGAGCTCCCAGTCCACCTCCCATCAACAAAAGAGCTTCATTCGGAGGGATAGCCTCACTTCACATGAAAGAATTCACAGAGGAGAGAAATTGTATCACTGCAGAGAATGTGGAAAGAGTTTCAATCGGAAGTACAGTCTCACTTCCCATCAAAGAATTCATACGGGAGAGAAACCCTATCAGTGCTTAGAATGTGGAAAGAGCTTTAGTCAGAGATCACATCTCACTTGTCATCAAAGAATTCATACAGGGGAGAAACCCTATCAGTGCTTAGAATGTGGAAAGAGCTTTAGTCACAGATCACATCTCACTTGCCATCAAAGAATTCATACAGGGGAGAAACCCTATCAGTGCTTAGAATGTGGAAAGAGCTTCAGTAACAGCACCAATCTTGCTTCCCATCACAGAATCCATACAGGGGAGAAACCCTATCAGTGCTTGGAATGTGGAAAGAGCTTCAGTCACAGCCGCAGTCTCGCTTCCCACCAAAGAAGCCATACAGGGGAGAAACCCTATCAGTGCTTTGAATGTTCAAAGAGCTTCAGTCACAGCCGCAGTCTCGCTTTGCATCACAGAATCCATACAGGGGAGAAACCCTATCAGTGCTTTGAATGTGGAAAGAGCTTCAGTAACAGCACCAATCTTGCTTCCCATCACAGAATCCATACAGGGGAGAAACCCTATCAGTGCTTGGAATGTGGGAAGAGCTTCAGTAAGAGCACCAATCTTGCTTCCCACCAAAGAATCCATACAGGGGAGAAACCCTATCAGTGCTTTAAATGTTCAAAGAGCTTCAGTCACAGCAAGAGTCTCGCTTTGCATCACAGAATCCATACAGGGGAGAAACCCTATCAGTGCTTTGAATGTGGGAAGAGCTTCAGTCACAGACATCATCTCACTTCCCATCAAAGAATCCATACAGGGGAGAAACCCTATCAGTGCTTGGAATGTGGAAAGAACTTCAGTCAGAGCAGCAGTCGCGCTTTGCATCACAGAATCCATACAGGGGAGAAACCCTATCAGTGCTTGGAATGTGGGAAGAGCTTCAGTAAGAGCGACCATCTCGCTTTGCATCACAGAATCCATACAGGGGAGAAACCCTATCACTGCTTGGAATGTGGGAAGAGCTTCAGTAACAGCACCAATCTCGCTTCCCACCAAAGAATCCATACAGGGGAGAAACCCTATCAGTCCTTGGAATGTGGGAAGAGCTTCAGTAAGAGCGACCATCTCGCTTCCCATCAAAGAATCCATACAGGGGAGAAACCCTATCAGTGCTTGGAATGTGGAAAGAGCTTCAGTAACAGCACCAATCTCGCTTCCCACCAAAGAATCCATACAGGGGAAAAACCCTATCAGTGCTTGGAATGTGGAAAGAGCTTCAGTCAGAGCAGCAGTCTCACTTCCCATGAAAGAATTCATTCAGGGGAGAAATCCTTTCAGTGCTTGGAATGTGGAAAGAGCTTCAGTCGAAAGGACAGTCTCACTTTGCATCAAAGAATACATACAGGGGAGAAACCCTATCACTGCTTGGAATGTGGGAAGAGCTTCAGTCACAGTCAGAGTCTCTATTCCCATCAAAAAGTTCATACAGGAGAGAAACCACATTAGTGCTTGGAATGTGGAAAGAGCTTCAGTCACAGTCAGAGTCTCTATTCCCATCAAAGAATCCATACAGGGGAGGAACCCTATCAGTGCTTTGAATGTGGGAAAAGTTTCAGTCAAAGCCCGTTTCTCATAATCCATAAAAGAATCCATACAGGGGAGAAACCCTATCAGTGCTTTGAATGTGGGAAAAGTTTCAGTCAAAGCCCCTATCTCATAATCCATAAAAGAATCCATGCAGGGGAGAAACCCTATCAGTGCTTTGAATGTGGAAAGAGCTTCAGTCACAGCCGCAGTCTCGCTTTGCATCACAGAATCCATACAGGGGAGAAACCCTATCAGTGCTTGGAATGTGGGAAGAGCTTCAGTAAAAGCACCAATCTTGCTTCCCACCAAAGAATCCATACAGGGGAGAAACCCTATCAGTGCTTGGAATGTGGAAAGAGCTTCAGTCAGAGAACCCATCTCGCTTCCCACCAAAGAATCCATACAGGGGAGAAACCCTATCAGTGCTTGGAATGTGGAAAGAACTTCAGTCAGAGCAGCAGTCTCGCTTCCCACCAAAGAATCCATACAGGGGAGAAATCATACCAGTGCTTGGAATGTGGGAAGAGCTTCAGTCACAGCCACAGTCTCGCTTTGCATCACAGAATTCACACCAGAGAGAAATCTTCTTAGTGTTTGGAATGTGGGAAGGCCTTCAGTCAGAGTGCCACTCTCATGGCCCACCAAATAATTCATACAGGGTTGAAAGCATATCAGCGCATGGAATGTAGATAAAATTTCCCTCGTAAAAAAGTCAATTCAAGAACTCACAGCATGGTGAATAACAGAATGGTAGATTCGGAATCTAGTCCAACACCTGCCAACGCAGAAAAAAATCATTTCAAGCATCCATGACAGATGGCCATCCAACTTCTTCTTAAAGACCTCCAGTGAAGGAGAGTCCACCCCCTTCTGAGGGAGTTCCTTTTCACTGCTGGCTCTTACTATCAGAAAGTTCCTCCTGATCTTTAGGAGACATCTCCTTTTGTGTTGCTTGAATCACCTCTTCAGATTCCTTCATGACCTTGAGAAGGACTTCTGTATGTCTGAGAATGTCCAGGGGATTGGACCATGCTCTATATTTGGGGGGAAACCCATGGAGAGGAGTCTGATATAGGGCTTAAGTCGTCTAGGCATTGGTCAGATTGTCATAATTACAGACATACTTACTGGTTTGGACGGAAGTGATTCTTATTCCAGGGGAAGTGGTGACCCTGAGATTACAGGTGCTCTCACCAATATTGTTCAAAGGTCCAGTAAAACTTTGACACAGCAGACCAATACCCGCTGAGGTCAATGTATTAGGAGGTTAGGTTTAGGGCCGTGTGGTATTGCTTCATTGTATGTGGGGTCCCTATAAAGGGAACTTCTTCCTCTAGGTGGGAGGGAGACTGGTCAATTTACCATCAGTTGAATGCAACATTCAAGTCAGATTTTTAAAAACGGATTTGCAGAACAAAACTCACAGTTTGAAAGGCAGTTATTAGGCTCCAGGGTTAAAATATTATCTAAATGTTACTGGAGTGGGATACAAAGAATGAAATGATAAAATCATGAATGAGAAGCTGGGCCAGAGATGTAGGACAAAACATTGACTTTGCTTTATGGGAGCAACTGTGGAAAGTAAATTTAAGATTTACAGCTAGCTACATGCTAAGGGAAAACTTCATGAAGATGATTCAGAGGAGTCAATCAAGATCATCAAGGGTCTGAAACCAAGCCATATGAGGGGGGCTTGAAGGAACTGGGGGGGTGCGTATCTATTTCAAGTGACGTTTGCCGAAATCTACGCTTGCAACATGGGCTGTCATATGTCCAGATTTTCCCGGACATTTCAGCAATTTCCGCCCAGACGCTGCTTACAATTCTGGATATATGGCAACCATGTCTGTATACAGTGGTACCTCGGTTTTCAAACAGCTTAGTTCCTGAACAACTTTGAACTCAAATGCTGCAAACCTGGAAGTCAGTGTTCCAGTTTGCGAACTTTGCTTCGGAAGCCGAACATGCTCCTGAGCTTCTGTTTTCACTGTTGCGCTGCTAATTTGCGCCCTCCCCCATTGTAATCAAAGCCTTCCATTTCCAATTGCAGTGTTCTGAGGTGTTATTTGGTGCTTTTGTTTTTGCTAAAAGTAATGGCGTTTTTATTTGGCTTTTTCATTTTTGTGACTGTGGCTTCTTCTCTGTTTTTGATTGATTGTGTGACTGCGGCAATGCATAAAAGCCCCATCCAAACAATGTCTATCATCAGTGCAGGTAAGAAAAAATAATAATTTTAATTTTAATCTAAAGTACTGTCTTCTTTCTTTTATAGTCCAGTACATTGATTATTGCTTTCATTTTATGGATCAATGATCTCGTTAGATAGTAAAATTCATGTTAAATTGCTGTTTTAGTTGTTTTTAAAAGTCTGGAATTGATTAATCTATTTTGCATTACTTTCTTTTTTTAAAAAAATAATATTCGATTTTTTACATATATGCTTACAATTTTTAAATTTGCTGTACAATTTTTTCCTTTCCCTCCCCCCCCCTACCCATTGGAAGGGTTCAAACAATTATTCTCAGCCACGGGCATAGTGTCTTTAGTTTCTACCGAATGTCTTTTGTTCCAGTAGTTTTTATCCAATCAAGATAGGGGTTCTATCTGTTCCTTATTGTGGTGGACTTGACCTTCCACGTTGTTTCCTGTGACATGACTGCGACAATGTCTGACTGAATAAGTTCAACAAATAAGTATTCCATGCCTCTACTGTCTTTTCCTCTCTCTTTCCAACCTAAAGCTGTCGTTGCCTTTCCCGCTAATATCATACCTTTGAAGGTAAACTGGTCACCTTTCTCTATTGCCATGTTTCCAAGTATACCCATTGTCATGAAATCTATTGATAGCTTCATTTTAAAAATTTCCTTAATAACCTTTAGGACTTTTTCCCAGAATTCCTTTACCTCTGGGAATTCCCAGTACATATGGGAAAACCATCCCTTGACTTGTTTACAGTGCCAACAGCTAGAATTCAATCCTGCTACCATATTAGCAAGCTGGGCTGGAGTTATGTAGCATTGTTCCATTTGCTGTTTTCTCATCTCTACTTTAATATTTCATTCCATACCTTCTTATAGTTGAATTCTGCAGTCTTGTTAATATTTCTGCAGAGTTTGATGCCTAGGTATTTTATTCTTTTAGACCCCAGGCCCATTCCTGTTATGTTGTTTATTATGTTTTTTTCGGCTACGTTTACATTAAAATACATTATTTCTGATTTTGTTATATTTACCCCTAATCCAGAATATTCCTCAAAATCTTCGAATATTATCTTTATTTCTTTTATCCCTTCCTTAGGATTTGTTATGATTCCAGTAATATCATCTGCAAACAAATTGATTTCCATCTCCTCTTTCCCAATCCTATAGACCTCTATCCTCCCACAGTTCCTTATCCTTTCCGCTAGTTGTGCTATAGCCATTATAAATAGGAACGGCGAAAGAGGACACCCCTGCCGAACACCTCTGTGTATTGGGGGAGATTGGGAGTATTCCCCATTAACTCTCCCCACTGCTGTTCTTTCCTTATATAGTTCTTGTATCGCGAACCGATAAACCTCTCCTATTCCATATATTGTCATTGTTTCCCATAAAAACTCCCGTGAGAGTGTATCAAATGCTTTAAAGACATCTAATTTCAGTAGCCCGAACTTTTTTACTTGTCCGTGATATTGGTCTTCTTTTATTATTTGGGGGGTGCCATAATTTTGGCGAAGATTTTATAATCTTGGTTTAATAGACTTAGAGGTCCATATGAACCTACTTCTTTAGGGTCTTTGTTTGGTTTTAAGATTACCATTATTTCTGCCTTTCTCCATGTTTCTGGGGCCTTTTCCCCTTCTAGTATACTGTTAAAAAGTTGTTGTAGTTCCGGGGCCAAAATTTCTACCATTTCCTTATAAAATTCAGCTGTAAAACCTTATGTTATGTCGTTATTATGCAGTTTTTGTGCATAAGGTTTCATTGGGCTTTCTTGCCTTAAAGTAGCCTGGCATACATCTCGACTCACCCACACTCTTTTCCCTTGGAAACTCAATTTCCTTCAAAGTCTGGTATACCTGCTGTTGCAGCTTCTCTCTAGAAAACGTAACTATTGCATTCCTGGGGGATTTTCTCCCCTTAGGCCCTCGGCAGCAATGGGCTCGTTCCACATCTTCTGCCTTCAGACTAACTCCTTGAGTACTACTACTACTACTACTAATAATAATTTATTTATACCCCGCCCATCTGGCTGGGTTTCCCCAGCCACTCTGGGCGGCTTCCAGCAAAACAGTAAAATACATTAACCTATTAAACATTAAAAGCTTCCCTAAACAGGGCTGCCTTCAGATGTCTTCTAAAAGTTTGGTAGTTATTTTTCTCTTTGACATCTGATGGGAGGGCGTTCCACAGAGTGGGTGCCACTACCGAGAAGGCCCTCTGCCTGGTTCCCTGTTACTTGGCTTCTCATACCGAGGGAACCGCCAGAAGGCCCTTGGCGCTGGACCTCATGGAGGTGGAGCATAGCCAGGTTCTCAAAGTTTCTTCCAACTCTTTAGCCTGTATTTCTTCCGGAATTCCTCCCAAAATCGTATTAGCTCTTCTCTGGGGGTCCGGCAATTCTGACCCCTGTTTAGATAGCGTAGTTACTTTTTTTCCATCTTCCTGGGCTAGCTCTTTAGCTTGAATTGCTAATTGCTTCACCCCCTTAATTTTGACTCCTTCAAGTATTACAATAATATAAATCCTAGTTAAAATATTTTAAAAGACTTCCACCGCATTCACCGCACGCCTCTTAGTTATCTTGCTCGTCTTTACATCTGTTCTTCAATCATTTCCCTTCCTTAGGTTCTTTCATAATCCGTCAAATCTTTATGTTCTCTATATTCTTAACAAGCTTAGTCTAAGCACAGGCAAACTTTCACATTTGAGCCCTGCTTGTATAAATATTCATTTAAGCATTCCCATTGTTTCTGTATTATAGTTTTGGATTTATGCCTTATTAAATCCGTCAATTTTGCTAACTCCAGGTACTCACACAGTTTACTTAATCAGTCCCCTTTTGTTGGGATATAATTTCCTTTCCAATGACTGGCTACCAACATTTTCGCTGCTGTTGTTGCATACAGAAAGATGTTAGTTTTGTCTTTGGGGATATGCTTACTCAAGATTCCTAGTAAATATGCTTTTGCCCTCCTGATATATGATACTTTTATCAATTTTTTAATCTCTTCATGGATCATCTCCCAAAATTTTCTGATCTCTGGACATGTCCACCACATATGGTATAGAGTGCCTTTCATTCTATTACATCTCCAGCATTTATTACTATTTGATCTATTCGTTTTTGCCAGTCTGTCTGGTGCCATATACCATCTGTGGTGCATCTTCATATAATTCTCTCTTAATGAATACTAAGCTGTAAAATTTATATTTTTTCCCCAAAACTTTTTCCAATCTCCAGAATCAATTGTATATCTTAAATCCCGTTCCTACTTTAGAATATTCTCTCCTTTGACTTCTTGATCTGGGAGGACTTTATCTAATAATCTATATATTTTAGAGAGTGTTTTTTGATTGTTTTGTAAAACCTCTCTTTCTAATTTTGATATTTTATTTCCCAAATCCCCTAGTTTTTATATCTTTCTCGTATGTAGCCTTAAGTTGGAAATATTCTAACCAATTTATTCCCAGTATTTTGAGTTCTTCGTATTCTTTTAATTTGATACAGTGGTACCTCGGGTTACATACGCTTCAGGTTACATACGCTTCAGGTTACAGACTCCGCTGACCCAGAAATAGTGCTTCAGGTTAAGAACTTTGCTTCAGGATGAGAACAGAAATCGTGCTCCGGCGGTGCGGCAGCAGCAGGAGGCCCCATTAGCTAAAGTGGTGCTTCAGGTTAAGAACAGTTTCAGGTTAAGTACGGACCTCCGGAACGAATTGAAAAAAGCAAAGGATGTGTCAGGAGATAGATAATGTTCTTTCAGGAAACAGTAAACCTATTAATAAATTGTACTAAATTTAGTGTGTGTTACAGGCTTCTAAACAAAGTAGTAAATGCACAGCTTCTTTTAAACTTCTGTTGCTTTTTTTAAGTTATTCCTCTTCGATGTTACAGGTGTCTAGAGAGGATGGCCAGTGCTGAGCTTATTTCCAGTTATTTCACTTCAGCTCCTTAACTTAGTTGTTGCAACTTAATATTTTGATTTTTAAACAAGGTGGTACTTTCTGTCAGTTTCCACACTCCTGAGGTACTTCTGACAGTATAGAAGACCCAGGGGGTCACCACACCCTTCATAACTGGTTTGGGATTCTTCTCTTTCTAGAAGATCTTTCCCATCCTGACTGAAATGAGACGAAAGTAGACAGTATCCTCACAGCTTCTCCTTCTCCTACCGAAGCTGATAGAAGGCACTCCGGGCCACCGAGGCCGCCTGAGCCTCGAGCGACAGCAAAGGCTCCAGGAGTACCCCCAAGCTGTGAACCTGCTCCTTCGGAGGAAACGTGACCCCGTGAAGAGCAGGTGGCCTAGGGAACCACCCACTAACAGTGCCTCGGTCTTATCTGGATTGAGCTGAAGTTTGTTGGCTCTCTCCAGTCCATTACCGAGGCAAGACACTGGTCCAGAACTTCCACTGCCTCACCTGCAGGTGTAAAGGAGAAACAGAGCTGAGTGTCATCAGCATACTGCGGACAACGTACTCCAAACCTCCAGATAAGCCCACCCAGCAGTTTCATGTAGATGTTTAACAACCTGGGGGATAGGCTTGAGCCCTGCGGAACCCCACATTGAAGGTTCCATGGGGCTGAAAATCACTCCCCATGTACCACCTGGCTTACTTCTGACCTGGCTTACTTCTCAGCAGATGTGCCAACTTGAATAAAATAATAGGAGGGCCCAGGCAATCACTGTCCAGGAGAATTGATCATATGATGCCGTGCACACACACTATTTGAATGGCAGTGCCGGTTAACTTTGGGGGTGCCAGGACCCCACAAATATTTTATTGGCAAAGCCGATCAGTCCCTAGGAGTTGGCTCTTGTGCGTCAGAACCGCAAAGGGCTGGGCTGCGGATTCTTCCAACCGGATCTCTGCAACTACTGAGAAGAGTTGAGTGCTGACCATTCCTGGCTCCCTGGAGCAGTCCTTGTTTCTGCTAATAAAGAGTTAGCTTCACATGCTCTCTGTGGTTTTGGTTGGCTGGCTCTAGGATTCCATGAATCCAAACTCCCTGGAGGAAGGGGGTGCGGTGGGACTAGGACCCCCACCCCACCCCGCTTTACTTCAATCAGATACCTGAGCAGGAGGAAGACGCCAAGGCAGCTCTGGAGCCCCTCCAGGAAATTCTCTGCCAGCGCCCCCAACCGTCCCCTGGCAATGCTTGGCTGGGCTTCCCTCCCACACCCTCTTCCTCCCAGTCTAATGGATGAGATGATGCCACACACCCCTCACCATTTTCATGTCAATCAACTTTTTTGGAAGGGGGACAACGGGACCTTGGCCCCTAGGAGTTGGCTCCTGGGCCTCTTTCCACCCCCTCCCTGGGGAGTCAACCCTGAGGGCCCTCTTTGGCGATGGGGACCCTCATCTGAAGGACAAGGGAGGTCGGGGTTCGAATCCCCACGACGGGGTGAGCTCCCGTTGCTCTGTCCCAGCTTCTGCCAACCTAGCAGTTCAAAAACATGCCAGTGCAAGTAGTTGTGGCATTTCTGTGCACTCTGGTTTTCACCATTATACCCCGTGGCGCCAGAAGCGGTTTAGTCCTCCTGGCCACGTGACCCGGAAAAGCTGTCTGGAGACAAACGCCAGCCCCCTCGGCCTGACAGCGGAGACGAGCGCCCCAACCCCACAGTCGCCTTTGACTGGGGTCCTTTACCTTTTGAATATCCCAGTGTTATTGTGCGTGGGGGGAGGGTAATCTCCTGCGCGGGAGGGGCTTCATCCTGCCACGCAAGCCCTGCAGGTGTTGGGTTCCCACTTTGCAGCTGGATTGCATAGATCCGGGGCCCAGTGAGGGCCCTTTTGGGGGGGCCCTCCCTTCCCCATCACTGCATCTTCATCTCTTTGTCCTCTCTGCCCATCCGCCTCCCTTGCTTGCTCCTCCGGGAGTCTATTTCTGCGAGTCAGGCGGGGGTACCACCCCCCCTCTATGATGGGGGGGCAGTTCTTCCTGAACTGGATCCTCAGGGATCCTGCACCTCAGCCCACAAGGCCCCTTTTCTGCAAGGTGGTTCTTTGGCCACTTCTTCCCTGCCTCTGGTTTACAGAAAGCTGTGAAATCTGCACATGCCCAGAGTGTTATGTACTGAAGTTCTCACCCTGGGCCATCAGGGGGATAGTGTAGATAGTTTTCACTCAGGTCCACGTCAGTTATTTTAGGCGGGAAACCCTGGGTTGTTGTTGCTACAATGTTAACAGCTGGCTGCCTATAAAAGCAGGCCGGCTGAGCTGTTTGCTGTTCAGTTTTCTGTTCCAGCTTACAAAATAAAGAGCTGCTTTGGAGAAATCGCTGTGTCGTCTGCCATGTCTACCCACTATTCTACACAGTATGGAGGATTTTCAAAACTGTGGTTATGTTTGGTGTGGGGAAAAGGGGGAAGAAAGGGGGGGGCGCTGTCTGCGGACAAAGGTCCAGGGGTCCTTCACCTTCGCCTTCCCTTTGGTGGGCATCGCACTTCAGTTTCCGCAAAGGGGCCCCTGGGGGTGCAGGGCAGGGGAGCATCTCTTGGCCCCCCAGGAAAAAAGAAACGTGGGGGGGGGAGAGGGGGAGAGACTTCCAGGATGAACCCTGCCGGTGGGTCCCAGGGAAGGCGCTTCCAGGAGAGGCCCTTTAACATTCACTTATTGAGTCATTTCAAAGTAGGGATCCAGATGCACACGGCAGAATGGTAACGGGGAACCCCCACCTCCCTTGTCGTCACTCTGCATAAGATGGGGGGGGGCCTTGATGCAGAGTCCTTGGCCCAGATGGAGAAGGGAGGGCAGCCCCTAGAGCGCAGAAGCAGGCAGGGAGAGGGAGGGAGGGAGGGAGGGGCGGTCTGGGTGCCCTCGGCTTGCCAAGGGTTAAAAGGAGCAGAGCGGGATTCCTAGAGAGGACAGGAAGGGGAGGGCGGGGGAGGGCAAGGTCCTCCCCAGCAGAAGCCCCTCCCTGCCCAGTCCCTTCCTGCGAGCAACGAGGAGGCTGCTTTGTTCTCTCTGCTTTGCAAAAACTTCCTCGGTGCCCCTCCTGGAATCTGGTGAGTCTCTTCTCTCTTCCCCCTCGGGGTGCAGCGGGGAGAAGGGGGTCCCAGGGCTGCAAGGGAGGAGGCAACCCCCCCGTTCAGCTCATGCATGGGGGGGAGACCCCCAAGTCAGGGAGCAGAGGGTCCTGCCCCCAGTTCCTCTCTGCCGTGCCAGGGAGGGGCTGAGTGTCCAGCAGGTCTGCAACTCTGTTCTTCCTTTGGATCAAGATGCTGCCTTCCCTTTGGGGGGGGAGTCTTTGGGGCAACAAAAAGAGGGCATGCAAATAAGCCCCCTTCAGATTGAGGGGAAAGTCGCATTTCATAACTCAGAGAAGCATCCGAGGAATCCGAGGAAGGAGAAGCCCTGTGGAGTGGGGAGATACAGCCCCCGCCCCCAAGTGTGGAGACTGGAGGGGAGACCCTCTCCCACCATCTACCCAAATACAATTCCCAGAGATCCCTGGCAAGAAGGGGGGATTGGTGACCACTCTGGGAATTGCAGTCTTTGTCTCCTTGCAACTCTCAGGGTCCTGAACCAATTCTGGCTCCCAGGATTCTTGGGAGGAGTCCCTAGGGCGGGTGAGATCTGGTTTCCAACCTTGTTAAACATCTGCCCCCTCCCAGCAGAGCAAGTGCACAGACTGGCACGTGCCACTCTTGGGAGCAGGAGCTGCATCCAGCCTTGCTCAGCTCAATATTTTTAGGAAGACCATGCCCCTCCTGCCCTGGCAAGGCACTGGGGTGAAGCTGATCAGCATCCTGTGTGAATGATAATAATCATAATAACAACAATAATATTTACCTGCCACCCATCTGACTGGGTTTTCCCAGACACTCTGGGCGGCTTCCAGCACATATAATATACAGGGCTGCCTTCAGGTGTCTTCTAAAGGTTACATAGTTACTCATCTCCTTGACATCTAATGGGAGCGTGTTCCACAGGGAGGGGGCCACTACCAAGAAGGCCCTCAGCCTGCTTCCCTGTAACTTCACTTCTTGCACTGAGGGAACCGCCAGAAGGCCCCTGGTGCTGGACCTCAGTGTCCAGGCTGAATGATGGGGGTGGAGATGCTCCTTCGGGTATCCTGGACCAAGGCCGTTGAGGGTTTTAAAGCACCAACACTTTGAAAGTAGATCCTTTAGGAGCGGTCTTACATGGTTCCAGCAGCCACTCCCAGTCACCAGTCTAGCCTCCGCATTCTGCAGAACACTAAGTGAATGACACAGAGGTTGCTGCAGACTAAAGTTAGAAAAGCTTTAATTGCTACAAATGGCATAAGGAAACATGGTATGGAATTAAGGGAAAAGATGGTGTTGACCTGGAGTGGTTACAAAATTTCTGGTCTCTCCCCGAGTGCCACGGGCCCTGCTCCAAAGAGAGCTTCTCTAAAGAAAGCACAACCAAAAATCTCTCCATTTTGCGTGAATAAGGAAAATGAGGAGGTGGCTACGAAACAGCAGGAGCCAGATCCTATTCCCAACCTTCTAGGGTCTCTCAGCAGCTCTAATGATGAGCAGAAAGAGGTTTGGGGCCCAGCCAGCTCAACTGCTAAGGCATCTCTTCCACTGAGACGTGGGGGCACCTACATGTAATAGCTACTCGGCTGTATTCTGCCCATGCTCTGGGGCTGCAGTTTTCAGACTTGGGGACAGGATGGTGCCTGGTTTTTGCACCAAGTTCTATCCATAAGCCCCTCTGAGTTCAATGGGGTCTACTCTCAGTCACTACTGTGCAGACCATGCCAGCCTTAAGAAGTGGGGTGAGGTGCAAACAGTTTAAGTTGGAATCACTGGAGATGTTTCAAATGGGGTTTCTGTTGGGAAGGGGCTGCCCCATTTGTGCTTCTCCAGAAGCAGGGGAATATCTAGGGCAGGAGAATGCCTGCAGGGCCTCTGAGGCTCCCTTTGTTTTTTCCTCTCTCCCAGGACCCTGCAGCTTGTGGTGGCTTCTCGACTCCTCAGGAAGGATGAAAGAGACTGAATCTGTAAACCTAGCGAGGATGGAAGGGGGAAGATGGACAGTTGACCTGGTCAGGTTGTCTCCTGCATCCCTCCTCACAGCCTCTGAGCGTTCCCTCCCAGGGACCTCCGAGAGATCTGGTGAGTGCCAGGGGAGGGGAGATGGGGACATGGATGGATGGGGCTGGAGAGGTATCGGGGCTTGTGTATCATTCGTGCACACTCCCCCACCTCTCCAGTCTGCCTTCCAACTCCGTCAAGACCCGGCTGAGGGGGGTGGGGTGCGTCGAAACTTTTTCAGAACATAAAGAAACAAAAACAGTAGTTTGCTGCCCCCACTTCCTTATCTTAGAACAGCCCTGAAAAGGAAGGAGATTATTCTCCAGTTTTTCCAGACTGCCCCACACTGTGTCACTTTTCTGTGTCACAGACAGAAATCCACCAGGCTCTGGTAGGCGACTAAGTGGTCAGGTACTGGTTTGGCTTCCCCGGCAGAAAGGCATAAAAGACAGTAACAGGGAAAAATCCTTTTTCCAGAATTTTTTAAAAACCAAGATTATTCAAATTTTTCAATATCACTAACTACAGAACATACAACGAGAATGAAAGTGTGAAACAGAACTGTTCTCCGCATTCCTGGCATCAGGGCAAGTCCTCTTTGCAAGACAATGGTCTCACATGGCAAGGTATGTTAGGGAATTGCAAGTTGGCTTCCTTAGGTTTTATCCCTTTTGAACCCACGTGGATTCAAAACTCAAAAGCCAATCAGTTCTTTAGATTAATTAGCAACTCACCAATGGTTAGATAGAACAATAACTCAGGCTTCTTAGGAGCCTCGACAGCCGAATCCTGTTTATCAAAAGGCCTTGAAGATGAAAAGCATTCCCAAAGCCAGACCAGATTCTTTGAGTTGTAAATTAAGCTTCATAACCTTTTTCACACAGACAGGGCATCTAAGATAGCCAGGTGTCAAGACTACAAATCAGCTAGGAACCTCCTTCCTGCAGATGGAGAAGATAACTTATTCACACTCTTTGAGACAGAAAGTCTGCAATTAAAGAAGCAGATACACATTCCAAGAATTCTACAGCGTTTGGCTCTCCCATAATGCTCTTCTTTAGCATGAGCCAAAGTTTTAACTTGCTAAGAGCCAGTGTGGTGTTCTGGTTAAGAGTGGTATTCACCTAATCTGGTGAACCGGGTTCGCGTCTCCGCTCCTCCACATGCAGCTGCTGGGCGACCTTGGGCCAGTCACACTTCTCTGAAGTCTCTCAGCCTCACTCACCTCACAGAGTGTTTGTTGTGGGGGAGGAAGGGAAAGGAGAATGTTAGCCGCTTTGAGACTCCTTCGGGTAGTGATAAAGCGGGATATCAAATCCAAACTCCTCCTCCTCTTCTTCTTCTTCTTCTTCGATTTCCCAACTTCATTACAAACTCTTTATTGGTAATATATAGAGATAAATTGAGGATTTTTACAATTTTATAACATGCAGATAAAATTATGTGTTGCGAAACCAGAGAGAGGAGCTGGGGGAAGTCTTGGGGGTGGGGAGGGATTTCCCCCCTTTTTTAGTGGGAAATGGGGGGGGGATAATGTGGATGATGTATTTTTGTTAAAATTGTTATGTTGGAATTCCTAATAAAAACATGTATTTTTTTAAAAAAAAGGAATTAAGGGAAAAGATGGTGTTGACCTGGAGTGGTTAGAAAATTTCTGGTCTCTCCCTGAGTGCCACGGGCCCTGCTCCAAAGAGAGCTTCTCTAAAGAAAGCACAACCAAAAATCTCTCCATTTTGCGTGAATAAGGAAAATGAGGAGGTGGCTACGAAACAGCAGGAGCCAGATCCTATTCCCAACCTTCTAGGGTCTCTCAGCAGCTCTAATGATGAGCAGAAAGAGGTCTGGGGCCCAGCCAGCTCAACTGCTAAGGCATCTCTTGCACTGAGACGTGGGGGCACCTACATGTAATAGCTATTCGGCTGTATTCTGCCCATGCTCTGGGGCTGCAGTTTTCAGGCTTGGGGACAGGATGGTGCCTGGTTTTTGCACCAAGTTCTATCCATAAGCCCCTCTGAGTTCAATGGGGTCTACTCTCAGTCACTACTGTGCAGACCATGCCAGCCTTACGAAGTGGGGTGAGGTGCAAACAGATTAAGTTGGAACCACTGGAGATGTTTCAAATGGGGTTTCTGTTGGGAAGGGGCTGCCCCATTTGTGCTTCTCCAGGAGCAGGGGGATATCTAGGGCAGGAGAATGCCTGCAGGGCCTCTGAGGCTCCCTTTGTTTCTTCCTCTCTCCCAGGACCCTGCAGCTTGTGGTGGCTTCTCGACTCCTCAGGAAGGATGAAAGAGACTGAATCTGTAAACCTAGCGAGGATGGAAGGGGGAAGATGGACAGTTGACCTGGTCAGGTTGTCTCCTGCATCCCTTCTAACAGCCTCTGAGCGTTCCCTCCCAGGGACTTCCGAGATATCTGGTGAGTCCCAGGGGAGGGGAGATGGGGACATGGATGGATGGGGCTGGAGAGTTACTGGGGCTTGCTCATTTTGGGGGTGGGATGAGGCAGGCAGGCGGATGGAGTTTGAGAAGGTGGGCACCTTTTTGGGCTCCTCCACCTGCCTTCCAGCGCCTTTGACATCTGCAGGCAATTTGAGCCAGGAATACGTCACAGCTCCCCGGCCACCGCGATGTATTGGTGCCAGTACTGTGCTCTGAATGCCCTACCAATGTCAGAGAACTCACTGATCCATTGCGCAGCACTAGAAGCCATGATTCTTTAAATTACCTGATCCTGATTTCAGGACTGATTGCCGATGGGGCCTCTGTGTTTTGCCTTTTTCTTTTCTTTTAGGAATAACTTTTCCTTTTCTTTTAAAAACAAGGATCATATAAGGCTAATATATGATACAAATATGTAGACTAAATAAATTTGCAGGAATAACATGTCGTTCCTCGTTGGTGATCAGCGTATGAGTTCTGGGTTCATGAATTGGTATAAATTGAAACAAAAAAGGGGTAAACAGCGGAGAACAGAGAACATTCAACATCGCATAGCCGAATTCCTAGTCAGAAGCTCTTGTGACTGTCGTGCTTAGATTAAGTGTGAGTAATAGTCATTTTCCATCTTCTGTTACCAATTAAACTATACAGAGTTGGTCTGCTCATGAAAATGAGAGGAGATTCAAAGTGAAGAAAGATATTTAGGAAAAGGTTTAAATTTAGACCAAATTTAGATTGAGGCAACAGCTGATGGGGAGTGTGCAGGTGAAGATGTTCCTGCTTGTTTCAGAGGAGGCAGGGACGTTGCTGGATCCTGACAAGAGAGCTTTTCGTAAGGAAGTCAAGAAGGAGAATTGAGGGATCATGGACTCTCTCGTTAAAATTCCCTGTTAGATCATAACATCAATTTTGAAATTCCATACATACCTCTATTTCAGGGGTGGCCAACTTCCAAGAGACTGCGATCTACTTGCAGAATTCAAAACTTGGAGTGATCTACCCCTGTTTTGTAGGGGTTCAGGTCAAAGTTGTTGAGCTTTTATTAGCAACTCACCAAAGGAGCGCTGGGGGGAAAACAGCCTCCAGCCTCGGTTTGTAAGCTCTGTCTTCCATTCTCCAACAATGGAGGGAGGATCCGGGAGGGGGCCTGCAATTGACTGCGATTGACCAAAACCTCGCAGGGATCAACCAGTAGATCGTGATCGACCTGTTGGACATCCCTGCTCTATTTGATGAACCTCCACTATTTGGATGGAGACCAACAGCATCTGGGATTCTAACATCCACACCGTAAGCCCTGAATGGAGGGATATCAACTGTTTGTGAATATTCTTTGTCTAGTCATGCATTTTGAAACAATGACCAGGCTTGTCTGAACCACCCAGGCCTTCTTAAATGTGGGCTTGAGAGTTTTTAGGGAAGTTGAAGTAACTTCTGTCAGGTTTGTTGTTTTGGCTTCTGTTTGCATTTGATTGACCAAAGAGATGACTGACCTTGCATATGGGGTGGATTCCAGGATTGAGCCAAATCAAATCTATCCCAGATAAAAGCCAAGCAATATGTCAGTTAATATCAGCCAACAAAGGCAGTGAAAACTATTGTAAGGCCTCACATCTAACTCCAGTCCTTCCTTTATCACAAGCATTCATTAACTTTGTTCAATAATGGATGTGAACCACGTCCCCTTCGCTCTGAGTGGGGTTGGGGTCCGGGGCAGCGATGCAGAGTTAGCACGACTTACCCTAACGTGGCAGTGCATTGATGGGGGAGGGGTCAGGTGGTGGGTTTGATGGTTCTGTGTCATCTGCGCCCCGGTCACAGTATGCTGGCAGTGTGGCCCATTGGTTTCAAGAGAGTCAGGCACCCCTCAGGCATGCTCAAATGTTGGGGGGTTGAAGATGCCACACATCTACAATGCCATTAATTTAGACTTCAAGGAAGTCCTCTTGAGGCTGAAACGAAGCACTGTCAAGTCTCTTAGTGAGTTGGGGGGGCGGGGAACTCTGTTCAATAATCTGGAGCTCCATTTCTTCCTGACGCGATAATTATCTTCTCTCTTCATTGCAGATGGTGATGAGTGGGAAGGGAAGAACAAGGGGGACCACAACAGAATCCACATATCGGAGAAATCAAATAAATATTCAGAGTATGGAGAGAACATCGGCCAGAGCTCCCAGTCCACCTCCCATCAACGAAAGAGCTTCATTCGGAGGGATAGCCTCACTTCACATGAAAGAATTCACAGAGGAGAGAAATTGTATCACTGCAGAGAATGTGGAAAGAGCTTCAATTGGAAGTGTAATCTCACTTCCCATCAAATAATTCATACGGGGGAGAAACCCTATCAGTGCTTTGAATGTGGAAAGAGCTTCAGTTGCAGCTCAAATCTCACTTCCCATCAAAGAATTCATACAGGGGAGAAACCCTATCAGTGCTTGGAATGTGGAAAGAGCTTCAGTCACAGGCAGAATCTCAGTTCCCATCAAAGAATTCATACAGGGGTGAAACCCTATCAGTGCTTTGAATGTGGGAAGAGCTTTAATCAAAACATACATCTCACTTGCCATCAAAGAATTCATACAGGGGAGAAACCCTATCAGTGCCTGGAATGTGAAAAGAGCTTCAGTCACAGACACCATCTCGGTTCCCATCAAAGAATTCATACAGGGGAGAAACCCTTTCAGTGCCTGGAATGTGGGAAGAGCTTCAGTTGCAGCTCAAGTCTCACTTCCCATCAAAGAATTCATTCAGGGGAGAAATCCTTTCAGTGCTTGGAATGTGGAAAAAGCTTCAGTCAGAGGCAGGGTCTCACTTCCCATCAAATAATTCATACAGGGAAGAAACCATATCAGTGCTTGGAATGTGGGAAGAGCTTCCGTCACAGCAATAGTCTCACTTCCCATCAAAGAATTCATACAGGGGAGAAACCCTATCAGTGCTTCGAATG
The DNA here is from genome assembly GCF_027172205.1 of Podarcis raffonei. NCBI lineage: Eukaryota > Metazoa > Chordata > Lepidosauria > Squamata > Lacertidae > Podarcis > Podarcis raffonei. The sequence goes on from NC_070603.1 coordinate 123,019,771, forward strand.
TAGGAAGAGCTTCCGTCACAGCAATAGTCTCACTTCCCATCAAAGAATTCATACAGGGGAGAAACCCTATCAGTGCTTAGAATGTGGGAAGAGTTTCAGTCAACACCTCCATCTCATAATCCATAAAAGAATCCATACAGGGGAGAAACCATATCAGTGCTTGGATTGTGGAAAGAGCTTCAGTCGCAGCCAAAGTCTCACTTCCCATCAAAGAATCCATACAGGGCAGAAACCCTTTCAGTGCTTGGAATGTGGGAAGAGCTTCAGTCACAGACAACATCTCACTTCCCATCAAAGAATCCATACAGGGGAGAAACCCTTTCAGTGCTTGGAATGCGGAAAGAGCTTCAGTCGCAGCCAAAGTCTCACTTGCCATCAAAGAATTCATACAGGGGAGAAACCCTATCAGTGCTTTGAATGTGGAAAGAGCTTCAGTCAGAGCCACAGTCTCACTTCCCATCAAAGAATTCACACCAGAGAGAAATCTTCTTAGTGTTTGGAATGTGGGAAGAGCTTCAGTCAGAATGCCACTCTCATGGCCCACCAAATAATTCATACAGAGTTGAAAGCATATCAGCGCATGGAATGTGGATAAAATTTCACTTGTAAATAAGTCAATTCAAGAACTCACAGCAGGGTAAATAATAGAATGGAAGATTCGGAATCTAGTCCAACCCCCGCCCATGCAGAAAAAAACTCATTTCAAGCATCCATGACAGATGGCCATCCAACTTCTTCTTATAGACCTCCAATGAAGGAGAGTCCACCCCCTTCTGAGGGAGTTCCTTTTCTTTTTTTTTAAAATGAATATTTATTAGATTTTCCAATTTTATATAAACACAAAAAAAAGAAAAAAAGAAAAATATTAAAAACAATTCAGTTTCAATAACAGTTTTTCAATCACATATTTCTTTGACTTCCTCATACCTCCCCTTCTTGTTCTCTAGTTCACCTTATTAATTCAGCAAATCCTAATCTCTTAACATTCCTTTTAAAATAAAACCTTGTTTTCCATTCAGCTTTTTTTTTTAATTTAATAACATAAACCATTATAATCCCCATTATCTTTATCATAACAGCTAGTCCCCACCAAAGTTCAAACCAACATCTTTTCATAGTTCATTAATTTTATAATATTTCTGTAGATAATCCTTAAATTTCTTCCAATCTTCTTCTGCTGACTTTTCTCCCTGGTCGCAGATTCTGCCGGTCATTTCTGCCAGTCCCATACAGTCGATCAACTTCATCTGCCATTCTTCCAGAGTGGGTAGATCCTGAGTCTTCCAGTGCTTTGCTATAAGTATTCTTGCTGCCGTTGTAGCGTACATAAAAAAAATTCTGTCTTTCTTTGGCACCAGATGGCCGACTATGCCCAAGAGAAAGGCCTCTGGTTTTTTCAGAAAGGTATACTTAAGTATCTTTTTCATTTCATTATAAATCATTTCCCAGAAGGCCTTAATCTTCGGGCACGTCCACCATAGGTGAAAAAATGTACCTTCAACTTCCTTACATTTCCAGCATTTATTATCGGGCAAGTGATATATTTTTGCGAGCTTGACTGGGGTTATGTACCACCTGTATATCATTTTCATAATATTCTCTCTTAAGGCATTACATGCTGTGAATTTCATACCTGTGGTCCATAACTGTTCCCAATCAGCAAACATGATGTTATGTCCAAGATCTTGTGCCCATTTAATCATAGCTGACTTAACCGTTTCATCCTGTGTATTCCATTTCAGCAGCAAGTTATACATTTTTGACATAATTTTAGTTTTAGGTTCTAGCACTTCTGTTTCTAATTTAGATTTTTCCACCTGGAAGCCAATTTTCCTGTCCAAATTATATGCCTCCCTTATCTGAAAATAATGTAACCAGTCTCGGAGTTTGTTTTTTAATTTCTCAAAACTCTGCAATTTCAGTCTATCTCCTTCTTGCTCCAAAATTTCCCAATATTTTGGCCAGCTGGCCTCCATATTGAGTTTTTTCTGAGCTTTCGCTTCCATTGGTGACAACCACCTTGGGGTTTTGTTTTCCAGTAAATCCTTATATCTAGTCCAAACATTAAACAAAGATCTCCTAACAATGTGATTTTTAAACGCTTTGTGAGCTTTAACCTTGTCATACCACAAATATGCATGCCATCCAAAAACATTGTTAAAACCTTCTAAGTCCAAAATGTCTGTGTTTTCAAGAAGCAGCCAGTCTTTCAACCAGCAGAATGCTGCTGACTCTATTATGAGTCTGGCAGGGCGAAGCCACCCCTTTCTTTTGCATCAGTTAAAATCTTATATTTTATCCTAGGCTTCTTGCCCTGCCAGACAAATTTAGAAATATCTTTCTGCCACTTCTTAAAACATTCCATCTTGTCCACAATTTGTAATGTTTGAAACAAAAACAACATTTTAGGCAATACATTCATCTTTATAGCTGCTATTCGACCCATCAAGGAAAGCTTCAAATTTGACCATATTTCGAGATCTTTTTTCACTTCTGACCAGCATTTCTCATAATTATTTTTAAATAAATTCCCATTTTTAGATGTCATGTTAATCCCCAGATATTTCACCTTCCTCACCACAGACAGACCTGTTTCATTCTGAAATTTCTCTTTTTCAAACAATGTCATATTTTTCTCTAAAACCTTAGTTTTGGTCTTATTCAATTTAAATCCTGCCACCTGACCAAATTCTTGAATTAGTTCTAAAACTCTTTTAGTACTAGATTCTGGCTCCTGTAACGTCAAAACTAGATCATCTGCAAATGCTCTCAATTTATACTGTTTAACTCCGACCTGTATACCTTTGACCAACCGGTCCCTTCTAATCATATTCAGCAAAACCTCCAGGACCGATATAAAAAGTAAAGGGGAAATTGGGTATCCTTGTCGGAGGGAGTTCCTTTTCACTGCTGGCTCTTGCTATCAGAAAGTTCTTCCTGATCTTTAAGAGAAATCTCCTTTTGTGTTGCTTGAATCACCTCTTTAGATTCCTTCAAGACCTTGAGAAGGACTTCTGTAAGTCTGAGAATGTCCAGGGGACTGGACCATGCTCTATATTCAGGGGGGAACCCATGGAGAGGAGTCCCATATAGGGCTTAAGTCATCTGGGCATTGGTCCGATTGTCCAAACGTCCAAAGGAATTCTGTAAGTCTGAGAATGTCCATATTTGGGGGGGACACCCATGGAGAGGTGTTTGATATAGGGCTTAAGTCATCTAGGCATTGGTCAGATTGTCATAATTACAGACATACTTACTGGTTTGGACGGAAGTGATTCTTATTCCAGGGGAAGCGGTGACTGTGAGATTACAGGTGCTCTTGCCAATATTGTCCAAACGTCCAGTAAAACTTTGACACAGCAGAGCGAATGTTTACCCCCTGAGGTTGATGTATTGAGAGGTTAGGTTTAGGGCCGTGTGGTATTGCTTCATTGTATGTGGGGTCCCTATAAAGGGAACTTCTTCCTCTAGGTGGGATGGAGACTGGTCAAGTTACCATCAGTTGAATGCAACATTTAAGTTAGATTTTAAAAAATGGATTTGCAGAACAAAACTCACAGTTTGAAAGCTTGCTATATGCTAAGGGAAAACTTCATGAAGATGATGCAGAGGAGTCAATCAAGATTATCAAGAGTCTGAAACCAAGCCTTCTGAGGAGGGCTTGAAGGAACTGGGGGTGGGGCGGGGGCGGCGTATCCATTTCAAGTGAAATTTGCCGAAATCTACGCTTGCGACATGGGCTGCCATATGTCGAGATTTTCCCGGACATTTCAGCAATTTCCGCCCAGACGCTGTTTACAATTCTGGATGTATGGCAACCATGTCTATATACAGTGGTACCTCGGTTTTCAAACAGCTTAGTTCCTGAACAACTTTGAACTCGAATGCTGCAAACCTGGAAGTCAGTGTTCCAGTTTGCGAACTTTGCTTCGGAAGCCGAACGTGCTCCTGAGCTTCTGTTTTCACTGTTGCGCTGCTAATTTGTGTCCCCCTGCATTGGAATCAAAGCCTTCTTCCTTCTGTTTTCACTGTTCTGCTGCTAATTTGCACCCCCCCATTGTAATAAAAGCCTTCCATTTCCAATTGCAGTGTTCTGAGGTGATATTTGGAGCTTATATCTGGTTTTTTATTTGGCTTTTTCGTTTTTGTGACTGTGGCTTGTTCTCTGTTTTTGATTGATTGTGTGACTGCGGCAATGTATAAAAGCCCCCCCATCCAAACAATGTCTATCAATCAGTGCAGGTAAGAAAAAATAATAATTTTAATTTTAATCTAAAGTACTGTCTTCTTTCTTTTATAGTACAGTACATTGATTATTGCTTTCATTTTATGGATCAATGCTCTCGTTAGATAGTAAAACTCATGTTAAATTGCTGTTTTAGGAGTTGTTTTTAAAAGTCTGGAATTGATTAATCTGTTTTGCATTACTTACATACATATATTATGTAGATTTCTTACATACATATATTATGTTCTTACAATTTTTAAATTTTCCCACACAATTTTTAAATTTTAAATTATACCCATTATCATGAAATCATAGAATCATAGAGTTGGAAGAGACCACAAGGGCCATCGAGTCCAACCCCCTGCCAAGCAGGAAACACCATCAGAGCACTCCTGACATATGGTTGTCAAGCCTCTGTCTAAAGACCTCCAAAGAAGGAGACTCCACCACACTCCTTGGCAGCAAATTCCACTGTCAAACAGCTCTTACTGTCAGGAAGTTCTTCCTAATGTTTAGGTGGAATCTTCTTTCTTGTAGTTTGGATGCATTGCTCCGTGTCCGCTTCTCTGGAGCAGCAGAAAACAACCTTTCTCCCTCCTCTATGTGACATCCTTTTATATATTTGAACATGGCTATCATATCACCCCTTAACCTCCTCTTCTCCAGGCTAAACATGCCCAGCTCTCTTAGCCGTTCCTCATAAGGCATCGTTTCCAGGCCTTTGACCATTTTGGTTGCCCTCCTCTGGACACGTTCCAGTTTGTCAGTGTCCGTCTTGAACTGTGGTGCCCAGAACTGGACACAGTACTCCAGGTGAGGTCTGACCAGAGCAGAATACAGTGGCACTATTACTTCCCTTGATCTAGATGCTATACTCCTATTGATGCAGCCCAGAATTGCATTGGCTTTTTTAGCTGCCGCCTCACACCGCGTCACACTGAAATCAAAATCTATTGAAAGCTTCCCTTTAAAAATTTCATTAATAACCTTTAGGATTTTTTTCCAGAATTCCTTTACCTCTGGGAATTCCCAGTACATATGGGAAAACCATCCCTTGGCTTGTTTACAGTGCCAACAGCTAGAATTCAATCCTGCTACCATATTAGCAAGCTGGGCTGGAGTTCTGTACCATTTTAGAAAGAATTTTAATTTCAGCACTTTAAATTTGCTTACTTTAATCTCATCTGTTCCTTTCATTATCCTTTCAACCGTTGCTTCGCTAACTTGTTCTTCTTTACTCCACATCTTTTGAATAAGTTGGGTTGTCTGTTCATTTGTTTGTATAGTTCCTCTACTGGCTCTTCTAAACTCCTATTTCCTGTCTCTTGGACTTTGGAAATTTTGTTGTATAGTCCTCCAATTTTTAACCAATATTGGTTACCTATATTCTCTGTTACTTCCTGCAATGACTTTAAGGACTCACCTCTATACATACATTTAACTATATGATATCCCAGATTTTCTTCAAAGTCTGGTATACCTGCTGTTGCAGCTTCTTTCTAGAAAATTTAATTATTACATTCCTGGGGGATTTTCTCCCCTTGGGCCCTCGGCAGCTATGGGCTCGTTCCACATCTTCTGCCTTCAAACTAACTCCTTGAGTACTACTACTACTACTAACTTATTATTTATACCCCGCCCATCTGGCTGGGTTTCCCCAGCCACTCTGGGCGGCTTCCAAGAAAACACTAAAATACAATAACCTATTAAACATTAAAAGCTTCCCTAAACAGGGCAGCCTTCAGATGTCTTCTAAAAGTTTGGTAGTTATTTTTCTCTTTGACATTTGATGGGAGGGCGTTCCACAGGGTGGGTGCCACTACCGAGAAGGCCCTCTGCCTGGTTCACTGTTACTTGGCTTCTCATACTGAGGGAACCGCCAGAAGGCCCTTGGCGCTGGACCTCAGTGTCCGGGCAGAACGATGGAGGTGGAGCATAGCCAGGTTCTCAAAGTTTCTTCCAACTCTTTAGCCTGTATTTCTTCTGGAATTCCTCCCAGAATCATATTAGCTCTTCTCTGGGGGTCCGGCAATTCTGACCCCTGTTTAGATAGTGTAGTTACTTTTTTTTTTTTCATTTTCCTGGGCTAGCTCTTTAGCTTGAATTGCTAATTGCTTCACTCCCTTAATTTTGACTCCTTCAAGCATTACAATATATAAATCCTAGTTAAAATATTTTTTAAAACTTCCACCACATTCACCACACGTCTCTTAGTTATCTTGCTCGCCTTTACATCTGTTCTTCAATCATTTCCCTTCCTTAGGTTCTTTCATAATCCGTCAAATCTTTATGTTCTCTATATTCTTCACAAGGTTAGTCTAAGCACAGCCAAACTTTCGTATTTGAGCCCTGCTTGTATAAATATTCATTTAAGCATTCCCATTGTTTCTGTATTATAGTTTTGGATTTATGCCTTATTAAATCCATCAATTTTGCTAACTCCAGGTACTCACATAGTTTACTTAACCAGTTCCCTTTTGTTGGGATATAATTTCCTTTCCAATGACAGGCTACCAACATTTTCAGAATCCAATCTTCAGAATCAGTTGTATATCTTAAATCCCGTTCCCACTTTAGAATATTCTCTCCTTTGACTTCTTGATCTGGGAGGACTTTATCTAATAATCTATATATTTTAGAGAGTGTTTTTTGATTATTTTGTAAAGCCTCTCTTTCTAATTTTGATATTTTATTTCCCAAATCCCCTAGTTTTTATATCTTTCTTGTATGTAGCCTTAAGTTGGAAATATTCTAACCAATTTCTTCCCAGTATTTTGAGTTCTTCATATTCTTTTAATTTGATACAGTGGTACTTCGGATTACATACGCTTCAGGTTACATACGCTTTAGGTTACAGACTCTGCTAACCCAGAAATAGTGCTTCAGGTTAAGAACTTTGCTTCAGGATGAGAACAGAAATCGTGCTCCGGCGGTGCGGCAGCAGCAGGAGGCCCCATTAGCTAAAGTGGTGCTTCAGGTTAAGAACGGTTTCAGGTTAAGTACGGACCTCCGGAATGAATTAAGTACTTAACCTGATGTACCACCGTATTTTCATTCATTCCTTCTGCTAAATCTCTATAAGTTGGCCAGGCAATTATTTTTTTAATGTCGAGGTTGCCTCTATTGGAGAGGTCCACCTTGGAGTTCTTTCTATAATTCTCTCTTTTGTTCTTTCCCATACCTCAAATAGGGCCTTTCTCACAAGGCGGTTTGTAAATCCTTTGTGCAATTGTATTTTCCCATAGAATAAATATCCATGCCAACCCTGTATTTTGTCCCAGCCTTCTAGTTCCAAAACTTCAGTATCTTTTAGTAGAATCCACTCTTTCATCCAACTCCAGCATGCTGCTTCAAAATATCTTCTTAAATCTGGGACTGCAAATGCCCCCGTTTCTTTTGGCCCCATCATTATTTCTGATTTTATTCTGGCTTTCTTCCCTTGCCATATAAAATTGGCAAGGTCTCTTTGCCAGCTTTTAAAATATTTTGTCCCAATTATTATTGGGATAGTTTAAAATAAAAATAGGATTATCTTTCTGTGTGAACGTAAACAAAGATCCTTGGAGACTCTGGCAGAAGTTGAACAAACAAGAAAGATTATTTTACAGAAGAAAGTTGAAAAAAGCAAAGGATGTGTCAGGAGATAGATAATGTTCTTTCAGGAAACAGTAAACCTATTAATAAATTGTACTAAATTTAGTGTATGTTACAGGGTTCTAAACAAAGTAGTAAATGCACAGCTTTTTTAAACTTCTGTTGCTTTTTTTAAGTTATTCCTCTTCGATGTTACAGGTGTCTAGAGAGGATGGCCAATGCTGAGCTTATTTCCAGTTATTTCACTTCAGCTCCTTAACTTAGTTGTTGCAACTTAATATTTTGATTTTTAAACAAGGTGGTACTTTCTGTCAGTTTCCACACTCCTGAGGTACTTCTGACAGTATAGAAGACCCAGGGGGTCACCACACCCTTCAAAACTGGTTTGGGATTCTTCTCTTTCTAGAAGATCTTTCCCATCCTGACTGAAATGAGACCAAAGTAGACAGTATCCTCACAGCTTCTACTTCTACTACTGAAGTTGATGGAAGGCACTCCAGGCCACCGAGGCCGCCTGAGCCTCGAGCGACAGCAAAGGCTCCAGGAGTACCCCCAAGCTGTGAACCTGCTCCTTTGGAGGAAACGTGACCCTGTGAAGAGCAGGTGGCCTAGGGAACCCCCACTAACAGTGCCTTGGTCTTATCTGCTAGGATATTTCCGTTCCACCTTAAAAGGGAGCAGGATGTTTGTGTCACAGTCTGCGTATTTCCTGTTCACAGGATGTTTATGTTTTCTATTGCTTTCGTTTCTCTCTGTGTCGGAGACACTGAAGCAGGCAGTCATTTTTTTTGTTCTGATCAACGCTGAATAAAACGCTGAATAAAACTTGTAAATAATGCTCTCCTGAGTGCGACTTTTGCTGTGTGAATTCTGCTGATAGAGCGTGCATCAGCCCAGGAATGTGGATGCTATTTTCTGGAGCTCGTGTCGCTATTTGCTGATACTGCGTGTCTACGGGAGATCGATGGACGTCCGGAGACGACGTGGAGTCATCATGGACTTTATCTCCCTGGCAGTATCCCAACATTATCTGGATTGAGTTTAAGTTTGTTGGCTCTCTCCAGTCCATTACCGAGGCAAGACACTGGTCCAGCACTTCCACTGCCTCACCTGCAGATGTAAAGGAGAAACAGAGCTGAGTGTCATCAGCGTACTGCTGACAACGTACTCCAAACCTCCAGATAAGCCCACCCAGCAGTTTCATGTAGATGTTTAACAACCTGGGGGATAAGCTTGAGCCCTGAGGAACCCCACATTGAAGGTTGCATGGGGCTGAAAATCACTCCCCATGCACCACCTGGCTTACTTCTGACCTGGCTTACTTCTCAGCAGATGTGCCAACTTGAATAAAATAATAGGAGGGCCCAGGCAATCACTGTCCAGCAGAATTGAACATATGATGCCGTGCACACACACTATTTGAATGGCAGTGCCGGTTAACTTTGGGGGTGCCAGGACCCCACAAATATTTTATTGGCAAAGTCGATCAGCCCCTAGGAGTTGGCTCTTGTGCGTCAGAACCGCAAAGGGCTGGGCTGCATATTCTTCCACCCGGATCTCTGCAACTACTGAGAAGAGTTGAATGCTGACTATTCCTGACTCCCTGGAGCAGTCCTTGTTTCTGCTAATAATGAGTTAGCTTCATCACATGCTCTCTGTGATTTTGGCCGGCTGGCTCTGACAGTTCCTAGGATTCCATGAATCCAACCTCCCTGGAGGAAGGGGGTGCAGTGGGAATAGGACACCCCCCGCTTTACTTCAATCAGATACCTGAGCAGGAGGAAGACGCCAAGGCAGCTCTGGAGCCCCTCCAGGAAATTCTCGTCCCCTGGCAATGCTTGGCTGGGCTTCCCTCCCACACCCTCTTCCTCCCAGTCTAATGGATGATGGGATCTTGGCCCCTAGGAGTTGGCTCCTGGGCCTCTTTCCACCCCCTCCCTGGGGAGTCAACCCTGAGGGCCCTCTTTGGCGATGGGGACCCTCATCTGAAGGACAGGGAAGGTCAGGGTTCGAATCCCAACGACAGGGTGAGCTCCCGTTGCTCTGTCCCAGCTTCTGCAAACCTAGCAGTTCAAAAACATACCAGTGCAAGTAGTTGTGGCATTTCTGTGCACTCTGGTTTTCACCATTGTACCCCGTTGCGCCAGAAGCGGTTTAGTCCTCCTGGCCACATGACCCGGAAAAGCTGTCTGTGGACAAACGCCAGCCCCCTTGGCCTGACAGCGGAGACGAGCGCCCCAACCCCACAGTCGCCTTTGGCTGGGGTCCTTTACCTTTTGAATATCCCAGTGTTATTGTGCGTGGGGGGAGGGTAATCTCCTGCGCGGGAGGGGCTTCATCCTGCCATGCAAGCCCTGCAGGTGTTGGGTTCCCACTTTGCAGCTGGATTGCATAGATCCGGGGCCCAGTAAGGGCCCTTTTTGGGGGCCCCTCCCTTCCCCATCACTGCATCTTCATCCCCTTGTCCTCTCTGCCCATCCGCCTCCCTTGCTTGCTCCTACGGGAGTCTATTTCTGCGAGTCAGGCGGGGGTACCACCCCCCCTCTATGATGGGGGGGCAGTTCTTCCTGAACTGGATCCTCAGGGATCCTGCACCTCAGCCCACAAGGCCCCTTTTCTGCAAGGTGGTTCTTTGGCCACTTCTTCCCTGCCTCTGGTTTACAGAAAGCTGCGAAATCTGCACATGCCCAGAGTATGGTGGATTTTCAAAACTGTGGTTATGTTTGGTGTGGGGAAGAAAGGGGGGGAGCTGTGTGCGGACAAAGGTCCAGGGGTCCTTCACCTTCGCCTTCCCTTTGGTGGGCATCGCACGTCAGTTTCCGCAAAGGGGCCCCTGGGGGTGCAGGGCAGGGGAGCGTCTCTTGGCCCCCCAGGGAAAGAGAAACGTGTGTGTGTGTGTGTGTGTGTGTGTGTGGAGGGGGGGAGACTTCCAGGATGTGCCCTGCCGGTGGGTCCCAGGGAAGGCGCTTCCAGGAGAGGCCCTTTAACATTCACTTATTGAGTCATTTCAAAGTAGGGATCCAGATGCACACGGCAGAATGGTAACGGGGAACCCCCACCTCCCTTGTCGTCACTCTGCACAAGATAGGGGGGGGCCTTGATGCAGAGTCCTTGGCCCAGATGGAGGAGGGAGGGCAGCCCCTAGAGCGCAGAAGCAGGCAGGGAGAGGGAGGGAGGGAGGGAGGGGCGGTCTGGGTGCCCTCGGCTTGCCAAGGGTTAAAAGGAGCAGAGCGGGATTCCTAGAGAGGACAGGAAGGGGAGGGCGGGGGAGGGCAAGGTCCTCCCCAGCAGAAGCCCCTCCCTGCCCAGTCCCTTCCTGCGAGCAACGAGGAGGCTGCTTTGTTCTCTCTGCTTTGCAAAAACTTCCTCGGTGCCCCTCCTGGAATCTGGTGAGTCTCTTCTCTCTTCCCCCTTGGGGTGCAGCGGGGAGAAGGGGGTCCCAGGGCTGCAAGGGAGGAGGCAACCCCCCCGTTCAGCTCATGCATGGGGGGGAGACCCCCAAGTCAGGGAGCAGAGGGTCCTGCCCCCAGTTCCTCTCTGCCGTGCCAGGGAGGGGCTGAGTGTCCAGCAGGTCTGCAACTCTGTTCTTCCTTTGGATCAAGATGCTGCCTTCCCTTTGGGGGGGGAGTCTTTGGGGCAACAAAAAGAGGGCATGCAAATAAGCCCCCTTCAGACTGAGGGGAAAGTCGCATTTCACAACACAGAGAAGCATCCAAGGACTCCGAGGAAGGAGAAGCCCTGTGGAGTGGGGAGATACAGCCCCCCCAAGTGTGGAGACTGGAGGGGAGACCCTCTCCCACCATCTACCCAAATACAATTCCCAGAGATCCCTGGCAAGAAGGGGGGATTGGTGACCACTCTGGGAATTGCAGTCTTTGTCTCCTTGCAACTCTCAGGGTCCTGAACCAATTCTGGCTCCCAGGATTCTTGGGAGGAGTCCCTAGGGCCGGGTGAGATCTGGTTTCCAACCTTGTTAAACATCTGCCCCCTCCCAGCAGAGCAAGTGCACAGACTGGCACGTGCCACTCTTGGGAGCAGGAGCTGCATCCAGCCTTGCTCAGCTCAATATTTTTAGGAAGACCATGCCCCTCCTGCCCTGGCAAGGCACTGGGGTGAAGCTGATCAGCATCCTGTGTGAATGATAATAATCATAATAACAACAATAATATTTACCTGCCGCCCATCTGACTGGGTTTTCCAAGACACTCTGGGCTGCTTCCAGCACATATAATATACAGGGCTGCCTTCAGGTGTCTTCTAAAGGTTACATAGTTACTCATCTCCTTGACATCTGATGGGAGCGTGTTCCACAGGGAGGGCGCCACTACCGAGAAGGCCCTCAGCCTGCTTCCCTGTAACTTCTCTTCTTGCACTGAGGGAACCGCCAGAAGGCCCTTGGTGCTGGACCTCAGTGTTCAGGCTGAACGATGGGGGTGGAGATGCTCCTTCGGGTATCCTGGGCCGAGGCCGTTTAGGGCTTTAAAGGTCACCACCAACACTTTGAAAGTAGATCCTTTAGGAGCGGTCTTACATGGTTCCAGCAGCCACTCCCAGTCACCAGTCTAGCCTCCGCATTCTGCAGAACACTAAGTGAATGACACAGAAGTTGCTGCAGACTAAAGTTAGAAAAGCTTTAATTGCTATAAATGGTATAAGGAAACATGATAAGGAATTAAGGGGAAAGATGGTGTTGACCTGGAGTGGTTACAGAGTTTCTGGTCTCTCCTGAGTGCCACGGGCCCTGCTCCAAAGAGAGCTTCTCTAAAGAAAGCACAACCAAAAATCACTCCATTTTGCGTGAATAAGGAAAATGAGGAGGTGGCTAAGAAACAGCAGGAGCCAGATCCTATGGTTTTTGCACCAAGTTCTATCCATAAGCCCCACTGAGTTCAATGGGGTCTACTCTCAGGTCACTAGTGTGCATACCATGCCAGCCTTACGAAGTGGAGTGAGGTGCCAACAGATTAAATGGGAATCACTGGAGATGTTTGAATGGGGTTTTTGTTGGGAAGGGGCTGCCCCATTTGTGCTTCTCCAGGAGCAGGGGAATATCTAGGGCAGGAGAATCCCTGCAGGGCCTCTGAGGCTCCCTTTGTTTCTTCCTCTCTCCCAGGACCCTGCAGCTTGTGGTGGCTTCTCGACTCCTCAGGAAGGATGAAAGAGACTGAATCTGTAAACCTAGCGAGGATGGAAGGGGGAAGATGGACAGTTGACCTGGTCAGGTTGTCTCCTGCATCCCTCCTCACAGCCTCTGAGCGTTCCCTCCCAGGAACCTCCGAGAGATCTGGTGAGTGCCAGGGGAGGGGAGATGGGGACATGGATGGATGGGGCTGGAGAGGTATCGGGGCTTGTGTATCATTCGTGCACACTCCCCCACCTCTCCAGTCTGCCTTCCAACTCCGTCAAGACCCGGCTGAGGGGGGTGGGGTGCGTCGAAACTTTTTCAGAACATAAAGAAACAGAAACAGTAGTTTGCTGCCACCACTTCCTTATCTTAGAACAGCCCTGAAAAGTAAGCTAAGGAAGGAGATTACTCTCCAGTTTTACTGGGCTGCCTCACTTTACCATGGCACAGACAGAAATCCATCAGGTTCTGGTAGGTGACTAAGTGGTCAGGTACTGGTTTAGCTTCCCCGGAAGAAAGGCAGAAAAGACAGAAACAGGGACAAGTCCTTTTTCCAGAATTTTTTAAAAAACAAGATTATTCAAACATAAAAGTTGGCACATCTCTTACAAATCCCAAACAGCAAATAAAAACATTTTTCAATATCACTAACTACAGAACATACTCACAACGAGAATGAAAGTGTGAAACAGAACTGTTCTCCACATATCTGGCATCAGGGCAAGTCCTCTTTGCAAGACAATGGTCTCACATGGCAAGGTATGTTAGGGAATTGCAAGTTGGCTTCCTTAGGTTTTATCCCCTTTGAACCCACGTGGATTCAAAACTCAAAAGCCAATCAGTTCTTTAGATTAATTAGCAACTCGCCAATGGTTAGATAGAAGAACAATAACTCAGGCTTGTTAGGAGCCTCGACAGCAGAATCCTGTTTATCAAAAGGCCTTGAAGATTAAAAGCATTCCCAGAGCCATACCACATTCTTTGAGTTGTAAATTAAGCTTCATAACCTTTTCCACACAGAAACGGCATCTAAGATAGCCAGGTGTCAAGACTAAATGTGAGGCTCCCTTTGTTTCTTCATCCCTCAGAAACCTGCAGCTCGTTTTCGCTTCTGAGCTCCTCAGGAAGGATGAAAGAGTCTGATTCTGCAAACCTAGCTAGAATGGAAGGAGGAAGATGGACGGTTGACTTGGTCAGGCTGCCTCCTGCATCCCTCCCCAGAACTGTTGAGCATTCCCTCCTAGGGCCCTCAGAAAGATCTGGTGAGTTGCAGGGGGTAAGATATGGGCGCAGGAGTGGAAAGAGACAGGAGGAGGGAAACACATTGGCAAGGGGAAAAGATGGAGAGGAGAGAAAAGGCAGGAAGAAGGAAGCAGAGAGGCCTTTTCCCATGCTCCTCTTTGTTTCTGGGATCTGCTTTCATAGAGTAACCAGAAACCTTTTTCCTCTCACAGCGTTTTGATTTTACATTTTTCCCCTGCACTACATGATTAAATGATGATTATTACCTAGACTAATACAGAAATATGGGTAAAAGGTGTTGGGGAAATGCTTTCAGTAATTATAGATTATTTATTTATTTATTTATTTATTTATTTATTTATTTGAAACATTTCTACCACTTTATTTTTTTTCTAGACAATTATCATTATTTATGTAATTTATATATCTCCCTTCATACAAAGATATTCCTTGAAACCCTAAAATCATTTCTCCCTTTGCTTCAAAGCAGGTGGTGCAGACAATCGACAGAACTCTGCAGAACGTGGAATGAGCTTTATCGATGGTGGAAACCTTACAAACCATCAACAAACTCACACGGGGGGGAAACCATTTCAATGTAATGAGTGTGGAAAGAGTTATAGTAGTAATGCCACTCTTAAACAACATCAGCGAATTCATACAGGGGAAAAACAATATGAATGTGTGGAGTGTGGGAAGTGCTTCAATGCGAGTGGAAAGCTTACAAGACATCAACGGACTCACACAGGAGAGAAACCATTTAAATGTATGGAGTGTGGAAAGAGCTTCAGCGAAAGTTGGACCCTTCATACGCATCATCGAAGTCACACAGGGGAGAAACCATTTAAATGTATGGAGTGTGGAAAGAGCTTTGGTCAGAGTTCACACCTTACTTCACATCATCAAACCCACACAGGGGAGAAACAATTTAAATGTATAGAGTGTAAAAAGAGCTTCCGTGACAGGGGAACACTTAGAAAACATCAACTACCGTATTTTTCCCTCTATAACACGCATATTTTTTCTCCTAAAAAGGAAGGGGAAATGTCTGTGCGTGTTATTGAGCGAATGTGTGGTCCCTGGAGCCGAAAAATCAGGCAAAAATCAAATCGCGCTTCACGGAGAAGGGAAATCTGAAAAGAGGAAGTGGCTGCTTTCCTGCATTCTGCCTCAGGGTCTTACTGCCCACCCTCCTCTGTTTCCTTGCTGTGTTTGCTGAAACGGAACAAAGAGCAGGGAAAGCCCCTCCCCTCCAGGCAAGCAGAGAGGAAAGCAGACTGTGTTCCTTCTATTTCCTCTCTGTGCTCCGGTGCTGCTGGGGGAGAGGGAGAGAGAGAGAGGGTGGGAGGGAGGGAGGAGAGAGAGAGAGAGAGAGAGAGAGAGAGAGAGAGAGAGAGAGAGAGAGAAATGGCTGGGGTGGGGGAAAACGTTTGCCTTTCTTTTCTCCCTCCCGTTAAATCCCTCTCCTGCATTCTTAGCCAGCTGCTTCTCTGCACACCACCTCATGTCCCTTCTTTGTTTTTCCTTCGCTCCCCATTTAAAATGTGGTTACAAAGCATAGATCCACATGGATCCTCAGGATCTTTGCATTGGGTCACCCCAAATTCACCATCAGATCACATAGCATGTCCATGGCTACAGCCTGCACCAAAAAAATCACGCACCCACTGTTGCCTGGGGCTGCAATGGTGCAAAAATGTGGTTACAAAGCATGGATCCACAGGGATCCTCAGGATCTTTGCATTCGGTCACCCCAAATTCACCATCAGATCACATAGCATGTCCATGGCTACAGCCTGCACCAGAAAAATCACGCACCCACTGTTGCCTGGGGCTGCAATGGTGCAAAAACGTGGTTACAAAGCATGGATCCACAGGAATTCTCAGGATTTTTGCATTGGGTCACCCCAAATTCACCATCAGATCACATAGCATGTCCATGGCTACAGCCTGCACCAAAAAAATCACGCACCCACTGTTGCCTGGGGCTGCAATGGTGCAAAAACGTGGTTACAAAGCATGGATCCACAGGAATTCTCAGGATTTTTGCATTGGGTCACCCCAAATTCACCATCAGATCACATGTCTGTGGCCACAGCATGAAGCACAAAAATGATACATCCACTGTTTCATTCAGAATGTTTTTTCCCTTGTTTTCCTCCTCTAAAAACGATGTGCGTGTTATGGTCAGGTGCGTGTTATAGAGCGAAAAATACGGTAATTCACACAGGGGAAAAGCCATTCACATGTATAGAGTGTGGAAAGAGCTTCCGTCATATTAGTTCACTTCGTGTACATCAACGGACTCACACAGGGGAGAAACCATTTGAATGTCTAGAGTGTGGAAAGTGGTTCAGACGAAAGACACACCTCACTTCACATCGGCGAACTCACACGGGGGAGAAACTATTTAAATGTTTGGAATGTGGAAAGACTTCCACTGATAGTCGAACACATGCAGAACATCAGCGAACACACACAGGAGAGAAACCACTTACATGTATGGAGTGTGGAAAGAGGTTCCGTCATAGCAGCTCACTTACTTCCCACCAGCTAACTCACACAGGGGTTAAACCATTTAAATGTATGGAGTGTGGAAAGAGCTTTGGTCAGAGTACCCACCTTACTTTACATCAGCAAACTCACACAGGGGTTAAACCATTTAAATGTATGGAGTGTGGAAAGAGTTTCCGTCAGAGTGCACACCTTAACATACATAAACGTATTCACACAGGGGTGAAAGACTTTAAATGCTTGGAGTGTGGAAAGAGCTTCAGTTGGAAGAATCAGCTTAATTCTCATCAACGAACTCACACAGGGGAGAAACCCTTTAAATGTATGGAGTGTGGAAAGAGGTTCAGCGAAAGTTGCACCCTTAATATTCATCATCGAACCCACACAGGGGAGAAACCATTTAAATGTATGGAGTGTGGAAAGAGTTTCCGTCGGAGGACACACCTTACTTTACATAAACATACTCACACAGGGTGAAACTTTGAATGCTTGGAGTGTGGAAAGAGCTTCAGTCAACGTGGGAAACTTAGTGAACATTCACTCAATGTTCATTCTTTTACATAGAATTCTAGAGTTCACCCTTTTTGGATGGGGCAGTGTGGAAACACATTCACTTTGTTTTGTTTACTTCTCTGGAACAAATGAACCTCAAAGGCAGATTAGCATGACAGTCCACCAAGAGGTTCAGTGCTGTCACTTGTGGACTGAATCGGGACCATGGATGTTTTTCACAATGTGGGTTAATCAGATTCCCAGTGCCAACTACAGTGGTACCTTGGTTTAAGAGCGGCTTAGTTTATGGACAACTTAGTTTATGAACAACTTGGAATAAGAATGCTACAAACCTGTAAGTAGGTGTTTGGGTTTGTGAACTTTGCCTTGGAAACAGAACATGTTCTGCTTCCTGTTGAGTGTGTTCCGTTTGTAAATTGAGTCTCCCACTGCTAATCAGAGGCTTCCTGTTGAGTCTGTCGGCTGTTGAGTCCGGAGCACCCACACAACACAGAGGTGTTATTTGGAGCTTTTGTCTTTGCTATTTTTTTGTGTTTGTATGGCTTTTTCTTTTTAACTGTGACTTGTTCTTTGTTTTATGGTACTGACTTTTGACTGTGGCTTGATACTTCATTTTTGTGACTGTGTGGAACCCAGTTCAGCTACTGGTTGATTGTGTGACTGCAGAAATGGAGAAAAGCCCCCCATCCAAACAATTACTATCATCAGTGCACGTAAGAAAAAAATAATAATTTTGAGTTTTATCATCTACAATACTGTCTTATTTATTTTATTGTACAGTACATTGATTATTGCCTTCCTTTTATGGATCAGTGGTCTTGTTAGATAGTAAAAATCATGTTAAATTGCTGTTTTAGTGGTTGTTTTTCATTGTCTGGAATGGATTAATCCATTTTCCATTAATTTCTATGGGAAAGCATGCCTTGGTTTACGGACAGACTTCCTGAACAGATTAAGTTCGTAAACCAAGGTATCACACTGATTTTGTGTGTGAAAACAACTATTAATAAAAGCGGTGGACTTGTAATCTGGTGAACCGGGTTCGCGTCTCCGCTCCTCCACATGCAGCTGCTGGGTGACCTTGGGCTAGTCACACTTCTCTGAAGTCTCTCAGCCCCACTCACCTCACAGAGTGTTTGTTGTGGGGGAGGAAGGGACAGGAGAATGTTAGCTGCTTTGAGACTCCTTAAGGGGAGTGAATGGCGGGCTATCAAGTCCAAACTCCTCTTCTTCTTGACTGGGAAGTCACGAAGGAGGAGAGTAATGCTGTCATGATTCAATGGGCCCAGGATTTTGGATATAATGAAGCATGTGACGGTAATAGCAGGTACCCTATTTGCGCTATAAGGATCAGGCAGACACAGCAATGGAGAATAAGAAGGTGAAGTTTATTGCCAAGTAATAAGGACCCAGTTTGGAATCTCTTCCAAAAGGAACTGGGACCCCGATTGACAGAAATCCTGAGGTCTTTATACATGAGAAAATCACAGCAAATCATAGATCATGGGGCAACCATGAGACAGTCACGATATTGCCAGCGAAAATTAGCCAATTAACAAGCTCCTTGCCATGCTTCCAGCCTGGTCAAGCACAGGGTTGTACTTCTGCTTTCCGTTGCTTGCAGTGATGCTCCGTCTAACCTCTCCCCTAGTTACAACAGGACAGGGAGTTTTTGTAGTTTAGTTCTTTCTGTTCCAGTGGATTAATTTAGCCTGTATCTGAGGGGATTTTGCACCAGTATCTCTGATTCACGTCTTCCCCTTCTTCAGGGTACACGGATGTTTGTAGGGGAAAGGTCGGCTCCTAATTTTGCTGTTTCAAGCAGTTTGCAGTTAGCTAAGGCACAGCTTCCCTTTGATTCAAAATGGATTATAAAATACTGTAAGCCCTGATTATGTGTGAGCATATATGAATATATTGATTACTGATAACTGATTATATGAATAGCATAAGGGTAGCGCTTCTTCGTTGCCTCAATAACACAGATATGAAAGAGTGGGAAAGTAAATCTGGAATTCACAGAATGCTAAACCTTGAGGTAACATTTCCAAAAAAATGCAATATTGTTGGTATTTGACCCCATGGAAACTTTCAAAAACGTATAAAAATCTTTTTAGTAATTTTTGGTGATGTGGAGAAGGAACAGGCACAATGTTCCATATGTGGTGGCTATGTAAAAAGGTTTTCTGGGATGACATCTATATAGAACTTTAAAAAATGTTAAATGCTTGTTTCACAAAAAAACCAGAAGCCTTTTTATCAAAGGCGCTGATATTCCTAGAAATGTAAGGGAGGTCTTTTTATACGCCACTGTTGCCGCTAGAGTCCTAATAGCGACAAATTGGAAGAGTGATAAAGTTCCTTCCAGGTTAGAATGGTTACAAGAATTGGTCTAATATGCAGAGCTAGCCAAACCAACCGAAAAAATAAAAGATAATTCAAAACAAGTGTTTATTTCAAAATGGGAAGTTTTAAGAAGATATCTTAAGAAAAGTTGTTGCAGCTTGAACTCGGTTACAGCCTTTGAATAACATCTGTAGCTGTTTTAAGTAAGAAAAAGGACACAGGAGAAATAATATTTTATTATACAACAAGTGGATATGTTTTTGCAATAAGTCAGTAATGGTGAAGAAGAAGAAGAGTTTTGATTTGATATCCTGCTTTATCACTACCCGAAGGAGTCTCAAAGCTGCTAAGATTCTCCAAAGGTGAAAGAATGTACCTTCAGACTCTTTACATTTCCAACATTTATTATCAGGCAAGTGATAAATTTTTGATAGCTTGACTGGTGTCATGTACCACCTGTAAACCATTTTCATTAGGTTTTCTCTTAAGGCATTACATGCCGTAAATTTAATACCGGTGGTCCATAACTGTTCCCAGTCAGCCGCCATAATATTATGTCCAAGATCCTGTGCCCACTTAATCATAGCTGATTTCACCGTCTCATCCTGGGTATTCCATTTCAGCAGCAAATTATACATTTTTGACAGATTTTTACTTTTGGAATCTAGTAACTGTGTTTCCAATTTTGATTTTTCCATCTGAAAACCAATTTTTTTGTCCAGATTATAAACCTCCATTATTTGATAATAATGGAGCCAATCACGTACCTTATTCTTTAACTTTTCAAAACTCTGTAATTTCAACTTGTCACCTTCCTGTTCCAAAATTTCCCAATACTTCGGCCAATTGGCCTCCATATCGAGTTTTTTCAAAGCTTTCGCTTCCATTGGAGACAGCCACCTTGGGGTTTTATTTTCCAATACATCCTTATATCTTATCCAAACGTTAAAGAGGGATTTTCTAACAATATGATTCTTAAATGCTCTATGTACGTTGAGCTTATCATACCACAGATATGCATGCCATCCGAATATTAAAACCTTCCAAATCCAAAACATCAGTGTTTTCAAGAAGTAGCCATTCCCTCAGCCAACAAAACGCAGCTGATTCATAATACAATTTAAAGTCCGGCAGGGCAAAACCGCCCCTTTCTTTAGCATCGGTTAAAATCTTAAATTTTATTTGGGGTTTCTTGCCCTGCCAGACAAATCTTGAGATATCTTTCTGCCACTTCTTGAAACACTCCATCTTGTCTATGATCTGCAATGCTTGAAACAAAAATAACATTCTGGCAATACGTTCATCTTTATAACTGCGATTCGGCCTAGCATTGATAATTTCAAATTTGACCATATCTCTAAATCCTTTTTCACCTCCGACCAGCATTTTTCATAATTATCTTTAAATAAATTTACATTTTTTGCTGTCAAATTCACCCCTAAGTATTTCACTTTCTTAACCAATGTTAATCCTGTCTCTTTCTGGAACTTCTCTTTCTCACCATCCGTTAAATTTTTCTCTAACACCTTGGTTTTCATTTTGTTCAATTTAAAACCGGCTACTGTACCAAAATCTTGAATTAATTCCAGTACTCTTTTTGTACTGGACTCTGGTTCCTGCAGTGTCAATACCAGGTCATCTGCATATGCTTTCAACTTATACTGTTTTGCTCCCACCTGAATACCTTTGACCAATTGATCCCTTCTAATTATATTTAGCAAGACCTCCAAAACAGATATAAAAAGCATTGGGGAGATTGGGCAACCTTGTCGTGTGCCTTTCTCAATTTTAAATTCTTCTGTTACTACATTGTTCACAATTAACTTGGCCTTTTGCTCTGAATAGATTGCTCCTATACCGTTCTCAAACCCCTGACCAACCCCCATCCCTTGTAGATTTTTCTGCATAAAACTCCAAGAAATGTTGTCAAAGGCTTTCTCCGCGTCCACAAATATAAGAACAGCTTTGGTATTAATGTCCTCTTGTAGTTTCTCCAAAATATTTATTATGTTCCTTGTATTGTCAGACAAATACCTGCCCGGGAGAAAGCCCGCTTGGTCTCTATGAATTCCTTCTGCTAGTACCTTTTTCAGTCTTTTAGCCAAAATATCTGCAAATATTTTGTAATCCACATTAAGTAGGGATATGGGGCGGTAGTTCTTAAGCTGTGTCTTTTCAGATTCTGTTTTCGGTATAAGTGTAACATAGGCTTCCTTCCACGACTCAGGTGCCCTTTTCCCTTCCAGTATTTCATTACAGACGTCTTTTAATGGTTGTATTATCCACTCCTTCAGTGATTTGTAGTATTTTGCAGACAAACCGTCTGGACCTGGTGATTTACCCAGTTGTATATTCTGAATGGCCGTTTCCACTTCCTGATCTGTTATTTTATAGTTCAACATTAATTTATTTTCCTGTGAAATTGTTGGTAAGCAATTTAATTTCAAAAAACAATCAATGTCTGTTTCTTTCTGCGGCTCCTGTGTATATAGCTATTTAAAATACTTCTGGAAGCACTTTCTTATCTCTCCTGGATTGTGTATATTCTTTCCTTCCACTTCCAAATTTGTAATGGTATTAAGTTTTTGTCTTTTTTTTCAATTGCCAGGCCAGCAGTTTCCCGCATTTATTTGCCGATTCAAAAGTTTTTTGTCTCATTTGTTTAATTTTCCATTCTATTTCCTGATACATCAGTTTCATATACTGTACTTGATATAACTTTATTTCTTTCAGAATCTCCTGTGACGTTGGTTTCACTCTCAGTTTCTTTTCTCCTTTTATCTTTTCCAAAATTTTGTCTTTTTTCTCATTCTGTAGTCTTTTCCTGATTGCATTCTGCTGTATCAAAAATCCTCTCATAACAGCTTTACTTGTGTCCCATATTACTCTTTTCTCGACCATTGTGCTCAAATTGATCTCAAAGTAATCTCTCAGGGTTTTTTGGACCTTCTTAATCACATCTTCATTTCTAAATAAAGAGTCATTCATCCTCCATCTGAAGGATCCAATTGGTGTTAATTTCAATTCCATCTTAACAGCATTATGGTCAGAGCAAGTTTTAGGACATATTTCCACTTTCGTGATTTTCTGAGTCAGTCCTCTGGTTGCCCATATTTGATCAATCCTTGTCCATGTCATTTTAGCCTCGGAGAAAAAAGTTCCCTCTCTTTCCAGAGGGTTCTGTAATCTCCAAGTGTCAGTTAAATCCAAAGTGTCTGTCATATCAAAAAAGGTTTTTGGTAATCTACCATCTTTGGTGACTGCCTGTTTCTGAGTTTTGTCCATATTAGTAGAAACCACTCCATTCATATCCCCCATCAAGATCAAATTATAATCCAAATAGTCCAGCAAAGTCTCATGTAGCTTTTTAAAGAATTCCGATTTTCCATCATTTGGTGCATAAATGCCTACAATTAAAAATCTCTCTCCCTGTGATTGAATTTCTGTTGCCACAATTCTTCCATGTTCATCCTTAAATCTAAATTTTGGTGATAAATTTTCCTTTGCGTAAATTACTACTCCTCTTTTTTTAACTTTGTCCGATGAAATAAATTCCTGTCCCAGTTTTTTATTACTGAGGAGTTTCCTGTGTACTCTAGTCACATGCGTTTCTTGTAGACAGATCACATCCAATTGTTCCCTTTGTAATATATGAAAAAAAATTCGTCTCCTTTCGGGTATATTACAACCGTTGATGTTCCAGCTTAATATTTGTAGTGACATGGTGTACTTATTCTGCTTTTCCTCCAACTGCGCCCTGGGGTTGTTCTTCCTCTGTTGGTTTCACTCTGTTGTTCAATCCAAAAGATAGGTTCAGTACATCCAACGCTGATGCGCCCGGCTGTTGTCCTGTCTCCTTGTGTAGATATTCGTATTTCTCCAGAAATTTAATTTTATCTTCCACTGATTTTAGAATCATAGAATCATAGAATCATAGAGTTGGAAGAGACCACAAGGGCCATCGAGTCCAACCCCCTGCCAAGCAGGAAACACCATCAGAGCACTCCTGACATATGGTTGTCAAGCCTCTGCTTAAAGACCTCCAAAGAAGGAGACTCCACCACACTCCTTGGCAGCAAATTCCACTGTCGAACAGCTCTTACTGTCAGGAAGTTCTTCCTAATGTTTAGGTGGAATCTTCTTTCTTGTAGTTTGTATCCATTGCTCCGTGTCCGCTTCTCTGGAGCAGCAGAAAACAACCTTTCTCCCTCCTCTATGTGACATCCTTTTATATATTTGAACATGGCTATCATATCACCCCTTAACCTCCTCTTCTCCAGGCTAAACATGCCCAGCTCCCTTAGCCGTTCCTCATAAGGCATCGTTTCCAGGCCTTTGACCATTTTGGTTGCCCTCCTCTGGACACGTTCCAGTTTGTCAATGTCCTTCTTGAACTGTGGTGCCCAGAACTGGACACAGTACTCCAGGTGAGGTCTGACCAGAGCAGAATACAGTGGCACTATTACTTCCCTTGATCTAGATGCTATACTCCTATTGATGCAGCCCAGAATTGCATTGGCTTTTTTAGCTGCCGCGTCACACTGTTGGCTCATGTCAAGTTTGTGGTCAACCAAGACTCCTAGATCCTTTTCACATGTAGTGCTCTCAAGCCAGGTGTCACCCATCTTGTATTTGTGCCTCTCATTTTTTTTGCCCAAGTGCAATACTTTACATTTCTCCCTGTTAAAATTCATCTTGTTTGTTTTGGCCCAGTTCTCTAATCTGTCAAGGTCGTTTTGAAGTGTGTTCCTGTCCTCTGGGGTGTTAGCCACCCCTCCCAGTTTGGTGTCATCTGCAAATTTGATCAGGATGCCCTTGAGTCCATCATCCAAGTCGTTGATAAAGATGTTGAATAAGACCGGGCCCAAGACAGAACCCTGTGGCACCCCACTAGTCACTCTTCTCCAGGATGAAGAGGAACCATTGATGAGCACCCTTTGGGTTCGGTCAGTCAGCCAGTTACAAATCCACTGAGTGGTAGCATAGTCAAGACCGCATTTTACCAGCTTCTTTACAAGAATATCATGGGGCACCTTGTCAAATGCCTTGCTGAAATCAAGGTAGGCTACATCCACTGCGTTCCCTTCATCTACCAGGCTTGTAATTCTGTCAAAAAACGAGATCAGGTTAGTCTGACATGACTTATTTTTCAGAAATCCATGCTGACTATTGGTGATCACAGCATTCCTTTCCAGGTGCTCACAGACTGTTTGCTTAATGATCTGCTCCAGAATCTTCCCTGGTATTGATGTCAGACTGACTGGGCAGTAATTATTTGGGTCCTCTCTTTTCCCCTTTTTGAAAATAGGGACAACATTTGCCCTCCTCCAGTCTGCCGGGACTTCGCCTGTTCTCCAGGAATTCTCAAAGATGACTGCCAGTGGTTCTGAAATCACATCTGCCAGTTCTTTTAATACTCTTGGATGCAGTTCATCTGGCCCTGGAGACTTGAATACATCTAGACTAGCCAAGTATTCTTGTACTATCTCCTTAGTTATTCTGGGCTGTGTTTCCTCTGCTGAATCATTTGCTCCAAATTCTTCAGGTCGGGCATTGTTTTCTTTATCGGAGAAGACTGAGGCAAAGAAGGCATTGAGGAGTTCAGCCCTTTCTGTGTCCCCTGTTTGCATTTCACCATCTTCTCCTCTGAGTGACCCCACTGTTTCTTTGTTCTTCCTTTTGCTACGAACATACCCATAAAAGCCTTTTTTGTTGCTTTTAACCTCTCTAGCAAGCCTGAGTTCATTCTGTGCTTTAGCTTTTCTGACTTTGTGTCTACACGTGCTGGCTATTTGTTTGAATTCCTCTTTGGTGGTTTCCCCCCTTTTCCATTTTTTGTACACATCCTTTTTTAATCTTAACTCAGTTAAAAGTTCTTTAGATAGCCACCCTGGCTTCTTTAGGCACCTTCCATGTTTCCGTCTCATTGGTATTGCCTGAAGTTGTGCTTTTACTATCTCCCTCTTAACAAACTCCCAGCCATCATGAACTCCCTTTCCTTTTAGTATTACTGTCCATGGGATCTCACCCAGCACTTCCCTAAGTTTTATGAAGTCGGCTTTCTTAAAGTCGAGAAATTGAGTCCTAGTATGCTTGGCTGCTCCTTTCCGCTGTATAGTAAACTTCAGAAGAGCATGATCACTCGCGCCTAATGATCCTTCCACTTCTACCCCACTAACCAGGTCATCAACATTGGTTAGGACCAGATCTAAAATGGCTGTTCCTCTTGTAGCTTCTCCCACTTTCTGGACAATGAAGTTGTCTGCAAGGCCAGTGAGGAATCTGTTTGACCTTATGCTCTTGGCTGAGTTTGACATCCAACAAATATCCGGGTAATTGAAGTCCCCCATTACTACTATCTCCCTTCCTTTTGCATGCTTGGCCATCTGTTCCAGGAAGGCATCATCTATGTCCTCCGTTTGGCTTGGGGATCTATAGTAAACTCCCACAATGAGGTCACTGTTATTCTTCTCTCCCTTAATTTTGACCCAAATGCTCTCACTTTGGCTTTGAGGTTCTAAATCTTGGATCTCTTCACAGGTATACACATCCCTGACATATAACGCCACTCCTCCTCCTTTCTTGTCTGGTCTGTTTCTCTGAAATAGATTGTATCCCTCCATTATTACATTCCAATCGTGGGACTTATCCCACCAGGTTTCAGTGATGCCTATTATGTCATATTTAGTTTGCTGTACCAAGAGCTCAAGCTCATCTTGTTTATTTCCCATACTTTGCGCATTAGTGTACAGACATTGAAGTCCATTAATCATTCCCCCGTGTCTCTTATTTAAGGATTTTTTCCTCCCACCACTAGGTCTGCGTGCTGTTTGCTCCATTCGGTCTATGACATTTGGATGATCATCTTCATCAATTGATAGACTCCTACCTTCAGGAGCACTGTCTCCCTCCCCCACATTAGTCAGTTTAAAGCCCTCCTGATGAGGTTTCTGAGATTTTTTGCAAAAACATTCCTACCAACCGTTGTGAGGTGCAGCCCATCGCTTGCCAGAAGTCCATCTTCAAGAAACTGCATTCCGTGATCTAAGAATCCAAACCGTTCCTGTTTACACCATTTGCGAAGCCAGTTGTTCACTTCCACTATTTTTCCCTCTCTCCCTGGGCCACGTCGTTCAACTATTATTTTGATCTTCCTTCCTCTATATGTAAAAGATAGACCTTGGGGAAATTCCCACCTGAAGTTAATTTTGTTCTTTCTCAAGAGGCCTACTAAATCGTAGTAATCCCCTCTTAGCTCCAAAAGGTATTTCGGTATATCCTTAAAGATTTCCACTCTTGATTGTACAATTTCCAAAGACTTTTCATAATGGCAACTCAGAATTTTGTCTCTCTCCTCCTTGGATCTTAATGTAATCAGGCAATCTCTTATTCTAATCTTTTCTTTCTTTCCTCCTCTTCCAAGTCTAAAAGCTGTCACAATTTTAAATTCCTCCTCTTCCAATTTCCAATAGTCCTGAAATTCTTTAGTGATGAAGTCTGCCAAACTGCCAGTTTCCAACTCTGGAACTCCTCTGACCCTTAAGTTGGTTTGTTTATCTTTGAACTCAATCATAGACAATTTCAATTTATGTTCATCCAGCTGTTTTCGCAGATCTGGAATTTCTTCTTCTTCCAACTTTTGTACTTTTGATTCAGTGGCAGACGCCTTACAAATTGCGGTCTCAGCAGTTTCCTTAGCTTCCTCTGCAGTTCGTTTTATTTCTTTATTTTCCTCTATTAATTCCTGAATAGATTGTGTGTTTCTGTTCATATCCTTATTTAATTGCGCCAATGATGCATTTATTTTTTCAAATGCTTTAACAAAAGTCTCCTCTGTAATCATCACCTTAGCTTGTGCTGGAGCTGGTGGTGTACTGGAAGAGGCCGAAAGGCCTGCTGTTGATTGCCTTCGAGAATGTTGCCACTGTTTCCCAGACCTCAAAGTTCCCTCACGAGACTCTTTTCCATTTGCCATAACAAATTAAGGAATTTCAAGGTCACTCTCACAGTCTCACAGTTCTCTTTTGCCAGTGGAAAATCCCCAGCCTCACAGTGGAAATTTCGTAGCACCAGTCCTTATAACAGTTTCAAAGAGCTTCCTCTTGGGGGGGATAGTTGCAATGTATTCTCAGAGTTTTGGATACTTAAAAAGTTTTAAAAAGTTTTAAAGTTGTCTAAATGCTTCCAATTGTAGTCAAATTTTGTTACTTTTGTTACTTTCTTGAAAGTTCATAAGCAACTGGAAAGTTTATAAGCAACTGGAAACAAAGTCTCTATTTTCTCACCCTACGAGACTACCGCTCTTAACCACTACACCACTCTGGTTAAATGAAGTATGGAGACGACAGGAAGTCAGATGCATATTAAGAATATTTTCTTTGTCAGAAAATATAGGTTTCTCTTAATTTTATTTTCTTTGTAAACAATGGACATGAATGTATGTTTTTTTCTTAGTTTAAGTTCAATAAAGCATTTTTTTAAAAAAAATCTTTTCTATACCACTTTATATCTTAAAGTAAAATAACTCAAATCTGCTTGCAACACATTAAAACATGAAATAAAGCAATCCAGAATAAAACACATTTATGCTTTGAAGGGGGAAATTCAGATCCATCTCTGTGACATTTTGCTTTCTCCGTATTTATTTACCTACTTAAATTTTTATAGCTACCCCAATGCGGAAGGACTTCAGGAAGGCAGGATGGTGTAGTGGTGAGAGTGTCAGACGAGGATATGGGAGATCGGCACCCAAATCAGGGTTACCAGACATCCCCGTTTCCCAGGGACGGTCCCTGGATCTGCAGATCTGTCCCCAAAATGTCCCCGGATTTCATTAAATGTCCCCGGGGAAACGGGGCAGCAGCGCGCTGCGCTTGGCATCCCGATGCTCCTGCTCATCCCTCCCCTTTTGCCCCTTTCCTCTTTGGGGCACGCCAGCCATGCTCGGATTCTTTTGCCAAAGGTGTTCTTTTTTGGGGGGGAGGGGGTGGCCTCCTCTGGCTCCGGCCTGCTTCACCATGCCCAGTCCATGATGGAGAAGAAGTGCTCCTGGATCGCTCCCAGCTCCGGTGGCTCTGATCCCAGGACTTGGGTGCTGCTGCTGCTGCTTCGCTCTTCGGCGCGGCATCAGCACCCAGATTGTCCCCACAGGGCTTCACTCTCTCTCTCTGCCCCGCCCCAGCAGCCCATTCTCTTACATTCCCTACTGTTGCTTTAAATTGCAGCTGACTTCATGTCAGCATCCCCAAGCCCTTACTCCACCTCTCTTTCCCCTACTGTTTTGAGCCTTTCCCTCACTCAAATTTATGGGGCGCTAAGGGGGCTTTACCCCATGTCTTTTGTTCTTTGCCTCCCTCTCTGTCCCCTACGGACTCATTGTTGAAACCGTGTTTATGGAAGACGATATTACTCGGCTACGAGTGATCGCCAAAGAAGGAGCAGAAACTGTATAGAATTTTACTTCCCCAAAATGGAAAGAAGTCCCAGCAAAGGAAGAATGGATACAAAAACTTAGGGAATATGCAGAAATGGTGAAACTTACCAGAAGAATAAGAAATCAAGATAACAAACTTTTTATAAAATAATGGAAATGGTTTATTGAATTTTTACAGATAAACTGTAAACAGATAAGAACATTCCTAGGATTATTGTAATAACCTGCAGTATTATAAGTGTATATTTGTAAAGTGGATGAATGAAAGAGCAATTTAAGTCGATTTGGATATGCAGAGGATACGAAAAATAAAATTAAGGAACTGCGGAAAGAGAGGGAAGAAAGTCAAGTTTTGAAATGTTAATA
The DNA here is from genome assembly GCF_027172205.1 of Podarcis raffonei. Taxonomy (NCBI): domain Eukaryota; kingdom Metazoa; phylum Chordata; class Lepidosauria; order Squamata; family Lacertidae; genus Podarcis; species Podarcis raffonei. The sequence goes on from NC_070603.1 coordinate 123,049,132, forward strand.
AATTTGATGAAATGTATAAATCTCAAAAGAAAAGAAAATAAATATTTTTAAAGAAAACAAGCTCCATGGTTGGTTCCTCCAAGCATGGGAGAGGAGTGTTGGGCTGCACTGGGGGTGCCTGCAGGCAATGCCTGCTTTGTGCCCCCTCAAAAATCTGCCCCGGGGCCACTGCCCTGCTGGCATCACCCCCATGCAACACCCCTGTCACAGGGTGGTTGTGGGGAGAAGAGAGAGAAGGTTGCCATTGTAAAAATAATGCAACATATTGGGGGTCCCAATGAATAAAATATTTTGGGGGGTCCAGGTAATCTGCGTCCTGCATAATTGATCACATGACGCAGTGCACGCACCCCATTTGACTGGCAGTGCCCATCAACTGGAGGGGAAGGACCCGGCCCCCTCAAATATTTTATTGGGGGGGAGGGTGAAGCCCCTAGGGCTCCTAGGAAGTGGCTCCTGTGCAACACATTAAACCCACTAAAGCAGAGAGAAGGCTGTAGTCATTTATACCCGTCAGGGAGAGGAAGAATGAACCCAAGCCTTTCTAAGGAAGGACACGCCAAGCCAGGCAGGTAAACGAGGGGGAAATGAAAGATGCTATGGCGGAAGGGGAGGGGGGGCTCTCAGGTTACAGATCTGGCCAAGTTCCTCCAGAGACGCCTTTGCAAAGCGCAGGCATCCTGAGGGTGGTCCATCTTTCCGCAAGAGCATTTGATGCCATGCACACCCCCAACATAATGTGTGTGTATATGTATATGTATACTGTTTGTGTATATATATATGTGGGCATCACTTTCACGGCAATATATATATACACTGCCGTGAAAGTGATGCCCGCGAGGGGCCCTATCCTCCAGCCAGGCTGGTTTTGCATCCAAGCCTCGAATCCAGCGCCCTTCTCTGCGGGATCCGGATCCCTCCTCCTGCCTTGACCCGGAAAGCGCACCTGGCGAGGCGCGCAGGTAGAGCTATTTGGGGAGGGGGGGAGCCAAGGGGAGGGGGAAGGGAATAGAGAGAGCCCGGCTGCCTAGAGAGGCCTGGGAACAGACCCTCCCCCGTCCCCCCCACCTCCCCTCCCCCCTCGTCTTGGGTGGTCCCTCCGGATGCAGAGGAAGAGATGCGGCGCGCAGGGCGAGGGGTGAGTCGTGCCAAGGGGGAGATTTCGTGGGTGGGGGACCCGAATACGAGGGTGTTGGGGGGCTGAGGGGGGAAGGGAAGGATCTCTGGGAGGGAAGCCCAGCCTTTTTGCTCCTGCTCAGGAATCATCTCTAAGTCACATCCCTGCACGAGGCGAGGGGCGTCCTATCCCCCCCCCCGCAAAGCCTTTCTTCCCTGGAAGCTGGATTCCTGCCCCCTTCCTCCTCCCAATGGGGAAGCCGGATCTTCTGGGGGATCCCAACGTGGGGCGCTGCCTTAGACCGAGTCCGCCCTTCGGTCGACGTGGGGCAGAATTGCTTCGGGTCGCTGCCTTTGTTCTGGCAAAAGATGCGCAGGGCGGTGAGGGGGGGATCGCGGGATTCTTTATTATTATTATTATTTGGCGCTGAATTGACTTCAAAGCGACCCATTACAATCTATTGCAGCCTAATTCCCCTCTGTGGAATTTTATAAAAATGCCTGCAGAATTCTTCGTCTTTCTTTGTGTCCTGGCCATAGTCCCTTCTAGATCACGTGGTCTGGGGGGAGGGGCTACAGCGGAAGGGAAGCCAGGCTGGAGGAAGAGAGTTGGGGGAAGACCTGGCAGCCAGCAGAGTGGCTGGGGAAGCCCTGCCAGATGGGGGGGGGAATAATAATAATTGCTATTATTGGGGGGGGGGTATTGAAATAACTGGGAGCTTGTGGCCAGGGAGGCTGCAATGCCAAAGCTCCCATCCAACAGAGATAAAAGCAGACGCAAAAGGCATGACTCTAGTCATGATGATGATGATGATGATGATGATGCTATTATATATATCCCACCCATCTGGCTGGGTTCCCCCCGCCATTCTAGGTGTCTGGGTTTTCCTTTCACCACAGAAACTGTGTTGCCCAGAGGGCGCCAATTTACTCTGTATGAAAAAGGAGTCTACACCAGATCGGGCATCACTAGATTTATTGCCGTAACAGGACTGCACGGGCGACTCCTTAGCTCATTCCAGCTTACATCACACATAATTTATAACCTAAAAGCGTTCGAATATCCCTCCTACAATTCCTATTGGTTAAGAAATTGCAGTTTTCAGGCTACCCAATCTACCTACACATTATCCCTCTAATATGTACCCCCATCAATAACATGCATCCCATGTCCATTCAGATAGCAATTTCTCCTTTAGGGGTGTGTATTCATGAAGCTTTTGAGCACGCATACTAGTTCTTAAACTTTTGTTGTTGTTCTTTAGTCGTGTCCGACTCTTCGTGACCCCATGGACCAGAGCACGCCAGGCACTTCTGTCTTCCACTGCCTCCCGCAGTTTGATCAAACTCATGCTGGTAGCTTCAAGAACACCATCCAACCATCTCATCCTCTGTCATCCCCTTCTCCTTGTGCCCTCCATCTTTCCCAACATCAGGGTCTTTTCCAGGGAGTCTTCTCTTCTCATGAGGTGGCCAAAGTATTGGAGCCTCAGCTTCATGATCTGTCCTTCCAGTGAGCACTCAGGGCTGATTTCCTTAAGAATGGATACGTTTGATCTTTTTGCAGTCCATGGGACTCTCAAGAGTCTCCTCCAGCACCATAATTCAAAAGCATCAATTCTTCGGCGATCAGCCTTCTTTATGGTCCAGCTCTCACTTCCATACATCACTACTGGGAAAACCATAGCTTTTACTATGCGGACCTTTGTTGGCAAGGTGATGTCTCTGCTTTTTAAGATGCTGTCTTAAACTATCACCTGCTATTTGTCCTTGTTATCTCGAGTCACCTCTAAACTATAAATCTATCACTCACAGGTTCAGCATGGGCCGTGAACACATTCTTTCACAGATAACACCCTGTTTCTTAGTCTTAATTGCACCCTCAACAAGGAAAGCAGTTTAAGGAGAATCCTTTGATTCAGCTAATAATTCATTTTTATGCATTTATTCCACATTGGGGCAGGACCTATTTTTCTTGCATGGTGGGTTTTAAGAGGAAGGCACCCTCTTTCACCATGGGAACAGTGAAAGACTTACCCTTCAACAGCTAAATGTGAGGCTCCTTCCTGCAGATGGAGAAGATAACTTATTCACACTCTTTGAGACAGAAAGTCTGCAATGAAAGAAGCAGATACACATTCCCAGAATTCTACAGCGTTTGGCTCTCCCATAATGCTCTTCTTTAGCATGAGCCAAAGTTTTAACTTGCTAAGATTTCCCAACCTCATTACAAATTATTTATTGGTAATATGTAGATAGAGAAATTGAGGATTTTTACAATTTTATAACATGCAGATAAAATTATGTGTTGCGAAACCAGAGAGAGGAGCTGGGGGAAGTCTTGGGGGTGGGGAGGGATTTTTTTCTTTTTTAGGGGGAAATGGGGGAGAATAATGTGGATGATGTATTTTTGTTAAAATTGTTATGTTGGAATTCATAATAAAAACACGTATTTTTTTTTTTATAAAAAAGGAATTAAGGGGAAAGATGGTGTTGACCTGGAATGGTTAGAAAATTTCTGGTCTCTCCCCGAGTGCCATGGGCCCTGCTCCAAAGAGAGCTTCTCTAAAGAAAGCACAACCAAAAATCACTCCATTTTGCGTGAATAAGGAAAATGAGGAGGTGGCTACGAAACAGCAGGAGCCAGATCCTATTCCCAACCTTCTAGGGTCTCTCAGCAGCTCTAATGATGAGCAGAAAGAGGTTTGGGGCCCAGCCAGCTCAACTGCTAAGGCATCTCTTGCACTGAGACGTGGGGGCACCTACATGTAATAGCTATTCGGCTGTATTCTGCCCATGCTCTGGGGTTGCAGTTTTCAGGCTTGGGGACAGGATGGTGCCTGGTTTTTGCACCAAGTTCTATCCATAAGCCCCTCTGAGTTCAATGGGGTCCACTACTGTGCATACCATGCCATCCTTATGAAGTTTGGTGAGGTGCAAACAGATTAAATTGGAATCACTGGAGATGTTTCAAATGGGGTTTCTGTTGGGGAGGGGCTGCCCCATTTGTGCTTCTCCAGGAGCAGGGGAATATCTAGGGCAGAAGAATCCCTGCAGGGCCTCTGAGGCTCCCTTTGTTTCTTCCTCTCTCCCAGGACCCTGCAGCTTGTGGTGGCTTCTCGACTGCTCAGGAAGGATGAAAGAGACTGAATCTGTAAACCTAGCGAGGATGGAAGGGGGAAGATGGACAGTTGACCTGGTCAGGTTGTCTCCTGCATCCCTCCTCACAGCCTCTGAGCGTTCCCTCCCAGGGACTTCCGAGATATCTGGTGAGTCCCAGGGGAGGGGAGATGGGGACATGGATGGATGGGGCTGGAGAGGTACTAGGGCTTGCTCATTTTGGGGGTGGGATGAGGCAGGCAGGCGGATGGAGTTTGAGAAGGTGGGCACCTTTTTGGGCTCCTCCACCTGCCTTCCTGCGCCAATGACATCTGCAGGGAATTTGAGCTAGGAATACATCACAGCTCCCCACCCACTGTGATGTATTGGTGCCAGTACTGTGCTCTGAATACCCTACCAATGTCAGAGAATTCACTGATCCATCGCACAGCACTAGAAGCCATGATTCTTTAAATTACCTGATCCTAATTTCAGGATTGACTGCAGATGGGGCCTCTGTTTTTTGCCTTTTTCTTTTCTTTTAGGAATAACTTTTCATTTTCTTTTCAAAACAAGGATCATAATAGGGCTAATATATGATACAAATATGTAGACTGAGTCTTCTCAGTCTTCTCATATGATTCTCAAAACTAGCAGAATAAGACTTCCGGTCAGCACCAGCGACAATGGCGGATTTCCTCTGATCTCTCAGGGGAACCGCTCCGGGGATTTAGGGTCTGCCGCTGCGGCGAAAGCGGAGACCCTCTAGAAACCACAGGCAGGAGAAGCCTGTGGACCTGGGATCCGGCGTGTACCTTTTGCGCCTCCCTTGCTCGCGAGGAGACCCCTGTTTGAGGCTCCGCCGTGAGGCGGGGTGAGCAGCGCGGTGCTTCGGATCGACCGCATCGTCCCCGGAGTGAAGCCGCACAGCTGTTGTCGGAGAGCGCTGATTTTTTTCTGGACAATTCGGCTCAAAAAGTAACTACCCGTGAGTAGAACCAATTAGAAGAATTAAGATAAGGACCGAGGTTTAAAGAAGTTAAATTTTAATTGGAAATTTTTAAAGAGGAAAAGTTAATCTGGCTTTAATAGCGGGAAGGTCTAAACAGGAAGTCCACCTTCCGCTTTTGTATATAGCCTGAAGCAAAGACACTACAAGCAAAAATCCTGCAATTTTATTTTTGCAAGCCTAAATATCCGCTGTTTAAAGTATTCACCCCCTTTGGAGGAAGTAGGGGGAAACTTTGATTTGGACAATATTGGGATTTAAAACCTTCTCAGCACTGACCTGGGAACAGGCTGTCTGGATGCTAAGAAAGGATTTGAAAAAAAACTACTCCTTTTTTGGACAAATGGATGTAGACAGCTGTCTAAAAGATACAGTTTCCTCTACCCCCTCCTGCATTCAAAATGGAGATCTGCAACATTGTTTACTTCTTCTTGAAATTGAACTGGCACTTGGAAAATAGTTAAATTGTATCCCTCTAGTGGGGAAACTTTGAAACTGCTACAGGAACAAGTGCCAGCTGCAGATAAAAGCTTGGGAATCGACCTTGAACATCCAAAATGCAGACCTCTGAAGCAATAATAAATGCATTACATAAGATAAACTTTCTGTTGGAAGGGCTCCACAAGAAATTAGATCACATAATTGGGCGGGACAGTGGGGAACAGGAAAAGAATGGTCGGGAACTGGTTGAGTTGATGGAAGGAAAGGAAGAAGAGACTAAAGTAACACATGAGGCACTTTCGACTTTACAGATGCAAACTCAGTTTTACAAACCGAAGACATGTGGCAAGGACATTGCTGAGGGACAGATTGTGACAACAGGATGCCAGTTCAGATTGGTAAAATGGAAGGATCCTGTCTTACAGGGGTCTATGGACTGTTGTAATATGGACGTGGACTTGGGTTTGGAAGAGTCAGACGGACTTGGGGCCCGTGGGTTTGGAGGTATTTGGATATACCTCCTGAAAGATTACTCAAACTACAATTATAACTTTGGAAACTTGGCTGAATTACATAAAGGATGTAACTTTAATGTCAGGATGAAATACTTCAGAGATGAGTCAGTTGGTATCAAAGAGTATGAACAAAATCTGCAGAAGGGGCTGGGAGGAGACTTAAGAGCCTCCGATATTAGATTCCCAGATTGAGAGACATTAGGGAATGGACGGTAAGGACAGGCAGTTTCTGGGACCAGGGGGGTGCTGAGGGGGGAAAATTTGGGAAATTCAAAGTGTACAAAATACATATTAAGTTCAAAGTTTAATGTAAAACAAACTAAAATATTTGTGAGATTGAACAACGGTGGATAGACACTTCTTGGACTTTGTATAAATGTGGTGAGAGTTTAGGTAATTACATGTGGTTGACTTGAAGCTTAAATAAGGATGAGGAAAGTATGCTAAGTATACAAACCAAATTTCGGGTAAGATGGGAGGGATTTGCTGAAATAATAATTTAAAGCGGACTACAAAAAAGGGAGGTGTGAGGAAGTCAAAGAAACAAGCAAATGAAAGTATGATTATGGATGTCTTATTTTGTTTTTATGTATTGTTTATTGTTGGATTTTTATTTTTTTTTTGTTTTTTCATTTTTGTGTTGTTATTTGTTGTTAATGTTTGTGTTTTATCTTTGAAACTTAATAAATATTATTATTTAAAAAAATAGAATAAATTTGCAGGAATATCGGTAACATATGGTTTATCATTAGTGGTCAGTGTATGAGTTCTGAGTTCATGAATTGGTTTAAATCGGGGGGGGGGGGTAGGAGAGATAGGAGAGAACAGAGCAACAGAACAAGTGACTGATCCATTGCACAGCACTAGAAGCTGATCCTAAATTCTTAAACTACCTGATCCTAATTTCAGGATTGACTGCAGGTGGGGCCTCTGTGAGTTGCCCCGTTATCTTTTCTTTTTGGAATAACTTTTTATGCTTTTAAAAACAAGGATCATAGAACTAATAAATGATACAAATATATAGACTCATTCTTCTCATGTCATTTGTATATCTCAAAACTAGCAGAATAAATTTGCAGGAATAACATGTCGTTCCTCGCTGGTGATCAGTATATGAGTTCTGGGTTCATGAATTGGTATAAATCGAAACAAAAAAGGGTAAACAGCGGAGAACAGAGAACATTCAACTTCGCATAGCCGAATTCCTAGTCAGGAACTCTTGTGGCCGTTGTGCTTAGATTAAGTGTGAGTAATAGTCATTTTCCATCTTAGGTTACCAATTAAACTATCCTTATTTTTCGCTCTATCGGACGCACTTTTTCCCCTCCAGAAATGAAGAGGAAATGTTTGTGCGTCCTATGGAGCGAATGCAGGCTTTCGCTGAAGCCTGGAGGGCGATAGGGGTCGGTGCGCAGCGGGGGTTGGCGCTGCACACCCGGGCTTCAGGCTTCAGGCTGCTGTCCGCGAGCCTTTGGAGCCCGGCGGGAACTCCCGCCGCATTCAAAAGGCTTGTGGATAGCTGCCTCTTCTGGGGGATGGGGTCGGGGGAAGCTCAGGCTTCCCCCGCCCCAGCCCTGCAGCTAAAAACGAAGCCAAGAGAGCTAGCGGGATCCATCCCGCTAGGTGTCTTGGCTTCTGCCAAAGCCGCCCGCAGCCTCTCCCGGCTGGAGGGTTTGCGCGCGACTAAAGAGGAAGCCAAGACAGCCAGCGGGATGGATCCCGCTCACTGTCTTGGTTTCTTTGCTATTTGGGGCTGGGGTGCCCCAAACTAGGTGCGCCCTATGGTCCGGTGCACCCTATGGAGCGAAAAATACGCTATACAGAGTTGGTCTCCTCATGAAAATGAGAGGAGATTCAAAGTGAAGAAAGATATTTAGAAAAAAGTTTAAATTTATACCAAATTTAGATTGAGGCAACAGCTGATGGGGAGTGTGCAGGTGAAGATGTTCCTGGTTCTTTCAGAGGAGGCAGGGACGTTGCTGGATCCTGACAAGAGAGCTTTTTGTAAGGAAGTCAAGAAGGAGAATTGAGGGATCATGGACCCTCTCGTTAAAATTCCCTGTTAGATCATCACATCAATTTTGAAATTCCATACATACCTCTATTTCAGGGGTGGCCAACTTCCAAGAGACTGCGATCTACTCACAGAATTAAAAACTTGGAGTGATCTACCCCTGTTTTGTAGGGGTTCAGGTCAAAGTTGTTGAGCTTTTATTAGCAACTCACCAAAGGAGCGCTGGGGGGAAAACAGCCTCCAGCCTCGGTTTGTAAGCTCTGTCTTCCATTCTCCAACAATGGAGGGAGGATCCGGGAGGGGGCCAGCAATTGACTGCGATTGACCAAAACCTCGCAGGGATCAACCAGTAGATTGTGATCGACCTGTTGCACATCCCTGCTCTATTTGATGAACCACCACTATTTGGATGGAGACCAACAGCATCTGGGATTCTAACATCCACACCGTGAGCCCTGAATGGAGGGATATCAACTGTTTGTGAATATTCTTTGTCTGGTCATGCATTTTGAAACAATGACCAGGCTTGTCTGAACCACCCAGGCCTTCTTAAATGTGGGCTTGAGAGTTTTTAGGGAAGTTGAAGTAACTTCTGTCAGGTTTGTTGTTTTGGCTTCTGTTTGCATTTGATTGACCAAAGAGATGACTGACCTTGCATATGGGGTGGATTCCAGGATTGAGCCAAATCAAATCTATCCCAGATAAAAGCCAAGCAATATGTCAGTTATTACCAGGAAACAAAGGCAGTGAAAACTATTGTAAGGCCTCACATCTAACTTCAGTCCTTCCTTTATCACAAGCATTCATTAACTTTGTTCAATAATGGATGTGAACCACGTCCCCTTCGCTCTGAGTTGGGGTCCGGGGCAGCAATGCAGACTTAGCACAACTTACCCTAACATGGCAGTGCATTGCTGGGGGAGGGGTCAGGTGGTGGGTTTGATGGTTCTGTGTCATCTGCGCCCCGGTCGCAGTATGCTGGCAGTGTGGCCCATTGGTTTCAAGAGAGTCAGGCACCCTCAGGCGTGCTCAAGTGTTAGGGGGTTGAAGATGCCACACATCTACAATGCCATTAAGTTAGACTTCAAGGCTGTCCTCTTGAGGCTGAAACGGAGCACTCTCAAGTCTCTTGGTGAGATGAGGGGCGGGGAACTTTGTTCAATAATCTGGAGCTCCATTTCTTCCTGAGGCAATAATTATCTTCTCTCTTCGTTGCAGATGGTGATGAATGGGAAGGGAAGAACAAGGGGGACCACAACAGAATCCACATATCGGAGAAATCAAATAAATATTCAGAGTATGGAGAGAACATCGGCCAGAGCTCCCAGTCCACCTCCAATCAACGAAAGAGCTTCATTCGGAGGGATAGCCTCACTTCACATGAAAGAATTCACAGAGGAGAGAAATTGTATCACTGCAGAGAATGTGGAAAGAGCTTCAATCGGAAGGACAGTCTCACTTCCCATCAAAGAATTCATACGGGGGAGAAACCCTATCAGTGCTTAGAATGTGGAAAGAGCTTTAGTCACAGATCACATCTCACTTGCCATCAAAGAATTCATACAGGGGAGAAACCCTATCAGTGCTTGGAATGTGGAAAGAGCTTCAGTCACAGTCAGAGTCTCTATTCCCATCAAAGAATCCATACAGGGGAGAAACCCTATCAGTGCTTTGAATGTGGGAAAAGTTTCAGTCAAAGCTCCCATCTCATAATCCATAAAAGAATCCATATAGGGGAGAAACCATATCAGTGCTTAGAATGTGGAAAGAACTTCAGTCATAGCAGCAGTCTCGCTTCCCATCAAAGAATCCATACAGGGGAGAAACCCTATCAGTGCTTGGAATGTGGGAAGAGCTTCAATAAGAGAACCAATCTCGCTTCCCATCAAAGAATTCATACAGGGGAGAAACCCTATCAGTGCTTTGAATGTGGAAAGAGCTTCAGTAAGAGAACCAATCTCGCTTCCCATCAAAGAATCCATACAGGGGAGAAACCCTATCACTGCTTGGAATGTGGAAAGAGCTTCAGTAACAGCACCAATCTCGCTTCCCACCAAATAATCCATACAGGGGGGAAACCCTATCAGTGCTTGGAATGTGGAAAGAGCTTCATTAAGAGCGACCATCTCGCTTCCCATCAAAGAATCCATACAGGGGAGAAACCCTATCAGTGCTTAGAATGTGGAAAGAACTTCAGTCAGAGCAGCAGTCTCGCTTCCCATCAAAGAATCCATACAGGGGAGAAACCTTATCAGTGCTTAGAATGTGGAAAGAACTTCAGTCAGAGCAGCAGTCTCACTTCCCATCAAAGAATCCATACAGGGCAGAAACCCTATCAGTGCTTGGAATGTGGAAAGAGCTTCAGTCAGAGCAGCAGTCTCACTTCCCACCAAAGAATTCATATAGGGAAGAAACCCTATCAGTGCTTGGAATGTGGGAAGAGTTTCAGTAAGAGCGACCATCTCGCTTCCCACCAAAGAATCCATACAGGGGAGAAACCCTATCAGTGCTTTGAATGTGGAAAGAGCTTCAGTAAGAGCAACCATCTCGCTTCCCACCAAAGAATCCATACAGGGGAGAAACCCTATCAGTGCTTTGAATGTGGAAAGAGCTTCAGTAAGAGCGACCATCTCGCTTCCCATCAAAGAATCCATACAGGGGAGAAACCCTATCAGTGCTTAGAATGTGGAAAGAACTTCAGTCAGAGCAGCAGTCTCGCTTCCCACCAAAGAATCCATACAGGGGAGAAACCCTATCAGTGCTTGGAATGTGGGAAGAGCTTCAGTCAGAGAACCAATCTCGCTTTGCATCACAGAATCCATACAGGGGAGAAACCCTATCAGTGCTTGGAATGTGGGAAGAGCTTCAGTCGAAAGGACAGTCTCACTTTGCATCAAAGAATACATACAGGGGAGAAACCCTATCACTGCTTTGAATGTGGGAAGAGCTTCAGTCACAGTCAGAGTCTCTATTCCCATCAAAGAATCCATACAGGGGAGAAACCCTATCAGTGCTTTGAATGTGGGAAAAGTTTCAGTCAAAGCCCCTATCTCATAATCCATAAAAGAATCCATACAGGGGAGAAACCATACCAGTGCTTGGAATGTGGGAAGAGCTTCAGTCAGAGCCACAGTCTCGCTTTGCATCACAAAATCCATACAGGGGAGAAACCCTATCAGTGCTTAGAATGTGGAAAGAACTTCAGTCAGAGCCGCAGTCTCGCTTTGCATCACAAAATCCATACAGGGGAGAAACCCTATCAGTGCTTTGAATGTGGAAAGAGCTTCAGTCACAGCCGCAGTCTCGCTTTGCATCACAGAATTCACACCAGAGAGAAATCTTCTTAGTGTTTGGAATGTGGGAAGGCCTTCAGTCAGAGTGCCACTCTCATGGCCCACCAAATAATTCATACAGGGTTGAAAGCATATCAGCGCATGGAATGTAGATAAAATTTCCCTCGTAAAAAAGTCAATTCAAGAACTCACAGCATGGTGAATAATAGAATGGTAGATTCGGAATCTAGTCCAACACCTGCCAACGCAGAAAAAAATCATTTCAAGCATCCATGACAGATGGCCATCCAACTTCTTCTTATAGACCTCCAATGAAGGAGAGTCCACCCCCTTCTGAGGGAGTTCCTTTTCACTGCTGGCTCTTACTATCAGAAAGTTCCTCCTGATCTTTAGGAGACATCTCCTTTTGTGTTGCTTGAATCACCTCTTCAGATTCCTTCATGACCTTGAGAAGGACTTCTGTATGTCTGAGAATGTCCAGGGGATTGGACCATGCTCTATATTTGGGGGAAAACCCATGGAGAGGAGTCTGATATAGGGCTTAAGTCGTCTAGGCATTGGTCAGATTGTCATAATTACAGACATACTTACTGGTTTGGACGGAAGTGATTCTTATTCCAGGGGAAGTGGTGACCCTGAGATTACAGGTGCTCTCACCAATATTGTCCAAACGTCCAGTAAAACTTTGACACAGCAGACCAATACCCGCTGAGGTCAATGTATTAGGAGGTTAGGTTTAGGGCCGTGTGGTATTGCTTCATTGTATGTGGGGTCCCTATAAAGGGAACTTCTTCCTCTAGGTGGGAGGGAGACTGGTCAATTTACCATCAGTTGAATGCAACATTTAAGTCAGATTTTTAAAAACGGATTTGCAGAACAAAACTCACAGTTTGAAAGGCAGTTATTGTTGGCTGTTTGCAGTTTAGTAGCGCAGAGAGCTTGCTGGGGAGACCATGCATAAAAAATAAAGGACTCAAAAATAACTTAAACTAGGTTTTAATAAGAAAAACAAAAACTCCTTTTACACTAAGTACATTAACAACCAAAACAGACCCAACCACCAACCCATCCCCCAGGGTAATGGGAGAGCTAGGTGCTGCTCCTTATATACTACACCCAAATGCTGACACACCTTAATCAAATACAACTCAGCAGCACCTGCTATGCTTCACAGCTGTAAAGCTGGGTCTCGTTATCTTACTCTGGCCCTTGCTCTGGCCCCTTAAAGACATACACATCGGGTGCAACAATGCTGAACCTTTACATTTAAATAAACCATTCAACATTTCCCCTGCGGTTCATCATTGTGGAACAAAAACATAAAGCATATTTTGTACATGTCTTTCATGTGTAACCTTTGGAAGTGCTTTAGTAAAAATGTCCGCAATTTGATTGTCACCTGGAACATATTCAAATACAATCATTTCGTCAGCAATTAGTTTCTTTACAAACTGTAAACGTAACCGTAAGACTCTAGTGCGCTGCGTATTGGTCTCTGAACACAGGATAGCAAGTCCGCTCTGGGAATCAAGGTAAACTTTTACTGGTAGTGTTACTTGCATCTGTAGGTCTGCAAATACTTGCAGATACCATTCTACATCACGAGTGGCCTGAACGCATGCACATAATTCACTCTCTGTTGTGGAGAGACAAATAATGGTTTGTGTCTGGGACTTCCATTCAAATGGACAACCGTTATAACAAAACACCATACCAGACACACCCCTGCAATTATTTTGTTCCACTGCATGAGATGCATCGCAGAAAATTTCAAAACCTTTGTCAGTACATGTTGTAAACTGCAACCTATAATGTTTGGTGTGTTTAAGGTAATTTCTGAACATCATTGTAGCTTTTTGGCTCAAAAACTGCCTTACTGGCATACACAGTATTAAAGTGTTCATCTGCAAAACGTTGTGGCTTCTGCCTCTTTCTATCTGAACGTCTCAGTCCGGAAGGAGAGTCAGACTCCTCAGACTTAATGGGACTAAGTGAACCACTAGTTTCAGGTTGTAAATCATTGTCAGATTGAAGAGATGCCTGTAGGCTAAGCTCACGATCAGAAAACTCAAGAGAATCTAACCTCCCCTTGGGTGCCTGTGACTTTAAATCATCAAACAAATCAGATTCAACAGACTTTTTGTCTTTTTCCATTAATTCAGAAGCACCATTTCCTGCTGCTGCTTTGTTGAATCGCGTTCGAATCAAGGCAAACAAGCGGATGGTGTTTTTGAGATCCTCATCTGAGCTCCAAGGCTGCTTCTTGAGAGAGAGCGTCTGCCTTGAAACCCATCTGTCTCTCTCTTTTATTGAATCTTACAAAAGCATGGCCACACATATGTTAGTGGCTGATTGGTTAAAATACAAACAAAGAGGCTAGTTCCTTATTGGTTAACATAGGTATAAGGAGGGGTTACCCAAAATCCATTAATCTCCAATTCTTCAAAGGGTCTTTTGCTAATGGACCTTAGACAAGTATCTAAGCTTTTAATCCACCTAGATTTATGATTGATTATATTATGTCTAAATCAATTACTAATGTTATGATCAGAATATAAAAACAAATAATTAATTATACACTGAAGGAAAACAGAACAACTAATTAATTATACACTGAAGGAAAACAGATCATTGTAAACTTAATGTGACCTGAGTGAAAAAAGAGTGGAATGCAAAGAATGGAATTTGTGTGTGTCTGGCACATCTTTACACAGCGTGTATATGAGAGAGAGAAGCAGAGAAAGATTTTAAGGTTCAAAAGCTTGAGAAAGTAGCTAAGGAAAGTTTCCCAGAATGCCACAGAAAAGAACCAGTGTTTTACTATACTGGCACATAAAGAGAACATCTCTACATCTCCTCCTTTCTTTTCTTATTTGCGAAATAAGGCAACTTGTGGAATGAAGCAGCAGAACTTTAGGATCAGTGGTTTGCCATCGAATCCCAAAATAATACTGCGAGGGTGGATGGGGCATGAGTATTTCAGGACTATTGGTTTGCCAGTAAATCCCAAAATAATTCTACCCACATTTCCCCTTTTTGTTTATTATTGGCGTTGCCATTTCGAATAATAGGCAGCGAGGAGAGCGCTCGGTGGGTCAGGAGGAGAAAAAAAGCGAGAGAAAAGATTTGTAAGGCTAGGAATGCATTGGAGGAAGCAAAAGAACAAAATTAATATACATACAATTATTATGGCATAATAAAAAAGACTACGAAGCCAAGTAAAATTAGGCAACCAGCCAGTGAACCACTGAAAAATAGAATCCCAGAAACCAGAGAACGCAACATCCTGTTTAATATGATGGGTAAGATTTTGCAAATGAGAAATTTGACGTTGAACAGCTTTTGAATTGTCAGTGATGTTAAAACAGCACATATCTGCGACTTGCTCACAGCCATAATGATGAAGCATAAGAAGGTAGTCGATAGCAGCTCTGTTTTTGAATAAACCATTGTGAAGTTCAGCTTGCTCTGTGTTGAGAAGGTGAAGTGCACGAGAAGTAAAATTCAGGGCCTTTGCTGCAGAACAAGCTAGAGAGTTAATATTTCTGCTATTACGTGCAGCCAATCCTGGAACACCTAAGAGAGAAACAGCTAAAGAGATATATTCAGTCCTACTGGGAAGAGAGACAAGGTCATCACAATCGTCAGACAATTCAATATTGCGACTATATCGATTGTGAAATAGATGATGCTTTTCAGGCAATATGATAGACAAGCGGCTTAAACAGCAAGGTGTACCGTGGCTAATGTTTGCAGGAATATAATTAAACGTATAGCCAGGACATGACCAAAACCAACCTGCAGGTAGCTCTGTGTATTTATACACATAAGAGATATTCACATAATCAGAGCAATTAAAATTATCCTTGCCCATTTTCACACAGTTGGATTTTGTGCAATTCACCATGCGAGCACAAGTAACATTATAAGATGCCACATATGGTGTTGTTAAATCAATAGCCAAAGGTGGTCGTTTACGCACTTGAGTTCCCCAGACAAAATAGCCAGAGTACCCAAGGTTGCGGAGAGAATCATTTTGGGGCAAGGATGAAAAAAACCAGGTATCTTTTTGTATGTCAATAGGATCATGGCAGACAGGGATGAGGCAGGCGCCAAGGATTTCTCCTATAGACACCTGTTGAGTTAAGCAAAAGGAAGAAACATTGAGGGTTTTTGCAAAAGTTTCCCACACATTCGGTGGTGTGGAAGCACTGTTGGGAGGAGCAGAAGCAGAAAGAGGCAAAAACAAAACACTGAGAATGAGCACTATCATGGAATTAATATTAAGGCACGATATAATGCACAAGAGTAAATTAGCAGGGCTTGCTTCAAGCTGCTGTTCACTTCTAAACTGTTCAGCCTGAAGAGAAAGCGATTTTATTTGACCCCACGTCACTGGGGCATTAGGAGTTCCCCGCTTGCGAGTCCTGGGAGGGCTGGACGTCGCATCTTGGGTGATCTGAAGTTGGCGTCGGAACTGAGGCAGTGGATCCTGAAGTGTCTGTTCCCATGCCATGGTACAGTCGGACGCAGCGAGCGGGAACCCAGCAAGTACCCTGTGGAGTAGAAACTGCAGCATAACCCTTACCCCATGTAATTAATTTTACTGGTTCACTCCATATATTGGAGGGTAGCATTTTATAGCGGACCAGCGGAGCTGGAAGAACTTCCTTCTGCTGAAAATGCTTCTGAAGGCGAGTATAGGATTGATGATCCTGTATAGAAATATTCAAATGGTTGAGAGTAAAGAGAACACTAGCCAGCCAACCTTCCTTTTCTGAAAGAGAGGTTGGAATTCCGGCCTTCATTTCCTGCCTGTTCAGCGCAGATTTAAGGGTGCGATGCGCACGTTCAATTATCGCTTGACCTTGAGAATTGTAAGGGATTCCAAACAAATGATGAATATCCCATGTTTCACAAAACTGAGCAAAGCCTTTTGCACAATATGCTGGGGCATTGTCAGTTTTTAGAGAATGAGGCTTGCCCATAACTGACATGGTACGAACGAGATGATTGCAAACATGCTTAACCTGCTCACCCCTTTGAGGGGTGACCCAAAGGAAACCTGAGTATGTGTCAATGCAGACATGCAGATACTTCCAGGGTGAAAAAGGGGCAAAATGTGTTACATCCATTTGCCATATTTGATTGACTTGAAGTCCACGGGGATTAACACCAGGGCTGGGATGGCCAATCTGATTAGAGCATTGAGGACATTGCTGAATGATTGCACGTGCCGCTTCCAACGGAATTTGAAATTGGCGGCTAAGGGCTTTAGCATTCTGATGATGAAAGGCATGACTTTCTATAGGAGAAACAGGCAGAATCTTAAGCAAAGAATCTGCTTTTGCATTTCCATCAGAAATAAAACCTGGAAAAGGCTGGTGGGAGCG
Source organism: Podarcis raffonei (assembly GCF_027172205.1). Classification (NCBI taxonomy): domain Eukaryota; kingdom Metazoa; phylum Chordata; class Lepidosauria; order Squamata; family Lacertidae; genus Podarcis; species Podarcis raffonei. Next base: position 123,066,012 of record NC_070603.1, read on the forward strand.
AATGTGTACTACAAAAAGTGGATGAGAACGATGAGAAAGAAGCAATTGCAAGGACAGGAAAAGACTCAACAAGTTGTCATCCAGTAAAGGACTTACATAACTGCCCTGTATGCGGGTTATGACATTTGATACATACAAACTATCAACTATTAAGTTAATAGGTTGTGAAGAAAAATGATGCAGAGCTTTGACAGCAGCTGCTAACTCAGCACGCTGAGCAGATTTTTGAGGCAAAGTGTACAAACTTTGCCATTCGTTGTTCTGTTGCCAAGCAACGACTCCCCTAGTGGGAGCCCCGTCAGTGAAGACAGTCAGGGCATCCAAAGGGGTAGGAGACAGAATAGAAAAGAATGACAGGGAAAATTGTTTGCTCATCTGCAAGCGAGTGTCTGCTGGGACATGGTAATCTATTTGACCTACAAAGTTAGCCAATGCACACTGCAAATCCATGCTATTGGAGAGAGCAGTTTCCCATTGCTCTAAAGGCATAGGCAGAATAATTTGATGACAATCAGTGCCAAAAAGCACTTTGCTACGACGGCGCCCTTTGCAGATAAGCTGAGCAAGGAGATCCACCAAGGGAGTTACTGTATTCTTTGGTGTATGATGTAAATACATCCATTCAATTATGTGAACTTTAGATGGTCCTATCTGGATAATGGCTGCAAAAGGTTGGATAGCATCTGTCATTATGACTACATCGGGCAAAACATTAGGAATTGCTCGATCAACCCAATGAATTTTCATGAGTTCCTTCAGATGGGCAACTGTTTTCTGTTGAGCAGGTGTCAAGGTGATTTGCTCACCAGGAAATTGATGGCCTTTTAAGGCTGAAAAAAGCGGTCGCAAAACTTCAAGAGGGATTTTAAAATAAGGTCTTATCCAGTTAATATTACCCAGCAATTGTTGCAACTGAACATATTTCATTGTTTTAGGAACATGTAGTTCAGGGATTATAGGAATAGAGTAACTAGCCATCATTTTATGTCCCAAATATTGAAAGGGAGAAGTTTCCTGGACTTTCTCTGGAGCAATTTTTAAACCATACAATGACAAACAGGTTGTTAAATCATGTTTCCAATGAGGGGGGAGGCACGGAGCACAAATCAGAACGTCATCCGTGTAATGATAAACCAGAAGGTGTGGATACTGAAGACGGAAAGGCTTAAGGGCTTGATTAACATAATATTGACACATGGTAGGGGAGTTTAACATTCCTTGAGGGAGAACTTTCCACTGATATCTCTCAGTTGGTTGACAATTATTAATTACTGGTACAGTAAAAGCAAAGTATCTACGATCTTTCTCCTGTAGGGGGATAGAGAAGAAACAATCTTGCAAATCTATTATAGCCAATTGATAAGAATGTGGAATCACATTTGGATTGGGAAGACCACATTGCAAAGGCCCCATGGGTTCAAGGATTTTATTTATGTGCCTTAAATCATGCAATAATCTCCATTTTCCTGATTTCTTTTTAATAACAAAAACTGGAGTATTATAAGGACTAACTGAAGGTTCAATATGGTCAGCCAGTAATTGCTGATTGACCAATTGTTTTAAGGCAATTAATCGTTCCCCAGTAAGAGGCCATTGCTCTATCCATACAGGGTTAGTAGATTTCCAGCTGAGGGGAAGAGCAAGCTTACTCATTTAATTGGATAGTAGCATTTAATTGTTGCAATAAATCTCTTCCCCACAAATTGAGGTGGATGTTTAGCACACAGGGCTGAATATATGCAATAATTTCAGAACTGTCTGGCAGAGAGACAGGTAACCACTGTGCGCTTTTACAAGAAGTCTGGTTACCACCCACACCCCACACTGTAGGAGCAGATTCTAAGGGCCATGTGGGGTCCCAACAATTACTGGAAATTACAGAAACGTCAGCACCTGTGTCAATCAAGCCTTCTATAATTTTTCCATTGATTTTATACTTACGAAGAAGTTTTTGTCGTCCAATTCTCTGTGTCACAGCCAGTAGCTGTGGGGGAATAGAAGAAGAGAGCTCGTGCAAATTATTATCAATAGCTGATACGACATTAGGTGGAGAAGGAAGCATTACCAATTGTGCCAAAGACTCACCCTTAGTTAACTGCATTGGCATAAAGCTCCAGAATTGTATCATAATGGTGCCCACATAGTCACGATTTAAAACACCTGGAATAACCTGGATTCCTTGTTTTGCCGCAGAAAATTTAGGCAAAATTAAACCTGTGACTGTAGAAGGGAGTGGACCTGCCATTTGGCTAGGCATGAGCACAATTTCACCAGGCAAGGCAGTGCCTTTGGTTTCTTGATTGATCAAATCAATAGCAAATTCAAAAGGCACAATTTTAGAAACTTTTGCAACAGCAGAAACTAAGGGTGGGGAACTCTCTAATTTTCCGGGCCTGAGAGTTGGGCCCCTAAGGAGTTTCCCTGAGACCTACATTGATTTGCCCAATGATACCCTTTTCCACACTTTGGACATTTTTTTGAAGGTCTGGTAGTAGTATTTGCAGTAGTATTTTTATTTGCACCTCCGCCAGGGGCTCTGCACTGCTTAGCAAAATGGCCAGGGCGCTTGCAATTGAAGCAATTACCTGTAGGCCTGTTATTAGTTTGGATTGCAGTGGCAAGTAAAGACATAGCATGAGATTGACTCCCTATTTCTGTACATGATTGTATCATATCTGCAAGACTATATTTTGAACGACTTATGACAGATTGTAACACTTTCCTAGAATCAGTATTAGCATTCTCAAAGGCTAATTTTTTCATCAACTCATTCTGAGCTGTTTCATTATCTATCTGTCTAGAGATTGATTCTTTTAATCTATCAATAAATTGATGGTAAGGCTCTGAGTGTTGCTGCTTAACATTTACAAAGGAGTTCAGAGGCTGCCCTGAGACAGGGACTTTACGAATGGCGCGCTGGACACAGGTCGCAGTGCGGCTAAAATGCGAAGCTGACAATAATGCTTGTGCAGCCAAGCTATCGAATGGGGCAGATCCAAAAAGTTGACTTGCTGTATGCATTGGATCAGCCAGAGCTATCGCACTATGTTTAAATTCACTTTCAAAGACCACATATTGTGCAGGGGATAAAATCATATGCATAAGATCTTTCCAATCATTAGGACACATTACATAAGAAGTTGAAATACTTTCCAACATTCCCATGACATACGAAGATTTCAGACCTGAGTCAGAGATAGCCTTCCTGAATTCCTTCATTATGGAATATGGAAGCTTATCATGAAATACCTGTTGCTGTGCTGTCCCTGGGATAGGCTGATAAGTGAAAGGGAAAAGTGACGGCATTTCCCCAGACCATGCAGACTGTTCCTCTAAAGATAAAAGACCTTCCTGCCTGGCTTCAGAAATTCCTGCACGGACGACCCCAGAAACATTTGTAACATTGGAATGCACCGGGGGGAGAGAAGGAAAAACGACAGGCTGAGATGCAGCTTCTGCAGATCTCACAGGCACCGGCAGAGGAGTGGCAGGCAGAGAAGGGGGAGAGAGGGGGATTGTAGTAATCTGACACGGAGCTGCTTCGAGATGAGAGGGAAAGGAGGGGGGTGAAGTCAAAGGAGGCAAGATTTGTGGGTACGGTGGAGGATTAGGTGCTGAAGCAAGGGGTGTAGAAAGTAAGGAAGACGACAATCCTAATTTACCAATAGCATTTGCACATTTTTGCCAAGTGAGCAGGCAATTGATCGGAGCCCTTGGCTCAGAAAAAAGCGTTTTTCCAATTTTTTGCCAGGTCTCTATGTCCAGAGACCCTTTGTCTGCGTAAAATGGACATTGGAACATTATTTCCATTAACATTTGTTCAATTTCTTTTAAGGAAATTTGAACACCATCCCCCTTTTGCTTGACTAATTTAAATAATTCATTTGCGTGAGCTTTTTGACCTTTAGTCAGATTCCCTCCCATACTTATGAAATAGCGCGCTGAGACTTTTTTCCAGTCGGGTAAGTATGAGGTTTCCTAGCTCTGCAAGGGACCTGGTACCTTACTTCGTCGAAATCACGTCGGGGTCACCAGATGTTGAATCGCGTTCGAATCAAGGCAAACAAGCGGATGGTGTTTTTGAGATCCTCATCTGAGCTCCAAGGCTGCTTCTTGAGAGAGAGCGTCTGCCTTGAAACCCATCTGTCTCTCTCTTTTATTGAATCTTACAAAAGCATGGCCACACATATGTTAGTGGCTGATTGGTTAAAATACAAACAAAGAGGCTAGTTCCTTATTGGTTAACATAGGTATAAGGAGGGGTTACCCAAAATCCATTAATCTCCAATTCTTCAAAGGGTCTTTTGCTAATGGACCTTAGACAAGTATCTAAGCTTTTAATCCACCTAGATTTATGATTGATTATATTATGTCTAAATCAATTACTAATGTTATGATCAGAATATAAAAACAAATAATTAATTATACACTGAAGGAAAACAGAACAACTAATTAATTATACACTGAAGGAAAACAGATCATTGTAAACTTAATGTGACCTGAGTGAAAAAAGAGTGGAATGCAAAGAATGGAATTTGTGTGTGTCTGGCACATCTTTACACAGCGTGTATATGAGAGAGAGAAGCAGAGAAAGATTTTAAGGTTCAAAAGCTTGAGAAAGTAGCTAAGGAAAGTTTCCCAGAATGCCACAGAAAAGAACCAGTGTTTTACTATACTGGCACATAAAGAGAACATCTCTACACTGCTTCTTCCTCTTCTTCCTCAGTATTATCTATACCATCAGTATCTTGGAAGACAGCAACTCCATTCCAATTTACAGTTTGTATCATGCTTCTGGTAATATGAAATTTGCCAGTTGCTGGTATGTAAATTCTGTACGCCCCCTGCTGGTAGCCCATTAATTTTCCCTGGACACTACGTTCACCCAATTTCTGCTTAGCGGGATAATGCATAATTACATCTGAACCCCAAATGCGTAGGTATTTCAGATTAGGGCGTTTTTTAAACAGCTTCTCATAGGGGGTGACATCTAAACCAGAATGATAACTGCGATTTCTAACATAACAAAAAGCATTAAGCGCTTCAGCCCAAAAGTCTTTGGGCAGATTAGCATCGTGCAGATACGTTTTAACCCCTGCCTGTAGGTCACGCTGCACAACTTCAACAAGCCCATTTTGCCAGGGACTTCGGGGGCAAGATAACTCATGAGTAGTCCCCTGCGCTTCCAGGAAATTCTCAAAATCCTCAGAAACAAATTCTCCACCCCGGTCAGAAAACAGGTTCTTAATAGGTTTGTTAAAGTGCGTTTTTACCCAGTTGCAAAAAACTTTGTACTTCTCAAATGCTTGGGGCTTCTCAGCTATTGCATAAGTCCAACAATATCTACTATACTGGTCTATCAGAGTAAGCCAGTACTTAGAACCTCCTAATGATGGTGGGAGTGGCCCAACTAAATCACAATGTACACGCTCAAATGGCTCAGTTACTTTCCTATCTGAGCATCTACCCTTGCGTGCAACCTTAATCTTATTCTTGCAACAGGATAGACATTGCATAAAGAATTTACATGGTTTTAAGTTGAGGCCATCAACAATATTCTTTGTCTTAATTACATCAGCAAAATTCAGGTGTCCCAGAATTCTGTGCGCCTCATGGACACACCCAGAATGTGGCCTTACATTCCTCAACCCCTGGCTTGACTGTGCTGCTCTGCAATTTATAGGCGATTGGGAGTAGGTGCGAAAATACAGTCTATATAAACCATCAGATTCCCGGGCATATAATAGACGTTTGTTCCCATCGAAAAACTCACACATTGACTTTAAGAAACGCACAGTTATGCCTTGACGAGCAAAACACCTTACTGATAATAAATTGTCCACTGACGGGCAGTAAATGCAGTTCGCTATCGTAATGTTTAAAGAGTCAAGTTTAACAGTACCCCTGCCAAGCGACTGCAAGACTTGTGAACTGGCTAAATGTACATTACCAATTTCCTCTTCGAAAGAAATAAACAAGCTTCGATCGTTGCAAATATGCTGAGATGCTCCTGAGTCCACAACAAAAGACTTCCACTTGGCACGTTTAAGTCTTTTACGATCTGTTGTCCTAGCATGGAAAACTCGCGGCTCGTTTCTGTCTCTACTATGCGATGTCGGCTGCTGGGCTGACAACCGTGACTGACGAACAGAAACAGGCTTGGGAGTACTTTGCTTTCTTTTGGATCTGCAGTCCTTTGCAAAATGTCCTTGCTTATTGCAGAACCAACAACGCTTGGCAGCTTTAAATGCAGTTGTATCACCACAGGTTTGCATATGGCGTTCCTCATTCTTTCTGGAAATAGGAGTGCTTATGGCACAAGCCTCCCTTCTATCCAACTCGCCCATTAATCTTGCCGTCACCCCTTCCACAGTTAATTGTGCTGGTGGAACGGCAGATATCTGGCTAGCTATGCCATCAAAGTCCTCGTTAAGGGAACAAAGAATGATAAAAACATACTGAATATCAGGTATGTCCATGTCCCCTCGAATTAATTCGCCGCGTATTGCCTCCAGACGTCTCAAGTGTGCTGCCAAATCACCACCAGGCTGCAACTTCGTCTGGTACAACTGCTTGAAAAACGTCAATGCAGATGCTGACTCTTTTCTAATATGCACTGCTGCAAGACTGTCCCACATTTCTTTGGCAGTTTTCTTATTTCTTATATAGACTACTTGCTGGTCGCTGACTGTTATGTTGTTTATTACGTTTTTTCCGGCTACATTTACATTAAAATACATTATTTCTGATTTTGTTATATTTACCCCTAATCCAGAATATTCCTCAAAATCTTCGAATATTATCTTTATTTCTTTTATCCCTTCCTTAGGATTTGTTATGATTCCAGTAATATCATCTGCAAACAAATTGATTTCCATCTCCTCTTTCCCAATCCTATAGACCTCTATCCTCCCACAGTTCCTTATCCTTTCCGCTAGTTGTGCTATAGCCATTATAAATAGGAACGGCGAAAGAGGACACCCCTGCCGAACGCCTCTGTGTATTGGGGGAGATTGGGAGTATTCCCCATTAACTCTCCCCACTGCTGTTCTTTCCTTATATAGTTCTTGTATCGCGAACCGATAAACCTCTCCTATTCCATATTTTGTCATTGTTTCCCATAAAAACTCCTGTGAGAGTGTATCAAATGCTTTAAAGACATCTAATTTCAGTAGCCCGAACTTTTTTACTTGTCCGTGATATTGGTCTTCTTTTATTATTTGGGGGGTGCCATAATTTTGGCGAAGATTTTATAATCTTGGTTTAATAGACTTAGAGGTCCATATGAACCTACTTCTTTAGGGTCTTTGTTTGGTTTTAAGATTACCATTATTTCTGCCTTTCTCCATGTTTCTGGGGCCTTTTCCCCTTCTAGTATACTGTTAAAAAGTTGTTGTAGTTCCGGGGCCAAAATTTCTACCATTTCCTTATAAAATTCAGCTGTAAAACCTTATGTTATGTCGTTGTTATGCAGTTTTTGTGCATAAGGTTTCATTGGGCTTTCTTGCCTTAAAGTAGCCTGGCATACATCTCGACTCACCCACACTCTTCTCCCTTGGAAACTCAATTTCCTTCAAAGTCTGGTATACCTGCTGTTGCAGCTTCTCTCTAGAAAACGTAACTATTGCATTCCTGGGGGATTTTCTCCCCTTAGGCCCTCGGCAGCAATGGGCTCGTTCCACATCTTCTGCCTTCAGACTAACTCCTTGAGTACTACTACTACTACTACTACTACTAATAATAATAATAATAATAATTTATTTATACCCCGCCCATCTGGCTGGGTTTCCCCAGCCACTCTGGGCGGCTTCCAGCAAAACAGTAAAATACATTAACCTATTAAACATTAAAAGCTTCCCTAAACAGGGCTGCCTTCAGATGTCTTCTAAAAGTTTGGTAGTTATTTTTCTCTTTGACATCTGATGGGAGGGCGTTCCACAGGGTGGGTGCCACTACCGAGAAGGCCCTCTGCCTGGTTCCCTGTTACTTGGCTTCTCATACCGAGGGAACCGCCAGAAGGCCCTTGGCGCTGGACCTCATGGAGGTGGAGCATAGCCAGGTTCTCAAAGTTTCTTCCAACTCTTTAGCCTGTATTTCTTCCGGAATTCCTCCCAAAATCGTATTAGCTCTTCTCTGGGGGTCCGGCAATTCTGCCCCCTGTTTAGATAGCGTAGTTACTTTTTTTTTCATCTTCCTGGGCTAGCTCTTTAGCTTGAATTGCTAATTGCTTCACCCCCTTAATTTTGACTCCTTCAAGTATTACAATAATATAAATCCTAGTTAAAATATTTTAAAAGACTTCCACCGCATTCACCGCACGCCTCTTAGTTATCTTGCTCGTCTTTACATCTGTTCTTCAATCATTTCCCTTCCTTAGGTTCTTTCATAATCCGTCAAATCTTTATGTTCTCTATATTCTTAACAAGCTTAGTCTAAGCACAGGCAAACTTTCACATTTGAGCCCTGCTTGTATAAATATTCATTTAAGCATTCCCATTGTTTCTGTATTATAGTTTTGGATTTATGCCTTATTAAATCCGTCAATTTTGCTAACTCCAGGTACTCACACAGTTTACTTAACCAGTCCCCTTTTGTTGGGATATAATTTCCTTTCCAATGACTGGCTACCAACATTTTCGCTGCTGTTGTTGCACTCAGAAAGATGTTAGTTTTGTCTTTGGGGATATGCTTACTCAAGATTCCTAGTAAATATGCTTTTGCCCTCCTGATATATGATACTTTTATCAATTTTTTAATCTCTTCATGGATCATCTCCCAAAATTTTCTGATCTCTGGACATGTCCACCACATATGGTATAGAGTGCCTTTCATTCTATTACATCTCCAGCATTTATTACTATTTGATCTATTCGTTTTTGCCAGTCTGTCTGGTGCCATATACCATCTGTGGTGCATCTTCATATAATTCTCTCTTAATGAATACTAAGCTGTAAAATTTATATTTTTTCCCCAAAACTTTTTCCAATCTCCAGAATCAATTGTATATCTTAAATCCCGTTCCTACTTTAGAATATTCTCTCCTTTGACTTCTTGATCTGGGAGGACTTTATCTAATAATCTATATATTTTAGAGAGTGTTTTTTGATTGTTTTGTAAAACCTCTCTTTCTAATTTTGATATTTTATTTCCCAAATCCCCTAGTTTTTATATCTTTCTCGTATGTAGCCTTAAGTTGGAAATATTCTAACCAATTTATTCCCAGTATTTTGAGTTCTTCGTATTCTTTTAATTTGATACAGTGGTACCTCGGGTTACATACGCTTCAGGTTACATACGCTTCAGGTTACAGACTCCGCTGACCCAGAAATAGTGCTTCAGGTTAAGAACTTTGCTTCAGGATGAGAACAGAAATCGTGCTCCGGCGGTGCGGCAGCAGCAGGAGGCCCCATTAGCTAAAGTGGTGCTTCAGGTTAAGAACAGTTTCAGGTTAAGTACGGACCTCCGGAACGAATTGAAAAAAGCAAAGGATGTGTCAGGAGATAGATAATGTTCTTTCAGGAAACAGTAAACCTATTAATAAATTGTACTAAATTTAGTGTGTGTTACAGGCTTCTAAACAAAGTAGTAAATGCACAGCTTCTTTTAAACTTCTGTTGCTTTTTTTAAGTTATTCCTCTTCGATGTTACAGGTGTCTAGAGAGGATGGCCAGTGCTGAGCTTATTTCCAGTTATTTCACTTCAGCTCCTTAACTTAGTTGTTGCAACTTAATATTTTGATTTTTAAACAAGGTGGTACTTTCTGTCAGTTTCCACACTCCTGAGGTACTTCTGACAGTATAGAAGACCCAGGGGGTCACCACACCCTTCATAACTGGTTTGGGATTCTTCTCTTTCTAGAAGATCTTTCCCATCCTGACTGAAATGAGACGAAAGTAGACAGTATCCTCACAGCTTCTCCTTCTCCTACCGAAGCTGATAGAAGGCACTCCGGGCCACCGAGGCCGCCTGAGCCTCGAGCGACAGCAAAGGCTCCAGGAGTACCCCCAAGCTGTGAACCTGCTCCTTCGGAGGAAACGTGACCCCGTGAAGAGCAGGTGGCCTAGGGAACCACCCACTAACAGTGCCTCGGTCTTATCTGGATTGAGCTGAAGTTTGTTGGCTCTCTCCAGTCCATTACCGAGGCAAGACACTGGTCCAGAACTTCCACTGCCTCACCTGCAGGTGTAAAGGAGAAACAGAGCTGAGTGTCATCAGCATACTGCGGACAACGTACTCCAAACCTCCAGATAAGCCCACCCAGCAGTTTCATGTAGATGTTTAACAACCTGGGGGATAGGCTTGAGCCCTGCGGAACCCCACATTGAAGGTTCCATGGGGCTGAAAATCACTCCCCATGTACCACCTGGCTTACTTCTGACCTGGCTTACTTCTCAGCAGATGTGCCAACTTGAATAAAATAATAGGAGGGCCCAGGTAATCACTGTCCAGCAGAATTGATCATATGATGCCGTGCACACACACTATTTGAATGGCAGTGCCGGTTAACTTTGGGGGTGCCAGGACCCCACAAATATTTTATTGGCAAAGCCGATCAGTCCCTAGGAGTTGGCTCTTGTGCGTCAGAACCGCAAAGGGCTGGGCTGCGGATTCTTCCAACCGGATCTCTGCAACTACTGAGAAGAGTTGAGTGCTGACCATTCCTGGCTCCCTGGAGCAGTCCTTGTTTCTGCTAATAAAGAGTTAGCTTCACATGCTCTCTGTGGTTTTGGCTGGCTGGCTCTAGGATTCCATGAATCCAAACTCCCTGGAGGAAGGGGGTGCGGTGGGACTAGGACCCCCACCCCCCCGCTTTACTTCAATCAGATACCTGAGCAGGAGGAAGACGCCAAGGCAGCTCTGGAGCCCCTCCAGGAAATTCTCTGCCAGCGCCCCCAACCGTCCCCTGGCAATGCTTGCCTGGGCTTCCCTCCCACACCCTCTTCCTCCCAGTCTAATGGATGAGATGATGCCACACACCCCTCACCATTTTAATGTCAATCAACTTTTTTGGAAGGGGGACAATGGAACCGTGGCCCCTAGAAGTTGGCTCCTGGGCCTCTTTCTACCCCCTCCCTGGGGAGTCAACCCTGAGGGCCCTCTTTGGTGATGGGGACCCTCATCTGAAGGACAAGGGAGGTTGGGGTTCAAATCCCCACGACGGGGTGAGCTCCCTTTGCTCTGTCCCAGCTTCTGCCAACCTAGCAGTTCAAAAACATGCCAGTACAAGCAGTTGTGGCATTTCTGTGCACTCTGGTTTTCACCAATGTACCCCACAGCGGAGACGAGCACCCCAACCCCACAGTCGCCTTTGACTGGATGTAATCGTCCAGGGGTCCTTTATCTTTTGAATATCCCAGTGTTATTGTGCGTGGGGGGAGGGTAATCTCCTGCGAGTCAGGCGGGGGTGCCACCCCCTCTATGATGGGGGGGCAGTTCTTCCTGTACTGGATCCTCAGGGATCCTGCACCTCAGCCCACAAGGCCCCTTTTCTGCAAGGTGGTTCTTTGGCCACTTCTTCCCTGCCTCTGGTTTACAGAAAGCTGCGAAATCTGCACATGCCCAGAGTATGGAGGATACTCAAAACTGTGGTTATGTTTGGTGTGGGGGAAAGGGGGAAGAAAGGGGGGGCGCTGTCTGCGGACAAAGGTCCAGGGGTCCTTCACCTTCGCCTTCCCTTTGGTGGGCATCGCACTTCAGTTTCCGCAAAGGGGCCCCGGGGGGTGCAGGGCAGGGGAGCATCTCTTGGCCCCCCAGGAAAAGAGAAACGTGGGGGGGGGGAGAGGGGGAGAGACTTCCAGGATGAACCCTGCCGGTGGGTCCCAGGGAAGGCGCTTCCAGGAAAGGCGCTTTAACATTCAGGTTTTTAGTCATTTCAAAGTAGGGATCCAGATGCACACGGCAGAATGGTAACGGGGAACCCCCACCTCCCTTGTCGTCACTCTGCATAAGATGGGGGGGGGGCCTTGATGCAGAGTCCTTGGCCCAGATGGAGGAGGGAGGGCAGCCCCTAGAGCGCAGAAGCAGGCAGGGAGAGGGAGGGAGGGAGGGAGGGGCGGTCTGGGTGCCCTCGGCTTGCCAAGGGTTAAAAGGAGCAGAGCGGGATTCCTAGAGAGGACAGGAAGGGGAGGGCGGGGGAGGGCAAGGTCCTCCCCAGCAGAAGCCCCTCCCTGCCCAGTCCCTTCCTGCGAGCAACGAGGAGGCTGCTTTGTTCTCTCTGCTTTGCAAAAACTTCCTCGGTGCCCCTCCTGGAATCTGGTGAGTCTCTTCTCTCTTCCCCCTTGGGGTGCAGCGGGGAGAAGGGGGTCCCAGGGCTGCAAGGGAGGAGGCAACCCCCCCGTTCGGCTCATGCATGGGGGGGAGACCCCCAAGTCAGGGAGCAGAGGGTCCTGCCCCCAGTTCCTCTCTGCCGTGCCAGGGAGGGGCTGAGTGTCCAGCAGGTCTGCAACTCTGTTCTTCCTTTGGATCAAGATGCTGCCTTCCTTTTGGGGAGGAGTCTTTGGGGCAACAAAAAGGGCATGCAAATAAGCCCCCTTCAGATTGAGGGGAAAGTCGCATTTCATAACACAGAGAAGCATCCGAGGAATCCGAGGAAGGAGAAGCCCTGTGGAGTGGGGAGATACAGCCCCCGCCCCCAAGTGTGGAGACTGGAGGGGAGACCCTCTCCCACCATCTACCCAAATACAATTCCCAGAGTTCCCTGGCAAGAAGGGGGGATTGGTGACCACTCTGGGAATTGCAGTCTTTGGGCAGCAGGGCTGAAGCTGTCTCCTTGCACCTCTCAGGGTCCTGAACCAATTCTGGCTCCCAGGATTCTTGGGAGGAGTCCCTAGGGCGGGTGAGATCTGGTTTCCAACCTTGTGATGGATCAATAGCTAAACATCTGCCCCCTCCCAGCTGAGCCAGTGCACAGACTGGCACGTGCCACTCTTGGGAGCAGGAGCTGCATCCAGCCTTGCTCAGCTCAATATGTTTAGGAAGACCATGCCCCTCCTGCCCTGGCAAGGCACTGGGGTGAAGCTGCCACCGCCATCAAAATCCTGTGCGAATAATAATAATAACAATAATCTTTACCTGCCACCCATCTGACTGGGTTTCTCCAGACACTCAGGGCAGCACATATAAAAACATAATAAAACATCAAACATTAAAAATGTCACGATACAGGGCTGCCTTCAGATGTGTCCTAAAAGTTGTGTGGTTCTTTATTTCCTTGACATCTGATGGTAGCGTGTTCCACAGGGAGGGCGCCACTACCAAGAAGGCCCTCAGCCTGCTTCCCTGTAACTTCTCTTCTTGCACTGAGGGAACCGCCAGAAGGCCCTTGGTGCTGGACCTCAGTGTCCAGGCTGAACGATGGGGGTGGAGATGCTGCTTCGGGTATCCTGGGCCGAGGCCATTTAGGGCTTTAAAGCTCAGCACCAACACTTTAAATACTGCTTGGAAACATACTGGGAACCAATGTAGTTCCTTTAGCAGCGGTCTTACATGGTTCCAGCAGCCACTCCCAGTCACCAGTCTAGCCTCCGCATTCTGCAGAACACTAAGTGAATGACACAGAGGTTGCTGCAGACTAAAGTTAGAAAAGCTTTAATTGCTACAAATGGCATAAGGAAACATGATATGGAATTAAGGGAAAAGATGGTGTTGACCTGGAGTGGTTAGAAAATTTCTGGTCTCTCCCCGAGTGCCACAGGCCCTGCTCCAAAGAGAGCTTCTCTAAAGAAAGCACAACCAAAAATCACTCCATTTTGCGTGAATAAGGAAAATGAGGAGGTGGCTAAGAAACAGCAGGAGCCAGATCCTAGTCCCAACCTTCTAGGGTCTCTCAACAGCTCTAATGATGAGCAGAAAGAGGTTTGGGGCCCAGCCAGCTCAACTGTTAAGGCATCTCTTGCACTGAGACGTGGGGGCACCCACATGTAATAGCTATTCGGCTGTATTCTGCCCATGCTCTGGGGCTGCAGTTTTCAGGCTTGGGGACAGGATGGTGCCTGGTTTTTGCACCAAGTTCTATCCATAAGCCCCTCTGAGTTCAATGGGGTCCACTCTCAGGTCATTAGTGTGCAGACCATGCCAGCCTTACGAAGTGGGGTGAGGTGCAAACAGATTAAGTTGGAACCACTGGAGAAGTTTCAAATGGGGTTTCTGTTGGGAAGGGGCTGCCCCATTTGTGCTTCTCCAGGCGCAGGGGGATATCTAGGGCAGGAGAATCCCTGCAGGGCCTCTGAGGCTCCCTTTGTTTCTTCCTCTCTCCCAGGACCCTGCAGCTTGTGGTGGCTTCTCGACTCCTCAGGAAGGATGAAAGAGACTGAATCTGTAAACCTAGCGAGGATGGAAGGGGGAAGATGGACAGTTGACCTGGTCAGGTTGTCTCCTGCATCCCTCCTCACAGCCTCTGAGCGTTCCCTCCCAGGGACTTCCGAGATATCTGGTGAGTCCCAGGGGAGGGGAGATGGGGACATGGATGGATGGGGCTGGAGAGTTACTGGGGCTTGCTCATTTTGGGGGTGGGATGAGGCAGGCAGGCGGATGGAGTTTGAGAAGGTGGGCACCTTTTTGGGCTCCTCCACCTGCCTTCCAGCGCCTTTGACATCTGCAGGCAATTTGAGCCAGGAATACGTCACAGCTCCCCGGCCACCGCGATGTATTGGTGCCAGTACTGTGCTCTGAATGCCCTACCAATGTCAGAGAACTCACTGATCCATTGCGCAGCACTAGAAGCCATGATTCTTTAAATTACCTGATCCTAATTTCAGGACTGATTGCCGATGGGGCCTCTGTGTTTTGCCCTTTTCTTTTCTTTTAGGAATAACTTTTCCTTTTCTTTTAAAAACAAGGATCATATAAGGCTAATATATGATACAAATATGTAGACTAAATAAATTTGCAGGAATAACATGTCGTTCCTCGTTGGTGATCAGTGTATGAGTTCTGGGTTCATGAATTGGTATAAATTGAAACAAAAAAGGGTAAACAGCGGAGAACAGAGAACATTCAACATCGCATAGCCAAATTCCTATTCAGAAGCTCTTGTGACTGTCGTGCTTAGATTAAGTGTGAGTAATAGTCATTTTCCATCTTCTGTTACCAATTAAACTATACAGAGTTGGTCTCCTCATGAAAATGAGAGGAGATTCAAAGTGAAGAAAGATATTTAGGAAAAGGTTTAAATTTAGACCAAATTTAGATTGAGGCAACAGCTGATGGGGAGTGTGCAGGTGAAGATGTTCCTGCTTGTTTCAGAGGAGGCAGGGACGTTGCTGGATCCTGACAAGAGAGCTTTTCGTAAGGAAGTCAAGAAGGAGAATTGAGGGATCATGGACCCTCTCGTTAAAATTCCCTGTTAGATCATAACATCAATTTTGAAATTCCATACATACCTCTATTTCAGGGGTGGCCAACTTCCAAGAGACTGCGATCTACTTGCAGAATTAAAAACTTGGAGTGATCTACCCCTGTTTTGTAGGGGTTCAGGTCAAAGTTGTTGAGCTTTTATTAGCAACTCACCAAAGGAGCGCTGGGGGGAAACAGCCTCCAGCCTCAGTTTGTAAGCTCTGTCTTCCATTCTCCAACAATGGAGGGAGGATCCGGGAGGGGGCCAGCAATTGACTGCGATTGACCAAAACCTCGCAGGGATCAACCAGCAGATCGTGATCGACCTGTTGGACACCCCTGCTCTATTTGATGAACCACCACTATTTGGATGGAGACCAACAGCATCTGGGATTCTAACATCCACACCGTGAGCCCTGAATGGAGGGATATCAACTGTTTGTGAATATTCTTTGTCTAGTCATGCATTTTGAAACAATGACCAGGCTTGTCTGAACCACCCAGGCCTTCTTAAATGTGGGCTTGAGAGTTTTTAGGGAAGTTGAAGTAACTTCTGTCAGGTTTGTTGTTTTGGCTTCTGTTTGCATTTGATTGACCAAAGAGATGACTGACCTTGCATATGGGGTGGATTCCAGGATTGAGCCAAATCAAATCTATCCCAGATAAAAGCCAAGCAATATGTCAGTTATTACCAGGAAACAAAGGCAGTGGAAACTATTGTAAGGCCTCACATCTAACTTCAGTCCTTCCTTTATCACAAGCATTCATTAACGTTGTTCAATAATGGATGTGAAGCACGTCCCCTTCGCTCTGAGTGGGGTTGGGGTCCGGGGCAGCAATGCAGACTTAGCACAACTTACCCTAACATGGCAGTGCATTGCTGGGGGAGGGGTCAGGTGGTGGGTTTGATGGTTCTGTGTCATCTGCGCCCCGGTCGCAGTATGCTGGCAGTGTGGCCCATTGGTTTCAAGAGAGTCAGGCACCCTCAGGCGTGCTCAAGTGTTAGGGGGTTGAAGATGCCACACATCTACAATGCCATTAAGTTAGACTTCAAGGCTGTCCTCTTGAGGCTGAAACGGAGCACTCTCAAGTCTCTTGGTGAGATGAGGGGCGGGGAACTTTGTTCAATAATCTGGAGCTCCATTTCTTCCTGAGGCAATAATTATCTTCTCTCTTCGTTGCAGATGGTGATGAATGGGAAGGGAAGAACAAGGGGGACCACAACAGAATCCACATATCGGAGAAATCAAATAAATATTCAGAGTATGGAGAGAACATCGGCCAGAGCTCCCAGTCCACCTCCCATCAACGAAAGAGCTTCATTCGGAGGGATAGCCTCACTTCACATGAAAGAATTCACAGAGGAGAGAAATTGTATTACTGCACAGAATGTGGAAAGAGTTTCAATCGGAAGTACAGTCTCACTTCCCATCAAAGAATTCATACGGGGGAGAAACCCTATCAGTGCTTTGAATGTGGGAAAAGTTTCAGTCAAAGCTCCCATCTCATAATCCATAAAAGAATCCACACAGGGGAGAAACCCTATCAGTGCTTAGAATGTGGAAAGAACTTCAGTCACAGCACCAATCTTGCTTCCCACCAAAGAATCCATACAGGGGAGAAACCCTATCAGTGCTTTGAATGTTTAAAGAGCTTCAGTCACAGCCGCAGTCTCGCTGTGCATCACAGAATCCATACAGGGGAGAAACCCTATCAGTGCTAGGAATGTGGAAAGAGCTTCAGTAACAGCACCAATCTTGCTTCCCACCAAAGAATCCATACAGGGGAGAAACCCTATCAGTGCTTTGAATGTGCAAAGAGCTTCAGTCACAGCAAGAGTCTCCCTTTGCATCACAGAATCCATACAGGAGAGAAACCCTATCAGTGCTTTGAATGTGGAAAGAGCTTCAGTAAGAGCGACCATCTCGCTTCCCATCAAAGAATCCATACAGGGGAGAAACCCTATCAGTGCTTGGAATGTGGAAAGAGCTTCAGTAACAGCACCAATCTCGCTTCCCACCAAATAATCCATACAGGGAAGAAACCATATCAGTGCTTGGAATGTGGAAAGAGCTTCAGTAACAGCACCAATCTCGCTTCCCACCAAATAATCCATACAGGGGAGAAACCCTATCACTGCTTGGAATGTGGGAAGAGCTTCAGTCAGAGCACCCATCTCACTTCCCATGAAAGAATTCATTCAGGGGAGAAATCCTTTCAGTGCTTGGAATGTGGAAAGAGCTTCAGTCGAAAGGACAGTCTCACTTTTCATCAAAGAATCCATACAGGGGAGAAACCCTATCACTGCTTGGAATGTGGGAAGAGCTTCAGTCACAGTCAGAGTCTCTATTCCCATCAAAAAGTTCATACAGGAGAGAAACCACATTAGTGCTTGGAATGTGGAAAGAGCTTCAGTCACAGTCAGAGTCTCTATTCCCATCAAAGAATCCATACAGGGGAGAAACCCTATCAGTGCTTTGAATGTGGGAAAAGTTTCAGTCAAAGCCCCTATCTCATAATCCATAAAAGAATCCATACAGGGGAGAAACCATACCAGTGCTTGGAATGTGGGAAGAGCTTCAGTCAGAGCCGCAGTCTCGCTTTGCATCACAGAATCCATACAGGGGAGAAACCCTATCACTGCTTGGAATGTGGGAAGAGCTTCAGTAAGAGCGCCCATCTCGCTTCCCACCAAAGAATCCATACAGGGGAGAAACCATACCAGTGCTTGGAATGTGGAAAGAGCTTCAGTCACAGCCGCAGTCTTGCTTTGCATCAGAGAATTCACACCAGAGGGAAATCTTCTTAGTGTTTGGAATGTGGGAAGGCCTTCAGTCAGAGTGCCACTCTCATGGCCCACCAAATAATTCATACAGGGTTGAAAGCATATCAGCGCATGGAATGTAGATAAAATTCCCCTCGTAAAAAAGTCAATTCAAGAACTCACAGCATGGTGAATAATAGAATGGTAGATTCGGAATCTAGTCCAACACCTGCCAACGCAGAAAAAAATCATTTCAAGCATCCATGACAGATGGCCATCCAACTTCTTCTTATAGACCTCCAATGAAGGAGAGTCCACCCCCTTCTGAGGGAGTTCCTTTTCACTGCTGGCTCTTACTATCAGAAAGTTCCTCCTGATCTTTAGGAGACATCTCCTTTTGTGTTGCTTGAATCACCTCTTCAGATTCCTTCATGACCTTGAGAAGGACTTCTGTATGTCTGAGAATGTCCAGGGGATTGGACCATGCTCTATATTTGGGGGGAAACCCATGGAGAGGAGTCTGATATAGGGCTTAAGTCGTCTAGGCATTGGTCAGATTGTCATAATTACAGACATACTTACTGGTTTGGACGGAAGTGATTCTTATTCCAGGGGAAGTGGTGACCCTGAGATTACAGGTGCTCTCACCAATATTGTCCAAATGTCCAGTAAAACTTTGACACAGCAGACCAATACCCGCTGAGGTCAATGTATTAGGAGGTTAGGTTTAGGGCCGTGTGGTATTGCTTCATTGTATGTGGGGTCCCTATAAAGGGAACTTCTTCCTCTAGGTGGGAGGGAGACTGGTCAATTTACCATCAGTTGAATGCAACATTTAAGTCAGATTTTTAAAAACGGATTTGCAGAACAAAACTCACAGTTTGAAAGGCAGTTATTAGGCTCCAGGGTTAAAATATTATCTAAATGTTACTGAAGTGGGATACAAAGAATGAAATGATAAAATCATGAATGAGAAGCTGGGCCAGAGATGTAGGACAAAACATTGACTTTGCTTTATGGGAGCAACTGTGGAAAGTAAATTTAAGATTTACAGCTAGCTACATGCTAAGGGAAAACTTCATGAAGATGATTCAGAGGAGTCAATCAAGATCATCAAGGGTCTGAAACCAAGCCATATGAGGGGGGCTTGAAGGAACTGGGGGGGTGCGTATCTATTTCAAGTGACGTTTGCCGAAATCTACGCTTGCAACATGGGCTGTCATATGTCCAGATTTTCCCGGACATTTCAGCAATTTCCGCCCAGACGCTGCTTACAATTCTGGATATATGGCAACCATGTCTGTATACAGCGGTACCTCGGTTTTCAAACAGCTTAGTTCCTGAACAACTTTGAACTCAAATGCTGCAAACCTGGAAGTCAGTGTTCCAGTTTGCGAACTTTGCTTCGGAAGCCGAACGTGCTCCTGAGCTTCTGTTTTCACTGTTGCGCTGCTAATTTGCGCCCTCCCCCATTGTAATCAAAGCCTTCCATTTCCAATTGCAGTGTTCTGAGGTGTTATTTGGTGCTTTTGTTTTTGCTAAAAGTAATGGCGTTTTTATTTGGCTTTTTCATTTTTGTGACTGTGGCTTCTTCTCTGTTTTTGATTGATTGTGTGACTGCGGCAATGCATAAAAGCCCCATCCAAACAATGTCTATCATCAGTGCAGGTAAGAAAAAAATAATAATTTTAATTTTAATCTAAAGTACTGTCTTCTTTCTTTTATAGTCCAGTACATTGATTATTGCTTTCATTTTATGGATCAATGATCTCGTTAGATAGTAAAATTCATGTTAAATTGCTGTTTTAGTTGTTTTTAAAAGTCTGGAATTGATTAATCTATTTTGCATTACTTTCTTTTTTTAAAAAAAATATTCGATTTTTTACATATATGCTTACAATTTTTAAATTTGCTGTACAATTTTTTCCTTTCCCTCCCCCCCCCTACCCATTGGAAGGGTTCAAACAATTATTCTCAGCCACGGGCATAGTGTCTTTAGTTTCTACCGAATGTCTTTTGTTCCAGTAGTTTTTATCCAATCAAGATAGGGGTTCTATCTGTTCCTTATTGTGGTGGACTTGACCTTCCACGTTGTTTCCTGTGACATGACTGCGACAATGTCTGACTGAATAAGTTCAACAAATAAGTATTCCATGCCTCTACTGTCTTTTCCTCTCTCTTTCCAACCTAAAGCTGTCGTTGCCTTTCCCGCTAATATCATACCTTTGAAGGTAAACTGGTCACCTTTCTCTATTGCCATGTTTCCAAGTATACCCATTGTCATGAAATCTATTGATAGCTTCATTTTAAAAAATTCCTTAATAACCTTTAGGACTTTTTCCCAGAATTCCTTTACCTCCGGGAATTCCCAGTACATATGGGAAAACCATCCCTTGACTTGTTTACAGTGCCAACAGCTAGAATTCAATCCTGCTACCATATTAGCAAGCTGGGCTGGAGTTATGTAGCATTGTTCCATTTGCTGTTTTCTCATCTCTACTTTAATATTTCATTCCATACCTTCTTATAGTTGAATTCTGCAGTCTTGTTAATATTTCTGCAGAGTTTGATGCCTAGGTATTTTATTCTTTTAGACCCCAGGCCCATTCCTGTTATGTTGTTTATTACGTTTTTTCCGGCTACATTTACATTAAAATACATTATTTCTGATTTTGTTATATTTACCCCTAATCCAGAATATTCCTCAAAATCTTCGAATATTATCTTTATTTCTTTTATCCCTTCCTTAGGATTTGTTATGATTCCAGTAATATCATCTGCAAACAAATTGATTTCCATCTCTTCTTTCCCAATCCTATAGACCTCTATCCTCCCACAGTTCCTTATCCTTTCCGCTAGTTGTGCTATAGCCATTATAAATAGGAACGGCGAAAGAGGACACCCCTGCCGAACGCCTCTGTGTATTGGGGGAGATTGGGAGTATTCCCCATTAACTCTCCCCACTGCTGTTCTTTCCTTATATAGTTCTTGTATCGCGAACCGATAAACCTCTCCTATTCCATATTTTGTCATTGTTTCCCATAAAAAATGTATCACATGCTTTAAAGACATCTAATTTCAGTAGCCCGAACTTTTTTACTTGTCCGTGATATTGGTCTTCTTTTATTATTTGGGGGGTGCCATAATTTTGGCGAAGATTTTATAATCTTGGTTTAATAGACTTAGAGGTCCATATGAACCTACTTCTTTAGGGTCTTTGTTTGGTTTTAAGATTACCATTATTTCTGCCTTTCTCCATGTTTCTGGGGCCTTTTCCCCTTCTAGTATACTGTTAAAAAGTTGTAGTTCCGGGGCCAAAATTTCTACCATTTCCTTATAAAATTCAGCTGTAAAACCTTATGTTATGTCGTTGTTATGCAGTTTTTGTGCATAAGGTTTCATTGGGCTTTCTTGCCTTAAAGTAGCCTGGCATACATCTCGACTCACCCACACTCTTTTCCCTTGGAAACTCAATTTCCTTCAAAGTCTGGTATACCTGCTGTTGCAGCTTCTCTCTAGAAAACGTAACTATTGCATTCCTGGGGGATTTTCTCCCCTTAGGCCCTCGGCAGCAATGGGCTCGTTCCACATCTTCTGCCTTCAGACTAACTCCTTGAGTACTACTACTACTACTACTACTACTACTACTAATAATTTATTTATACCCCGCCCATCTGGCTGGGTTTCCCCAGCCACTCTGGGCGGCTTCCAGCAAAACAGCGGCTTCCAAGATGGCGACGGAGACAGCAGGCTATTCAGACTCCTCTGCTTTTAACTAAGCTTTTAAGTAGTTTTAAGTAGTTTTTAACCACTTCCTGGTTTTAAACTCTCAGTTTTAACGTTTTACTAGCTGTTTTATTACCTCCTCGCTTTATTTTTAGTTTATTGTTTTATTGTTTTATTGTTTTATTGTTTGACTGGAGAACGGCGGGGCGGGGCGGAGCAGTGGGTCGAGGGAAGCCACTTTCTACCTCCGAATAGCGATGCCCCAAGCTCGCAGAGAAAGCACCTCGCTCTCAAGTTAAAGAAATCTGGAGCATAAAGTGAAGTCTCGGAGCAACAAGGAGAACCCGGAGAGAAAAATTTCGTGGAGTTCAGCTGACAGCCAAAATCA
The DNA here is from genome assembly GCF_027172205.1 of Podarcis raffonei. Taxonomy (NCBI): domain Eukaryota; kingdom Metazoa; phylum Chordata; class Lepidosauria; order Squamata; family Lacertidae; genus Podarcis; species Podarcis raffonei. The sequence continues at coordinate 123,088,223 of NC_070603.1, forward strand.
GCACAGACGCAAAGCTATATGCAGAGCGGAAAAAGGAAAGTGAGTTGCCCTAGCGGCCATTGTTTCTTTCCCCCTACTAACTTTTTTTAAAAAGTAACTTTTTAAGAAGATACACTGAGTGTTTTATCATTGTTTTAAGTGATAAGGAAGGCTAATAGCTGAAGGAAACCTGCTGTGAACTTTTAATGCAGCTGAGCATTGTAGCGTGTTTATTACAACAATAAAGAAATAATTTACAACTTTAAAGAAACAATGGTGATGACCAGAAGTGGTTGCAAAACCTCAGGCTTTTCTCTGAAGGCTGTAAGACCCACCTTTAAAAGAACCACTCTAAAGAATGCGCAAACAAAAATCACTCGCTTCTACATGAACAAAGCAAAATGTGGAACAAATGAGGAAACGACTGAAATGAGTGAGAACAAGAACAAGGAGGGAAGAGAAATTCTACTCTCTCCTACCAATCTCTCTTACAGCCATAGTGAAGGACTGGTTATGCAAAGAAAGGAGTGTACTAAAAGCAGTGATAAAAGCCTGAATATATTGGAAGCAACACAAAATATCCTCGATACAGCCGATGAGGCATCCCCGAAACTGAAAGCCAAATCCCAAGTTCCCCCCGAACCATCGTTAGATCAAAAAATGGAGGAACTAATGTTAAAACAAATTTCGGAATTGGCCTCGGGAAACAATAAACCTTCGAAAGACTCTTATCCTCATTCCCATGAGACAAATGAAGAGGGTCTTTCAATCATCAAATGGCTGGTGCTCCTTACTGAGGACATTGAATCCATCCATAAAGTCCTACCTGGACATTTGCACAAAAATTCTTACCATCATGGCTGACTCCTGTAAAACTTTCTGGAGAAAACCCGTCGGAATGCCTGCAGAATCAGAAAGTAACCATGGCCTCGCCTCCACCCTCTGTAGGAGTGGCCCATTAAGGAAGGGTAAGAAAGCCTGCAGAGCTAATGCTTGTAAAAGAAGACCCATAGTTGTAAAGAATGTTAAAAAAAGTAAAAACATAAAAAAATTTAAGTCAGTGCATTATAAAAAAATGGTTTTTAAAAAGCTTTTTAACCTACTTGAGAGCACAACAGCCTCTGGGACTAGAGGGAACCTGGTGAAGTCTTTAGCCAAGAAGTCAGTTAAACAGGATTTGCCCCCAAACGTCTGTGCTGATAAAGCTCTGGATTGTCTAAAACCTTCAGCGCATGCTCCACCACCAAGCCCTAAGCAAGATTTATTGCCCCAAGACCCATGGTCCTACGTTTTAACCATAGACAACTCCAAATCCAATAAGGAGAGCATTCCAACAAATAAGAACTGGAAGCTGGTGTTGCTTCAAAACAAGCTTGTTTTTTCAAGCTATCCTAAGCCTCCAGGATTTATATCACAAGAGGATCGCAAAGTCCATTTACTAAACTTCCTTAAGCCATACATGCCAGGTACTTTGAGTAATCCCTCGGAGTTGGACAAAGTGGAATATCTATATTTTGATGGCTTGCTTGCCAGGGCGGTGGTTACATTCCATGATCGGAGATTGTATTTCTTCCGGAATTCCTCCCAAAATCGTATTAGCTCTTCTCTGGGGGTCCGGCAATTCTGCCCCCTGTTTAGATAGCGTAGTTACTTTTTTTTTCATCTTCCTGGGCTAGCTCTTTAGCTTGAATTGCTAATTGCTTCACCCCCTTAATTTTGACTCCTTCAAGTATTACAATAATATAAATCCTAGTTAAAATATTTTAAAAGACGGACTTCCGGTTGAGCCCGACACCAGCGCGAACGGGGATTTTCTCAGCTGAGAGAATCCCGGGTTTTCCGAAGGAAAAGGGGGTGCTACAGGGCGCAGTAGCCCCCGAAAATACTCTCTGGAGGAGGTCCAGGAGTTCTGGTTCCCGCGGATGCCGAAACGCTAACCGCCCGGCCGTCAGGTAACTCCTTTTGGGGCGAAGAGAACGGCGGGCAGGGAAGCGGGCTGAAGGGAAGCCATTGCTGCCTTCGGAAAGCGAAGCCCCGAGTTCGCAGGGGAAGTGCTCAATTCTCAAACTATAAGAAATTCGGACCTAACTACAACAAAAAAAGAATTGATTTGGCGCAAGGAAGGATTCGGAACCAAAAGTTAAAACAACAGAGGTCGGCTTTCTCTGAAATCAGCTCAGACGCAGGACTGCAAGCAGAGCTGGAAACGGAAAGTGAGTTGCCGCTAGCGGCTTTGATCTCCCTCTCCCTTTAGAAACTTTCTAAAGTAACGGTTACCTTTTGAAGTAACTGTTGCAGCGGCAGTGAGAATATAAGTAAAAAAAAGGGGAGGGAGGTAGAACTTTTAAGCCCTCGAGGAAACAAAGTATGGAGTCAGGAGGAGTCCGTGATAATTGGGATCTGTGACTCTCTGAATATCTGCGCAACAGAGCTCAAGACTCCATTGTTACTATTTATAGAACAATGTTTCTTGTCGGGAACGCAGAGAAGAAGGAAAGATTTGAAAGTTGTGCCTACAAGCTTCGTTAATATCGCAGATTCTTGCTGCTTTTTTGCTGTTTTTTTTTCTTTGTTGGAAGGAGCATAAACTTATTTTCTTTTTTTCTTTTTTTCAAGCCTTGGGGGAAAACAAGTAAAATTGGCCAAAAAGTGCTGTCTGAAACCCTGTGGACAAGCAGGGAACTACAACTTGTTTTTTTCTGGAACTGGCTATTGTTGATTTTTTTTTATGCATTTTTTCGGCCCCCAAGCTTAGAAACTGGTTAAATTATTTTATTGGGAACTACCCTATTTTGGAAACCATTCAGAATTGGACTAAGACTTTTCTTTTTGAGACTACAGCATTGGACTCCTGATTTTGACTCTCTTTTTGGTTTGTGTTGTCATTTTGGCAAACTCCAAAATTTTTTTTTTTCCTTATAAAATTTGTGACTTTGATCTGCTTCTATCACCAACTTGAGAAGAGTTATTGAGTGCATCTGGATTTAAATTTTGGGATAACTTAAGAATTTGGACTTTTGGATTATTTTGGAGAGGAACCATTTACAATTTGGATTACAAATTTTTTCTTACACTTGTCTAACCTTTCTTTTATATATCTATTGACTCTTCTGTTTGGACTATTGTGGATTGGACATTTTGGTTTAGATTGCTCTTATTTAATTGGAAATAGCCTAATTGGTGGCAGAAGAAGGATTAGCCTAAGTGGTGGCGAGAAGAGAAGGGTCGTACCATCCTACCTCTATTAACAACAATTGGATCTATTGACTATACCCTTTCCGACTCCCAGGGGAAAAGGACTATTTGATAATTGATGTGATATTGTTCGATAGCAATAATCTGAATATTATTTTATTTGGTGTATAATAAGTGGGTACAAACGGTTATTGGGTGAAGATGAAGAAATCGGGGGAAGGAACCCCAGGGGACAGGAAAGGGTCAAAACAAGAGTCAGACTTTAGAGCGGAAATTTTGAGGATGTTTGCAGAAATTAAAGAAAGTGAAAAAAATTTGGAAACCAAATTAGAACAGGTGGATAACAGAATTGGTAAAATGGACAAAAAAATTGATGAAACAGTTAATGAACTTAAAGGGCAAATAAAAGAGGTAACTAAAAGAACACAAAAATTAGAGGAAGGGTGGAAAAGAACAAAATTAGAAATGAAAGATATGAAAAAAGAGGAGGAAAGGATGAAAACAGGTATGTCAGAGATGAATAAGACCCAGGAGGAAGTTTTAGATTCGATTGCAATGAATGAATTAAGACAGAGAGAAGGAAATTTGAGACTGAGAGCAATACCGGAAACACAGGGAGAGAATATTAAAGAGAAATTAATAAAGGAATTGGCACAATGGTTGGAGATAGAGCAGGAAGAGTTTGCGAAGACAGTTCAAAGTGCATTCAGATTGAGAGTAAAATCAGTTAAAACACGGAAAGTACCAGGAGATTGTTTAATCACGTTTAAAGATAGAGACATGAGGAATCAGATACTACAAAAAAATAGAGAAAAAAGACTAAATATTGATGGGAACTACATCATCATTTTCAAAGACATTCCAATAAGACTGTTGAAACGAAGAGAGCCATATAAAGCATTTGTACAAATCCTCAAGAGAAATAAAATAGAATTCAGATGGGAATTTCCTGAAGGAATCTCATTCTTCTATAAAAGCAAGAAGCATAGATTGACCAGTCCAGAAGAGACAAGCAAGTTCCAGAGAAAATACAAAGAATTAAGAATAGAAGAAGATGAAGAAAAAGGAGCTGTAGGAGGAATAGCGGTAGGAGGACTGGGCTCAAGAGCAGGTGAAGAAAAAGAGGAAAGAGGAAAGGGATCAGACGAAGAAGAAGAAGAGGAGGAAGAAGAAGAAGAAGAAGAGGAAGAAGGGAAAGCAAAGGAACAATAAATTTAGAGGAAAAAAGAATATATTTAATTTAAGAGGCAAAAATGGCATTAAAAATTTGGAATTGGAACATTAATGGAATGAATGATAGGAAAAAAAGGAATAAAATTGAACAATATTTAAAAAAGGAAAATTTGGACATAATCTGCCTACAAGAAACCCATGTGGCAAGGAAACATAGAAAAGTCTTGATTAACAGAAGATTAGGGAATGAGTTCATTTCTTCTGACAAAAGTAAGAAGAGAGGAGTGGTAATATACGTGAGGAGTAAAATCGATGCCCAACAAATCTTTAAAGATGAAGAAGGAAGAATTATTGCGATACAGATCAAATGGCAAGGCGAAAAAATAATAATTGTCGGGATCTATGCACCAAACGGAAACAAGGTTGATTTCTTCAAAAATCTGGAAGAAAAGCTGTTCGAATATGTGGACCAAAAGATAATAGTACTGGGGGACATGAATGGAGTGGTGTCACTGGAAATGGACAGACTGAGAGCAGCAGGAATTAGTAAAGAAGGAAAACTTCCAAAAACATTTTTCTCATTGATAAAAAGCTGCAATTTAATAGATATTTGGAGATTGAGACACCCGCTGGAAAAACAATTTACATTCCATTCGGATCCGAATCAGTCAATGTCAAGAATTGATCAAATTTGGGTCTCAAATGAGCTAACTCCAAGAATCAAACAAATAGAAATCCAACCAAGAGTAATATCAGATCATAACCCAATAAAACTGGAACTACAAGGATATGAAGAGAGAACATTTAGATGGAGAATGAATGACTACCTTCTAGATGATCAAAAAATTGTGGAGAAAGCCCAAAAATCTCTGACCGATTATTTTGCAAACAACTACAATAAAGGCACGAAAATCAACACGGTTTGGGACGCTAGTAAGGCGGTTATGAGAGGATTTTTTATCCAGCAGAACTCTATCAAAAATAAAAACAGAGAGAAAGGAAAGAAGGAAATCTTGAGACAAATAATGGACAATGAACAAAAATTGGTTAACAAACCGAATAATGAGAAAGTCAAACAGAATATAAAGGCGTTGCAAACACAATTTGCGATGATAATCAATAAAGAGGTGGAATGGAACATAAAAAGAATGAGACAAAGGAATTTTGAATCGGCGAATAAATCAGGAAAATGGCTAGCCTGGCAAATTAAAAAAAGAAAAGAACAGAGCACAGTTAACAAAATCATCGTGGAGGGAGAAGAAATAGACAGTCCAAAAGGCATCAGAAAAGGATTCTTGGATTTTTACAGACATCTATATAAAAGAACAGAAAAGAATAATATGAGAAAAATAGAAAGATATTTAAAAGAAAAAATGGTGCAGAAGATCCCGACAGAAAAAAGAGAAAGGCTGAACATCCCAATTGAATTAGACGAAATAAAAGAAGCTATAAAAGAACTTAAGAAAGGGAAAGCCCCAGGACCGGATGGATTCACAGCAAGATATTACAAAGAGATGAAACACATCCTGTCGTTACCTCTGAAAGAAGTTATGGACAATATTCTTAAAGAAAGAGAAATCCCGGAAACATGGAAGGAAGCATTTATCACATTTATCCCGAAACAAGATTCTGACTTAACACAAGTAAAAAATTTTAGGCCTATTTCATTACTCAACACAGACTATAAAATTTTTGCAAGTATTTTGGCGAAAAGGATTAAAAGAATATTAAAGGATATTATACATAAGGACCAAGCGGGCTTCTTACCTGGCAGACAAATGCGAGACAACGTAAGGAATATAATAAATATTTTGGAATATTTGACTGCCAGAAGTGAGAAGCAAGCGATGTTAATATTTGTTGACGCAGAAAAGGCCTTTGATAACATATCTTGGGACTTTATGCTAAAAAGTTTAGAATATATGGAAGTAGGGGAGGAATTTCTCAACGGAATTAAAGCAATCTACACGGAACAGAAAGCTAAATTAATTGTAAATAATGTGATTACAGAGGAAATTGGGATATCTAAAGGTACACGACAAGGGTGTCCACTTTCACCATTGCTATTCATCATGGTACTGGAGGTCTTTCTAAAATCATTAAGGGAAAACGAGGCAATAAAAGGGGTTGAAGTAGGCCGGAATGAATATAAAGTGAAAGCCTTTGCCGACGATCTGGTTATAACAGTAGAAGATCCCTTAGAAAGTATGAAAAACATACTTACGGAGGTGGAGAGATTTGGTCAAGTGGCAGGATTTATACTGAATAAGAAAAAGACTAAAATAATTGTTAAGAATATGGACTCAGATAAGATTGAAAATATACAGCAGCAAGCAGGCATAGAAGTGGTGAAAAAGGTGAAATATTTAGGTATTTGGATAACCCCCAAGAATATAGATTTATATCAGAATAACTATATACCAGTGTGGAATGGGATAAAGAAAGATCTGGATATGTGGGGACGAATGAAATTATCATTTTGGGGAAGGATTTCAACGATAAAGATGAGCGTGCTACCAAAATTATTGTTTCTATACCAAACAATACCTATAATTAAGGGGACTGGGGTATTTAAGGAATGGCAAAGAGTAATTTCAAGGTATATCTGGCAAGGAAAGAAGCCAAGAATTCAATTTAAGTTACTGACTGATGCAAAAGAAAGAGGAGGCTTCGCCTTGCCAGACTTGAAATTGTACTATGAAGCCTCAGGTCTCTGTTGGTTAAAGGAATGGATAAAATTAGAAAATACGGAATTGTTGGATTTAGAAGGATTTGATAATAGATTTGGATGGCACGCATATCTATGGGCTGGAAAGAAGAAAATCCATAGAGGTTTTGGAAACCACATTTTCAGAGGACCGTTAATAGAAATATGGGAGAGGTATAAAAACCTACTCGAAACAAAAACTCCACACTGGTTGTCGCCATTAGAGGTTATGACGGTTAAAAAAATTAATATGAGAAAGAATTGGATTACATATGGAAATTTGATCATTAAAGAAGGGGGGAAATGGAAAATGAAACCCTATGAAGAAGTGAAAGAATTTGTGTATGATTGGCTACACTATTTTCAAACAAATGAAATGTTTAAGAAAGATCTTAAAGAATATGGATATGCAGAGAAGGATTCTAAATTTCAAATAGAAATAATAAATAACGAATACAAAAATTTATCCAAAATGTACAAAATATTGCTGGAATGGCACACAAAGGATGAAGAAGTTAAATCAGTCATGATAAAATGGGCCAGAGATATTGGACATAACATACAATTCGATGATTGGATAAAACTATGGAATGAAAGTATCAAATTTACTGCGTGCACTGCATTAAAGGAAAATGTTATGAAAATGATATATAGATGGTATATCACACCAGTAAAACTAGCAAAAATGTACAAAACATGTAAGATGTGTTGGAAATGTAAAGAAAAAGATGGTACATTTTTTCATATGTGGTGGGAATGTAAGAAAGTGAAAAGCTTCTGGGAATTGATATATAACGAGTTGAAAAAAATGCTGAAATATACATTTGTTAAGAAACCAGAGGCCTTTCTCTTAGGAATAATTGGTAATGAAATAAATAGAAAGGATCACAAAATTTTCCAATATGCAGTGACAGCGGCAAGAATACTATTGGCCCAGAATTGGAAACAAGAACAAATACCAACGTTGGAGGAATGGAGAACGAAGCTGATGGACTTTGCAGAACTTGATAAACTGACTGGGAAGATCAGATATCAACGAGATCAAAGGTTTATCGAGGACTGGAAAAAATTAGTGGACTATTGGCAATGCATAAGTGATAACGAAATAACGTTAGTGGCATTTAAAGAAGCTCTGTAATAGAATAAGAAATATTGCAAAAAAGCAAAATATAAGAGGGGGGTAAGCATAAAGGTAATATAAAAATTGGGAAATGTGTATTAAAAAAATTAGAATTCGAACGATTGGCAGAGAAGCTGAAGGAAGTCTAAAAATCGAAAATTTATTGTAAATTGCTAACGTGATATGAATGTATGAAAAATTAATAAAATATATTCTAAAAAATAAATAAATAAAATATTTTAAAAGACTTCCACCGCATTCACCGCACGCCTCTTAGTTATCTTGCTCGTCTTTACATCTGTTCTTCAATCATTTCCCTTCCTTAGGTTCTTTCATAATCCGTCAAATCTTTATGTTCTCTATATTCTTAACAAGCTTAGTCTAAGCACAGCCAAACTTTCACATTTGAGCCCTGCTTGTATAAATATTCATTTAAGCATTCCCATTGTTTCTGTATTATAGTTTTGGATTTATGCCTTATTAAATCCGTCAATTTTGCTAACTCCAGGTACTCACATAGTTTACTTAACCAGTCCCCTTTTGTTGGGATATAATTTCCTTTCCAATGACTGGCTACCAACATTTTCGCTGCTGTTGTTGCACTCAGAAAGATGTTAGTTTTGTCTTTGGGGATATGCTTACTCAAGATTCCTAGTAAATATGCTTTTGCCCTCCTGATATATGATACTTTTATCAATTTTTTAATCTCTTCATGGATCATCTCCCAAAATTTTCTGATCTCTGGACATGTCCACCACATATGGTATAGAGTGCCTTTCATTCTATTACATCTCCAGCATTTATTACTATTTGATCTATTCGTTTTTGCCAGTCTGTCTGGTGCCATATACCATCTGTGGTGCATCTTCATATAATTCTCTCTTAATGAATACTAAGCTGTAAAATTTATATTTTTTCCCCAAAACTTTTTCCAATCTCCAGAATCAATTGTATATCTTAAATCCCGTTCCTACTTTAGAATATTCTCTCCTTTGACTTCTTGATCTGGGAGGACTTTATCTAATAATCTATATATTTTAGAGAGTGTTTTTTGATTATTTTGTAAAACCTCTCTTTCTAATTTTGATATTTTATTTCCCAAATCCCCTAGTTTTTATATCTTTCTCGTATGTAGCCTTAAGTTGGAAATATTCTAACCAATTTATTCCCAGTATTTTGAGTTCTTCGTATTCTTTTAATTTGATACAGTGGTACCTCGGGTTACATACGCTTCAGGTTACATACGCTTCAGGTTACAGACTCCGCTAACCCAGAAATAGTGCTTCAGGTTAAGAACTTTGCTTCAGGATGAGAACAGAAATCGTGCTCTGGCGGTGCGGCAGCAGCAGGAGGCCCCATTAGCTAAAGTGGTGCTTCAGGTTAAGAACAGTTTCAGGTTAAGTACGGACCTCCGGAACGAATTGAAAAAAGCAAAGGATGTGTCAGGAGATAGATAATGTTCTTTCAGGAAACAGTAAACCTATTAATAAATTGTACTAAATTTAGTGTGTGTTACAGGCTTCTAAACAAAGTAGTAAATGCACAGCTTCTTTTAAACTTCTGTTGCTTCTTTTAAGTTATTCCTCTTCCATGTTACAGGTGTCTAGAGAGGATGGCCAGTGCTGAGCTTATTTCCAGTTATTTCACTTCAGCTCCTTAATTTAGCTGTTGCACCTTAATATTTTGATTCTTAAACAAGGTGGTACTTTCTGTCAGTTTCCACGCTCCTGAGGTACTTCTGACAGTATAGAAGACCCAGGGGGTCACCACACCCTTCATAACTGGTTTGGGATTCTCCTCTTTCTAGAAGATCTTTCCCTTCCTGACTTAAATGAGATCCAAGTAGACAGTATCCTCACAGCTTCTCCTTCTCCTACCGAAGCTGATGGAAGGCACTCCGGGCCACCGAGGCCACCGGAGCCTCGAGCGACAGCAAAGGCTCCAGGAGTACCCCCAAGCTGTGAACCTGCTCCTTCGGAGGAAACGTGACCCCGTGAAGAGCAGGTGGCCTAGGGAACCACCCACTAACAGTGCCTCGGTCTTATCTGGATTGAGCTGAAGTTTGTTGGCTCTCTCCAGTCCATTACCGAGGCAAGACACTGGTCCAGAACTTCCACTGCCTCACCTGCAGGTGTAAAGGAGAAACAGAGCTGAGTGTCATCAGCATACTGCGGACAACGTACTCCAAACCTCCAGATAACACCACCCAGCAGTTTCATGTAGATGTTTAACAACCTGGGGGATAGGCTTGAGCCCTGCGGAACCCCACATTGAAGGTTCCATGGGGCTGAAAATCACTCCCCATGTACCACCTGGCTTACTTCTGACCTGGCTTACTTCTCAGCAGATGTGCCAACTTGAATAAAATAATAGGAGGGCCCAGGCAATCACTGTCCTGCAGAATTGATCATATGATGCCGTGCACACACACTATTTGAATGGCAGTGCCGGTTAACTTTGGGGGTGCCAGGACCCCACAAATATTTTATTGGCAAAGCCGATCAGTCCCTAGGAGTTGGCTCTTGTGCGTCAGAACCGCAAAGGGCTGGGCTGCGGATTCTTCCAACCGGATCTCTGCAACTACTGAGAAGAGTTGAGTGCTGACCATTCCTGGCTCCCTGGAGCCGTCCTTGTTTCTGCTAATAAAGAGTTAGCTTCACATGCTCTCTGTGGTTTTGGCTGGCTGGCTCTAGGATTCCATGAATCCAAACTCCCTGGAGGAAGGGGGTGCGGTGGGACTAGGACCCCCACCCCCACCCCCGCTTTACTTCAATCAGATACCTGAGCAGGAGGAAGACGCCAAGGCAGCTCTGGAGCCCCTCCAGGAAATTCTCTGCCAGCGCCCCCAACCGTCCCCTGGCAATGCTTGGCTGGGCTTCCCTCCCACACCCTCTTCCTCCCAGTCTAATGGATGAGATGATGCCACACACCCCTCACCATTTTCATGTCAATCAACTTTTTTTTGGGGGGGCCCTCAAATATTTTATTTAGGTGGGGGACAACGGGACCTTGGCCCCTAGGAGTTGGCTCCTGGGCCTCTTTCCACCCCCTCCCTGGGGAGTCAACCCTGAGGGCCCTCTTTGGCGATGGGGACCCTCATCTGAAGGACAAGGGAGGTCGGGGTTCGAATCCCCACGACGGGGTGAGCTCCCGTTGCTCTGTCCCAGCTTCTGCCAACCTAGCAGTTCAAAAACATACCAGTACAAGCAGTTGTGGCATTTCTGTGCACTCTGGTTTTCACCAATGTACCCCACAGCGGAGACGAGCACCCCAACCCCACAGTCGCCTTTGACTGGATGTAATCGTCCAGGGGTCCTTTATCTTTTGAATATCCCAGTGTTATTGTGCGTGGGGGGAGGGTAATCTCCTGCGAGTCAGGCGGGGGTGCCACCCCCTCTATGATGGGGGGGCAGTTCTTCCTGTACTGGATCCTCAGGGATCCTGCACCTCAGCCCACAAGGCCCCTTTTCTGCAAGGTGGTTCTTTGGCCACTTCTTCCCTGCCTCTGGTTTACAGAAAGCTGCGAAATCTGCACATGCCCAGAGTATGGAGGATACTCAAAACTGTGGTTATGTTTGGTGTGGGGGAAAGGGGGAAGAAAGGGGGGGCGCTGTCTGCGGACAAAGGTCCAGGGGTCCTTCACCTTCGCCTTCCCTTTGGTGGGCATCGCACTTCAGTTTCCGCAAAGGGGCCCCGGGGGGTGCAGGGCAGGGGAGCATCTCTTGGCCCCCCAGGAAAAGAGAAACGTGGGGGGGGGGAGAGGGGGAGAGACTTCCAGGATGAACCCTGCCGGTGGGTCCCAGGGAAGGCGCTTCCAGGAAAGGCGCTTTAACATTCAGGTTTTTAGTCATTTCAAAGTAGGGATCCAGATGCACACGGCAGAATGGTAACGGGGAACCCCCACCTCCCTTGTCGTCACTCTGCATAAGATGGGGGGGGGGCCTTGATGCAGAGTCCTTGGCCCAGATGGAGGAGGGAGGGCAGCCCCTAGAGCGCAGAAGCAGGCAGGGAGAGGGAGGGAGGGAGGGAGGGGCGGTCTGGGTGCCCTCGGCTTGCCAAGGGTTAAAAGGAGCAGAGCGGGATTCCTAGAGAGGACAGGAAGGGGAGGGCGGGGGAGGGCAAGGTCCTCCCCAGCAGAAGCCCCTCCCTGCCCAGTCCCTTCCTGCGAGCAACGAGGAGGCTGCTTTGTTCTCTCTGCTTTGCAAAAACTTCCTCGGTGCCCCTCCTGGAATCTGGTGAGTCTCTTCTCTCTTCCCCCTTGGGGTGCAGCGGGGAGAAGGGGGTCCCAGGGCTGCAAGGGAGGAGGCAACCCCCCCGTTCAGCTCATGCATGGGGGGGAGACCCCCAAGTCAGGGAGCAGAGGGTCCTGCCCCCAGTTCCTCTCTGCCGTGCCAGGGAGGGGCTGAGTGTCCAGCAGGTCTGCAACTCTGTTCTTCCTTTGGATCAAGATGCTGCCTTCCCTTTGGGGGAGGAGTCTTTGGGGCAACAAAAAGGGCATGCAAATAAGCCCCCTTCAGATTGAGGGGAAAGTCGCATTTCATAACTCAGAGAAGCATCCGAGGAATCCGAGGAAGGAGAAGCCCTGTGGAGTGGGGAGATACAGCCCCCGCCCCCAAGTGTGGAGACTGGAGGGGAGACCCTCTCCCACGATCTACCCAAATACAATTCCCAGAGTTCCCTGGCAAGAAGGGGGGATTGGTGACCACTCTGGGAATTGCAGTCTTTGGGCAGCAGGGCTGAAGCTGTCTCCTTGCACCTCTCAGGGTCCTGAACCAATTCTGGCTCCCAGGATTCTTGGGAGGAGTCCCTAGGGCGGGTGAGATCTGGTTTCCAACCTTGTGATGGATCAGGAGCTAAACATCTGCCCCCTCCCAGCTGAGCCAGTGCACAGACTGGCACGTGCCACTCTTGGGAGCAGGAGCTGCATCCAGCCTTGCTCAGCTCAATATTTTTAGGAAGACCATGCCCCTCCTGCCCTGGCAAGGCACTGGGGTGAAGCTGCCACTGCCATCAACATCCTGTGCGAATAATAATAATAACAATAGTATTTACCTGCTACCCAGTTGACTGGGTTTTCCCAGACACTCTGGGCGGCTTCCAGCACATATAATATACAGGGCTGCCTTCAGGTGTCTTCTAAAGGTTACATAGTTACTCATCTCCTTGACATCTAATGGGAGCGTGTTCCACAGGGAGGGGGCCACTACCAAGAAGGCCCTCAGCCTGCTTCCCCGTAACTTCTCTTCTTGCACTGAGGGAACCGCCAGAAGGCACTTGGTGCTGGACCTCAGTGTCCAGGCTGAATGATGGGGGTGGAGATGCTCCTTCGGGTATCCTGGACCAAGGCCGTTGAGGGTTTTAACGCACCAACACTTTGAAAGTAGATCCTTTAGGAGCGGTCTTACATGGTTCCAGCAGCCACTCCCAGTCACCAGTCTAGCCTCCGCATTCTGCAGAACACTAAGTGAATCACACAGAGGTTGCTGCAGACTAAAGTTAGAAAAGCTTTAATTGCTACAAATGGTATAAGGAAACATGATAAGGAATTAAGGGAAAAGATGGTGTTGACCTGGAGTGGTTAGAAAATTTCTGGTCTCTCCCCGAGTGCCACGGGCCCTGCTCCAAAGAGAGCTTCTCTAAAGAAAGCACAACCAAAAATCACTCCATTTTGCGTGAATAAGGAAAATGAGGAGGTGGCTACGAAACAGCAGGAGCCAGATCCTATTCCCAACCTTCTAGGGTCTCTCAGCAGCTCTAATGATGAGCAGAAAGAGGTTTGGGGCCCAGCCAGCTCAACTGCTAAGGCATCTCTTGTAATAGATACTCGGCTATTTTCTGCCCATGCTCTGGGGTTGCAGTTTTCAGGCTTGGGGACAGGATGGTGCCTGGTTTTTGCACCTAGTTCTATCCGTAAGCCTCACCGAGTTCAATGGGGTCCACTCTCAGGTCATTAGTGTGCAGACCATGCCAGCCTTACGAAGTGGGGTGAGGTGCAAACAGTTTAAGTTGGAATCACTGGAAATGTTTCAAATGGGGTTTCTGTTGGGAAGGGGCTGCCCCATTTGTGCTTCTCCAGGAGCAGGGGAATATCTAGGGCAGGAGAATCCCTGCAGGGCCTCTGAGCCTCCCTTTGTTTCTTTCTCTCTCCCAGGACCCTGCAGCTTGTGGTGGCTCCTTGACTCCTCAGGAAGGATGAAAGAGACTGAATCTGTAAACCTAGCGAGGATGGAAGGGGGAAGATGGACAGTTGACCTGGTCAGGTTGTCTCCTGCATCCCTCCTCACAGCCTCTGAGCGTTCCCTCCCAGGGACCTCCGAGAGATCTGGTGAGTCCCAGGGGAGGGGAGATGGGGACATGGATGGATGGGGCTGGAGAGGTATCGGGGCTTGTGTATCATTCGTGCACACTCTCCCACCTCTCCAGCCTGCCTTCCAACTCCATCAAGACCCGGCTGGGGTGCGCCGAAACTTTTTCAGAACATAAAGAAACAAAAACAGTAGTTTGCTGCTACCACTTCCTTATCTTAGAACAGCCCTGAAAAGTAACCTAAGGAAGGAGATTATTCTTCAGTTTTTCCAGACTGCCCCACACTGTGTCACTTTTCTGTGTCACAGACAGAAATCCACCAGGCTCTGGTAGGCGACTAAGCGGTCAGGTACTGGTTTGGCTTCCCCGGCAGAAAGGCATAAAAGACAGAAACAGGGGAAAGTCCTTTTTCCAGAATTTTTTAAAAACCAATATTATTCAAAGATAAAAGTTGGCACACCTCTTACAAATCCCAAACAGAAAATAAAAACATTTTTCAATATCACTAACTACAGAACATACAACGAGAATGAAAGTGTGAAACAGAACTGTTCTCCGCATCCCTGGCATCAGGGCAAGTCCTCTTTGCAAGACAATGGTCTCACATGGCAAGGTATGTTAGGGAATTGCAAGTTGGCTTCCTTAGGTTTTATCCCCTTTGAACCCACGTGGATTCAAAACTCAAAAGCCAATCAGTTCTTTAGATTAATTAGGAACTCGCCAATGGTTAGAACAATAACTCAGGCTTCTTAGGAGCCTCGACAGCCGAATCCTGTTTATCAAAAGGCCTTGAAGAAGAAAAGCATTCCCAGAGCCAGACCAGATTCTTTGAGTTGTAAATTAAGCTTCATAACCTTTTTCACACAGACAGGGCATCTAAGATAGCCAGGTGTCAAGACTACAAATCAGCTAGGAACCTCCTTCCTGCAGATGGAGAAGATAACTTATTCACACTCTTTGAGACAGAAAGTCTGCAATTAATGAAGCAGATACACATTCCAAGAATTCTATTTTTTTAAAAAAATAATATTTATTAAAGTTTCAAAAAAGTTACAAAAGTGAAAAAAGAAAAAAGAAAGAAAAAATACAAAATACAGAAAAATAAAAACAATTAAAAACAAATCTCTCTTTCCATGTCTTGTCTTTCGTTTACTTGTTTCCCTGACCTCCTCACACCTCCCTTTTTTGTATTCTAGTTCAATTAGTTGTTTCAGCAAATCCTTTCCATTTTTGCTTTTATCTTAATAATTTATCTTAATATATTGTAACTTTACATTCTCACCTGTTAACAATCCATTTTTACATACCCCTTTGTAACATTACTGCTAAAACCACATAATTTCATTCCAGCATCCTTCTAACATTCCTTAATTTTACAGTGTTTCTGTAGATAGTCTTTAAATTTCTTCCAATCTTCTTCTACCGACTCTTCTCCCTGGTCTCGGATTATGCCGGTCATGTCCGCCAGTTCCATGTACTCCATCACCTTCATCTGCCATTCTTCCCGGGTGGGTAGATCTTGTGTCTTCCAATACTTTGTGATAAGTATTCTTACTGCTGTTGTGGCATACATAAAGAAAGTTCTATCCTTCTTTAACACCAATTGGCCGACCATGCCCAGGAGAAAGGCCTCTGGTTTCCTCAGGAAGGTATATTTAAATACCTTTTTCATTTCATTTTAGATCATCTCTGAGAAAGACTTAATCCTTCGGCACGTCCACCAAAGGTGAAAGAATGTACCTTCATTTTCTTTACATTTCCAGCATTTATTATCGGGCAAATGATATATTTTTGCAAGCTTGACTGGTGTCATGTACCACCTGTATATCATTTTCATAATATTCTCTCTTAAGGCATTACATGCCGTAAATTTCATACCTGTGGTCCATAACTGTTCCCAGTCAGCCAACATAATGTTATGTCCAACATCTTGTGCCCATTTAATCATAGCTGATTTCACCGTTTCATCCTGAGTGTTCCATTTCAACAGTTATACATTCTTGATAAAATCTTAGTTTTGGGGTCTAACAGTTCTGTTTCTAATTTTGATTTTCCCACCTGGAAGCCATTTTTCTTATCCAAATTGTATGCCTCCATAATTTGATAATAATGAAGCCAATCTCGCACTTTATCTTTTAGTTTCTCAAAGCTCTGCAATTTCAATTTATCTCCTTCTTGTTCCAAAATCTCCCAATATTTCGGCCATTTGGCCTCCATATTGAGCTTTTTCTGAGCCTTCGCTTCCATTGGTGACAACCACCTTGGGGTTTTATTTTCAAGTAAATCTTTATATCTTATCCAGACATTAAACAGTGCTTTCCTAACAATATGGTTTTTAAACACTTTATGTGCTTTGACCTTATCATACCACAAATATGCATGCCACCCAAATACATTATTGAAACCTTCTAAATCCAAAATGTCTGTGTTCTCAAGAAGCAGCCATTCTTTCAGCTAACAAAATGCAGCTGATTCATAGTAAAGTTTAAGGTCTGGCAGGGCAAATCCACCTCTTTCTTTTGCATCAGTTAGTATTTTAAATTTTATTCTGGGCTTCTTGCCCTGCCAGACAAATCTCGAAATATCTCTCTGCCACTTCTTGAAACAGTCCATTTTGTCCAAAATTTGCAGTGTTTGAAACAAAAACAACATTCTTGGCAATACATTCATTTTTATCACAATGGCGCTAACCCGGAAGTCCCACATTCCAAGAATTCTACAGCGTTTGGCTCTCCCATAATGCTCTTCTTTAGCATGAGCCAAAGTTTTAACTTGCTAAGAGCCAGTGTGGTGTTCTGGTTAAGAGTGGTATTCACCTAATCTGGTGAACCGGGTTCGCGTCTCCGCTCCTCCACATGCAGCTGCTGGGCGACCTTGGGCCAGTCACACTTCTCTGAAGTCTCTCAGCCCCACTCACCTCACAGAGTGTTTGTTGTCGGGGAGGAAGGGAAAGGAGAATGTTAGCCGCTTTGAGACTCCTTCGGGTAGTAATAAAGCGGGATATCAAATCCAAACTCCTCCTCCTCTTCTTCTTCTTCGATTTCCCAACTTCATTACAAACTCTTTATTGGTAATATATAGAGATAAATTGAGGATTTTTACAATTTTATAACATGCAGATAAAATTATGTGTTGCGAAACCAGAGAGAGGAGCTGGGGGAAGTCTTGGGGGTGGGGAGGGATTTCCCCCCTTTTTTAGTGGGAAATGGGGGGGGGGAATAATGTGGATGATGTATTTTTGTTAAAATTGTTATGTTGGAATTCCTAATAAAAACATGTATTTTTTTAAAAAAAAGGAATTAAGGGAAATGGTGGTGTTGACCTGGAGTGGTTAGAAAATTTCTGGTCTCTCCCCGAGTGCCACGGGCCCTGCTCCAAAGAGAGCTTCTCTAAAGAAAGCACAACCAAAAATCACTCCATTTTGCGTGAATAAGGAAAATGAGGAGGTGGCTAAGAAACAGCAGGAGCCAGATCCTATTCCCAACCTTCTAGGGTCTCTCAGCAGCTCTAATGATGAGCAGAAAGAGGTTTGGGTCCCAGCCAGCTCAACTGCTAAGGCATCTCTTGCATTGAGACGTGGGGGCACCTACATGTAATAGCTATTCGGCTGTATTCTGCCCATGCTCTGGGGTTGCAGTTTTCAGGCTTGGGGACAGGACGGTACCTGGTTTTTGCACCAAGTTCTATCCATAAACCCCACTGAGTTCAATGGGGTCTACTCTCAGGTCACTAGTGTGCAGACCATGCCAGCCTTACGAAGTGGGGTGAGGTGCAAACAGATTAAGTTGGAACCACCGGAGATTTTTCAAATGGGTTTTCCGTTGGGAAGGGGCTTGTTAGGATATTTCCGTTCCACCTTAAAAGGGAGCAGGATGTTTGTGTCACAGCCTGCGTGTTTCCTGTCTCACAGGATGTTTATGTTGTGTCGTTGCTTTCGTTTCTTCTTGTTGCCTGAGCAGACCGAAGCAGACGGTCATGGTTTCTTTGTTCTGACCAACGCTGAATAAACTGTAAATATGCTCTCCTGCTGTGCATCTTTTGCTGTGTGAATTCTGCTGATAGAGTGTGCACCAGCCTAAGAATGTGGCAATCTAAAGTCTTGAGGCTTCGTGTCGCTGATAGCTGATATTGCCTATGGGAGATCGATGGATCGTCTGGCAGGAGCTTGGGGGCTCAGATGGACTTTATGTCCCTGGCAGTATCCCAACAACAGGTTATGGGCCCAGATTCACGGCACTTACAGGAGAGTAAGACTGCGACAGACTGCTGAAAGGTATGTGTTGGAAAAGCGAAAGCAGAGGCTTTTCTGAATGCCGCGGCAAAAGTCTTTGATGTCCTGCTGGTCTAATTGGCCTGGGAGCCGAGCCAGAGGCATCGTGATTAATGGGCTGCCGAGATAAGACGTCTTTGAAGGCATAAAGGCTCATGTAAAAACCTGGAATGGAGTTTTTCCAAACTTCTGAGGCCACTGAGTGCCCAAAGTTAAATCGGCACAATTATCAGACCTGGGCAGAATAGTGTGAGAGTTTGCTGCGTCAGTTTGGAGTCTGGCACACTGTGTCTCAAGCTGCTCCAGATTCTCTGACAGAGAAATGGGAGGCCCAGAATTCAAGGGCCATAGACGTAATAGTCTTGTCCGTCTCGAGGAATTAAAGATGCTAGCTCGAAATACGACTGCACGTGACATGTGGAATGCTTTGAAAGCTGCCCATCTGCCAGTCATCCCAGCCCAGAGTTTGAATGCATCGGAGGTCCTGGCTTTTTCCCAGAATGTGAGTGAATGTAGGGATGCTGAGGGCACCGGTTGCAAGCTGCAGGGGGAGCAGACTGTCACGTCATCCCAGGCAGCATTCCAGCCTCCAGGGGGAGCCAAGGAGTCGGCAGCTGAGAGCTCTGTTTCTCGTGAGAACCAAGGTCAAAGCCTTTGCAGAGGCCGGAAGGCCAGATGTAAACAGAGCAAGATGCTTGCAGATGGCCAGAGTCAGAGGGAGGGTGAAGAGCCCACGCCAGTGGAAAACAAGGCTTTGTTTGCTGGCACAGCTTCACCAAAGGCTAAAGGCACGTCTGATGGCCAGGAGCAGGGGGGTGGAAAGCCCACGCCAGTGGAAAACAAGGTTTTGTTTGCTGGCACAGCTTCACCAAAGGCTAAAGGCAAGCTGCAAAAGCCCACGCCGGTGGGAAACAAGGTTTTGCTTGCTGGAAAACCTGCTCCAAAGGCCAGGTTTGTTGTGGATTCAGGTTGCACCCGCCATCTTGCGAAGGACCGCCATCTGTTTATCTCCTTCACACCTCAAGATGGTGAGATCCACCTGGCTGATGGAAGGACTTTGCAAGCTGCAGGAGTTGGGACTGTGAAACTTGCAAGTCTGCATACTACCATCAGAGATGTACTTTTTGTTCCAGGAGCTGCGGACAATTTGCTTAGTGTCCCACAGCTTACTGGGCGTGGTTTTGAGGTTTCCTTCAAGAGGACCGTCTGTGTCATCAGAAAATGCAAAGAGGACATTTTGCATGCAACGTTTATGGATGGCTTATTCTGTATAACTTTTGATGACAATGCTGTTATATCTGATGTTGATTCTTGTTGTGTTGCACAAACTAACAAGGTTCTTCATGCAGGATGTATTCACGATGCACATCGAAGATTTTGTCACATGTCTTGGCAAGCGCTGGCAAAAATGCCTGGGTTGGTTGAAGGTTTGAACATCAAACCCTGTAAGTTTCACATGAAATGTGTATCTTGTGCAGAGAACAAGGTGAAGGTTGCTCCAAAAGGCAAGGAGTCTAGCAGGCAGGCTTCCAAACCCTACCAGCTAGTGCACGCAGACCTGGTTGGTCCTCTTGCGCCCTCTTTGGGAGGAGCAAGGTACTTCATGGTTCTAATTTATTCTTTTTCCAGGTACATTCATGTGTTTATGCTCGAGCAGAAATCGCAAGCGTTTCCTAGGTTCAAGGCATTCTGTGCTTGGTTGGAGAATGCTCACGGTAAACGTATCGGCTGTCTGTTTACTGATCGAGGCGGGGAGTTCACTTCTCAGCAGTTTGAAGCTTTCCTGACTGAGAAGGGAATCCAGCATGACTTGTCAACGCCTAGATCGCCATGGATGAATGGACTTGCGGAGCGAGCAAATCAAACGTTGCTGCAAGGACTAAAGACATTGTTGCATGATGCCAACCTCCCTGAGAAGTTTTGGGGGGAGGCTCTCTCGAATTTTGTTTATTGTTTTAACAGGAGACTGTCATCACCTATTGGTTGCACTCCCTATGAGAAGATGTTTGGTAAGAAACCTAATGTCAAGCACATGAGAATCTTTGGTTCTGACATGTGGGTACACACCCCACAGAGCAACAAGCTTGGGAAGCGTGGGGCACATGGTTTGTTCATGGGGTACGAAAAAGGTGCATACAGGGTATGGATGACTAACTCTAAATCCATAAAGTTCACAAGGAGTGTTGAGTACAATCCTAAGTGGGGGGGAAATGTGGGAATTTTCCAGAGTTACCCAGAGGAGGATGTAGGTGATGTGAAAAAAGCAGATCATGCTGAGGAAGCTGAGGATGATGATGATGATCAGAGTTCGGATTCCAGTTCAGTGGGCGGCGCTGCTGCTGGTGTCAGTGACAGTGATGACACAGCAGACTACAAGAGCACAAAGGCCTCATTCAGACCATCTGATGCGTCTGACAATGAACTGGAAGAACCACTGTTCACCATTGGTCACTTTTCTCCTAAGAAGGAGGAGATGAGTCCAGAAGACTTGCGTCTGGTTCGCAGGTCTGAAAGGGCGACCAAAGGCAAACCTCCGAAGAGATTTGCTGATGAGTTTGCTAAGACAGCAACTGCTGTTCTTAGTAGCTCAGAGAAGGTGTGGGAACCTTCAAACTTCAAAGAGGTTCAGGACTTAACCTCTAAAGATGCTGAGCCTTGGCTAAATGCCATGAAGGCTGAAGTTGATTCCTTGAACAGGAACCAAACTTGGGAACTGGTACCGGTAGTCCCAGGAATGAGACTGGTTGGCAGCAAATGGGTCTTCAAGGCCAAGACAGACCAGAATGGCAAGGTTGTCAGACACAAAGCCAGATTGGTTGCCAGAGGTTTTTCACAGGTACCAGGACAGGATTACCACGAGACCTACTTGCCCACGGTCAAATATGAGAGCATTCGGCTAATGCTCAAGATCGCTGCAGAGGAGAATCTGCATGTTTCCCATCATGACATTAATACAGCTTTTTTGTACGAGATTTTGGGGGAGGAGCTGTACATGCTTCCGCCTGACGGGATGCAGATACAGAAGGGAATGGTCTGTAAACTGCGGAAATCCTTGTATGGTCTCAAGCAGAGTGCCAGGTGTTGGAACACAAAACTCACTGAGACGTTGCTTTCTCTAGGTTTTCACCAGGGCAAAGCTGATCCGTGTGTGTTTGTCAAGGAGGAGGGGCAAAACAAACTGTATTGTTTATGTTTTGTTGATGATCTTCTGATGTTTTGGAAGAATCAGGCTTTTTACCAAAGCACCCTAGCTCAACTGAAGGAGCACTTTGACATGAAGGATCTTGGTGAGGTATCCAACTATCTTTCTCTGCAGGTGGAGAGGGACCAAGCTGGTAATTTTCTGGTACACCAAACACAGAAAATTGCTGATGTATTAACCAGGTTGAATTTGGTTGATGCAAACCCAGCAGACACACCGATGGTGACAGGTTACCAGGTAGATAGTACTGCTGAAGCGTTTTCTGACACAACGCTGTACAGATGCATTCTAGGCAAGTTGAATTTTATTGCTAGATGTTCAAGACCTGACATTGCTGTAAGCACTAACCTGCTTAGCAGACTTGCTAACAATCCTACTGTTCAGGATAGGAAAGCTCTGAAGCGCATAGCCCGCTATTTGAAAGGGACTTTGCACTACAGGCTGAGGTTCACCAGTCAGAAGACTGGAGGTCTTGAAATTTGTTACGAAAAAGGAGCAATGCAGAAGCAAGCTCCGGGTGGCTGGAATGGTAAACAGGAAACTGATGTTATTGGATTGTACCGTGGGAACCAGGGACAGTCTGTGCAGTGCTCTGAGCGCCGGATGTTAGCTCAGAGTGGCACATGACCCTGTACTGGAAGTACATGGGTGGAGTTATTCTCTCTCTGCCGTTGTGAATCAGAGGGTACAGACGTGTTTTCTCTGTACTGCTGGAAAGACAGGAATAAAGCATGTAGATATATTTCTGTCTGTCTCATTCCCCCCCCGGTTATGGGAGGGGGAGGAATGGTGTGTTCTTCTTTCACGTTGGGAAGAATCGCCGATTGGAGACCTCCCTTGATCTTGCCGGGAGTCGCTGGCACAGGAGGTCAACAAGGATTCAAGCCGGGCACCTGGAGGGTGGCCAAATTCCTCAGAGCTGGGACTGGCTCTGCTGGCTTGAAATCCGACATCTGGTAGCATGGCCGATGGCTAAAGATCTATGAGAATCTGCATGAGAGGTGAGAGGTCGATGAATCGTTGCCATCCTCTGCACCTAAGGAGATAAAGAAAGCGTCTGCCTGCAGCCAGAAGCTGAACAGAACAGACAGCTGGACACCGAGAGGAGTGTATACTCAAAGGTATGCTGCATTTCGGGCTATTGAGAGTGAACAGAAAGGTTTGATTCTCTGTTCACGAGAGAGCTGCGTTTGAGAAAAAAAACAGCTCTGAAAGAAAGGCTTGCATACCAGGGATTCTTGTGGTTAGATAAGAATTCCCGTCTTGAGCAGGTTGCTAGGCAACGACCGTCAGGGCTTAGAAAGTTACTGACAAATGGGATTGGCTCAGAAAGAGCGTAAGACGTCAAAGAATGTTTTGACTACCTTTAAAGCAGAAATACAGCCCAGGAGTTTGCCTGCCTGTAAAAAGCAGTAAACAGCCCAGAAGAGAACTTTTGGATTTTACTGGCTTGAAAGTGAAAGCTGGCTTGAGATTGAGTGTAAAGCTGACCCTTGGATTCAGCATGGATGCCAGGAAGGGGGGAGCGTTACCTTGTCCACCTCCCCTGAGTGCTGTGGTTCTAGATGAACACAGCCGGCATGCTGCACTGGAAGAAAAGGACAGGGGGAGGGAGGAACGGAGTTCTAATTCCCCCACCGATGAAGCTACTGGAGAGAAAGCTCTAGCTTTGCACGCTGTCCAATGTTACAATTGTGGACAGGCTGGGCATCTTCAGCGGAACTGTAAGAAGCCACGTCAGCCAAAAGGAGCTAAGGGCCGCTCAGCAAAGCCTGAGGCGTCAGGCGAAGGTCATACCAAGCCTATGGTGGAACCTGCAAAGGCTTTGATGGCGAAAGGAACCACGCCAGATGTTGGGAACGCGTTTGTAATTGACACTGGATGTACTTTTCATATGTCCCCACACAGAGGGCTCTTTTCAACGTTTAAGAAGCAAAGCTTCACTGTGAAACAGGCCAACGGTCAGGAGCTGGAAGCGACCGGCGTAGGGACTGTCTATCTTAAGAGTCTGAACTTGACAATAAACAATGTTTACTTGGTTCCTGAATTGAAGTTCAATCTGCTGAGTGTTTCGCAGATTGCAAAGAAAGGACTGAGATTGTCCTATGATGCTGAGAGCTGCAAGATCTACAAAGATGAAGAGTTATTTCTTTCGGCCAGAGAGAAAGATGGACTATATTT
The DNA here is from genome assembly GCF_027172205.1 of Podarcis raffonei. NCBI lineage: Eukaryota > Metazoa > Chordata > Lepidosauria > Squamata > Lacertidae > Podarcis > Podarcis raffonei. The sequence goes on from NC_070603.1 coordinate 123,112,356, forward strand.
GTTGACTTTTGCACAAAGTGATTACATGGAAAGTAATTCATCTGTGTCTAACCTAGTTTCTCTTGCAGGTGTGAGCAAGAAGAAGACCGGGGTCAACAGAGCATTTCAGCGGGTGTATGCTGATGTGATTGGTCCTCTAGAACCATCTAGAGGCAATGCAAGATTTTATCTTGTGTGTGTGGATCATTTCTCTAACTATGTCTGGGTTTATGTGTTGAGAAAGCCACAGGAAGCCTTGGAGAGGTTTCAGGAGTTTTGTGACAAGGTTAAGAGTATGCATGATGCTAACATTGATTGTCTATTCACAGACAAGAAGCAGATTTTTCTTTTACAGGATTTCCAGAGGTTCCTGCAGGAGAAGGGAATAAGACACAAGATTGCTGTTTCAGCGGAAGCGTGGAACAGGGGTGTCTGTGTACGGGTGAACAGAGAATTGCGAAAGGGGATGGAAGCGCAATTGCTTAGTTCACATCTGCCACATGAGTACTGGGCCGAGTCTCTAATGTCGTTCTGTTATACGAAGATGAGAAAGGTTTCAAAAGAGTTGGGAAGTTCTCCTTTTGAGAAACTGTTCCATAGAAAACCTTCTGTTGCCCATTTCAAGGTGTTTGGGTCTCATGTGAGAACAGAAGCTCCAGGTGGAATAAAGAATGCCAGAGGCATTTTTGTGGGGTATGAAAAGGGTCTCTACAGAGTAATTTTGTCTGAATCTGGTCAGGTGATTCTCACAAAATTTCTAGAGAGTGCTCCTGAACAGGAGAGAGTGATAGTACACACATTTCCCACTGAGGACGATTCAGATGATGATGGTGATTTTACTGATTACAGTGGTACTGAGAGTGATGACACTGATAGCTCGGAGAGCTCAGTTGTCACAGTCATTGAGAGGAAGTCTCACACAATGGATAGGCCTTCACAACTGAAGGATGAACCACTGTTTACCATTGGAACTGGTTCTCCAAAGAGTCCTGAGACTGGACCAGTGAGCAGAGAGGATCAGCACCTCATACGTAGGTCTGAGAGAGTTACAAAGGGTCAACCACCCAAGAGGTACTCAAAAGAGTTTGCTAACTTAGCTGTTGCATGTGTTGCTGTTGTAAACAACCGAGGACAGGTTGGAGCTGTGTCTAAGTCAGAGACAAAGACACAACAGAGAGTTGCTAGCCAAGGTAGTGCAGATGCACTCATTCCTTGGAAACCAGACAACCAGAGAGGTACACTGGGGAAACCAGTGGCGGGGAGTTCCAAGGGTGGAACTGAAACAACAGGGGAGTGTTATGTGTATAACAACTGTTTGTTCTCTTCTCTGGATCACGCTTTGCTTGCTGCAACACGCATTGATTCTTTTGGGGGAGGATGTTACGAAAAAGGAGCAATGCAGAAGCGAGCTCCGGGTGGCTGGAATGGTAAACAGGAAACTGATGTTATTGGATTGTACCGTGGGAACCAGGGACAGTCTGTGCAGTGCTCTGAGCGCCGGATGTTAGCTCAGAGTGGCACATGACCCTGTACTGGAAGTACATGGGTGGAGTTATTCTCTCTCTGCCGTTGTGAATCAGAGGGTACAGACGTGTTTTCTCTGTACTGCTGGAAAGACAGGAATAAAGCATGTAGATATATTTCTGTCTGTCTCATTCCCCCCCCTGGTTATGGGAGGGGGAGGAATGGTGTGTTCTTCTTTCACGTTGGGAAGAATCACCGATTGGAGACCTCCCTTGATCTTGCCGGGAGTCGCTGGCACAGGAGGTCAAGGATTCAAGCCGGGCACCTGGAGGGTGGCCAAATTCCTCAGAGCTACGCTGGCTCTGCTGGCTGAGAATCCGACATCTTTGCAGATGCGAGTTTTGGAAGTGACACCACGGATGGTACAAGCACTTCTGGAGTATGCTACATGTACAACCACTGCCTGTTTGACTGGTTGTGCAAAAAGCAGATGACAGTTAGCCTAAGTTCCTGTGAAGCAGAACTCAATGCTCTGTCATTTTCACTCATGGATTGTGAATGGTTGATGCAACTGTTTAAGGACATCGGGGTTTCTGTGAAATGTCCTATACAAGTGTATCAAGACAATAGATCTTGTTTGGCTTTGCTGAACTCGGAGAGTTACAAGCAAAGAACCAAGTACTTGCAGATTAAGCTACATCATGCAAGAGAGTGTATTCAGAAAGGACTCATTCAGGTGTCCTACATGCCAGGAAATGAAATTCCTGCTGATCTGTTGTCTAAGGTTGTTAACAGAGAACAACTTAAGGTTTACGTACAAAGGTTGCAATTGGGTTGAACCACATGTACTACAGGTTACACGGAAAGGGGGAGGATGTTAGGATATTTCCGTTCCACCTTAAAAGGGAGCAGGATGTTTGTGTCACAGCCTGCGTGTTTCCTGTCTCACAGGATGTTTATGTTGTGTCGTTGCTTTCGTTTCTTCTTGTTGCCTGAGCAGACCGAAGCAGACGGTCATGGTTTCTATGTTCTGACCAACGCTGAATAAACTGTAAATATGCTCTCCTGCTGTGCATCTTTTGCTGTGTGAATTCTGCTGATAGAGTGTGCACCAGCCTAAGAATGTGGCAATCTAAATTCTTGAGGCTTCGTGTCGCTGATAGCTGATATTGCCTGTCTACGGGAGATCAATGGATCGTCCGGCAGGAGCTTGGGGGCTCAGATGGACTTTATCTCCCTGGCAGTATCCCAACAGGGCTGCCCCATTTGTGCTTCTCCAGGAGCAGGGGGATATCTAGGGCAGGAGAATCCCTGCAGGGCCTCTGAGGCTCCCTTCGTTTCTTCCTCTCTCCCAGGACCCTGCAGCTTGTGGTGGCTTCTCGACTCCTCAGGAAGGATGAAAGAGTCTGAATCTGTAAACCTAGTGAGGATGGAAGGGGGAAGATGGACAGTTGACCTGGTCAGGTTGTCTCCTGCATCCCTCCTCACAGCCTCTGAGCGTTCCCTCCCAGGGTCTTCCGAGATATCTGGTGAGTCCCAGGGGAGGGGAGATGGGGACATGGATGGATGGGGCTGGAGAGGTACTGGGGCTTGCTCATTTTGGGGGTGGGATGAGGCAGGCAGGCGGATGGAGTTTGAGAAGGTGGGCACCTTTTTGGGCTCCTCCACCTGCCTTCCAGCGCCTTTGACATCTGCAGGCAATTTGAGCCAGGAATACGTCACAGCTCCCCGGCCACCGCGATGTATTGGTGCCAGTACTGTGCTCTGAATGCCCTACCAATGTCAGAGAACTCACTGATCCATTGCACAGCACTAGAAGCCATGATTCTTTAAATTACCTGATCCTAATTTCAGGACTGATTGCCGATGGGGCCTCTGTGTTTTGCCTTTTTCTTTTCTTTTAGGAATAACTTTTCCTTTTCTTTTAAAAACAAGGATCATATAAGGCTAATATATGATACAAATATGTAGACTAAATAAATTTGCAGGAATAACATGTCGTTCCTCGTTGGTGATCAGTGTATGAGTTCTGGGTTCATGAATTGGTATAAATTGAAACAAAAAAGGGTAAACAGCGGAGAACAGAGAACATTCAACATCGCATAGCCGAATTCCTAGTCAGAAGCTCTTGTGACTGTCGTGCTTAGATTAAGTGTGAGTAATAGTCATTTTCCATCTTCTGTTACCAATTAAACTATACAGAGTTGGTCTCCTCATGAAAATGAGAGGAGATTCAAAGTGAAGAAAGATATTTAGGAAAAGGTTTAAATTTAGACCAAATTTAGATTGAGGCAACAGCTGATGGGGAGTGTGCAGGTGAAGGTGTTCCTGCTTGTTTCAGAGGAGGCAGGGACGTTGCTGGATCCTGACAAGAGAGCTTTTTGTAAGGAAGTCAAGAAGGAGAATTGAGGGATCATGGACCCTCTCGTTAAAATTCCCTGTTAGATCATAACATCAATTTTGAAATTCCATACATACCTCTATTTCAGGGGTGGCCAACTTCCAAGAGACTGCGATCTACTTGCAGAATTAAAAACTTGGAGTGATCTACCCCTGTTTTGTAGGGGTTCAGGTCAAAGTTGTTGAGCTTTTATTAGCAACTCACCAAAGGAGCGCTGGGGGGAAAACAGCCTCCAGCCTCAGTTTGTAAGCTCTGTCTTCCATTCTCCAACAATGGAGGGAGGATCCGGGAGGGGGCCAGCGATTGACTGCGATTGACCAAAACCTCGCAGGGATCAACCAGTAGATCGTGATCGACCTGTTGCACATCCCTGCTCTATTTGATGAAGCACCACTATTTGGATGGAGACCAACAGCATCTGGGATTCTAACATCCACACCGTGAGCCCTGAATGGAGGGATATCAACTGTTTGTGAATATTCTTTGTCTAGTCATGCATTTTGAAACAATGACCAGGCTTGTCTGAACCACCCAGGCCTTCTTAAATGTGGGCTTGAGAGTTTTTAGGGAAGTTGAAGTAACTTCTGTCAGGTTTGTTGTTTTGGCTTCTGTTTGCATTTGATTGACCAAAGAGATGACTGACCTTGCATACGGGGTGGATTCCAGGATTGAGCCAAATCAAATCTATCCCAGATAAAAGCCAAGCAATATGTCAGTTATTACCAGGAAACAAAGGCAGTGAAAACTATTGTAAGGCCTCACATCTAACTTCAGTCCTTCCTTTATCACAAGCATTCGTTAACGTTGTTCAATAATGGATGTGAAGCACGTCCCCTTCGCTCTGAGTGGAGTTGGGGTCCGGGGCAGCAATGCAGACTTAGCACAACTTACCCTAACATGGCAGTGCATTGCTGGGGGAGGGGTCAGGTGGTGGGTTTGATGGTTCTGTGTCATCTGCGCCCCGGTCGCAGTATGCTGGCAGTGTGGCCCATTGGTTTCAAGAGAGTCAGGCACCCTCAGGCGTGCTCAAGTGTTAGGGGGTTGAAGATGCCACACATCTACAATGCCATTAAGTTAGACTTCAAGGCTGCCCTCTTGAGGCTGAAACGGAGCACTCTCAAGTCTCTTGGTGAGATGAGGGGCGGGGAACTTTGTTCAATAATCTGGAGCTCCATTTCTTCCTGAGGCAATAATTATCTTCTCTCTTCGTTGCAGATGGTGATGAATGGGAAGGGAAGAACAAGGGAGACCACAACAGAATCCACATATCGGAGAAATCAAATAAATATTCAGAGTATGGAGAGAACATCGGCCAGAGCTCCCAGTCCACCTCCAATCAACGAAAGAGCTTTATTCGGAGGGATAGCCTCACTTCACATGAAAGAATTCACAGAGGAGAGAAATTGTATCACTGCAGAGAATGTGGAAAGAGCTTCAATCGGAAGGACAGTCTCACTTCCCATCAAAGAATTCATACGGGGGAGAAACCCTATCAGTGCTTAGAATGTGGAAAGAGCTTTAGTCACAGATCACATCTCACTTGCCATCAAAGAATTCATACAGGGGAGAAACCCTATCAGTGCTTAGAATGTGGAAAGAGCTTTAATCAAAGCATACATCTCACGTCCCATCAAAGAATTCATACAGGGGAGAAACCCTATCAGTGCTTTGAATGTGGAAAGAGCTTCAGTGCAAGCAGCAGTCTCACTTTGCATCAAAGAATTCATACAGGGGAGAAACCTTTTCAGTGCCTGGAATGTGGAAAAAGCTTCAGTCACAGCCACAGTCTCACTTCCCATCAAAGAATTCATACAGGGCAGAAACCCTATCAGTGCTTGGAATGTGGAAAAAGCTTCAGTCACAGCCACAGTCTCACTTCCCATCAAAGAATTCATACAGGGAAGAAACCCTATCAGTGCTTGGAATGCGGGAAGAGTTTCAGTCACAGTCAGAGTCTCACTTCCCATCAAAGAATCCATACAGGGGAGAAACCCTATCAGTGCTTGGAATGTGTGAAGAGCTTCAGTCGAAAGGACAGTCTCACTTCCCATCAAAGAATTCATTCAGGGGAGAAATCCTTTCAGTGCTTGGAATGTGGGAAGAGCTTCAGTCACAGACAGAGTCTCTATTCCCATCAAAAAGTTCATACAGGAGAGAAACCACATCAGTGCTTGGAATGTGGAAAGAGCTTCAGTCAAAGTCAGAGTCTCTATTCCCATCAAAGAATCCATACAGGGGAGAAACCCTATCAGTGCTTTGAATGTGGGAAAAGTTTCAGTCAAAGCTCCCATCTCATAATCCATAAAAGAATCCATACAGGGGAGAAACCATACCAGTGCTTGGAATGTGGGAAGAGCTTCAGTCACAGAGAACATCTCATTTGCCATCAAAGAATCCATACAGGGGAGAAACCCTATCAGTGCTTGGAATGTGGAAAGAGCTTCAGTCAGAGAACCCAGCTCGCTTCCCACCAAAGAATCCATACAGGGGAGAAACCCTATCACTGCTTTGAATGTTCAAAGAGCTTCAGTCACAGCAAGAGTCTCGCTTTGCATCACAGAATCCATACAGGGGAGAAACCCTATCAGTGCTTGGAATGTGGAAAGAGCTTCAGTCAGAGAACCCATCTCGCTTCCCATCAAAGAATCCATACAGGGGAGAAACCCTATCAGTGCTTGGAATGTGGAAAGAGCTTCAGTCAAAAGGACAGTCTCGCTTTTCATCAAAGAATACATACAGGGGAGAAACCCAATCACTGCTTGGAATGTGGGAAGAGCTTCAGTAAGAGCGCCCATCTCGCTTCCCACCAAAGAATCCATACAGGGGAGAAACCCTATCAGTGCTTTGAATGTGGAAAGAGCTTCAGTCACAGCCGCAGTCTCGCTTTGCATCACAGAATTCACACCAGAGAGAAATCTTCTTAGTGTTTGGAATGTGGGAAGGCCTTCAGTCAGAGTGCCACTCTCATGGCCCACCAAATAATTCATACAGGGTTGAAAGCATATCGGCGCATGGAATGTAGATAAAATTTCCCTCGTAAAAAAGTCAATTCAAGAACTCACAGCATGGTGAATAATAGAATGGTAGATTCGGAATCTAGTCCAACACCTGCCAACGCAGAAAAAAATCATTTCAAGCATCCATGACAGATGGCCATCCAACTTCTTCTTATAGACCTCCAATGAAGGAGAGTCCACCCCCTTCTGAGGGAGTTCCTTTTCACTGCTGGCTCTTACTATCAGAAAGTTCCTCCTGATCTTTAGGAGACATCTCCTTTTGTGTTGCTTGAATCACCTCTTCAGATTCCTTCATGACCTTGAGAAGGACTTCTGTAAGTCTGAGAATGTCCAGGGGATTGGACCATGCTCTATATTTGGGGGGAAACCCATGGAGAGGAGTCTGATATAGGGCTTAAGTCGTCTAGGCATTGGTCAGATTGTCATAATTACAGACATACTTACTGGTTTGGACGGAAGTGATTCTTATTCCAGGGGAAGTGGTGACCCTGAGATTACAGGTGCTCTCACCAATATTGTCCAAACGTCCAGTAAAACTTTGACACAGCAGACCAATACCCGCTGAGGTCAATGTATTAGGAGGTTAGGTTTAGGGCCGTGTGGTATTGCTTCATTGTATGTGGGGTCCCTATAAAGGGAACTTCTTCCTCTAGGTGGGAGGGAGACTGGTCAATTTACCATCAGTTGAATGCAACATTTAAGTCAGATTTTTAAAAACGGATTTGCAGAACAAAACTCACAGTTTGAAAGGCAGTTATTAGGCTCCAGGGTTAAAATATTATCTAAATGTTACTGGAGTGGGATACAAAGAATGAAATGATAAAATCATGAATGAGAAGCTGGGCCAGAGATGTAGGACAAAACATTGACTTTGCTTTATGGGAGCAACTGTGGAAAGTAAATTTAAGATTTACAGCTAGCTACATGCTAAGGGAAAACTTCATGAAGATGATTCAGAGGAGTCAATCAAGATCATCAAGGGTCTGAAACCAAGCCATATGAGGGGGGCTTGAAGGAACTGGGGGGGTGCGTATCTATTTCAAGTGACGTTTGCCGAAATCTACGCTTGCAACATGGGCTGTCATATGTCCAGATTTTCCCGGACATTTCAGCAATTTCCGCCCAGACGCTGCTTACAATTCTGGATATATGGCAACCATGTCTGTATACAGTGGTACCTCGGTTTTCAAACAGCTTAGTTCCTGAACAACTTTGAACTCAAATGCTGCAAACCTGGAAGTCAGTGTTCCAGTTTGCGAACTTTGCTTCGGAAGCCGAACGTGCTCCTGAGCCTTTTTCACTGTTGCGCTGCTAATTTGCATCCCCCCATTGTAATCAAAGCCTTCCATTTCCAATTGCAGTGTTCTGAGGTGATATTTGGAGCTTTTATTTGGTGCTTTTGTTTTTGCTAAAAGTAATTGCGTTTTTATTTGGCTTTTTTCATTTTTGTGACTGTGGCTTGTTCTCTGTTTTTGATTGATTGTGTGACTGCGGCAATGCATAAAAGCCCCATCCAAACAATGTCTATCATCAGTGCAGGTAAGAAAAAATAATAATTTTAATTTTAATCTAAACTACTGTCTTCTTTCTTTTATAGTCCAGTACATTATTGCTTTCATTTTATGGATCAATGATCTCCTTAGATAGTAAAATTCATGTTAAATTGCTGTTTTAGTTGTTTTTAAAAGTCTGGAATTGATTAATCTGTTTTGCATTACTTTCTTTTTTAAAAAAAAATATTCAATTTTTTACATATATTCTTACAATTTTTAAATTTGCTGTACAATTTTTTCCTTTCCCTCCCCCCCCCCAATACCCATTGGAAGGGTTCAAACAATTATCCTCAGCCACGGGCATAGTGTCTTTAGTTTCTACCGAATGTCTTTTTTTCCAGTAGTTTTTATCCAATCAAGATAGGGGTTCTATCTGCTCCTTATTGTGGTGGACTTGACCTTCCACGTTGTTTCCTGTGACATGACTGTGACAATGTCTGACTGAATAAGTTCAAACAAATAAGTATTCCATGCCTCTACTGTCTTTTCCTCTCTCTTTCCAACCTAAAGCTATCGTTGCCTTTCCCGCTAATATCATAGCTTTGAAGGTAAACTGGTCACCTTTCTCTATTGCCATGTTTCCAAGTATACCCATTGTCATGAAATCAAAATCTATTGAAAGCTTCATTTTAAAAATTTCATTAATAACGTTTAGGATTTATCCCCAGAATTCCTTTACCTCTGGGAATTCCCAGTACATATGGGAAAACCATCCCTTGACTTGTTTACAGTGCCAGCAGTTAGAATTCAATCCTGCTACCATATTAGTAAGCTGGGCTGGAGTTCTGTACCATTTTAGAAAGAATTTTAATTTCAGTTCTCTGAATTTGCTTACTTAAATCTCATCTGTTCCTTTCATTATCCTTTCAACCATTGCTTCGCTAACTTGTTCCTCCTTACTCCACATCTTTTGAATAAGTTGGGTTGTCTGTTCATTATTTGTAATCATTCTCTTATAGATTTTACCTATCATTCCTTGTTTCGTTTTTTCCATTTGTTTGTATTTCCTCCTATTTCCTGTTTCTTGGACTTTGGAAATTTTGTTGTATATTCCTCCAATTTTTAACCAATATTGGTTACCTATATTCTCTATTACTTCCTGCAATGACTTTAAGGACTCTCCTCTATACATACTGAAGAATATTTATTGCTCAGATAAGCCTTGGCGTCCAGCCCACTTCGGCTGCGCAGCGATCAGCTAGGCCTCCGGACTTCAAAGGCCACATTCCAATAGCTCTGAGCAACACGCAGAGAAAGAGCAGCGGTCAGAGAAAGCTGCAAACTCCAGTGCTTTCTTCAGTGTGCTTAAAAACAAAGTCCAGACAGGATCCTAGCAGCTGAAAGCAGTTTTATTTAAGCAGAAACTATCCATTATCTATCACAGCAAACAGCATCGTGAAAACACGTCCTCTCTCCTCAAAAGCGAAAGTAGAGAGAAAGAACAAAGGCTGGAGACTTTCGGAAATGACACAGAATCTCCCCCCTCCCAAAAGTAGGCAGGGCGTACAATCTGAGCTGTTTAACCCTGCAAGCTCAGGTTCTCCTCACACATGCTTTTAACTATATGATACCCCTTAGCGTTTATAATTTCCCACCATTTGGGATTATCTGTTACCTCATAAATACTTTCTAAGGGTGCACTTAGAGAAATCCTTTTTAAAAGGTTACATAATCTCAGCTCGTTACTAACAGTGAAGATACCAGGTAGCCTGACATCTGGCTGGTTGATAGGGGATCAAACACTTATTTAACTCATTGTAATACACACCAATCTATGACTTTTGTCTTCTGGGTTTCTGGGGGTTTTCCTGTTGTTATTCCATCTCTCACAGCTACAATAAAACTGCCATTAAAATTATGGACTGGTCATTTATTTGTCAGAGGGCAAAGGGGCAAATTTAGCTGGGGATCAAATACTTCCCCCCCCTCACTGTACCTTCATTACTTTAATACATACCGTATTTTTCGCTCCATAAGATGCACCTGACCATAAGGCGCACCTAGTTTTTAGAGGGGGAATGCAAGAAAAAAAACATAATTTAAACGGAGCGCTGAGCAGGGCCTGCTCAGTGCTCCCTTTCACGAGCCGCGTGGAGCGTATGTGTGGCTCTTGGGGGCTTTTGCCCCAGGAGGGAGAAGGGCAGCCCGACAGTGACAGGCTGCCCTTCTCCCTCCTCGGGGAAAAGCCCCCAAGAGCCACACACACACTCCGCACACCTCTTTAAAGGGAGCGTGGCTCTTGGGCGCTTTTGCAAGAGGTGGGGGAAGTGAGAAAGCCATGCTCTGTCCCTTCCCCCACCTCCCGCAAAAGCCACGGATAGCCGTGCGAAGCCGCCGCAGGGGTTCCCGCTCCCCTGCGAAGGGTTTGCGTGGCTAAGCCGGAAGCTAGAACAACGAGAGGGAGCGCTGCGCAGCGTTCCCTCTCGCTCTTCTGGCTTCTGGGGTAGCCCGCAAAGCCTGCATTTGCTCCATAGGACGCACACACATTTCCCCTTTTTAGGAGGGGAAAAGTGCGTCTTATAGAGCAAAAAACACGGTAGCTAAACAAATTTACAAATGAACACCAGAACATTGTATGCACTCCGTACATTTAAAATTGCTTTTTTGATGTGAAGGAGTGAACCCTTTTGTCTTTGCTATTTTTTTGTGTTTTTGTTTGTGTGGCTTTTTCTTTTATTTTTACTGTGTCTTGTTCATTGTTTTATGGTACATTTGACTGTGGCTTGTGACTTCGTTTTTCTGACTGTGTGGAATCCGGTTCAGCTACTGGTTGATTGTGTTGTGGAGAGAATCAGAACTTACAGGGTTAAGAAGTTCTGAGTGACGTCTCACATTCTGAGGCGTGGTTTAGAATACTGAGGGGAGTGTTTTACTGTGTCTCTCTCAGTGTGTGTTTTGCTCCGTTGCGAGAGAGGAGCAAGGATGTGTGCTTTGTCACCAGGAGAGTTATGATGTTTGTTTTGCTACGAGAATAAAGACTTAAAGTAAGATAAAGGAGACACCGTGCGTTAAGCCTGATTTATTATGCACACACGGCAACTGTGTTCCTGTTTCTACGCTGTGTTTACACTCTGCTGAAACCGGAGCAGCCCCGGGAGAAGAGAGTCGCGCAGAGGAAGCGTGTGGACCCCCGGGGGCTGGTAAAGCTACAAATAAATCATTCCATATGTGTGACTGCAGAAATGGATAAAAAAACCCCATACAAACAATTATTATCATCAGTGCACGTAAGAAAAAAATAATAATACTGTCTTATTTATTTTATTGTACAGTACATTGATTATTGCCTTCCTTTTATGGATCAGTGGTCTTTTTAGATAGTAAAAATCATGTTAAATTGCTGTTTTAGTGGTTGTTTTTCATTGTCTGGAATGGATTAATCCATTTTCCATTAATTTCTATGGGAAAGCATGCCTTGGTTTACGGACAGACTTCCTGAACAGATTAAGTTCGTAAACCAAGGTATCACACTGATTTTGTGTGTGAAAACAACTATTAATAAAAGCGGTGGACTTGTAATCTGGTGAACCGGGTTCGCGTCTCCGCTCCTCCACATGCAGCTGCTGGGTGACCTTGGGCCAGTCACACTTCTCTGAAGTCTCTCAGCCCCACTCACCTCACAGAGTGTTTGTTGTGGGGGAGGAAGGGACAGGAGAATGTTAGCTGCTTTGAGACTCCTTAAGGGGAGTGAATGGCGGGATATCAAGTCCAAACTCTTCTTCTTCTTGACTGGGAAGTCAAGAAGGAGGAGAGCAATGCTGTCATGATTCAATGGGCCCAGGATTTTGGATATAATGAAGCATGTGACGGTAATAGCAGGTACCCTATTTGCGCTATAAGGATCAGGCAGACACAGCAATGGAGAATAAGAAGGTGAAGTTTATTGCCAAGTAATAAGGACCCAGTTTGGAATCTCTTCCAAAAGGAACTGGGACCCCGATTGACAGAAATCCTGAGGTCTTTATACATGAGAAAATCACAGCAAATCATAGATCATGGGGCAACCATGAGACAGTCACGATATTGCCAGCGAAAATTAGCCAATTAACAAGCTCCTTGCCATGCTTCCAGCCTGGTCAAGCACAGGGTTGTACTTCTGCTTTCCGTTGCTTGCAGTGATGCTCCGTCTAACCTCTCCCCTAGTTACAACAGGACAGGGAGTTTTTGTAGTTTAGCTCTTTCTGTTCCAGTGGATTAATTTAGCCTGTATCTGAGGGGATTTTGCACCAGTATCTCTGATTCACGTCTTCCCCTTCTTCAGGGTACACGGATGTTTGTAGGGGAAAGGTCGGCTCCTAATTTTGCTGTTTCAAGCAGTTTGCAGTTAGCTAAGGCACAGCTTCCCTTTGATTCAAAATGGATTATAAAATACTGTAAGCCCTGATTATGTGTGAGCATATATGAATATATTGATTACTGATAACTGATTATATGAATAGCATAAGGGTAGCGCTTCTTCGTTGCCTCAATAACACAGATATGAAAGAGTGGGAAAGTAAATCTGGAATTCACAGAATGCTAAACCTTGAGGTAACATTTCCAAAAAAATGCAATATTGTTGGTATTTGACCCCATGGAAACTTTCAAAAACGTATAAAAATCTTTTTAGTAATTTTTGGTGATGTGGAGAAGGAACAGGCACAATGTTCCATATGTGGTGGCTATGTAAAAAGGTTTTCTGGGATGACATCTATATAGAACTTTAAAAAATGTTAAATGCTTGTTTCACAAAAAAACCAGAAGCCTTTTTATCAAAGGCGCTGATATTCCTAGAAATGTAAGGGAGGTCTTTTTATACGCCACTGTTGCCGCTAGAGTCCTAATAGCGACAAATTGGAAGAGTGATAAAGTTCCTTCCAGGTTAGAATGGTTACAAGAATTGGTCTAATATGCAGAGCTAGCCAAACCAACCGAAAAAATAAAAGATAATTCAAAACAAGTGTTTATTTCAAAATGGGAAGTTTTAAGAAGATATCTTAAGAAAAGTTGTTGCAGCTTGAACTCGGTTACAGCCTTTGAATAACATCTGTAGCTGTTTTAAGTAAGAAAAAGGACACAGGAGAAATAATATTTTATTATACAACAAGTGGATATGTTTTTGCAATAAGTCAGTAATGGTGAAGAAGAAGAAGAGTTTTGATTTGATATCCTGCTTTATCACTACCCGAAGGAGTCTCAAAGCTGCTAAGATTCTCCAAAGGTGAAAGAATGTACCTTCAGACTCTTTACATTTCCAACATTTATTATCAGGCAAGTGATAAATTTTTGATAGCTTGACTGGTGTCATGTACCACCTGTAAACCATTTTCATTAGGTTTTCTCTTAAGGCATTACATGCCGTAAATTTAATACCGGTGGTCCATAACTGTTCCCAGTCAGCCGCCATAATATTATGTCCAAGATCCTGTGCCCACTTAATCATAGCTGATTTCACCGTCTCATCCTGGGTATTCCATTTCAGCAGCAAATTATACATTTTTGACAGATTTTTACTTTTGGAATCTAGTAACTGTGTTTCCAATTTTGATTTTTCCATCTGAAAACCAATTTTTTTGTCCAGATTATAAACCTCCATTATTTGATAATAATGGAGCCAATCACGTACCTTATTCTTTAACTTTTCAAAACTCTGTAATTTCAACTTGTCACCTTCCTGTTCCAAAATTTCCCAATACTTCGGCCAATTGGCCTCCATATCGAGTTTTTTCAAAGCTTTCGCTTCCATTGGAGACAGCCACCTTGGGGTTTTATTTTCCAATACATCCTTATATCTTATCCAAACGTTAAAGAGGGATTTTCTAACAATATGATTCTTAAATGCTCTATGTACGTTGAGCTTATCATACCACAGATATGCATGCCATCCGAATATTAAAACCTTCCAAATCCAAAACATCAGTGTTTTCAAGAAGTAGCCATTCCCTCAGCCAACAAAACGCAGCTGATTCATAATACAATTTAAAGTCCGGCAGGGCAAAACCGCCCCTTTCTTTAGCATCGGTTAAAATCTTAAATTTTATTTGGGGTTTCTTGCCCTGCCAGACAAATCTTGAGATATCTTTCTGCCACTTCTTGAAACACTTCATCTTGTCTATGATCTGCAATGCTTGAAACAAAAATAACATTCTGGCAATACGTTCATCTTTATAACTGCGATTCGGCCTAGCATTGATAATTTCAAATTTGACCATATCTCTAAATCCTTTTTCACCTCCGACCAGCATTTTTCATAATTATCTTTAAATAAATTTACATTTTTTGCTGTCAAATTCACCCCTAAGTATTTCACTTTCTTAACCAATGTTAATCCTGTCTCTTTCTGGAACTTCTCTTTCTCACCATCCGTTAAATTTTTCTCTAACACCTTGGTTTTCATTTTGTTCAATTTAAAACCGGCTACTGTACCAAAATCTTGAATTAATTCCAGTACTCTTTTTGTACTGGACTCTGGTTCCTGCAGTGTCAATACCAGGTCATCTGCATATGCTTTCAACTTATACTGTTTTGCTCCCACCTGAATACCTTTGACCAATTGATCCCTTCTAATTATATTTAGCAAGACCTCCAAAACAGATATAAAAAGCATTGGGGAGATTGGGCAACCTTGTCGTGTGCCTTTCTCAATTTTAAATTCTTCTGTTACTACATTGTTCACAATTAACTTGGCCTTTTGCTCTGAATAGATTGCTCCTATACCGTTCTCAAACCCCTGACCAACCCCCATCCCTTGTAGATTTTTCTGCATAAAACTCCAAGAAATGTTGTCAAAGGCTTTCTCCGCGTCCACAAATATAAGAACAGCTTTGGTATTAATGTCCTCTTGTAGTTTCTCCAAAATATTTATTATGTTCCTTGTATTGTCAGACAAATACCTGCCCGGGAGAAAGCCCGCTTGGTCTCTATGAATTCCTTCTGCTAGTACCTTTTTCAGTCTTTTAGCCAAAATATCTGCAAATATTTTGTAATCCACATTAAGTAGGGATATGGGGCGGTAGTTCTTAAGCTGTGTCTTTTCAGATTCTGTTTTCGGTATAAGTGTAACATAGGCTTCCTTCCACGACTCAGGTGCCCTTTTCCCTTCCAGTATTTCATTACAGACGTCTTTTAATGGTTGTATTATCCACTCCTTCAGTGATTTGTAGTATTTTGCAGACAAACCGTCTGGACCTGGTGATTTACCCAGTTGTATATTCTGAATGGCCGTTTCCACTTCCTGATCTGTTATTTTATAGTTCAACATTAATTTATTTTCCTGTGAAATTGTTGGTAAGCAATTTAATTTCAAAAAACAATCAATGTCTGTTTCTTTCTGCGGCTCCTGTGTATATAGCTATTTAAAATACTTCTGGAAGCACTTTCTTATCTCTCCTGGATTGTGTATATTCTTTCCTTCCACTTCCAAATTTGTAATGGTATTAAGTTTTTGTCTTTTTTTTCAATTGCCAGGCCAGCAGTTTCCCGCATTTATTTGCCGATTCAAAAGTTTTTTGTCTCATTTGTTTAATTTTCCATTCTATTTCCTGATACATCAGTTTCATATACTGTACTTGATATAACTTTATTTCTTTCAGAATCTCCTGTGACGTTGGTTTCACTCTCAGTTTCTTTTCTCCTTTTATCTTTTCCAAAATTTTGTCTTTTTTCTCATTCTGTAGTCTTTTCCTGATTGCATTCTGCTGTATCAAAAATCCTCTCATAACAGCTTTACTTGTGTCCCATATTACTCTTTTCTCGACCATTGTGTTCAAATTGATCTCAAAGTAATCTCTCAGGGTTTTTTGGACCTTCTTAATCACATCTTCATTTCTAAATAAAGAGTCATTCATCCTCCATCTGAAGGATCCAATTGGTGTTAATTTCAATTCCATCTTAACAGCATTATGGTCAGAGCAAGTTTTAGGACATATTTCCACTTTCGTGATTTTCTGAGTCAGTCCTCTGGTTGCCCATATTTGATCAATCCTTGTCCATGTCATTTTAGCCTCGGAGAAAAAAGTTCCCTCTCTTTCCAGAGGGTTCTGTAATCTCCAAGTGTCAGTTAAATCCAAAGTGTCTGTCATATCAAAAAAGGTTTTTGGTAATCTACCATCTTTGGTGACTGCCTGTTTCTGAGTTTTGTCCATATTAGTAGAAACCACTCCATTCATATCCCCCATCAAGATCAAATTATAATCCAAATAGTCCAGCAAAGTCTCATGTAGCTTTTTAAAGAATTCCGATTTTCCATCATTTGGTGCATAAATGCCTACAATTAAAAATCTCTCTCCCTGTGATTGAATTTCTGTTGCCACAATTCTTCCATGTTCATCCTTAAATCTAAATTTTGGTGATAAATTTTCCTTTGCGTAAATTACTACTCCTCTTTTTTTAACTTTGTCCGATGAAATAAATTCCTGTCCCAGTTTTTTATTACTGAGGAGTTTCCTGTGTACTCTAGTCACATGCGTTTCTTGTAGACAGATCACATCCAATTGTTCCCTTTGTAATATATGAAAAAAAATTCGTCTCCTTTCGGGTATATTACAACCGTTGATGTTCCAGCTTAATATTTGTAGTGACATGGTGTACTTATTCTGCTTTTCCTCCAACTGCGCCCTGGGGTTGTTCTTCCTCTGTTGGTTTCACTCTGTTGTTCAATCCAAAAGATAGGTTCAGTACATCCAACGCTGATGCGCCCGGCTGTTGTCCTGTCTCCTTGTGTAGATATTCGTATTTCTCCAGAAATTTAATTTTATCTTCCACTGATTTTAGAATCATAGAATCATAGAATCATAGAGTTGGAAGAGACCACAAGGGCCATCGAGTCCAACCCCCTGCCAAGCAGGAAACACCATCAGAGCACTCCTGACATATGGTTGTCAAGCCTCTGCTTAAAGACCTCCAAAGAAGGAGACTCCACCACACTCCTTGGCAGCAAATTCCACTGTCGAACAGCTCTTACTGTCAGGAAGTTCTTCCTAATGTTTAGGTGGAATCTTCTTTCTTGTAGTTTGTATCCATTGCTCCGTGTCCGCTTCTCTGGAGCAGCAGAAAACAACCTTTCTCCCTCCTCTATGTGACATCCTTTTATATATTTGAACATGGCTATCATATCACCCCTTAACCTCCTCTTCTCCAGGCTAAACATGCCCAGCTCCCTTAGCCGTTCCTCATAAGGCATCGTTTCCAGGCCTTTGACCATTTTGGTTGCCCTCCTCTGGACACGTTCCAGTTTGTCAATGTCCTTCTTGAACTGTGGTGCCCAGAACTGGACACAGTACTCCAGGTGAGGTCTGACCAGAGCAGAATACAGTGGCACTATTACTTCCCTTGATCTAGATGCTATACTCCTATTGATGCAGCCCAGAATTGCATTGGCTTTTTTAGCTGCCGCGTCACACTGTTGGCTCATGTCAAGTTTGTGGTCAACCAAGACTCCTAGATCCTTTTCACATGTAGTGCTCTCAAGCCAGGTGTCACCCATCTTGTATTTGTGCCTCTCATTTTTTTTGCCCAAGTGCAATACTTTACATTTCTCCCTGTTAAAATTCATCTTGTTTGTTTTGGCCCAGTTCTCTAATCTGTCAAGGTCGTTTTGAAGTGTGTTCCTGTCCTCTGGGGTGTTAGCCACCCCTCCCAGTTTGGTGTCATCTGCAAATTTGATCAGGATGCCCTTGAGTCCATCATCCAAGTCGTTGATAAAGATGTTGAATAAGACCGGGCCCAAGACAGAACCCTGTGGCACCCCACTAGTCACTCTTCTCCAGGATGAAGAGGAACCATTGATGAGCACCCTTTGGGTTCGGTCAGTCAGCCAGTTACAAATCCACTGAGTGGTAGCATAGTCAAGACCGCATTTTACCAGCTTCTTTACAAGAATATCATGGGGCACCTTGTCAAATGCCTTGCTGAAATCAAGGTAGGCTACATCCACTGCGTTCCCTTCATCTACCAGGCTTGTAATTCTGTCAAAAAACGAGATCAGGTTAGTCTGACATGACTTATTTTTCAGAAATCCATGCTGACTATTGGTGATCACAGCATTCCTTTCCAGGTGCTCACAGACTGTTTGCTTAATGATCTGCTCCAGAATCTTCCCTGGTATTGATGTCAGACTGACTGGGCGGTAATTATTTGGGTCCTCTCTTTTCCCCTTTTTGAAAATAGGGACAACATTTGCCCTCCTCCAGTCTGCCGGGACTTCGCCTGTTCTCCAGGAATTCTCAAAGATGACTGCCAGTGGTTCTGAAATCACATCTGCCAGTTCTTTTAATACTCTTGGATGCAGTTCATCTGGCCCTGGAGACTTGAATACATCTAGACTAGCCAAGTATTCTTGTACTATCTCCTTAGTTATTCTGGGCTGTGTTTCCTCTGCTGAATCATTTGCTCCAAATTCTTCAGGTCGGGCATTGTTTTCTTTATCGGAGAAGACTGAGGCAAAGAAGGCATTGAGGAGTTCAGCCCTTTCTGTGTCCCCTGTTTGCATTTCACCATCTTCTCCTCTGAGTGACCCCACTGTTTCTTTGTTCTTCCTTTTGCTACGAACATACCCATAAAAGCCTTTTTTGTTGCTTTTAACCTCTCTAGCAAGCCTGAGTTCATTCTGTGCTTTAGCTTTTCTGACTTTGTGTCTACACGTGCTGGCTATTTGTTTGAATTCCTCTTTGGTGGTTTCCCCCCTTTTCCATTTTTTGTACACATCCTTTTTTAATCTTAACTCAGTTAAAAGTTCTTTAGATAGCCACCCTGGCTTCTTTAGGCACCTTCCATGTTTCCGTCTCATTGGTATTGCCTGAAGTTGTGCTTTTACTATCTCCCTCTTAACAAACTCCCAGCCATCATGAACTCCCTTTCCTTTTAGTATTACTGTCCATGGGATCTCACCCAGCACTTCCCTAAGTTTTATGAAGTCGGCTTTCTTAAAGTCGAGAAATTGAGTCCTAGTATGCTTGGCTGCTCCTTTCCGCTGTATAGTAAACTTCAGAAGAGCATGATCACTCGCGCCTAATGATCCTTCCACTTCTACCCCACTAACCAGGTCATCAACATTGGTTAGGACCAGATCTAAAATGGCTGTTCCTCTTGTAGCTTCTCCCACTTTCTGGACAATGAAGTTGTCTGCAAGGCCAGTGAGGAATCTGTTTGACCTTATGCTCTTGGCTGAGTTTGACATCCAACAAATATCCGGGTAATTGAAGTCCCCCATTACTACTATCTCCCTTCCTTTTGCATGCTTGGCCATCTGTTCCAGGAAGGCATCATCTATGTCCTCCGTTTGGCTTGGGGATCTATAGTAAACTCCCACAATGAGGTCACTGTTATTCTTCTCTCCCTTAATTTTGACCCAAATGCTCTCACTTTGGCTTTGAGGTTCTAAATCTTGGATCTCTTCACAGGTATACACATCCCTGACATATAACGCCACTCCTCCTCCTTTCTTGTCTGGTCTGTTTCTCTGAAATAGATTGTATCCCTCCATTATTACATTCCAATCGTGGGACTTATCCCACCAGGTTTCAGTGATGCCTATTATGTCATATTTAGTTTGCTGTACCAAGAGCTCAAGCTCATCTTGTTTATTTCCCATACTTTGCGCATTAGTGTACAGACATTGAAGTCCATTAATCATTCCCCCGTGTCTCTTATTTAAGGATTTTTTCCTCCCACCACTAGGTCTGCGTGCTGTTTGCTCCATTCGGTCTATGACATTTGGATGATCATCTTCATCAATTGATAGACTCCTACCTTCAGGAGCACTGTCTCCCTCCCCCACATTAGTCAGTTTAAAGCCCTCCTGATGAGGTTTCTGAGATTTTTTGCAAAAACATTCCTACCAACCGTTGTGAGGTGCAGCCCATCGCTTGCCAGAAGTCCATCTTCAAGAAACTGCATTCCGTGATCTAAGAATCCAAACCGTTCCTGTTTACACCATTTGCGAAGCCAGTTGTTCACTTCCACTATTTTTCCCTCTCTCCCTGGGCCACGTCGTTCAACTATTATTTTGATCTTCCTTCCTCTATATGTAAAAGATAGACCTTGGGGAAATTCCCACCTGAAGTTAATTTTGTTCTTTCTCAAGAGGCCTACTAAATCGTAGTAATCCCCTCTTAGCTCCAAAAGGTATTTCGGTATATCCTTAAAGATTTCCACTCTTGATTGTACAATTTCCAAAGACTTTTCATAATGGCAACTCAGAATTTTGTCTCTCTCCTCCTTGGATCTTAATGTAATCAGGCAATCTCTTATTCTAATCTTTTCTTTCTTTCCTCCTCTTCCAAGTCTAAAAGCTGTCACAATTTTAAATTCCTCCTCTTCCAATTTCCAATAGTCCTGAAATTCTTTAGTGATGAAGTCTGCCAAACTGCCAGTTTCCAACTCTGGAACTCCTCTGACCCTTAAGTTGGTTTGTTTATCTTTGAACTCAATCATAGACAATTTCAATTTATGTTCATCCAGCTGTTTTCGCAGATCTGGAATTTCTTCTTCTTCCAACTTTTGTACTTTTGATTCAGTGGCAGACGCCTTACAAATTGCGGTCTCAGCAGTTTCCTTAGCTTCCTCTGCAGTTCGTTTTATTTCTTTATTTTCCTCTATTAATTCCTGAATAGATTGTGTGTTTCTGTTCATATCCTTATTTAATTGCGCCAATGATGCATTTATTTTTTCAAATGCTTTAACAAAAGTCTCCTCTGTAATCATCACCTTAGCTTGTGCTGGAGCTGGTGGTGTACTGGAAGAGGCCGAAAGGCCTGCTGTTGATTGCCTTCGAGAATGTTGCCACTGTTTCCCAGACCTCAAAGTTCCCTCACGAGACTCTTTTCCATTTGCCATAACAAATTAAGGAATTTCAAGGTCACTCTCACAGTCTCACAGTTCTCTTTTGCCAGTGGAAAATCCCCAGCCTCACAGTGGAAATTTCGTAGCACCAGTCCTTATAACAGTTTCAAAGAGCTTCCTCTTGGGGGGGATAGTTGCAATGTATTCTCAGAGTTTTGGATACTTAAAAAGTTTTAAAAAGTTTTAAAGTTGTCTAAATGCTTCCAATTGTAGTCAAATTTTGTTACTTTTGTTACTTTCTTGAAAGTTCATAAGCAACTGGAAAGTTTATAAGCAACTGGAAACAAAGTCTCTATTTTCTCACCCTACGAGACTACCGCTCTTAACCACTACACCACACTGGTTAAATGAAGTATGGAGACGACAGGAAGTCAGATGCATATTAAGAATATTTTCTTTGTCAGAAAATATAGGTTTCTCTTAATTTTATTTTCTTTGTAAACAATGGACATGAATGTATGTTTTTTTCTTAGTTTAAGTTCAATAAAGCATTTCTTTAAAAAAAATCTTTTCTATACCACTTTATATCTTAAAGTAAAATAACTCAAATCTGCTTGCAACACATTAAAACATGAAATAAAGCAATCCAGAATAAAACACATTTATGCTTTGAAGGGGGAAATTCAGATCCATCTCTGTGACATTTTGCTTTCTCCGTATTTATTTACCTACTTAAATTTTTATAGCTACCCCAATGCGGAAGGACTTCAGGAAGGCAGGATGGTGTAGTGGTGAGAGTGTCAGACGAGGATATGGGAGATCGGCACCCAAATCAGGGTTACCAGACATCCCCGTTTCCCAGGGACGGTCCCTGGATCTGCAGATCTGTCCCCAAAATGTCCCCGGATTTCATTAAATGTCCCCGGGGAAACGGGGCAGCAGCGCGCTGCGCTTGGCATCCCGATGCTCCTGCTCATCCCTCCCCTTTTGCCCCTTTCCTCTTTGGGGCACGCCAGCCATGCTCAGATTCTTTTGCCAAAGGTGTTCTTTTTTTGGGGGGAGGGGGTGGCCTCCTCTGGCTCCGGCCTGCTTCACCATGCCCAGTCCATGATGGAGAAGAAGTGCTCCTGGATCGCTCCCAGCTCCGGTGGCTCTGATCCCAGGACTTGGGTGCTGCTGCTGCTGCTTCGCTCTTCGGCGCGGCATCAGCACCCAGATTGTCCCCACAGGGCTTCACTCTCTCTCTCTGCCCCGCCCCAGCAGCCCATTCTCTTACATTCCCTACTGTTGCTTTAAATTGCAGCTGACTTCATGTCAGCATCCCCAAGCCCTTACTCCACCTCTCTTTCCCCTACTGTTTTGAGCCTTTCCCTCACTCAAATTTATGGGGCGCTAAGGGGGCTTTACCCCATGTCTTTTGTTCTTTGCCTCCCTCTCTGTCCCCTACGGACTCATTGTTGAAACCGTGTTTATGGAAGACGATATTACTCGGCTACGAGTGATCGCCAAAGAAGGAGCAGAAACTGTATAGAATTTTACTTCCCCAAAATGGAAAGAAGTCCCAGCAAAGGAAGAATGGATACAAAAACTTAGGGAATATGCAGAAATGGTGAAACTTACCAGAAGAATAAGAAATCAAGATAACAAACTTTTTATAAAATAATGGAAATGGTTTATTGAATTTTTACAGATAAACTGTAAACAGATAAGAACATTCCTAGGATTATTGTAATAACCTGCAGTATTATAAGTGTATATTTGTAAAGTGGATGAATGAAAGAGCAATTTAAGTCGATTTGGATATGCAGAGGATACGAAAAATAAAATTAAGGAACTGCGGAAAGAGAGGGAAGAAAGTCAAGTTTTGAAATGTTAATAAATTTGATGAAATGTATAAATCTCAAAAGAAAAGAAAATAAATATTTTTAAAGAAAACAAGCTCCATGGTTGGTTCCTCCAAGCATGGGAGAGGAGTGTTGGGCTGCACTGGGGGTGCCTGCAGGCAATGCCTGCTTTGTGCCCCCTCAAAAATCTGCCCCGGGGCCACTGCCCTGCTGGCATCACCCCCATGCAACACCCCTGTCACAGGGTGGTTGTGGGGAGAAGAGAGAGAAGGTTGCCATTGTAAAAATAATGCAACATATTGGGGGTCCCAATGAATAAAATATTTTGGGGGGTCCAGGTAATCTGCGTCCTGCATAATTGATCACATGACGCAGTGCACGCACCCCATTTGACTGGCAGTGCCCATCAACTGGAGGGGAAGGACCCGGCCCCCTCAAATATTTTATTGGGGGGGGTGAAGCCCCTAGGAGGTGGCTCCTGTGCAACACATTAAACCCACTAAAGCAGAGAGAAGGCTGTAGTCATTTATGCCCGTCAGGGAGAGGAAGAATGAACCCAAGCCTTTCTAAGGAAGGACACGCCAAGCCAGGCAGGTAAACGAGGGGGAAATGAAAGATGCTATGGCGGAAGGGGAGGGGGGCGCTCTCAGGTTACAGATCTGGCCAAGTTCCTCCAGAGACGCCTTTGCAAAGCGCAGGCATCCTGAGGCTGGTCCATCTTTCCACAAGAGCATTTGATGCCATGCACACCCCCAACATAATGTGTGTGTATATGTATATGTATACTGTGTGTGTATATATATATATGTGGGCATCACTTTCACGGCAATATATATATATATACACTGCCGTGAAAGTGATGCCTGCGAGGGGCCCTATCCTCCAGCCAGGCTGGTTTTGCACCCAAGTCTCTAATCCAGCGCCCTTCTCTGCGGGATCCGGATCCCTCCTTCTTCCTTGGCCCGGAAAACGCACCTGGCGAGGCGCGCAGGTAGAGCTATTTGGGGAGGGGGGGAGCCAAGGGGAGGGGGAAGGGAATAGAGAGAGCCCGGCTGCCTAGAGAGGCCTGGGAACAGACCCTCCCCCGTCCCCCCCACCTCCCCTCCCCCCTCGTCTTGGGTGGTCCCTCCGGATGCAGAGGAAGAGATGCGGCGCGCAGGGCGAGGGGTGAGTCGTGCCAAGGGGGAGATTTCGTGGGTGGGGGACCCGAATACGAGGGTGTTGGGGGGCTGAGGGGGGAAGGGAAGGATCTCTGGGAGGGAAGCCCAGCCTTCTTGCTCCTGCTCAGGAATCATCTCTAAGTCACATCCCTGCACGAGGCGAGGGGCGTCCTATCCCCCCCCCCGCAAAGCCTTTCTTCCCTGGAAGCTGGATTCCTGCCCCCTTCCTGCTCCCAATGGGGAAGCCGGATCTTCTGGGGGATCCCAACGTGGGGCGCTGCCTTACACCGAGTCCCCCCTTCGGTCGACGTGGGGCAGAATTGCTTCGGGTCGCTGCCTTTGTTCTGGCAAAAGATGCGCAGGGCGGTGAGGGGGGGCTCGCGGGATTCTTTATTATTATTATTTTTTGGCGCTGAATTGACTTCAAAGCGACCCATTACAATCTATTGCAGCCTAATTCCCCTCTGTGGAATTTTATAAAAATGCCTGCAGAATTCTTCGTCTTTCTTTGTGTCCTGGCCATAGTCCCTTCTAGATCACGTGGTCTGGGGGGAGGGGCTACAGCGGAAGGGAAGCCAGGCTGGAGGAAGAGAGTTGGGGGAAGACCTGGCAGCCAGCAGAGTGGCTGGGGAAGCCCTGCCAGATGGGGGGGGGAATAATAATAATTGCTATTATTGTGGGGGGGGGTATTGAAATAACTGGGAGCTTGTGGCCAGGGAGGCTGCAATGCCAAAGCTCCCATCCAACAGAGATAAAAGCAGACGCAAAAGGCATGACTCTAGTCATGATGATGATGATGATGATGATGATGCTATTATATATATCCCACCCATCTGGCTGGGTTCCCCCCGCCATTCTAGGTGTCTGGGTTTTCCTTTCACCACAGAAACTGTGTTGCCCAGAGGGCGCCAATTTACTCTGTATGAAAAAGGAGTCTACACCAGATCGGGCATCACTAGATTTATTGCCGTAACAGGACTGCACGGGCGACTCCTTAGCTCATTCCAGCTTACATCACACATAATTTATAACCTAAAAGCGTTCGAATATCCCTCCTACAATTCCTATTGGTTAAGAAATTGCAGTTTTCAGGCTACCCAATCTACCTACACATTATCCCTCTAATATGTACCCCCATCAATAACATGCATCCCATGTCCATTCAGATAGCAATTTCTCCTTTAGGGGTGTGTATTCATGAAGCTTTTGAGCACGCATACTAGTTCTTAAACTTTTGTTGTTGTTCTTTAGTCGTGTCCGACTCTTCGTGACCCCATGGACCAGAGCACGCCAGGCACTTCTGTCTTCCACTGCCTCCCGCAGTTTGATCAAACTCATGCTGGTAGCTTCAAGAACACCATCCAACCATCTCATCCTCTGTCATCCCCTTCTCCTTGTGCCCTCCATCTTTCCCAACATCAGGGTCTTTTCCAGGGAGTCTTCTCTTCTCATGAGGTGGCCAAAGTATTGGAGCCTCAGCTTCATGATCTGTCCTTCCAGTGAGCACTCAGGGCTGATTTCCTTAAGAATGGATACGTTTGATCTTTTTGCAGTCCATGGGACTCTCAAGAGTCTCCTCCAGCACCATAATTCAAAAGCATCAATTCTTCGGCGATCAGCCTTCTTTATGGTCCAGCTCTCACTTCCATACATCACTACTGGGAAAACCATAGCTTTTACTATGCGGACCTTTGTTGGCAAGGTGATGTCTCTGCTTTTTAAGATGCTGTCTTAAACTATCACCTGCTATTTGTCCTTGTTATCTCGAGTCACCTCTAAACTATAAATCTATCACTCACAGGTTCAGCATGGGCCGTGAACACATTCTTTCACAGATAACACCCTGTTTCTTAGTCTTAATTGCACCCTCAACAAGGAAAGCAGTTTAAGGAGAATCCTTTGATTCAGCTAATAATTCATTTTTATGCATTTATTCCACATTGGGGCAGGACCTATTTTTCTTGCATGGTGGGTTTTAAGAGGAAGGCACCCTCTTTCACCATGGGAACAGTGAAAGACTTACCCTTCAACAGCTAAATGTGAGGCTCCTTCCTGCAGATGGAGAAGATAACTTATTCACACTCTTTGAGACAGAAAGTCTGCAATGAAAGAAGCAGATACACATTCCCAGAATTCTACAGCGTTTGGCTCTCCCATAATGCTCTTCTTTAGCATGAGCCAAAGTTTTAACTTGCTAAGATTTCCCAACCTCATTACAAATTATTTATTGGTAATATGTAGATAGAGAAATTGAGGATTTTTACAATTTTATAACATGCAGATAAAATTATGTGTTGCGAAACCAGAGAGAGGAGCTGGGGGAAGTCTTGGGGGTGGGGAGGGATTTTTTTCTTTTTTAGGGGGAAATGGGGGAGAATAATGTGGATGATGTATTTTTGTTAAAATTGTTATGTTGGAATTCATAATAAAAACACGTATTTTTTTTTTTTATAAAAAAGGAATTAAGGGGAAAGATGGTGTTGACCTGGAATGGTTAGAAAATTTCTGGTCTCTCCCCGAGTGCCATGGGCCCTGCTCCAAAGAGAGCTTCTCTAAAGAAAGCACAACCAAAAATCACTCCATTTTGCGTGAATAAGGAAAATGAGGAGGTGGCTACGAAACAGCAGGAGCCAGATCCTATTCCCAACCTTCTAGGGTCTCTCAGCAGCTCTAATGATGAGCAGAAAGAGGTTTGGGGCCCAGCCAGCTCAACTGCTAAGGCATCTCTTGCACTGAGACGTGGGGGCACCTACATGTAATAGCTATTCGGCTGTATTCTGCCCATGCTCTGGGGTTGCAGTTTTCAGGCTTGGGGACAGGATGGTGCCTGGTTTTTGCACCAAGTTCTATCCATAAGCCCCTCTGAGTTCAATGGGGTCCACTACTGTGCATACCATGCCATCCTTATGAAGTTTGGTGAGGTGCAAACAGATTAAATTGGAATCACTGGAGATGTTTCAAATGGGGTTTCTGTTGGGGAGGGGCTGCCCCATTTGTGCTTCTCCAGGAGCAGGGGAATATCTAGGGCAGAAGAATCCCTGCAGGGCCTCTGAGGCTCCCTTTGTTTCTTCCTCTCTCCCAGGACCCTGCAGCTTGTGGTGGCTTCTCGACTGCTCAGGAAGGATGAAAGAGACTGAATCTGTAAACCTAGCGAGGATGGAAGGGGGAAGATGGACAGTTGACCTGGTCAGGTTGTCTCCTGCATCCCTCCTCACAGCCTCTGAGCGTTCCCTCCCAGGGACTTCCGAGATATCTGGTGAGTCCCAGGGGAGGGGAGATGGGGACATGGATGGATGGGGCTGGAGAGGTACTAGGGCTTGCTCATTTTGGGGGTGGGATGAGGCAGGCAGGCGGATGGAGTTTGAGAAGGTGGGCACCTTTTTGGGCTCCTCCACCTGCCTTCCTGCGCCAATGACATCTGCAGGGAATTTGAGCTAGGAATACATCACAGCTCCCCACCCACTGTGATGTATTGGTGCCAGTACTGTGCTCTGAATACCCTACCAATGTCAGAGAATTCACTGATCCATCGCACAGCACTAGAAGCCATGATTCTTTAAATTACCTGATCCTAATTTCAGGATTGACTGCAGATGGGGCCTCTGTTTTTTGCCTTTTTCTTTTCTTTTAGGAATAACTTTTCATTTTCTTTTCAAAACAAGGATCATAATAGGGCTAATATATGATACAAATATGTAGACTGAGTCTTCTCAGTCTTCTCATATGATTCTCAAAACTAGCAGAATAAGACTTCCGGTCAGCACCAGCGACAATGGCGGATTTCCTCTGATCTCTCAGGGGAACCGCTCCGGGGATTTAGGGTCTGCCGCTGCGGCGAAAGCGGAGACCCTCTAGAAACCACAGGCAGGAGAAGCCTGTGGACCTGGGATCCGGCGTGTACCTTTTGCGCCTCCCTTGCTCGCGAGGAGACCCCTGTTTGAGGCTCCGCCGTGAGGCGGGGTGAGCAGCGCGGTGCTTCGGATCGACCGCATCGTCCCCGGAGTGAAGCCGCACAGCTGTTGTCGGAGAGCGCTGATTTTTTTCTGGACAATTCGGCTCAAAAAGTAACTACCCGTGAGTAGAACCAATTAGAAGAATTAAGATAAGGACCGAGGTTTAAAGAAGTTAAATTTTAATTGGAAATTTTTAAAGAGGAAAAGTTAATCTGGCTTTAATAGCGGGAAGGTCTAAACAGGAAGTCCACCTTCCGCTTTTGTATATAGCCTGAAGCAAAGACACTACAAGCAAAAATCCTGCAATTTTATTTTTGCAAGCCTAAATATCCGCTGTTTAAAGTATTCACCCCCTTTGGAGGAAGTAGGGGGAAACTTTGATTTGGACAATATTGGGATTTAAAACCTTCTCAGCACTGACCTGGGAACAGGCTGTCTGGATGCTAAGAAAGGATTTGAAAAAAAACTACTCCTTTTTTGGACAAATGGATGTAGACAGCTGTCTAAAAGATACAGTTTCCTCTACCCCCTCCTGCATTCAAAATGGAGATCTGCAACATTGTTTACTTCTTCTTGAAATTGAACTGGCACTTGGAAAATAGTTAAATTGTATCCCTCTAGTGGGGAAACTTTGAAACTGCTACAGGAACAAGTGCCAGCTGCAGATAAAAGCTTGGGAATCGACCTTGAACATCCAAAATGCAGACCTCTGAAGCAATAATAAATGCATTACATAAGATAAACTTTCTGTTGGAAGGGCTCCACAAGAAATTAGATCACATAATTGGGCGGGACAGTGGGGAACAGGAAAAGAATGGTCGGGAACTGGTTGAGTTGATGGAAGGAAAGGAAGAAGAGACTAAAGTAACACATGAGGCACTTTCGACTTTACAGATGCAAACTCAGTTTTACAAACCGAAGACATGTGGCAAGGACATTGCTGAGGGACAGATTGTGACAACAGGATGCCAGTTCAGATTGGTAAAATGGAAGGATCCTGTCTTACAGGGGTCTATGGACTGTTGTAATATGGACGTGGACTTGGGTTTGGAAGAGTCAGACGGACTTGGGGCCCGTGGGTTTGGAGGTATTTGGATATACCTCCTGAAAGATTACTCAAACTACAATTATAACTTTGGAAACTTGGCTGAATTACATAAAGGATGTAACTTTAATGTCAGGATGAAATACTTCAGAGATGAGTCAGTTGGTATCAAAGAGTATGAACAAAATCTGCAGAAGGGGCTGGGAGGAGACTTAAGAGCCTCCGATATTAGATTCCCAGATTGAGAGACATTAGGGAATGGACGGTAAGGACAGGCAGTTTCTGGGACCAGGGGGGTGCTGAGGGGGGAAAATTTGGGAAATTCAAAGTGTACAAAATACATATTAAGTTCAAAGTTTAATGTAAAACAAA
Organism: Podarcis raffonei; assembly: GCF_027172205.1. Lineage (NCBI taxonomy): Eukaryota > Metazoa > Chordata > Lepidosauria > Squamata > Lacertidae > Podarcis > Podarcis raffonei. The sequence continues at coordinate 123,141,903 of NC_070603.1, forward strand.
CTAAAATATTTGTGAGATTGAACAACGGTGGATAGACACTTCTTGGACTTTGTATAAATGTGGTGAGAGTTTAGGTAATTACATGTGGTTGACTTGAAGCTTAAATAAGGATGAGGAAAGTATGCTAAGTATACAAACCAAATTTCGGGTAAGATGGGAGGGATTTGCTGAAATAATAATTTAAAGCGGACTACAAAAAAGGGAGGTGTGAGGAAGTCAAAGAAACAAGCAAATGAAAGTATGATTATGGATGTCTTATTTTGTTTTTATGTATTGTTTATTGTTGGATTTTTATTTTTTTTTTGTTTTTTCATTTTTGTGTTGTTATTTGTTGTTAATGTTTGTGTTTTATCTTTGAAACTTAATAAATATTATTATTTAAAAAAATAGAATAAATTTGCAGGAATATCGGTAACATATGGTTTATCATTAGTGGTCAGTGTATGAGTTCTGAGTTCATGAATTGGTTTAAATCGGGGGGGGGGGGTAGGAGAGATAGGAGAGAACAGAGCAACAGAACAAGTGACTGATCCATTGCACAGCACTAGAAGCTGATCCTAAATTCTTAAACTACCTGATCCTAATTTCAGGATTGACTGCAGGTGGGGCCTCTGTGAGTTGCCCCGTTATCTTTTCTTTTTGGAATAACTTTTTATGCTTTTAAAAACAAGGATCATAGAACTAATAAATGATACAAATATATAGACTCATTCTTCTCATGTCATTTGTATATCTCAAAACTAGCAGAATAAATTTGCAGGAATAACATGTCGTTCCTCGCTGGTGATCAGTATATGAGTTCTGGGTTCATGAATTGGTATAAATCGAAACAAAAAAGGGTAAACAGCGGAGAACAGAGAACATTCAACTTCGCATAGCCGAATTCCTAGTCAGGAACTCTTGTGGCCGTTGTGCTTAGATTAAGTGTGAGTAATAGTCATTTTCCATCTTAGGTTACCAATTAAACTATCCTTATTTTTCGCTCTATCGGACGCACTTTTTCCCCTCCAGAAATGAAGAGGAAATGTTTGTGCGTCCTATGGAGCGAATGCAGGCTTTCGCTGAAGCCTGGAGGGCGATAGGGGTCGGTGCGCAGCGGGGGTTGGCGCTGCACACCCGGGCTTCAGGCTTCAGGCTGCTGTCCGCGAGCCTTTGGAGCCCGGCGGGAACTCCCGCCGCATTCAAAAGGCTTGTGGATAGCTGCCTCTTCTGGGGGATGGGGTCGGGGGAAGCTCAGGCTTCCCCCGCCCCAGCCCTGCAGCTAAAAACGAAGCCAAGAGAGCTAGCGGGATCCATCCCGCTAGGTGTCTTGGCTTCTGCCAAAGCCGCCCGCAGCCTCTCCCGGCTGGAGGGTTTGCGCGCGACTAAAGAGGAAGCCAAGACAGCCAGCGGGATGGATCCCGCTCACTGTCTTGGTTTCTTTGCTATTTGGGGCTGGGGTGCCCCAAACTAGGTGCGCCCTATGGTCCGGTGCACCCTATGGAGCGAAAAATACGCTATACAGAGTTGGTCTCCTCATGAAAATGAGAGGAGATTCAAAGTGAAGAAAGATATTTAGAAAAAAGTTTAAATTTATACCAAATTTAGATTGAGGCAACAGCTGATGGGGAGTGTGCAGGTGAAGATGTTCCTGGTTCTTTCAGAGGAGGCAGGGACGTTGCTGGATCCTGACAAGAGAGCTTTTTGTAAGGAAGTCAAGAAGGAGAATTGAGGGATCATGGACCCTCTCGTTAAAATTCCCTGTTAGATCATCACATCAATTTTGAAATTCCATACATACCTCTATTTCAGGGGTGGCCAACTTCCAAGAGACTGCGATCTACTCACAGAATTAAAAACTTGGAGTGATCTACCCCTGTTTTGTAGGGGTTCAGGTCAAAGTTGTTGAGCTTTTATTAGCAACTCACCAAAGGAGCGCTGGGGGGAAAACAGCCTCCAGCCTCGGTTTGTAAGCTCTGTCTTCCATTCTCCAACAATGGAGGGAGGATCCGGGAGGGGGCCAGCAATTGACTGCGATTGACCAAAACCTCGCAGGGATCAACCAGTAGATTGTGATCGACCTGTTGCACATCCCTGCTCTATTTGATGAACCACCACTATTTGGATGGAGACCAACAGCATCTGGGATTCTAACATCCACACCGTGAGCCCTGAATGGAGGGATATCAACTGTTTGTGAATATTCTTTGTCTGGTCATGCATTTTGAAACAATGACCAGGCTTGTCTGAACCACCCAGGCCTTCTTAAATGTGGGCTTGAGAGTTTTTAGGGAAGTTGAAGTAACTTCTGTCAGGTTTGTTGTTTTGGCTTCTGTTTGCATTTGATTGACCAAAGAGATGACTGACCTTGCATATGGGGTGGATTCCAGGATTGAGCCAAATCAAATCTATCCCAGATAAAAGCCAAGCAATATGTCAGTTATTACCAGGAAACAAAGGCAGTGAAAACTATTGTAAGGCCTCACATCTAACTTCAGTCCTTCCTTTATCACAAGCATTCATTAACTTTGTTCAATAATGGATGTGAACCACGTCCCCTTCGCTCTGAGTTGGGGTCCGGGGCAGCAATGCAGACTTAGCACAACTTACCCTAACATGGCAGTGCATTGCTGGGGGAGGGGTCAGGTGGTGGGTTTGATGGTTCTGTGTCATCTGCGCCCCGGTCGCAGTATGCTGGCAGTGTGGCCCATTGGTTTCAAGAGAGTCAGGCACCCTCAGGCGTGCTCAAGTGTTAGGGGGTTGAAGATGCCACACATCTACAATGCCATTAAGTTAGACTTCAAGGCTGTCCTCTTGAGGCTGAAACGGAGCACTCTCAAGTCTCTTGGTGAGATGAGGGGCGGGGAACTTTGTTCAATAATCTGGAGCTCCATTTCTTCCTGAGGCAATAATTATCTTCTCTCTTCGTTGCAGATGGTGATGAATGGGAAGGGAAGAACAAGGGGGACCACAACAGAATCCACATATCGGAGAAATCAAATAAATATTCAGAGTATGGAGAGAACATCGGCCAGAGCTCCCAGTCCACCTCCAATCAACGAAAGAGCTTCATTCGGAGGGATAGCCTCACTTCACATGAAAGAATTCACAGAGGAGAGAAATTGTATCACTGCAGAGAATGTGGAAAGAGCTTCAATCGGAAGGACAGTCTCACTTCCCATCAAAGAATTCATACGGGGGAGAAACCCTATCAGTGCTTAGAATGTGGAAAGAGCTTTAGTCACAGATCACATCTCACTTGCCATCAAAGAATTCATACAGGGGAGAAACCCTATCAGTGCTTGGAATGTGGAAAGAGCTTCAGTCACAGTCAGAGTCTCTATTCCCATCAAAGAATCCATACAGGGGAGAAACCCTATCAGTGCTTTGAATGTGGGAAAAGTTTCAGTCAAAGCTCCCATCTCATAATCCATAAAAGAATCCATATAGGGGAGAAACCATATCAGTGCTTAGAATGTGGAAAGAACTTCAGTCATAGCAGCAGTCTCGCTTCCCATCAAAGAATCCATACAGGGGAGAAACCCTATCAGTGCTTGGAATGTGGGAAGAGCTTCAATAAGAGAACCAATCTCGCTTCCCATCAAAGAATTCATACAGGGGAGAAACCCTATCAGTGCTTTGAATGTGGAAAGAGCTTCAGTAAGAGAACCAATCTCGCTTCCCATCAAAGAATCCATACAGGGGAGAAACCCTATCACTGCTTGGAATGTGGAAAGAGCTTCAGTAACAGCACCAATCTCGCTTCCCACCAAATAATCCATACAGGGGGGAAACCCTATCAGTGCTTGGAATGTGGAAAGAGCTTCATTAAGAGCGACCATCTCGCTTCCCATCAAAGAATCCATACAGGGGAGAAACCCTATCAGTGCTTAGAATGTGGAAAGAACTTCAGTCAGAGCAGCAGTCTCGCTTCCCATCAAAGAATCCATACAGGGGAGAAACCTTATCAGTGCTTAGAATGTGGAAAGAACTTCAGTCAGAGCAGCAGTCTCACTTCCCATCAAAGAATCCATACAGGGCAGAAACCCTATCAGTGCTTGGAATGTGGAAAGAGCTTCAGTCAGAGCAGCAGTCTCACTTCCCACCAAAGAATTCATATAGGGAAGAAACCCTATCAGTGCTTGGAATGTGGGAAGAGTTTCAGTAAGAGCGACCATCTCGCTTCCCACCAAAGAATCCATACAGGGGAGAAACCCTATCAGTGCTTTGAATGTGGAAAGAGCTTCAGTAAGAGCAACCATCTCGCTTCCCACCAAAGAATCCATACAGGGGAGAAACCCTATCAGTGCTTTGAATGTGGAAAGAGCTTCAGTAAGAGCGACCATCTCGCTTCCCATCAAAGAATCCATACAGGGGAGAAACCCTATCAGTGCTTAGAATGTGGAAAGAACTTCAGTCAGAGCAGCAGTCTCGCTTCCCACCAAAGAATCCATACAGGGGAGAAACCCTATCAGTGCTTGGAATGTGGGAAGAGCTTCAGTCAGAGAACCAATCTCGCTTTGCATCACAGAATCCATACAGGGGAGAAACCCTATCAGTGCTTGGAATGTGGGAAGAGCTTCAGTCGAAAGGACAGTCTCACTTTGCATCAAAGAATACATACAGGGGAGAAACCCTATCACTGCTTTGAATGTGGGAAGAGCTTCAGTCACAGTCAGAGTCTCTATTCCCATCAAAGAATCCATACAGGGGAGAAACCCTATCAGTGCTTTGAATGTGGGAAAAGTTTCAGTCAAAGCCCCTATCTCATAATCCATAAAAGAATCCATACAGGGGAGAAACCATACCAGTGCTTGGAATGTGGGAAGAGCTTCAGTCAGAGCCACAGTCTCGCTTTGCATCACAAAATCCATACAGGGGAGAAACCCTATCAGTGCTTAGAATGTGGAAAGAACTTCAGTCAGAGCCGCAGTCTCGCTTTGCATCACAAAATCCATACAGGGGAGAAACCCTATCAGTGCTTTGAATGTGGAAAGAGCTTCAGTCACAGCCGCAGTCTCGCTTTGCATCACAGAATTCACACCAGAGAGAAATCTTCTTAGTGTTTGGAATGTGGGAAGGCCTTCAGTCAGAGTGCCACTCTCATGGCCCACCAAATAATTCATACAGGGTTGAAAGCATATCAGCGCATGGAATGTAGATAAAATTTCCCTCGTAAAAAAGTCAATTCAAGAACTCACAGCATGGTGAATAATAGAATGGTAGATTCGGAATCTAGTCCAACACCTGCCAACGCAGAAAAAAATCATTTCAAGCATCCATGACAGATGGCCATCCAACTTCTTCTTATAGACCTCCAATGAAGGAGAGTCCACCCCCTTCTGAGGGAGTTCCTTTTCACTGCTGGCTCTTACTATCAGAAAGTTCCTCCTGATCTTTAGGAGACATCTCCTTTTGTGTTGCTTGAATCACCTCTTCAGATTCCTTCATGACCTTGAGAAGGACTTCTGTATGTCTGAGAATGTCCAGGGGATTGGACCATGCTCTATATTTGGGGGAAAACCCATGGAGAGGAGTCTGATATAGGGCTTAAGTCGTCTAGGCATTGGTCAGATTGTCATAATTACAGACATACTTACTGGTTTGGACGGAAGTGATTCTTATTCCAGGGGAAGTGGTGACCCTGAGATTACAGGTGCTCTCACCAATATTGTCCAAACGTCCAGTAAAACTTTGACACAGCAGACCAATACCCGCTGAGGTCAATGTATTAGGAGGTTAGGTTTAGGGCCGTGTGGTATTGCTTCATTGTATGTGGGGTCCCTATAAAGGGAACTTCTTCCTCTAGGTGGGAGGGAGACTGGTCAATTTACCATCAGTTGAATGCAACATTTAAGTCAGATTTTTAAAAACGGATTTGCAGAACAAAACTCACAGTTTGAAAGGCAGTTATTGTTGGCTGTTTGCAGTTTAGTAGCGCAGAGAGCTTGCTGGGGAGACCATGCATAAAAAATAAAGGACTCAAAAATAACTTAAACTAGGTTTTAATAAGAAAAACAAAAACTCCTTTTACACTAAGTACATTAACAACCAAAACAGACCCAACCACCAACCCATCCCCCAGGGTAATGGGAGAGCTAGGTGCTGCTCCTTATATACTACACCCAAATGCTGACACACCTTAATCAAATACAACTCAGCAGCACCTGCTATGCTTCACAGCTGTAAAGCTGGGTCTCGTTATCTTACTCTGGCCCTTGCTCTGGCCCCTTAAAGACATACACATCGGGTGCAACAATGCTGAACCTTTACATTTAAATAAACCATTCAACATTTCCCCTGCGGTTCATCATTGTGGAACAAAAACATAAAGCATATTTTGTACATGTCTTTCATGTGTAACCTTTGGAAGTGCTTTAGTAAAAATGTCCGCAATTTGATTGTCACCTGGAACATATTCAAATACAATCATTTCGTCAGCAATTAGTTTCTTTACAAACTGTAAACGTAACCGTAAGACTCTAGTGCGCTGCGTATTGGTCTCTGAACACAGGATAGCAAGTCCGCTCTGGGAATCAAGGTAAACTTTTACTGGTAGTGTTACTTGCATCTGTAGGTCTGCAAATACTTGCAGATACCATTCTACATCACGAGTGGCCTGAACGCATGCACATAATTCACTCTCTGTTGTGGAGAGACAAATAATGGTTTGTGTCTGGGACTTCCATTCAAATGGACAACCGTTATAACAAAACACCATACCAGACACACCCCTGCAATTATTTTGTTCCACTGCATGAGATGCATCGCAGAAAATTTCAAAACCTTTGTCAGTACATGTTGTAAACTGCAACCTATAATGTTTGGTGTGTTTAAGGTAATTTCTGAACATCATTGTAGCTTTTTGGCTCAAAAACTGCCTTACTGGCATACACAGTATTAAAGTGTTCATCTGCAAAACGTTGTGGCTTCTGCCTCTTTCTATCTGAACGTCTCAGTCCGGAAGGAGAGTCAGACTCCTCAGACTTAATGGGACTAAGTGAACCACTAGTTTCAGGTTGTAAATCATTGTCAGATTGAAGAGATGCCTGTAGGCTAAGCTCACGATCAGAAAACTCAAGAGAATCTAACCTCCCCTTGGGTGCCTGTGACTTTAAATCATCAAACAAATCAGATTCAACAGACTTTTTGTCTTTTTCCATTAATTCAGAAGCACCATTTCCTGCTGCTGCTTTGTTGAATCGCGTTCGAATCAAGGCAAACAAGCGGATGGTGTTTTTGAGATCCTCATCTGAGCTCCAAGGCTGCTTCTTGAGAGAGAGCGTCTGCCTTGAAACCCATCTGTCTCTCTCTTTTATTGAATCTTACAAAAGCATGGCCACACATATGTTAGTGGCTGATTGGTTAAAATACAAACAAAGAGGCTAGTTCCTTATTGGTTAACATAGGTATAAGGAGGGGTTACCCAAAATCCATTAATCTCCAATTCTTCAAAGGGTCTTTTGCTAATGGACCTTAGACAAGTATCTAAGCTTTTAATCCACCTAGATTTATGATTGATTATATTATGTCTAAATCAATTACTAATGTTATGATCAGAATATAAAAACAAATAATTAATTATACACTGAAGGAAAACAGAACAACTAATTAATTATACACTGAAGGAAAACAGATCATTGTAAACTTAATGTGACCTGAGTGAAAAAAGAGTGGAATGCAAAGAATGGAATTTGTGTGTGTCTGGCACATCTTTACACAGCGTGTATATGAGAGAGAGAAGCAGAGAAAGATTTTAAGGTTCAAAAGCTTGAGAAAGTAGCTAAGGAAAGTTTCCCAGAATGCCACAGAAAAGAACCAGTGTTTTACTATACTGGCACATAAAGAGAACATCTCTACATCTCCTCCTTTCTTTTCTTATTTGCGAAATAAGGCAACTTGTGGAATGAAGCAGCAGAACTTTAGGATCAGTGGTTTGCCATCGAATCCCAAAATAATACTGCGAGGGTGGATGGGGCATGAGTATTTCAGGACTATTGGTTTGCCAGTAAATCCCAAAATAATTCTACCCACATTTCCCCTTTTTGTTTATTATTGGCGTTGCCATTTCGAATAATAGGCAGCGAGGAGAGCGCTCGGTGGGTCAGGAGGAGAAAAAAAGCGAGAGAAAAGATTTGTAAGGCTAGGAATGCATTGGAGGAAGCAAAAGAACAAAATTAATATACATACAATTATTATGGCATAATAAAAAAGACTACGAAGCCAAGTAAAATTAGGCAACCAGCCAGTGAACCACTGAAAAATAGAATCCCAGAAACCAGAGAACGCAACATCCTGTTTAATATGATGGGTAAGATTTTGCAAATGAGAAATTTGACGTTGAACAGCTTTTGAATTGTCAGTGATGTTAAAACAGCACATATCTGCGACTTGCTCACAGCCATAATGATGAAGCATAAGAAGGTAGTCGATAGCAGCTCTGTTTTTGAATAAACCATTGTGAAGTTCAGCTTGCTCTGTGTTGAGAAGGTGAAGTGCACGAGAAGTAAAATTCAGGGCCTTTGCTGCAGAACAAGCTAGAGAGTTAATATTTCTGCTATTACGTGCAGCCAATCCTGGAACACCTAAGAGAGAAACAGCTAAAGAGATATATTCAGTCCTACTGGGAAGAGAGACAAGGTCATCACAATCGTCAGACAATTCAATATTGCGACTATATCGATTGTGAAATAGATGATGCTTTTCAGGCAATATGATAGACAAGCGGCTTAAACAGCAAGGTGTACCGTGGCTAATGTTTGCAGGAATATAATTAAACGTATAGCCAGGACATGACCAAAACCAACCTGCAGGTAGCTCTGTGTATTTATACACATAAGAGATATTCACATAATCAGAGCAATTAAAATTATCCTTGCCCATTTTCACACAGTTGGATTTTGTGCAATTCACCATGCGAGCACAAGTAACATTATAAGATGCCACATATGGTGTTGTTAAATCAATAGCCAAAGGTGGTCGTTTACGCACTTGAGTTCCCCAGACAAAATAGCCAGAGTACCCAAGGTTGCGGAGAGAATCATTTTGGGGCAAGGATGAAAAAAACCAGGTATCTTTTTGTATGTCAATAGGATCATGGCAGACAGGGATGAGGCAGGCGCCAAGGATTTCTCCTATAGACACCTGTTGAGTTAAGCAAAAGGAAGAAACATTGAGGGTTTTTGCAAAAGTTTCCCACACATTCGGTGGTGTGGAAGCACTGTTGGGAGGAGCAGAAGCAGAAAGAGGCAAAAACAAAACACTGAGAATGAGCACTATCATGGAATTAATATTAAGGCACGATATAATGCACAAGAGTAAATTAGCAGGGCTTGCTTCAAGCTGCTGTTCACTTCTAAACTGTTCAGCCTGAAGAGAAAGCGATTTTATTTGACCCCACGTCACTGGGGCATTAGGAGTTCCCCGCTTGCGAGTCCTGGGAGGGCTGGACGTCGCATCTTGGGTGATCTGAAGTTGGCGTCGGAACTGAGGCAGTGGATCCTGAAGTGTCTGTTCCCATGCCATGGTACAGTCGGACGCAGCGAGCGGGAACCCAGCAAGTACCCTGTGGAGTAGAAACTGCAGCATAACCCTTACCCCATGTAATTAATTTTACTGGTTCACTCCATATATTGGAGGGTAGCATTTTATAGCGGACCAGCGGAGCTGGAAGAACTTCCTTCTGCTGAAAATGCTTCTGAAGGCGAGTATAGGATTGATGATCCTGTATAGAAATATTCAAATGGTTGAGAGTAAAGAGAACACTAGCCAGCCAACCTTCCTTTTCTGAAAGAGAGGTTGGAATTCCGGCCTTCATTTCCTGCCTGTTCAGCGCAGATTTAAGGGTGCGATGCGCACGTTCAATTATCGCTTGACCTTGAGAATTGTAAGGGATTCCAAACAAATGATGAATATCCCATGTTTCACAAAACTGAGCAAAGCCTTTTGCACAATATGCTGGGGCATTGTCAGTTTTTAGAGAATGAGGCTTGCCCATAACTGACATGGTACGAACGAGATGATTGCAAACATGCTTAACCTGCTCACCCCTTTGAGGGGTGACCCAAAGGAAACCTGAGTATGTGTCAATGCAGACATGCAGATACTTCCAGGGTGAAAAAGGGGCAAAATGTGTTACATCCATTTGCCATATTTGATTGACTTGAAGTCCACGGGGATTAACACCAGGGCTGGGATGGCCAATCTGATTAGAGCATTGAGGACATTGCTGAATGATTGCACGTGCCGCTTCCAACGGAATTTGAAATTGGCGGCTAAGGGCTTTAGCATTCTGATGATGAAAGGCATGACTTTCTATAGGAGAAACAGGCAGAATCTTAAGCAAAGAATCTGCTTTTGCATTTCCATCAGAAATAAAACCTGGAAAAGGCTGGTGGGAGCGAATGTGTACTACAAAAAGTGGATGAGAACGATGAGAAAGAAGCAATTGCAAGGACAGGAAAAGACTCAACAAGTTGTCATCCAGTAAAGGACTTACATAACTGCCCTGTATGCGGGTTATGACATTTGATACATACAAACTATCAACTATTAAGTTAATAGGTTGTGAAGAAAAATGATGCAGAGCTTTGACAGCAGCTGCTAACTCAGCACGCTGAGCAGATTTTTGAGGCAAAGTGTACAAACTTTGCCATTCGTTGTTCTGTTGCCAAGCAACGACTCCCCTAGTGGGAGCCCCGTCAGTGAAGACAGTCAGGGCATCCAAAGGGGTAGGAGACAGAATAGAAAAGAATGACAGGGAAAATTGTTTGCTCATCTGCAAGCGAGTGTCTGCTGGGACATGGTAATCTATTTGACCTACAAAGTTAGCCAATGCACACTGCAAATCCATGCTATTGGAGAGAGCAGTTTCCCATTGCTCTAAAGGCATAGGCAGAATAATTTGATGACAATCAGTGCCAAAAAGCACTTTGCTACGACGGCGCCCTTTGCAGATAAGCTGAGCAAGGAGATCCACCAAGGGAGTTACTGTATTCTTTGGTGTATGATGTAAATACATCCATTCAATTATGTGAACTTTAGATGGTCCTATCTGGATAATGGCTGCAAAAGGTTGGATAGCATCTGTCATTATGACTACATCGGGCAAAACATTAGGAATTGCTCGATCAACCCAATGAATTTTCATGAGTTCCTTCAGATGGGCAACTGTTTTCTGTTGAGCAGGTGTCAAGGTGATTTGCTCACCAGGAAATTGATGGCCTTTTAAGGCTGAAAAAAGCGGTCGCAAAACTTCAAGAGGGATTTTAAAATAAGGTCTTATCCAGTTAATATTACCCAGCAATTGTTGCAACTGAACATATTTCATTGTTTTAGGAACATGTAGTTCAGGGATTATAGGAATAGAGTAACTAGCCATCATTTTATGTCCCAAATATTGAAAGGGAGAAGTTTCCTGGACTTTCTCTGGAGCAATTTTTAAACCATACAATGACAAACAGGTTGTTAAATCATGTTTCCAATGAGGGGGGAGGCACGGAGCACAAATCAGAACGTCATCCGTGTAATGATAAACCAGAAGGTGTGGATACTGAAGACGGAAAGGCTTAAGGGCTTGATTAACATAATATTGACACATGGTAGGGGAGTTTAACATTCCTTGAGGGAGAACTTTCCACTGATATCTCTCAGTTGGTTGACAATTATTAATTACTGGTACAGTAAAAGCAAAGTATCTACGATCTTTCTCCTGTAGGGGGATAGAGAAGAAACAATCTTGCAAATCTATTATAGCCAATTGATAAGAATGTGGAATCACATTTGGATTGGGAAGACCACATTGCAAAGGCCCCATGGGTTCAAGGATTTTATTTATGTGCCTTAAATCATGCAATAATCTCCATTTTCCTGATTTCTTTTTAATAACAAAAACTGGAGTATTATAAGGACTAACTGAAGGTTCAATATGGTCAGCCAGTAATTGCTGATTGACCAATTGTTTTAAGGCAATTAATCGTTCCCCAGTAAGAGGCCATTGCTCTATCCATACAGGGTTAGTAGATTTCCAGCTGAGGGGAAGAGCAAGCTTACTCATTTAATTGGATAGTAGCATTTAATTGTTGCAATAAATCTCTTCCCCACAAATTGAGGTGGATGTTTAGCACACAGGGCTGAATATATGCAATAATTTCAGAACTGTCTGGCAGAGAGACAGGTAACCACTGTGCGCTTTTACAAGAAGTCTGGTTACCACCCACACCCCACACTGTAGGAGCAGATTCTAAGGGCCATGTGGGGTCCCAACAATTACTGGAAATTACAGAAACGTCAGCACCTGTGTCAATCAAGCCTTCTATAATTTTTCCATTGATTTTATACTTACGAAGAAGTTTTTGTCGTCCAATTCTCTGTGTCACAGCCAGTAGCTGTGGGGGAATAGAAGAAGAGAGCTCGTGCAAATTATTATCAATAGCTGATACGACATTAGGTGGAGAAGGAAGCATTACCAATTGTGCCAAAGACTCACCCTTAGTTAACTGCATTGGCATAAAGCTCCAGAATTGTATCATAATGGTGCCCACATAGTCACGATTTAAAACACCTGGAATAACCTGGATTCCTTGTTTTGCCGCAGAAAATTTAGGCAAAATTAAACCTGTGACTGTAGAAGGGAGTGGACCTGCCATTTGGCTAGGCATGAGCACAATTTCACCAGGCAAGGCAGTGCCTTTGGTTTCTTGATTGATCAAATCAATAGCAAATTCAAAAGGCACAATTTTAGAAACTTTTGCAACAGCAGAAACTAAGGGTGGGGAACTCTCTAATTTTCCGGGCCTGAGAGTTGGGCCCCTAAGGAGTTTCCCTGAGACCTACATTGATTTGCCCAATGATACCCTTTTCCACACTTTGGACATTTTTTTGAAGGTCTGGTAGTAGTATTTGCAGTAGTATTTTTATTTGCACCTCCGCCAGGGGCTCTGCACTGCTTAGCAAAATGGCCAGGGCGCTTGCAATTGAAGCAATTACCTGTAGGCCTGTTATTAGTTTGGATTGCAGTGGCAAGTAAAGACATAGCATGAGATTGACTCCCTATTTCTGTACATGATTGTATCATATCTGCAAGACTATATTTTGAACGACTTATGACAGATTGTAACACTTTCCTAGAATCAGTATTAGCATTCTCAAAGGCTAATTTTTTCATCAACTCATTCTGAGCTGTTTCATTATCTATCTGTCTAGAGATTGATTCTTTTAATCTATCAATAAATTGATGGTAAGGCTCTGAGTGTTGCTGCTTAACATTTACAAAGGAGTTCAGAGGCTGCCCTGAGACAGGGACTTTACGAATGGCGCGCTGGACACAGGTCGCAGTGCGGCTAAAATGCGAAGCTGACAATAATGCTTGTGCAGCCAAGCTATCGAATGGGGCAGATCCAAAAAGTTGACTTGCTGTATGCATTGGATCAGCCAGAGCTATCGCACTATGTTTAAATTCACTTTCAAAGACCACATATTGTGCAGGGGATAAAATCATATGCATAAGATCTTTCCAATCATTAGGACACATTACATAAGAAGTTGAAATACTTTCCAACATTCCCATGACATACGAAGATTTCAGACCTGAGTCAGAGATAGCCTTCCTGAATTCCTTCATTATGGAATATGGAAGCTTATCATGAAATACCTGTTGCTGTGCTGTCCCTGGGATAGGCTGATAAGTGAAAGGGAAAAGTGACGGCATTTCCCCAGACCATGCAGACTGTTCCTCTAAAGATAAAAGACCTTCCTGCCTGGCTTCAGAAATTCCTGCACGGACGACCCCAGAAACATTTGTAACATTGGAATGCACCGGGGGGAGAGAAGGAAAAACGACAGGCTGAGATGCAGCTTCTGCAGATCTCACAGGCACCGGCAGAGGAGTGGCAGGCAGAGAAGGGGGAGAGAGGGGGATTGTAGTAATCTGACACGGAGCTGCTTCGAGATGAGAGGGAAAGGAGGGGGGTGAAGTCAAAGGAGGCAAGATTTGTGGGTACGGTGGAGGATTAGGTGCTGAAGCAAGGGGTGTAGAAAGTAAGGAAGACGACAATCCTAATTTACCAATAGCATTTGCACATTTTTGCCAAGTGAGCAGGCAATTGATCGGAGCCCTTGGCTCAGAAAAAAGCGTTTTTCCAATTTTTTGCCAGGTCTCTATGTCCAGAGACCCTTTGTCTGCGTAAAATGGACATTGGAACATTATTTCCATTAACATTTGTTCAATTTCTTTTAAGGAAATTTGAACACCATCCCCCTTTTGCTTGACTAATTTAAATAATTCATTTGCGTGAGCTTTTTGACCTTTAGTCAGATTCCCTCCCATACTTATGAAATAGCGCGCTGAGACTTTTTTCCAGTCGGGTAAGTATGAGGTTTCCTAGCTCTGCAAGGGACCTGGTACCTTACTTCGTCGAAATCACGTCGGGGTCACCAGATGTTGAATCGCGTTCGAATCAAGGCAAACAAGCGGATGGTGTTTTTGAGATCCTCATCTGAGCTCCAAGGCTGCTTCTTGAGAGAGAGCGTCTGCCTTGAAACCCATCTGTCTCTCTCTTTTATTGAATCTTACAAAAGCATGGCCACACATATGTTAGTGGCTGATTGGTTAAAATACAAACAAAGAGGCTAGTTCCTTATTGGTTAACATAGGTATAAGGAGGGGTTACCCAAAATCCATTAATCTCCAATTCTTCAAAGGGTCTTTTGCTAATGGACCTTAGACAAGTATCTAAGCTTTTAATCCACCTAGATTTATGATTGATTATATTATGTCTAAATCAATTACTAATGTTATGATCAGAATATAAAAACAAATAATTAATTATACACTGAAGGAAAACAGAACAACTAATTAATTATACACTGAAGGAAAACAGATCATTGTAAACTTAATGTGACCTGAGTGAAAAAAGAGTGGAATGCAAAGAATGGAATTTGTGTGTGTCTGGCACATCTTTACACAGCGTGTATATGAGAGAGAGAAGCAGAGAAAGATTTTAAGGTTCAAAAGCTTGAGAAAGTAGCTAAGGAAAGTTTCCCAGAATGCCACAGAAAAGAACCAGTGTTTTACTATACTGGCACATAAAGAGAACATCTCTACACTGCTTCTTCCTCTTCTTCCTCAGTATTATCTATACCATCAGTATCTTGGAAGACAGCAACTCCATTCCAATTTACAGTTTGTATCATGCTTCTGGTAATATGAAATTTGCCAGTTGCTGGTATGTAAATTCTGTACGCCCCCTGCTGGTAGCCCATTAATTTTCCCTGGACACTACGTTCACCCAATTTCTGCTTAGCGGGATAATGCATAATTACATCTGAACCCCAAATGCGTAGGTATTTCAGATTAGGGCGTTTTTTAAACAGCTTCTCATAGGGGGTGACATCTAAACCAGAATGATAACTGCGATTTCTAACATAACAAAAAGCATTAAGCGCTTCAGCCCAAAAGTCTTTGGGCAGATTAGCATCGTGCAGATACGTTTTAACCCCTGCCTGTAGGTCACGCTGCACAACTTCAACAAGCCCATTTTGCCAGGGACTTCGGGGGCAAGATAACTCATGAGTAGTCCCCTGCGCTTCCAGGAAATTCTCAAAATCCTCAGAAACAAATTCTCCACCCTGGTCAGAAAACAGGTTCTTAATAGGTTTGTTAAAGTGCGTTTTTACCCAGTTGCAAAAAACTTTGTACTTCTCAAATGCTTGGGGCTTCTCAGCTATTGCATAAGTCCAACAATATCTACTATACTGGTCTATCAGAGTAAGCCAGTACTTAGAACCTCCTAATGATGGTGGGAGTGGCCCAACTAAATCACAATGTACACGCTCAAATGGCTCAGTTACTTTCCTATCTGAGCATCTACCCTTGCGTGCAACCTTAATCTTATTCTTGCAACAGGATAGACATTGCATAAAGAATTTACATGGTTTTAAGTTGAGGCCATCAACAATATTCTTTGTCTTAATTACATCAGCAAAATTCAGGTGTCCCAGAATTCTGTGCGCCTCATGGACACACCCAGAATGTGGCCTTACATTCCTCAACCCCTGGCTTGACTGTGCTGCTCTGCAATTTATAGGCGATTGGGAGTAGGTGCGAAAATACAGTCTATATAAACCATCAGATTCCCGGGCATATAATAGACGTTTGTTCCCATCGAAAAACTCACACATTGACTTTAAGAAACGCACAGTTATGCCTTGACGAGCAAAACACCTTACTGATAATAAATTGTCCACTGACGGGCAGTAAATGCAGTTCGCTATCGTAATGTTTAAAGAGTCAAGTTTAACAGTACCCCTGCCAAGCGACTGCAAGACTTGTGAACTGGCTAAATGTACATTACCAATTTCCTCTTCGAAAGAAATAAACAAGCTTCGATCGTTGCAAATATGCTGAGATGCTCCTGAGTCCACAACAAAAGACTTCCACTTGGCACGTTTAAGTCTTTTACGATCTGTTGTCCTAGCATGGAAAACTCGCGGCTCGTTTCTGTCTCTACTATGCGATGTCGGCTGCTGGGCTGACAACCGTGACTGACGAACAGAAACAGGCTTGGGAGTACTTTGCTTTCTTTTGGATCTGCAGTCCTTTGCAAAATGTCCTTGCTTATTGCAGAACCAACAACGCTTGGCAGCTTTAAATGCAGTTGTATCACCACAGGTTTGCATATGGCGTTCCTCATTCTTTCTGGAAATAGGAGTGCTTATGGCACAAGCCTCCCTTCTATCCAACTCGCCCATTAATCTTGCCGTCACCCCTTCCACAGTTAATTGTGCTGGTGGAACGGCAGATATCTGGCTAGCTATGCCATCAAAGTCCTCGTTAAGGGAACAAAGAATGATAAAAACATACTGAATATCAGGTATGTCCATGTCCCCTCGAATTAATTCGCCGCGTATTGCCTCCAGACGTCTCAAGTGTGCTGCCAAATCACCACCAGGCTGCAACTTCGTCTGGTACAACTGCTTGAAAAACGTCAATGCAGATGCTGACTCTTTTCTAATATGCACTGCTGCAAGACTGTCCCACATTTCTTTGGCAGTTTTCTTATTTCTTATATAGACTACTTGCTGGTCGCTGACTGTTATGTTGTTTATTACGTTTTTTCCGGCTACATTTACATTAAAATACATTATTTCTGATTTTGTTATATTTACCCCTAATCCAGAATATTCCTCAAAATCTTCGAATATTATCTTTATTTCTTTTATCCCTTCCTTAGGATTTGTTATGATTCCAGTAATATCATCTGCAAACAAATTGATTTCCATCTCCTCTTTCCCAATCCTATAGACCTCTATCCTCCCACAGTTCCTTATCCTTTCCGCTAGTTGTGCTATAGCCATTATAAATAGGAACGGCGAAAGAGGACACCCCTGCCGAACGCCTCTGTGTATTGGGGGAGATTGGGAGTATTCCCCATTAACTCTCCCCACTGCTGTTCTTTCCTTATATAGTTCTTGTATCGCGAACCGATAAACCTCTCCTATTCCATATTTTGTCATTGTTTCCCATAAAAACTCCTGTGAGAGTGTATCAAATGCTTTAAAGACATCTAATTTCAGTAGCCCGAACTTTTTTACTTGTCCGTGATATTGGTCTTCTTTTATTATTTGGGGGGTGCCATAATTTTGGCGAAGATTTTATAATCTTGGTTTAATAGACTTAGAGGTCCATATGAACCTACTTCTTTAGGGTCTTTGTTTGGTTTTAAGATTACCATTATTTCTGCCTTTCTCCATGTTTCTGGGGCCTTTTCCCCTTCTAGTATACTGTTAAAAAGTTGTTGTAGTTCCGGGGCCAAAATTTCTACCATTTCCTTATAAAATTCAGCTGTAAAACCTTATGTTATGTCGTTGTTATGCAGTTTTTGTGCATAAGGTTTCATTGGGCTTTCTTGCCTTAAAGTAGCCTGGCATACATCTCGACTCACCCACACTCTTCTCCCTTGGAAACTCAATTTCCTTCAAAGTCTGGTATACCTGCTGTTGCAGCTTCTCTCTAGAAAACGTAACTATTGCATTCCTGGGGGATTTTCTCCCCTTAGGCCCTCGGCAGCAATGGGCTCGTTCCACATCTTCTGCCTTCAGACTAACTCCTTGAGTACTACTACTACTACTACTACTACTACTAATAATAATAATAATAATTTATTTATACCCCGCCCATCTGGCTGGGTTTCCCCAGCCACTCTGGGCGGCTTCCAGCAAAACAGTAAAATACATTAACCTATTAAACATTAAAAGCTTCCCTAAACAGGGCTGCCTTCAGATGTCTTCTAAAAGTTTGGTAGTTATTTTTCTCTTTGACATCTGATGGGAGGGCGTTCCACAGGGTGGGTGCCACTACCGAGAAGGCCCTCTGCCTGGTTCCCTGTTACTTGGCTTCTCATACCGAGGGAACCGCCAGAAGGCCCTTGGCGCTGGACCTCATGGAGGTGGAGCATAGCCAGGTTCTCAAAGTTTCTTCCAACTCTTTAGCCTGTATTTCTTCCGGAATTCCTCCCAAAATCGTATTAGCTCTTCTCTGGGGGTCCGGCAATTCTGCCCCCTGTTTAGATAGCGTAGTTACTTTTTTTTTCATCTTCCTGGGCTAGCTCTTTAGCTTGAATTGCTAATTGCTTCACCCCCTTAATTTTGACTCCTTCAAGTATTACAATAATATAAATCCTAGTTAAAATATTTTAAAAGACTTCCACCGCATTCACCGCACGCCTCTTAGTTATCTTGCTCGTCTTTACATCTGTTCTTCAATCATTTCCCTTCCTTAGGTTCTTTCATAATCCGTCAAATCTTTATGTTCTCTATATTCTTAACAAGCTTAGTCTAAGCACAGGCAAACTTTCACATTTGAGCCCTGCTTGTATAAATATTCATTTAAGCATTCCCATTGTTTCTGTATTATAGTTTTGGATTTATGCCTTATTAAATCCGTCAATTTTGCTAACTCCAGGTACTCACACAGTTTACTTAACCAGTCCCCTTTTGTTGGGATATAATTTCCTTTCCAATGACTGGCTACCAACATTTTCGCTGCTGTTGTTGCACTCAGAAAGATGTTAGTTTTGTCTTTGGGGATATGCTTACTCAAGATTCCTAGTAAATATGCTTTTGCCCTCCTGATATATGATACTTTTATCAATTTTTTAATCTCTTCATGGATCATCTCCCAAAATTTTCTGATCTCTGGACATGTCCACCACATATGGTATAGAGTGCCTTTCATTCTATTACATCTCCAGCATTTATTACTATTTGATCTATTCGTTTTTGCCAGTCTGTCTGGTGCCATATACCATCTGTGGTGCATCTTCATATAATTCTCTCTTAATGAATACTAAGCTGTAAAATTTATATTTTTTCCCCAAAACTTTTTCCAATCTCCAGAATCAATTGTATATCTTAAATCCCGTTCCTACTTTAGAATATTCTCTCCTTTGACTTCTTGATCTGGGAGGACTTTATCTAATAATCTATATATTTTAGAGAGTGTTTTTTGATTGTTTTGTAAAACCTCTCTTTCTAATTTTGATATTTTATTTCCCAAATCCCCTAGTTTTTATATCTTTCTCGTATGTAGCCTTAAGTTGGAAATATTCTAACCAATTTATTCCCAGTATTTTGAGTTCTTCGTATTCTTTTAATTTGATACAGTGGTACCTCGGGTTACATACGCTTCAGGTTACATACGCTTCAGGTTACAGACTCCGCTGACCCAGAAATAGTGCTTCAGGTTAAGAACTTTGCTTCAGGATGAGAACAGAAATCGTGCTCCGGCGGTGCGGCAGCAGCAGGAGGCCCCATTAGCTAAAGTGGTGCTTCAGGTTAAGAACAGTTTCAGGTTAAGTACGGACCTCCGGAACGAATTGAAAAAAGCAAAGGATGTGTCAGGAGATAGATAATGTTCTTTCAGGAAACAGTAAACCTATTAATAAATTGTACTAAATTTAGTGTGTGTTACAGGCTTCTAAACAAAGTAGTAAATGCACAGCTTCTTTTAAACTTCTGTTGCTTTTTTTAAGTTATTCCTCTTCGATGTTACAGGTGTCTAGAGAGGATGGCCAGTGCTGAGCTTATTTCCAGTTATTTCACTTCAGCTCCTTAACTTAGTTGTTGCAACTTAATATTTTGATTTTTAAACAAGGTGGTACTTTCTGTCAGTTTCCACACTCCTGAGGTACTTCTGACAGTATAGAAGACCCAGGGGGTCACCACACCCTTCATAACTGGTTTGGGATTCTTCTCTTTCTAGAAGATCTTTCCCATCCTGACTGAAATGAGACGAAAGTAGACAGTATCCTCACAGCTTCTCCTTCTCCTACCGAAGCTGATAGAAGGCACTCCGGGCCACCGAGGCCGCCTGAGCCTCGAGCGACAGCAAAGGCTCCAGGAGTACCCCCAAGCTGTGAACCTGCTCCTTCGGAGGAAACGTGACCCCGTGAAGAGCAGGTGGCCTAGGGAACCACCCACTAACAGTGCCTCGGTCTTATCTGGATTGAGCTGAAGTTTGTTGGCTCTCTCCAGTCCATTACCGAGGCAAGACACTGGTCCAGAACTTCCACTGCCTCACCTGCAGGTGTAAAGGAGAAACAGAGCTGAGTGTCATCAGCATACTGCGGACAACGTACTCCAAACCTCCAGATAAGCCCACCCAGCAGTTTCATGTAGATGTTTAACAACCTGGGGGATAGGCTTGAGCCCTGCGGAACCCCACATTGAAGGTTCCATGGGGCTGAAAATCACTCCCCATGTACCACCTGGCTTACTTCTGACCTGGCTTACTTCTCAGCAGATGTGCCAACTTGAATAAAATAATAGGAGGGCCCAGGTAATCACTGTCCAGCAGAATTGATCATATGATGCCGTGCACACACACTATTTGAATGGCAGTGCCGGTTAACTTTGGGGGTGCCAGGACCCCACAAATATTTTATTGGCAAAGCCGATCAGTCCCTAGGAGTTGGCTCTTGTGCGTCAGAACCGCAAAGGGCTGGGCTGCGGATTCTTCCAACCGGATCTCTGCAACTACTGAGAAGAGTTGAGTGCTGACCATTCCTGGCTCCCTGGAGCAGTCCTTGTTTCTGCTAATAAAGAGTTAGCTTCACATGCTCTCTGTGGTTTTGGCTGGCTGGCTCTAGGATTCCATGAATCCAAACTCCCTGGAGGAAGGGGGTGCGGTGGGACTAGGACCCCCACCCCACCCCGCTTTACTTCAATCAGATACCTGAGCAGGAGGAAGACGCCAAGGCAGCTCTGGAGCCCCTCCAGGAAATTCTCTGCCAGCGCCCCCAACCGTCCCCTGGCAATGCTTGCCTGGGCTTCCCTCCCACACCCTCTTCCTCCCAGTCTAATGGATGAGATGATGCCACACACCCCTCACCATTTTAATGTCAATCAACTTTTTTGGAAGGGGGACAATGGAACCGTGGCCCCTAGAAGTTGGCTCCTGGGCCTCTTTCTACCCCCTCCCTGGGGAGTCAACCCTGAGGGCCCTCTTTGGTGATGGGGACCCTCATCTGAAGGACAAGGGAGGTTGGGGTTCAAATCCCCACGACGGGGTGAGCTCCCTTTGCTCTGTCCCAGCTTCTGCCAACCTAGCAGTTCAAAAACATGCCAGTACAAGCAGTTGTGGCATTTCTGTGCACTCTGGTTTTCACCAATGTACCCCACAGCGGAGACGAGCACCCCAACCCCACAGTCGCCTTTGACTGGATGTAATCGTCCAGGGGTCCTTTATCTTTTGAATATCCCAGTGTTATTGTGCGTGGGGGGAGGGTAATCTCCTGCGAGTCAGGCGGGGGTGCCACCCCCTCTATGATGGGGGGGCAGTTCTTCCTGTACTGGATCCTCAGGGATCCTGCACCTCAGCCCACAAGGCCCCTTTTCTGCAAGGTGGTTCTTTGGCCACTTCTTCCCTGCCTCTGGTTTACAGAAAGCTGCGAAATCTGCACATGCCCAGAGTATGGAGGATACTCAAAACTGTGGTTATGTTTGGTGTGGGGGAAAGGGGGAAGAAAGGGGGGGCGCTGTCTGCGGACAAAGGTCCAGGGGTCCTTCACCTTCGCCTTCCCTTTGGTGGGCATCGCACTTCAGTTTCCGCAAAGGGGCCCCGGGGGGTGCAGGGCAGGGGAGCATCTCTTGGCCCCCCAGGAAAAGAGAAACGTGGGGGGGGGGAGAGGGGGAGAGACTTCCAGGATGAACCCTGCCGGTGGGTCCCAGGGAAGGCGCTTCCAGGAAAGGCGCTTTAACATTCAGGTTTTTAGTCATTTCAAAGTAGGGATCCAGATGCACACGGCAGAATGGTAACGGGGAACCCCCACCTCCCTTGTCGTCACTCTGCATAAGATGGGGGGGGGGCCTTGATGCAGAGTCCTTGGCCCAGATGGAGGAGGGAGGGCAGCCCCTAGAGCGCAGAAGCAGGCAGGGAGAGGGAGGGAGGGAGGGAGGGGCGGTCTGGGTGCCCTCGGCTTGCCAAGGGTTAAAAGGAGCAGAGCGGGATTCCTAGAGAGGACAGGAAGGGGAGGGCGGGGGAGGGCAAGGTCCTCCCCAGCAGAAGCCCCTCCCTGCCCAGTCCCTTCCTGCGAGCAACGAGGAGGCCGCTTTGTTCTCTCTGCTTTGCAAAAACTTCCTCGGTGCCCCTCCTGGAATCTGGTGAGTCTCTTCTCTCTTCCCCCTTGGGGTGCAGCGGGGAGAAGGGGGTCCCAGGGCTGCAAGGGAGGAGGCAACCCCCCCGTTCGGCTCATGCATGGGGGGGAGACCCCCAAGTCAGGGAGCAGAGGGTCCTGCCCCCAGTTCCTCTCTGCCGTGCCAGGGAGGGGCTGAGTGTCCAGCAGGTCTGCAACTCTGTTCTTCCTTTGGATCAAGATGCTGCCTTCCTTTTGGGGAGGAGTCTTTGGGGCAACAAAAAGGGCATGCAAATAAGCCCCCTTCAGATTGAGGGGAAAGTCGCATTTCATAACACAGAGAAGCATCCGAGGAATCCGAGGAAGGAGAAGCCCTGTGGAGTGGGGAGATACAGCCCCCGCCCCCAAGTGTGGAGACTGGAGGGGAGACCCTCTCCCACCATCTACCCAAATACAATTCCCAGAGTTCCCTGGCAAGAAGGGGGGATTGGTGACCACTCTGGGAATTGCAGTCTTTGGGCAGCAGGGCTGAAGCTGTCTCCTTGCACCTCTCAGGGTCCTGAACCAATTCTGGCTCCCAGGATTCTTGGGAGGAGTCCCTAGGGCGGGTGAGATCTGGTTTCCAACCTTGTGATGGATCAATAGCTAAACATCTGCCCCCTCCCAGCTGAGCCAGTGCACAGACTGGCACGTGCCACTCTTGGGAGCAGGAGCTGCATCCAGCCTTGCTCAGCTCAATATGTTTAGGAAGACCATGCCCCTCCTGCCCTGGCAAGGCACTGGGGTGAAGCTGCCACCGCCATCAAAATCCTGTGCGAATAATAATAATAACAATAATCTTTACCTGCCACCCATCTGACTGGGTTTCTCCAGACACTCAGGGCAGCACATATAAAAACATAATAAAACATCAAACATTAAAAATGTCACGATACAGGGCTGCCTTCAGATGTGTCCTAAAAGTTGTGTGGTTCTTTATTTCCTTGACATCTGATGGTAGCGTGTTCCACAGGGAGGGCGCCACTACCAAGAAGGCCCTCAGCCTGCTTCCCTGTAACTTCTCTTCTTGCACTGAGGGAACCGCCAGAAGGCCCTTGGTGCTGGACCTCAGTGTCCAGGCTGAACGATGGGGGTGGAGATGCTGCTTCGGGTATCCTGGGCCGAGGCCATTTAGGGCTTTAAAGCTCAGCACCAACACTTTAAATACTGCTTGGAAACATACTGGGAACCAATGTAGTTCCTTTAGCAGCGGTCTTACATGGTTCCAGCAGCCACTCCCAGTCACCAGTCTAGCCTCCGCATTCTGCAGAACACTAAGTGAATGACACAGAGGTTGCTGCAGACTAAAGTTAGAAAAGCTTTAATTGCTACAAATGGCATAAGGAAACATGATATGGAATTAAGGGAAAAGATGGTGTTGACCTGGAGTGGTTAGAAAATTTCTGGTCTCTCCCCGAGTGCCACAGGCCCTGCTCCAAAGAGAGCTTCTCTAAAGAAAGCACAACCAAAAATCACTCCATTTTGCGTGAATAAGGAAAATGAGGAGGTGGCTAAGAAACAGCAGGAGCCAGATCCTAGTCCCAACCTTCTAGGGTCTCTCAACAGCTCTAATGATGAGCAGAAAGAGGTTTGGGGCCCAGCCAGCTCAACTGTTAAGGCATCTCTTGCACTGAGACGTGGGGGCACCCACATGTAATAGCTATTCGGCTGTATTCTGCCCATGCTCTGGGGCTGCAGTTTTCAGGCTTGGGGACAGGATGGTGCCTGGTTTTTGCACCAAGTTCTATCCATAAGCCCCTCTGAGTTCAATGGGGTCCACTCTCAGGTCATTAGTGTGCAGACCATGCCAGCCTTACGAAGTGGGGTGAGGTGCAAACAGATTAAGTTGGAACCACTGGAGAAGTTTCAAATGGGGTTTCTGTTGGGAAGGGGCTGCCCCATTTGTGCTTCTCCAGGCGCAGGGGGATATCTAGGGCAGGAGAATCCCTGCAGGGCCTCTGAGGCTCCCTTTGTTTCTTCCTCTCTCCCAGGACCCTGCAGCTTGTGGTGGCTTCTCGACTCCTCAGGAAGGATGAAAGAGACTGAATCTGTAAACCTAGCGAGGATGGAAGGGGGAAGATGGACAGTTGACCTGGTCAGGTTGTCTCCTGCATCCCTCCTCACAGCCTCTGAGCGTTCCCTCCCAGGGACTTCCGAGATATCTGGTGAGTCCCAGGGGAGGGGAGATGGGGACATGGATGGATGGGGCTGGAGAGTTACTGGGGCTTGCTCATTTTGGGGGTGGGATGAGGCAGGCAGGCGGATGGAGTTTGAGAAGGTGGGCACCTTTTTGGGCTCCTCCACCTGCCTTCCAGCGCCTTTGACATCTGCAGGCAATTTGAGCCAGGAATACGTCACAGCTCCCCGGCCACCGCGATGTATTGGTGCCAGTACTGTGCTCTGAATGCCCTACCAATGTCAGAGAACTCACTGATCCATTGCGCAGCACTAGAAGCCATGATTCTTTAAATTACCTGATCCTAATTTCAGGACTGATTGCCGATGGGGCCTCTGTGTTTTGCCCTTTTCTTTTCTTTTAGGAATAACTTTTCCTTTTCTTTTAAAAACAAGGATCATATAAGGCTAATATATGATACAAATATGTAGACTAAATAAATTTGCAGGAATAACATGTCGTTCCTCGTTGGTGATCAGTGTATGAGTTCTGGGTTCATGAATTGGTATAAATTGAAACAAAAAAGGGTAAACAGCGGAGAACAGAGAACATTCAACATCGCATAGCCAAATTCCTATTCAGAAGCTCTTGTGACTGTCGTGCTTAGATTAAGTGTGAGTAATAGTCATTTTCCATCTTCTGTTACCAATTAAACTATACAGAGTTGGTCTCCTCATGAAAATGAGAGGAGATTCAAAGTGAAGAAAGATATTTAGGAAAAGGTTTAAATTTAGACCAAATTTAGATTGAGGCAACAGCTGATGGGGAGTGTGCAGGTGAAGATGTTCCTGCTTGTTTCAGAGGAGGCAGGGACGTTGCTGGATCCTGACAAGAGAGCTTTTCGTAAGGAAGTCAAGAAGGAGAATTGAGGGATCATGGACCCTCTCGTTAAAATTCCCTGTTAGATCATAACATCAATTTTGAAATTCCATACATACCTCTATTTCAGGGGTGGCCAACTTCCAAGAGACTGCGATCTACTTGCAGAATTAAAAACTTGGAGTGATCTACCCCTGTTTTGTAGGGGTTCAGGTCAAAGTTGTTGAGCTTTTATTAGCAACTCACCAAAGGAGCGCTGGGGGGAAACAGCCTCCAGCCTCAGTTTGTAAGCTCTGTCTTCCATTCTCCAACAATGGAGGGAGGATCCGGGAGGGGGCCAGCAATTGACTGCGATTGACCAAAACCTCGCAGGGATCAACCAGCAGATCGTGATCGACCTGTTGGACACCCCTGCTCTATTTGATGAACCACCACTATTTGGATGGAGACCAACAGCATCTGGGATTCTAACATCCACACCGTGAGCCCTGAATGGAGGGATATCAACTGTTTGTGAATATTCTTTGTCTAGTCATGCATTTTGAAACAATGACCAGGCTTGTCTGAACCACCCAGGCCTTCTTAAATGTGGGCTTGAGAGTTTTTAGGGAAGTTGAAGTAACTTCTGTCAGGTTTGTTGTTTTGGCTTCTGTTTGCATTTGATTGACCAAAGAGATGACTGACCTTGCATATGGGGTGGATTCCAGGATTGAGCCAAATCAAATCTATCCCAGATAAAAGCCAAGCAATATGTCAGTTATTACCAGGAAACAAAGGCAGTGGAAACTATTGTAAGGCCTCACATCTAACTTCAGTCCTTCCTTTATCACAAGCATTCATTAACGTTGTTCAATAATGGATGTGAAGCACGTCCCCTTCGCTCTGAGTGGGGTTGGGGTCCGGGGCAGCAATGCAGACTTAGCACAACTTACCCTAACATGGCAGTGCATTGCTGGGGGAGGGGTCAGGTGGTGGGTTTGATGGTTCTGTGTCATCTGCGCCCCGGTCGCAGTATGCTGGCAGTGTGGCCCATTGGTTTCAAGAGAGTCAGGCACCCTCAGGCGTGCTCAAGTGTTAGGGGGTTGAAGATGCCACACATCTACAATGCCATTAAGTTAGACTTCAAGGCTGTCCTCTTGAGGCTGAAACGGAGCACTCTCAAGTCTCTTGGTGAGATGAGGGGCGGGGAACTTTGTTCAATAATCTGGAGCTCCATTTCTTCCTGAGGCAATAATTATCTTCTCTCTTCGTTGCAGATGGTGATGAATGGGAAGGGAAGAACAAGGGGGACCACAACAGAATCCACATATCGGAGAAATCAAATAAATATTCAGAGTATGGAGAGAACATCGGCCAGAGCTCCCAGTCCACCTCCCATCAACGAAAGAGCTTCATTCGGAGGGATAGCCTCACTTCACATGAAAGAATTCACAGAGGAGAGAAATTGTATTACTGCACAGAATGTGGAAAGAGTTTCAATCGGAAGTACAGTCTCACTTCCCATCAAAGAATTCATACGGGGGAGAAACCCTATCAGTGCTTTGAATGTGGGAAAAGTTTCAGTCAAAGCTCCCATCTCATAATCCATAAAAGAATCCACACAGGGGAGAAACCCTATCAGTGCTTAGAATGTGGAAAGAACTTCAGTCACAGCACCAATCTTGCTTCCCACCAAAGAATCCATACAGGGGAGAAACCCTATCAGTGCTTTGAATGTTTAAAGAGCTTCAGTCACAGCCGCAGTCTCGCTGTGCATCACAGAATCCATACAGGGGAGAAACCCTATCAGTGCTAGGAATGTGGAAAGAGCTTCAGTAACAGCACCAATCTTGCTTCCCACCAAAGAATCCATACAGGGGAGAAACCCTATCAGTGCTTTGAATGTGCAAAGAGCTTCAGTCACAGCAAGAGTCTCCCTTTGCATCACAGAATCCATACAGGAGAGAAACCCTATCAGTGCTTTGAATGTGGAAAGAGCTTCAGTAAGAGCGACCATCTCGCTTCCCATCAAAGAATCCATACAGGGGAGAAACCCTATCAGTGCTTGGAATGTGGAAAGAGCTTCAGTAACAGCACCAATCTCGCTTCCCACCAAATAATCCATACAGGGAAGAAACCATATCAGTGCTTGGAATGTGGAAAGAGCTTCAGTAACAGCACCAATCTCGCTTCCCACCAAATAATCCATACAGGGGAGAAACCCTATCACTGCTTGGAATGTGGGAAGAGCTTCAGTCAGAGCACCCATCTCACTTCCCATGAAAGAATTCATTCAGGGGAGAAATCCTTTCAGTGCTTGGAATGTGGAAAGAGCTTCAGTCGAAAGGACAGTCTCACTTTTCATCAAAGAATCCATACAGGGGAGAAACCCTATCACTGCTTGGAATGTGGGAAGAGCTTCAGTCACAGTCAGAGTCTCTATTCCCATCAAAAAGTTCATACAGGAGAGAAACCACATTAGTGCTTGGAATGTGGAAAGAGCTTCAGTCACAGTCAGAGTCTCTATTCCCATCAAAGAATCCATACAGGGGAGAAACCCTATCAGTGCTTTGAATGTGGGAAAAGTTTCAGTCAAAGCCCCTATCTCATAATCCATAAAAGAATCCATACAGGGGAGAAACCATACCAGTGCTTGGAATGTGGGAAGAGCTTCAGTCAGAGCCGCAGTCTCGCTTTGCATCACAGAATCCATACAGGGGAGAAACCCTATCACTGCTTGGAATGTGGAAAGAACTTCAGTAAGAGCGCCCATCTCGCTTCCCACCAAAGAATCCATACAGGGGAGAAACCATACCAGTGCTTGGAATGTGGAAAGAGCTTCAGTCACAGCCGCAGTCTTGCTTTGCATCAGAGAATTCACACCAGAGGGAAATCTTCTTAGTGTTTGGAATGTGGGAAGGCCTTCAGTCAGAGTGCCACTCTCATGGCCCACCAAATAATTCATACAGGGTTGAAAGCATATCAGCGCATGGAATGTAGATAAAATTCCCCTCGTAAAAAAGTCAATTCAAGAACTCACAGCATGGTGAATAATAGAATGGTAGATTCGGAATCTAGTCCAACACCTGCCAACGCAGAAAAAAATCATTTCAAGCATCCATGACAGATGGCCATCCAACTTCTTCTTATAGACCTCCAATGAAGGAGAGTCCACCCCCTTCTGAGGGAGTTCCTTTTCACTGCTGGCTCTTACTATCAGAAAGTTCCTCCTGATCTTTAGGAGACATCTCCTTTTGTGTTGCTTGAATCACCTCTTCAGATTCCTTCATGACCTTGAGAAGGACTTCTGTATGAGAATGTCCAGGGGATTGGACCATGCTCTATATTTGGGGGGAAACCCATGGAGAGGAGTCTGATATAGGGCTTAAGTCGTCTAGGCATTGGTCAGATTGTCATAATTACAGACATACTTACTGGTTTGGACGGAAGTGATTCTTATTCCAGGGGAAGTGGTGACCCTGAGATTACAGGTGCTCTCACCAATATTGTCCAAATGTCCAGTAAAACTTTGACACAGCAGACCAATACCCGCTGAGGTCAATGTATTAGGAGGTTAGGTTTAGGGCCGTGTGGTATTGCTTCATTGTATGTGGGGTCCCTATAAAGGGAACTTCTTCCTCTAGGTGGGAGGGAGACTGGTCAATTTACCATCAGTTGAATGCAACATTTAAGTCAGATTTTTAAAAACGGATTTGCAGAACAAAACTCACAGTTTGAAAGGCAGTTATTAGGCTCCAGGGTTAAAATATTATCTAAATGTTACTGAAGTGGGATACAAAGAATGAAATGATAAAATCATGAATGAGAAGCTGGGCCAGAGATGTAGGACAAAACATTGACTTTGCTTTATGGGAGCAACTGTGGAAAGTAAATTTAAGATTTACAGCTAGCTACATGCTAAGGGAAAACTTCATGAAGATGATTCAGAGGAGTCAATCAAGATCATCAAGGGTCTGAAACCAAGCCATATGAGGGGGGCTTGAAGGAACTGGGGGGGTGCGTATCTATTTCAAGTGACGTTTGCCGAAATCTACGCTTGCAACATGGGCTGTCATATGTCCAGATTTTCCCGGACATTTCAGCAATTTCCGCCCAGACGCTGCTTACAATTCTGGATATATGGCAACCATGTCTGTATACAGCGGTACCTCGGTTTTCAAACAGCTTAGTTCCTGAACAACTTTGAACTCAAATGCTGCAAACCTGGAAGTCAGTGTTCCAGTTTGCGAACTTTGCTTCGGAAGCCGAACGTGCTCCTGAGCTTCTGTTTTCACTGTTGCGCTGCTAATTTGCGCCCTCCCCCATTGTAATCAAAGCCTTCCATTTCCAATTGCAGTGTTCTGAGGTGTTATTTGGTGCTTTTGTTTTTGCTAAAAGTAATGGCGTTTTTATTTGGCTTTTTCATTTTTGTGACTGTGGCTTCTTCTCTGTTTTTGATTGATTGTGTGACTGCGGCAATGCATAAAAGCCCCATCCAAACAATGTCTATCATCAGTGCAGGTAAGAAAAAAATAATAATTTTAATTTTAATCTAAAGTACTGTCTTCTTTCTTTTATAGTCCAGTACATTGATTATTGCTTTCATTTTATGGATCAATGATCTCGTTAGATAGTAAAATTCATGTTAAATTGCTGTTTTAGTTGTTTTTAAAAGTCTGGAATTGATTAATCTATTTTGCATTACTTTCTTTTTTTAAAAAAAATATTCGATTTTTTACATATATGCTTACAATTTTTAAATTTGCTGTACAATTTTTTCCTTTCCCTCCCCCCCCCTACCCATTGGAAGGGTTCAAACAATTATTCTCAGCCACGGGCATAGTGTCTTTAGTTTCTACCGAATGTCTTTTGTTCCAGTAGTTTTTATCCAATCAAGATAGGGGTTCTATCTGTTCCTTATTGTGGTGGACTTGACCTTCCACGTTGTTTCCTGTGACATGACTGCGACAATGTCTGACTGAATAAGTTCAACAAATAAGTATTCCATGCCTCTACTGTCTTTTCCTCTCTCTTTCCAACCTAAAGCTGTCGTTGCCTTTCCCGCTAATATCATACCTTTGAAGGTAAACTGGTCACCTTTCTCTATTGCCATGTTTCCAAGTATACCCATTGTCATGAAATCTATTGATAGCTTCATTTTAAAAAATTCCTTAATAACCTTTAGGACTTTTTCCCAGAATTCCTTTACCTCCGGGAATTCCCAGTACATATGGGAAAACCATCCCTTGACTTGTTTACAGTGCCAACAGCTAGAATTCAATCCTGCTACCATATTAGCAAGCTGGGCTGGAGTTATGTAGCATTGTTCCATTTGCTGTTTTCTCATCTCTACTTTAATATTTCATTCCATACCTTCTTATAGTTGAATTCTGCAGTCTTGTTAATATTTCTGCAGAGTTTGATGCCTAGGTATTTTATTCTTTTAGACCCCAGGCCCATTCCTGTTATGTTGTTTATTACGTTTTTTCCGGCTACATTTACATTAAAATACATTATTTCTGATTTTGTTATATTTACCCCTAATCCAGAATATTCCTCAAAATCTTCGAATATTATCTTTATTTCTTTTATCCCTTCCTTAGGATTTGTTATGATTCCAGTAATATCATCTGCAAACAAATTGATTTCCATCTCTTCTTTCCCAATCCTATAGACCTCTATCCTCCCACAGTTCCTTATCCTTTCCGCTAGTTGTGCTATAGCCATTATAAATAGGAACGGCGAAAGAGGACACCCCTGCCGAACGCCTCTGTGTATTGGGGGAGATTGGGAGTATTCCCCATTAACTCTCCCCACTGCTGTTCTTTCCTTATATAGTTCTTGTATCGCGAACCGATAAACCTCTCCTATTCCATATTTTGTCATTGTTTCCCATAAAAAATGTATCACATGCTTTAAAGACATCTAATTTCAGTAGCCCGAACTTTTTTACTTGTCCGTGATATTGGTCTTCTTTTATTATTTGGGGGGTGCCATAATTTTGGCGAAGATTTTATAATCTTGGTTTAATAGACTTAGAGGTCCATATGAACCTACTTCTTTAGGGTCTTTGTTTGGTTTTAAGATTACCATTATTTCTGCCTTTCTCCATGTTTCTGGGGCCTTTTCCCCTTCTAGTATACTGTTAAAAAGTTGTAGTTCCGGGGCCAAAATTTCTACCATTTCCTTATAAAATTCAGCTGTAAAACCTTATGTTATGTCGTTGTTATGCAGTTTTTGTGCATAAGGTTTCATTGGGCTTTCTTGCCTTAAAGTAGCCTGGCATACATCTCGACTCACCCACACTCTTTTCCCTTGGAAACTCAATTTCCT
Organism: Podarcis raffonei; assembly: GCF_027172205.1. Classification (NCBI taxonomy): domain Eukaryota; kingdom Metazoa; phylum Chordata; class Lepidosauria; order Squamata; family Lacertidae; genus Podarcis; species Podarcis raffonei. The sequence goes on from NC_070603.1 coordinate 123,173,859, forward strand.
TCAAAGTCTGGTATACCTGCTGTTGCAGCTTCTCTCTAGAAAACGTAACTATTGCATTCCTGGGGGATTTTCTCCCCTTAGGCCCTCGGCAGCAATGGGCTCGTTCCACATCTTCTGCCTTCAGACTAACTCCTTGAGTACTACTACTACTACTACTACTACTACTAATAATAATTTATTTATACCCCGCCCATCTGGCTGGGTTTCCCCAGCCACTCTGGGCGGCTTCCAGCAAAACAGCGGCTTCCAAGATGGCGACGGAGACAGCAGGCTATTCAGACTCCTCTGCTTTTAACTAAGCTTTTAAGTAGTTTTAAGTAGTTTTTAACCACTTCCTGGTTTTAAACTCTCAGTTTTAACGTTTTACTAGCTGTTTTATTACCTCCTCGCTTTATTTTTAGTTTATTGTTTTATTGTTTTATTGTTTTATTGTTTGACTGGAGAACGGCGGGGCGGGGCGGAGCAGTGGGTCGAGGGAAGCCACTTTCTACCTCCGAATAGCGATGCCCCAAGCTCGCAGAGAAAGCACCTCGCTCTCAAGTTAAAGAAATCTGGAGCATAAAGTGAAGTCTCGGAGCAACAAGGAGAACCCGGAGAGAAAAATTTCGTGGAGTTCAGCTGACAGCCAAAATCAGCACAGACGCAAAGCTATATGCAGAGCGGAAAAAGGAAAGTGAGTTGCCCTAGCGGCCATTGTTTCTTTCCCCCTACTAACTTTTTTTAAAAAGTAACTTTTTAAGAAGATACACTGAGTGTTTTATCATTGTTTTAAGTGATAAGGAAGGCTAATAGCTGAAGGAAACCTGCTGTGAACTTTTAATGCAGCTGAGCATTGTAGCGTGTTTATTACAACAATAAAGAAATAATTTACAACTTTAAAGAAACAATGGTGATGACCAGAAGTGGTTGCAAAACCTCAGGCTTTTCTCTGAAGGCTGTAAGACCCACCTTTAAAAGAACCACTCTAAAGAATGCGCAAACAAAAATCACTCGCTTCTACATGAACAAAGCAAAATGTGGAACAAATGAGGAAACGACTGAAATGAGTGAGAACAAGAACAAGGAGGGAAGAGAAATTCTACTCTCTCCTACCAATCTCTCTTACAGCCATAGTGAAGGACTGGTTATGCAAAGAAAGGAGTGTACTAAAAGCAGTGATAAAAGCCTGAATATATTGGAAGCAACACAAAATATCCTCGATACAGCCGATGAGGCATCCCCGAAACTGAAAGCCAAATCCCAAGTTCCCCCCGAACCATCGTTAGATCAAAAAATGGAGGAACTAATGTTAAAACAAATTTCGGAATTGGCCTCGGGAAACAATAAACCTTCGAAAGACTCTTATCCTCATTCCCATGAGACAAATGAAGAGGGTCTTTCAATCATCAAATGGCTGGTGCTCCTTACTGAGGACATTGAATCCATCCATAAAGTCCTACCTGGACATTTGCACAAAAATTCTTACCATCATGGCTGACTCCTGTAAAACTTTCTGGAGAAAACCCGTCGGAATGCCTGCAGAATCAGAAAGTAACCATGGCCTCGCCTCCACCCTCTGTAGGAGTGGCCCATTAAGGAAGGGTAAGAAAGCCTGCAGAGCTAATGCTTGTAAAAGAAGACCCATAGTTGTAAAGAATGTTAAAAAAAGTAAAAACATAAAAAAATTTAAGTCAGTGCATTATAAAAAAATGGTTTTTAAAAAGCTTTTTAACCTACTTGAGAGCACAACAGCCTCTGGGACTAGAGGGAACCTGGTGAAGTCTTTAGCCAAGAAGTCAGTTAAACAGGATTTGCCCCCAAACGTCTGTGCTGATAAAGCTCTGGATTGTCTAAAACCTTCAGCGCATGCTCCACCACCAAGCCCTAAGCAAGATTTATTGCCCCAAGACCCATGGTCCTACGTTTTAACCATAGACAACTCCAAATCCAATAAGGAGAGCATTCCAACAAATAAGAACTGGAAGCTGGTGTTGCTTCAAAACAAGCTTGTTTTTTCAAGCTATCCTAAGCCTCCAGGATTTATATCACAAGAGGATCGCAAAGTCCATTTACTAAACTTCCTTAAGCCATACATGCCAGGTACTTTGAGTAATCCCTCGGAGTTGGACAAAGTGGAATATCTATATTTTGATGGCTTGCTTGCCAGGGCGGTGGTTACATTCCATGATCGGAGATTGTATTTCTTCCGGAATTCCTCCCAAAATCGTATTAGCTCTTCTCTGGGGGTCCGGCAATTCTGCCCCCTGTTTAGATAGCGTAGTTACTTTTTTTTTCATCTTCCTGGGCTAGCTCTTTAGCTTGAATTGCTAATTGCTTCACCCCCTTAATTTTGACTCCTTCAAGTATTACAATAATATAAATCCTAGTTAAAATATTTTAAAAGACGGACTTCCGGTTGAGCCCGACACCAGCGCGAACGGGGATTTTCTCAGCTGAGAGAATCCCGGGTTTTCCGAAGGAAAAGGGGGTGCTACAGGGCGCAGTAGCCCCCGAAAATACTCTCTGGAGGAGGTCCAGGAGTTCTGGTTCCCGCGGATGCCGAAACGCTAACCGCCCGGCCGTCAGGTAACTCCTTTTGGGGCGAAGAGAACGGCGGGCAGGGAAGCGGGCTGAAGGGAAGCCATTGCTGCCTTCGGAAAGCGAAGCCCCGAGTTCGCAGGGGAAGTGCTCAATTCTCAAACTATAAGAAATTCGGACCTAACTACAACAAAAAAAGAATTGATTTGGCGCAAGGAAGGATTCGGAACCAAAAGTTAAAACAACAGAGGTCGGCTTTCTCTGAAATCAGCTCAGACGCAGGACTGCAAGCAGAGCTGGAAACGGAAAGTGAGTTGCCGCTAGCGGCTTTGATCTCCCTCTCCCTTTAGAAACTTTCTAAAGTAACGGTTACCTTTTGAAGTAACTGTTGCAGCGGCAGTGAGAATATAAGTAAAAAAAAGGGGAGGGAGGTAGAACTTTTAAGCCCTCGAGGAAACAAAGTATGGAGTCAGGAGGAGTCCGTGATAATTGGGATCTGTGACTCTCTGAATATCTGCGCAACAGAGCTCAAGACTCCATTGTTACTATTTATAGAACAATGTTTCTTGTCGGGAACGCAGAGAAGAAGGAAAGATTTGAAAGTTGTGCCTACAAGCTTCGTTAATATCGCAGATTCTTGCTGCTTTTTTGCTGTTTTTTTTTCTTTGTTGGAAGGAGCATAAACTTATTTTCTTTTTTTCTTTTTTTCAAGCCTTGGGGGAAAACAAGTAAAATTGGCCAAAAAGTGCTGTCTGAAACCCTGTGGACAAGCAGGGAACTACAACTTGTTTTTTTCTGGAACTGGCTATTGTTGATTTTTTTTTATGCATTTTTTCGGCCCCCAAGCTTAGAAACTGGTTAAATTATTTTATTGGGAACTACCCTATTTTGGAAACCATTCAGAATTGGACTAAGACTTTTCTTTTTGAGACTACAGCATTGGACTCCTGATTTTGACTCTCTTTTTGGTTTGTGTTGTCATTTTGGCAAACTCCAAAAATTTTTTTTTTTCCTTATAAAATTTGTGACTTTGATCTGCTTCTATCACCAACTTGAGAAGAGTTATTGAGTGCATCTGGATTTAAATTTTGGGATAACTTAAGAATTTGGACTTTTGGATTATTTTGGAGAGGAACCATTTACAATTTGGATTACAAATTTTTTCTTACACTTGTCTAACCTTTCTTTTATATATCTATTGACTCTTCTGTTTGGACTATTGTGGATTGGACATTTTGGTTTAGATTGCTCTTATTTAATTGGAAATAGCCTAATTGGTGGCAGAAGAAGGATTAGCCTAAGTGGTGGCGAGAAGAGAAGGGTCGTACCATCCTACCTCTATTAACAACAATTGGATCTATTGACTATACCCTTTCCGACTCCCAGGGGAAAAGGACTATTTGATAATTGATGTGATATTGTTCGATAGCAATAATCTGAATATTATTTTATTTGGTGTATAATAAGTGGGTACAAACGGTTATTGGGTGAAGATGAAGAAATCGGGGGAAGGAACCCCAGGGGACAGGAAAGGGTCAAAACAAGAGTCAGACTTTAGAGCGGAAATTTTGAGGATGTTTGCAGAAATTAAAGAAAGTGAAAAAAATTTGGAAACCAAATTAGAACAGGTGGATAACAGAATTGGTAAAATGGACAAAAAAATTGATGAAACAGTTAATGAACTTAAAGGGCAAATAAAAGAGGTAACTAAAAGAACACAAAAATTAGAGGAAGGGTGGAAAAGAACAAAATTAGAAATGAAAGATATGAAAAAAGAGGAGGAAAGGATGAAAACAGGTATGTCAGAGATGAATAAGACCCAGGAGGAAGTTTTAGATTCGATTGCAATGAATGAATTAAGACAGAGAGAAGGAAATTTGAGACTGAGAGCAATACCGGAAACACAGGGAGAGAATATTAAAGAGAAATTAATAAAGGAATTGGCACAATGGTTGGAGATAGAGCAGGAAGAGTTTGCGAAGACAGTTCAAAGTGCATTCAGATTGAGAGTAAAATCAGTTAAAACACGGAAAGTACCAGGAGATTGTTTAATCACGTTTAAAGATAGAGACATGAGGAATCAGATACTACAAAAAAATAGAGAAAAAAGACTAAATATTGATGGGAACTACATCATCATTTTCAAAGACATTCCAATAAGACTGTTGAAACGAAGAGAGCCATATAAAGCATTTGTACAAATCCTCAAGAGAAATAAAATAGAATTCAGATGGGAATTTCCTGAAGGAATCTCATTCTTCTATAAAAGCAAGAAGCATAGATTGACCAGTCCAGAAGAGACAAGCAAGTTCCAGAGAAAATACAAAGAATTAAGAATAGAAGAAGATGAAGAAAAAGGAGCTGTAGGAGGAATAGCGGTAGGAGGACTGGGCTCAAGAGCAGGTGAAGAAAAAGAGGAAAGAGGAAAGGGATCAGACGAAGAAGAAGAAGAGGAGGAAGAAGAAGAAGAAGAAGAGGAAGAAGGGAAAGCAAAGGAACAATAAATTTAGAGGAAAAAAGAATATATTTAATTTAAGAGGCAAAAATGGCATTAAAAATTTGGAATTGGAACATTAATGGAATGAATGATAGGAAAAAAAGGAATAAAATTGAACAATATTTAAAAAAGGAAAATTTGGACATAATCTGCCTACAAGAAACCCATGTGGCAAGGAAACATAGAAAAGTCTTGATTAACAGAAGATTAGGGAATGAGTTCATTTCTTCTGACAAAAGTAAGAAGAGAGGAGTGGTAATATACGTGAGGAGTAAAATCGATGCCCAACAAATCTTTAAAGATGAAGAAGGAAGAATTATTGCGATACAGATCAAATGGCAAGGCGAAAAAATAATAATTGTCGGGATCTATGCACCAAACGGAAACAAGGTTGATTTCTTCAAAAATCTGGAAGAAAAGCTGTTCGAATATGTGGACCAAAAGATAATAGTACTGGGGGACATGAATGGAGTGGTGTCACTGGAAATGGACAGACTGAGAGCAGCAGGAATTAGTAAAGAAGGAAAACTTCCAAAAACATTTTTCTCATTGATAAAAAGCTGCAATTTAATAGATATTTGGAGATTGAGACACCCGCTGGAAAAACAATTTACATTCCATTCGGATCCGAATCAGTCAATGTCAAGAATTGATCAAATTTGGGTCTCAAATGAGCTAACTCCAAGAATCAAACAAATAGAAATCCAACCAAGAGTAATATCAGATCATAACCCAATAAAACTGGAACTACAAGGATATGAAGAGAGAACATTTAGATGGAGAATGAATGACTACCTTCTAGATGATCAAAAAATTGTGGAGAAAGCCCAAAAATCTCTGACCGATTATTTTGCAAACAACTACAATAAAGGCACGAAAATCAACACGGTTTGGGACGCTAGTAAGGCGGTTATGAGAGGATTTTTTATCCAGCAGAACTCTATCAAAAATAAAAACAGAGAGAAAGGAAAGAAGGAAATCTTGAGACAAATAATGGACAATGAACAAAAATTGGTTAACAAACCGAATAATGAGAAAGTCAAACAGAATATAAAGGCGTTGCAAACACAATTTGCGATGATAATCAATAAAGAGGTGGAATGGAACATAAAAAGAATGAGACAAAGGAATTTTGAATCGGCGAATAAATCAGGAAAATGGCTAGCCTGGCAAATTAAAAAAAGAAAAGAACAGAGCACAGTTAACAAAATCATCGTGGAGGGAGAAGAAATAGACAGTCCAAAAGGCATCAGAAAAGGATTCTTGGATTTTTACAGACATCTATATAAAAGAACAGAAAAGAATAATATGAGAAAAATAGAAAGATATTTAAAAGAAAAAATGGTGCAGAAGATCCCGACAGAAAAAAGAGAAAGGCTGAACATCCCAATTGAATTAGACGAAATAAAAGAAGCTATAAAAGAACTTAAGAAAGGGAAAGCCCCAGGACCGGATGGATTCACAGCAAGATATTACAAAGAGATGAAACACATCCTGTCGTTACCTCTGAAAGAAGTTATGGACAATATTCTTAAAGAAAGAGAAATCCCGGAAACATGGAAGGAAGCATTTATCACATTTATCCCGAAACAAGATTCTGACTTAACACAAGTAAAAAATTTTAGGCCTATTTCATTACTCAACACAGACTATAAAATTTTTGCAAGTATTTTGGCGAAAAGGATTAAAAGAATATTAAAGGATATTATACATAAGGACCAAGCGGGCTTCTTACCTGGCAGACAAATGCGAGACAACGTAAGGAATATAATAAATATTTTGGAATATTTGACTGCCAGAAGTGAGAAGCAAGCGATGTTAATATTTGTTGACGCAGAAAAGGCCTTTGATAACATATCTTGGGACTTTATGCTAAAAAGTTTAGAATATATGGAAGTAGGGGAGGAATTTCTCAACGGAATTAAAGCAATCTACACGGAACAGAAAGCTAAATTAATTGTAAATAATGTGATTACAGAGGAAATTGGGATATCTAAAGGTACACGACAAGGGTGTCCACTTTCACCATTGCTATTCATCATGGTACTGGAGGTCTTTCTAAAATCATTAAGGGAAAACGAGGCAATAAAAGGGGTTGAAGTAGGCCGGAATGAATATAAAGTGAAAGCCTTTGCCGACGATCTGGTTATAACAGTAGAAGATCCCTTAGAAAGTATGAAAAACATACTTACGGAGGTGGAGAGATTTGGTCAAGTGGCAGGATTTATACTGAATAAGAAAAAGACTAAAATAATTGTTAAGAATATGGACTCAGATAAGATTGAAAATATACAGCAGCAAGCAGGCATAGAAGTGGTGAAAAAGGTGAAATATTTAGGTATTTGGATAACCCCCAAGAATATAGATTTATATCAGAATAACTATATACCAGTGTGGAATGGGATAAAGAAAGATCTGGATATGTGGGGACGAATGAAATTATCATTTTGGGGAAGGATTTCAACGATAAAGATGAGCGTGCTACCAAAATTATTGTTTCTATACCAAACAATACCTATAATTAAGGGGACTGGGGTATTTAAGGAATGGCAAAGAGTAATTTCAAGGTATATCTGGCAAGGAAAGAAGCCAAGAATTCAATTTAAGTTACTGACTGATGCAAAAGAAAGAGGAGGCTTCGCCTTGCCAGACTTGAAATTGTACTATGAAGCCTCAGGTCTCTGTTGGTTAAAGGAATGGATAAAATTAGAAAATACGGAATTGTTGGATTTAGAAGGATTTGATAATAGATTTGGATGGCACGCATATCTATGGGCTGGAAAGAAGAAAATCCATAGAGGTTTTGGAAACCACATTTTCAGAGGACCGTTAATAGAAATATGGGAGAGGTATAAAAACCTACTCGAAACAAAAACTCCACACTGGTTGTCGCCATTAGAGGTTATGACGGTTAAAAAAATTAATATGAGAAAGAATTGGATTACATATGGAAATTTGATCATTAAAGAAGGGGGGAAATGGAAAATGAAACCCTATGAAGAAGTGAAAGAATTTGTGTATGATTGGCTACACTATTTTCAAACAAATGAAATGTTTAAGAAAGATCTTAAAGAATATGGATATGCAGAGAAGGATTCTAAATTTCAAATAGAAATAATAAATAACGAATACAAAAATTTATCCAAAATGTACAAAATATTGCTGGAATGGCACACAAAGGATGAAGAAGTTAAATCAGTCATGATAAAATGGGCCAGAGATATTGGACATAACATACAATTCGATGATTGGATAAAACTATGGAATGAAAGTATCAAATTTACTGCGTGCACTGCATTAAAGGAAAATGTTATGAAAATGATATATAGATGGTATATCACACCAGTAAAACTAGCAAAAATGTACAAAACATGTAAGATGTGTTGGAAATGTAAAGAAAAAGATGGTACATTTTTTCATATGTGGTGGGAATGTAAGAAAGTGAAAAGCTTCTGGGAATTGATATATAACGAGTTGAAAAAAATGCTGAAATATACATTTGTTAAGAAACCAGAGGCCTTTCTCTTAGGAATAATTGGTAATGAAATAAATAGAAAGGATCACAAAATTTTCCAATATGCAGTGACAGCGGCAAGAATACTATTGGCCCAGAATTGGAAACAAGAACAAATACCAACGTTGGAGGAATGGAGAACGAAGCTGATGGACTTTGCAGAACTTGATAAACTGACTGGGAAGATCAGATATCAACGAGATCAAAGGTTTATCGAGGACTGGAAAAAATTAGTGGACTATTGGCAATGCATAAGTGATAACGAAATAACGTTAGTGGCATTTAAAGAAGCTCTGTAATAGAATAAGAAATATTGCAAAAAAGCAAAATATAAGAGGGGGGTAAGCATAAAGGTAATATAAAAATTGGGAAATGTGTATTAAAAAAATTAGAATTCGAACGATTGGCAGAGAAGCTGAAGGAAGTCTAAAAATCGAAAATTTATTGTAAATTGCTAACGTGATATGAATGTATGAAAAATTAATAAAATATATTCTAAAAAATAAATAAATAAAATATTTTAAAAGACTTCCACCGCATTCACCGCACGCCTCTTAGTTATCTTGCTCGTCTTTACATCTGTTCTTCAATCATTTCCCTTCCTTAGGTTCTTTCATAATCCGTCAAATCTTTATGTTCTCTATATTCTTAACAAGCTTAGTCTAAGCACAGCCAAACTTTCACATTTGAGCCCTGCTTGTATAAATATTCATTTAAGCATTCCCATTGTTTCTGTATTATAGTTTTGGATTTATGCCTTATTAAATCCGTCAATTTTGCTAACTCCAGGTACTCACATAGTTTACTTAACCAGTCCCCTTTTGTTGGGATATAATTTCCTTTCCAATGACTGGCTACCAACATTTTCGCTGCTGTTGTTGCACTCAGAAAGATGTTAGTTTTGTCTTTGGGGATATGCTTACTCAAGATTCCTAGTAAATATGCTTTTGCCCTCCTGATATATGATACTTTTATCAATTTTTTAATCTCTTCATGGATCATCTCCCAAAATTTTCTGATCTCTGGACATGTCCACCACATATGGTATAGAGTGCCTTTCATTCTATTACATCTCCAGCATTTATTACTATTTGATCTATTCGTTTTTGCCAGTCTGTCTGGTGCCATATACCATCTGTGGTGCATCTTCATATAATTCTCTCTTAATGAATACTAAGCTGTAAAATTTATATTTTTTCCCCAAAACTTTTTCCAATCTCCAGAATCAATTGTATATCTTAAATCCCGTTCCTACTTTAGAATATTCTCTCCTTTGACTTCTTGATCTGGGAGGACTTTATCTAATAATCTATATATTTTAGAGAGTGTTTTTTGATTATTTTGTAAAACCTCTCTTTCTAATTTTGATATTTTATTTCCCAAATCCCCTAGTTTTTATATCTTTCTCGTATGTAGCCTTAAGTTGGAAATATTCTAACCAATTTATTCCCAGTATTTTGAGTTCTTCGTATTCTTTTAATTTGATACAGTGGTACCTCGGGTTACATACGCTTCAGGTTACATACGCTTCAGGTTACAGACTCCGCTAACCCAGAAATAGTGCTTCAGGTTAAGAACTTTGCTTCAGGATGAGAACAGAAATCGTGCTCTGGCGGTGCGGCAGCAGCAGGAGGCCCCATTAGCTAAAGTGGTGCTTCAGGTTAAGAACAGTTTCAGGTTAAGTACGGACCTCCGGAACGAATTGAAAAAAGCAAAGGATGTGTCAGGAGATAGATAATGTTCTTTCAGGAAACAGTAAACCTATTAATAAATTGTACTAAATTTAGTGTGTGTTACAGGCTTCTAAACAAAGTAGTAAATGCACAGCTTCTTTTAAACTTCTGTTGCTTCTTTTAAGTTATTCCTCTTCCATGTTACAGGTGTCTAGAGAGGATGGCCAGTGCTGAGCTTATTTCCAGTTATTTCACTTCAGCTCCTTAATTTAGCTGTTGCACCTTAATATTTTGATTCTTAAACAAGGTGGTACTTTCTGTCAGTTTCCACGCTCCTGAGGTACTTCTGACAGTATAGAAGACCCAGGGGGTCACCACACCCTTCATAACTGGTTTGGGATTCTCCTCTTTCTAGAAGATCTTTCCCTTCCTGACTTAAATGAGATCCAAGTAGACAGTATCCTCACAGCTTCTCCTTCTCCTACCGAAGCTGATGGAAGGCACTCCGGGCCACCGAGGCCACCGGAGCCTCGAGCGACAGCAAAGGCTCCAGGAGTACCCCCAAGCTGTGAACCTGCTCCTTCGGAGGAAACGTGACCCCGTGAAGAGCAGGTGGCCTAGGGAACCACCCACTAACAGTGCCTCGGTCTTATCTGGATTGAGCTGAAGTTTGTTGGCTCTCTCCAGTCCATTACCGAGGCAAGACACTGGTCCAGAACTTCCACTGCCTCACCTGCAGGTGTAAAGGAGAAACAGAGCTGAGTGTCATCAGCATACTGCGGACAACGTACTCCAAACCTCCAGATAACACCACCCAGCAGTTTCATGTAGATGTTTAACAACCTGGGGGATAGGCTTGAGCCCTGCGGAACCCCACATTGAAGGTTCCATGGGGCTGAAAATCACTCCCCATGTACCACCTGGCTTACTTCTGACCTGGCTTACTTCTCAGCAGATGTGCCAACTTGAATAAAATAATAGGAGGGCCCAGGCAATCACTGTCCTGCAGAATTGATCATATGATGCCGTGCACACACACTATTTGAATGGCAGTGCCGGTTAACTTTGGGGGTGCCAGGACCCCACAAATATTTTATTGGCAAAGCCGATCAGTCCCTAGGAGTTGGCTCTTGTGCGTCAGAACCGCAAAGGGCTGGGCTGCGGATTCTTCCAACCGGATCTCTGCAACTACTGAGAAGAGTTGAGTGCTGACCATTCCTGGCTCCCTGGAGCCGTCCTTGTTTCTGCTAATAAAGAGTTAGCTTCACATGCTCTCTGTGGTTTTGGCTGGCTGGCTCTAGGATTCCATGAATCCAAACTCCCTGGAGGAAGGGGGTGCGGTGGGACTAGGACCCCCACCCCCACCCCCGCTTTACTTCAATCAGATACCTGAGCAGGAGGAAGACGCCAAGGCAGCTCTGGAGCCCCTCCAGGAAATTCTCTGCCAGCGCCCCCAACCGTCCCCTGGCAATGCTTGGCTGGGCTTCCCTCCCACACCCTCTTCCTCCCAGTCTAATGGATGAGATGATGCCACACACCCCTCACCATTTTCATGTCAATCAACTTTTTTTGGGGGGGGCCCTCAAATATTTTATTTAGGTGGGGGACAACGGGACCTTGGCCCCTAGGAGTTGGCTCCTGGGCCTCTTTCCACCCCCTCCCTGGGGAGTCAACCCTGAGGGCCCTCTTTGGCGATGGGGACCCTCATCTGAAGGACAAGGGAGGTCGGGGTTCGAATCCCCACGACGGGGTGAGCTCCCGTTGCTCTGTCCCAGCTTCTGCCAACCTAGCAGTTCAAAAACATACCAGTACAAGCAGTTGTGGCATTTCTGTGCACTCTGGTTTTCACCAATGTACCCCACAGCGGAGACGAGCACCCCAACCCCACAGTCGCCTTTGACTGGATGTAATCGTCCAGGGGTCCTTTATCTTTTGAATATCCCAGTGTTATTGTGCGTGGGGGGAGGGTAATCTCCTGCGAGTCAGGCGGGGGTGCCACCCCCTCTATGATGGGGGGGCAGTTCTTCCTGTACTGGATCCTCAGGGATCCTGCACCTCAGCCCACAAGGCCCCTTTTCTGCAAGGTGGTTCTTTGGCCACTTCTTCCCTGCCTCTGGTTTACAGAAAGCTGCGAAATCTGCACATGCCCAGAGTATGGAGGATACTCAAAACTGTGGTTATGTTTGGTGTGGGGGAAAGGGGGAAGAAAGGGGGGGCGCTGTCTGCGGACAAAGGTCCAGGGGTCCTTCACCTTCGCCTTCCCTTTGGTGGGCATCGCACTTCAGTTTCCGCAAAGGGGCCCCGGGGGGTGCAGGGCAGGGGAGCATCTCTTGGCCCCCCAGGAAAAGAGAAACGTGGGGGGGGGGAGAGGGGGAGAGACTTCCAGGATGAACCCTGCCGGTGGGTCCCAGGGAAGGCGCTTCCAGGAAAGGCGCTTTAACATTCAGGTTTTTAGTCATTTCAAAGTAGGGATCCAGATGCACACGGCAGAATGGTAACGGGGAACCCCCACCTCCCTTGTCGTCACTCTGCATAAGATGGGGGGGGGCCTTGATGCAGAGTCCTTGGCCCAGATGGAGAAGGGAGGGCAGCCCTAGAGCGCAGAAGCAGGCAGGGAGAGGGAGGGAGGGAGGGAGGGGCGGTCTGGGTGCCCTCGGCTTGCCAAGGGTTAAAAGGAGCAGAGCGGGATTCCTAGAGAGGACAGGAAGGGGAGGGCGGGGGAGGGCAAGGTCCTCCCCAGCAGAAGCCCCTCCCTGCCCAGTCCCTTCCTGCGAGCAACGAGGAGGCTGCTTTGTTCTCTCTGCTTTGCAAAAACTTCCTCGGTGCCCCTCCTGGAATCTGGTGAGTCTCTTCTCTCTTCCCCCTCGGGGTGCAGCGGGGAGAAGGGGGTCCCAGGGCTGCAAGGGAGGAGGCAACCCCCCCGTTCGGCTCATGCATGGGGGGGAGACCCCCAAGTCAGGGAGCAGAGGGTCCTGCCCCCAGTTCCTCTCTGCCGTGCCAGGGAGGGGCTGAGTGTCCAGCAGGTCTGCAACTCTGTTCTTCCTTTGGATCAAGATGCTGCCTTCCTTTTGGGGAGGAGTCTTTGGGGCAACAAAAAGGGCATGCAAATAAGCCCCCTTCAGATTGAGGGGAAAGTCGCATTTCATAACTCAGAGAAGCATCCGAGGAAGGAGAAGCCCTGTGGAGTGGGGAGATACAGCCCCCGCCCCCAAGTGTGGAGACTGGAGGGGAGACCCTCTCCCACGATCTACCCAAATACAATTCCCAGAGTTCCCTGGCAAGAAGGGGGGATTGGTGACCACTCTGGGAATTGCAGTCTTTGGGCAGCAGGGCTGAAGCTGTCTCCTTGCACCTCTCAGGGTCCTGAACCAATTCTGGCTCCCAGGATTCTTGGGATGAGTCCCTAGGGCGGGTGAGATCTGGTTTCCAACCTTGTGATGGATCAGGAGCTAAACATCTGCCCCCTCCCAGCTGAGCCAGTGCACAGACTGGCACGTGCCACTCTTGGGAGCAGGAGCTGCATCCAGCCTTGCTCAGCTCAATATTTTTAGGAAGACCATGCCCCTCCTGCCCTGGCAAGGCACTGGGGTGAAGCTGCCACTGCCATCAACATCCTGTGCGAATAATAATAATAACAATAGTATTTACCTGCTACCCAGTTGACTGGGTTTTCCCAGACACTCTGGGCGGCTTCCAGCACATATAATATACAGGGCTGCCTTCAGGTGTCTTCTAAAGGTTACATAGTTACTCATCTCCTTGACATCTAATGGGAGCGTGTTCCACAGGGAGGGGGCCACTACCAAGAAGGCCCTCAGCCTGCTTCCCCGTAACTTCTCTTCTTGCACTGAGGGAACCGCCAGAAGGCACTTGGTGCTGGACCTCAGTGTCCAGGCTGAATGATGGGGGTGGAGATGCTCCTTCGGGTATCCTGGACCAAGGCCGTTGAGGGTTTTAACGCACCAACACTTTGAAAGTAGATCCTTTAGGAGCGGTCTTACATGGTTCCAGCAGCCACTCCCAGTCACCAGTCTAGCCTCCGCATTCTGCAGAACACTAAGTGAATCACACAGAGGTTGCTGCAGACTAAAGTTAGAAAAGCTTTAATTGCTACAAATGGTATAAGGAAACATGATAAGGAATTAAGGGAAAAGATGGTGTTGACCTGGAGTGGTTAGAAAATTTCTGGTCTCTCCCCGAGTGCCACGGGCCCTGCTCCAAAGAGAGCTTCTCTAAAGAAAGCACAACCAAAAATCACTCCATTTTGCGTGAATAAGGAAAATGAGGAGGTGGCTACGAAACAGCAGGAGCCAGATCCTATTCCCAACCTTCTAGGGTCTCTCAGCAGCTCTAATGATGAGCAGAAAGAGGTTTGGGGCCCAGCCAGCTCAACTGCTAAGGCATCTCTTGTAATAGATACTCGGCTATTTTCTGCCCATGCTCTGGGGTTGCAGTTTTCAGGCTTGGGGACAGGATGGTGCCTGGTTTTTGCACCTAGTTCTATCCGTAAGCCTCACCGAGTTCAATGGGGTCCACTCTCAGGTCATTAGTGTGCAGACCATGCCAGCCTTACGAAGTGGGGTGAGGTGCAAACAGTTTAAGTTGGAATCACTGGAAATGTTTCAAATGGGGTTTCTGTTGGGAAGGGGCTGCCCCATTTGTGCTTCTCCAGGAGCAGGGGAATATCTAGGGCAGGAGAATCCCTGCAGGGCCTCTGAGCCTCCCTTTGTTTCTTCCTCTCTCCCAGGACCCTGCAGCTTGTGGTGGCTCCTTGACTCCTCAGGAAGGATGAAAGAGACTGAATCTGTAAACCTAGCGAGGATGGAAGGGGGAAGATGGACAGTTGACCTGGTCAGGTTGTCTCCTGCATCCCTCCTCACAGCCTCTGAGCGTTCCCTCCCAGGGACCTCCGAGAGATCTGGTGAGTCCCAGGGGAGGGGAGATGGGGACATGGATGGATGGGGCTGGAGAGGTATCGGGGCTTGTGTATCATTCGTGCACACTCTCCCACCTCTCCAGCCTGCCTTCCAACTCCATCAAGACCCGGCTGGGGTGCGCCGAAACTTTTTCAGAACATAAAGAAACAAAAACAGTAGTTTGCTGCTACCACTTCCTTATCTTAGAACAGCCCTGAAAAGTAACCTAAGGAAGGAGATTATTCTTCAGTTTTTCCAGACTGCCCCACACTGTGTCACTTTTCTGTGTCACAGACAGAAATCCACCAGGCTCTGGTAGGCGACTAAGCGGTCAGGTACTGGTTTGGCTTCCCCGGCAGAAAGGCATAAAAGACAGAAACAGGGGAAAGTCCTTTTTCCAGAATTTTTTAAAAACCAATATTATTCAAAGATAAAAGTTGGCACACCTCTTACAAATCCCAAACAGAAAATAAAAACATTTTTCAATATCACTAACTACAGAACATACAACGAGAATGAAAGTGTGAAACAGAACTGTTCTCCGCATCCCTGGCATCAGGGCAAGTCCTCTTTGCAAGACAATGGTCTCACATGGCAAGGTATGTTAGGGAATTGCAAGTTGGCTTCCTTAGGTTTTATCCCCTTTGAACCCACGTGGATTCAAAACTCAAAAGCCAATCAGTTCTTTAGATTAATTAGGAACTCGCCAATGGTTAGAACAATAACTCAGGCTTCTTAGGAGCCTCGACAGCCGAATCCTGTTTATCAAAAGGCCTTGAAGAAGAAAAGCATTCCCAGAGCCAGACCAGATTCTTTGAGTTGTAAATTAAGCTTCATAACCTTTTTCACACAGACAGGGCATCTAAGATAGCCAGGTGTCAAGACTACAAATCAGCTAGGAACCTCCTTCCTGCAGATGGAGAAGATAACTTATTCACACTCTTTGAGACAGAAAGTCTGCAATTAATGAAGCAGATACACATTCCAAGAATTCTATTTTTTAAAAAAAATAATATTTATTAAAGTTTCAAAAAAGTTACAAAAGTGAAAAAAGAAAAAAGAAAGAAAAAATACAAAATACAGAAAAATAAAAACAATTAAAAACAAATCTCTCTTTCCATGTCTTGTCTTTCGTTTACTTGTTTCCCTGACCTCCTCACACCTCCCTTTTTTGTATTCTAGTTCAATTAGTTGTTTCAGCAAATCCTTTCCATTTTTGCTTTTATCTTAATAATTTATCTTAATATATTGTAACTTTACATTCTCACCTGTTAACAATCCATTTTTACATACCCCTTTGTAACATTACTGCTAAAACCACATAATTTCATTCCAGCATCCTTCTAACATTCCTTAATTTTACAGTGTTTCTGTAGATAGTCTTTAAATTTCTTCCAATCTTCTTCTACCGACTCTTCTCCCTGGTCTCGGATTATGCCGGTCATGTCCGCCAGTTCCATGTACTCCATCACCTTCATCTGCCATTCTTCCCGGGTGGGTAGATCTTGTGTCTTCCAATACTTTGTGATAAGTATTCTTACTGCTGTTGTGGCATACATAAAGAAAGTTCTATCCTTCTTTAACACCAATTGGCCGACCATGCCCAGGAGAAAGGCCTCTGGTTTCCTCAGGAAGGTATATTTAAATACCTTTTTCATTTCATTTTAGATCATCTCTGAGAAAGACTTAATCCTTCGGCACGTCCACCAAAGGTGAAAGAATGTACCTTCATTTTCTTTACATTTCCAGCATTTATTATCGGGCAAATGATATATTTTTGCAAGCTTGACTGGTGTCATGTACCACCTGTATATCATTTTCATAATATTCTCTCTTAAGGCATTACATGCCGTAAATTTCATACCTGTGGTCCATAACTGTTCCCAGTCAGCCAACATAATGTTATGTCCAACATCTTGTGCCCATTTAATCATAGCTGATTTCACCGTTTCATCCTGAGTGTTCCATTTCAACAGTTATACATTCTTGATAAAATCTTAGTTTTGGGGTCTAACAGTTCTGTTTCTAATTTTGATTTTCCCACCTGGAAGCCATTTTTCTTATCCAAATTGTATGCCTCCATAATTTGATAATAATGAAGCCAATCTCGCACTTTATCTTTTAGTTTCTCAAAGCTCTGCAATTTCAATTTATCTCCTTCTTGTTCCAAAATCTCCCAATATTTCGGCCATTTGGCCTCCATATTGAGCTTTTTCTGAGCCTTCGCTTCCATTGGTGACAACCACCTTGGGGTTTTATTTTCAAGTAAATCTTTATATCTTATCCAGACATTAAACAGTGCTTTCCTAACAATATGGTTTTTAAACACTTTATGTGCTTTGACCTTATCATACCACAAATATGCATGCCACCCAAATACATTATTGAAACCTTCTAAATCCAAAATGTCTGTGTTCTCAAGAAGCAGCCATTCTTTCAGCTAACAAAATGCAGCTGATTCATAGTAAAGTTTAAGGTCTGGCAGGGCAAATCCACCTCTTTCTTTTGCATCAGTTAGTATTTTAAATTTTATTCTGGGCTTCTTGCCCTGCCAGACAAATCTCGAAATATCTCTCTGCCACTTCTTGAAACAGTCCATTTTGTCCAAAATTTGCAGTGTTTGAAACAAAAACAACATTCTTGGCAATACATTCATTTTTATCACAATGGCGCTAACCCGGAAGTCCCACATTCCAAGAATTCTACAGCGTTTGGCTCTCCCATAATGCTCTTCTTTAGCATGAGCCAAAGTTTTAACTTGCTAAGAGCCAGTGTGGTGTTCTGGTTAAGAGTGGTATTCACCTAATCTGGTGAACCGGGTTCGCGTCTCCGCTCCTCCACATGCAGCTGCTGGGCGACCTTGGGCCAGTCACACTTCTCTGAAGTCTCTCAGCCCCACTCACCTCACAGAGTGTTTGTTGTCGGGGAGGAAGGGAAAGGAGAATGTTAGCCGCTTTGAGACTCCTTCGGGTAGTAATAAAGCGGGATATCAAATCCAAACTCCTCCTCCTCTTCTTCTTCTTCGATTTCCCAACTTCATTACAAACTCTTTATTGGTAATATATAGAGATAAATTGAGGATTTTTACAATTTTATAACATGCAGATAAAATTATGTGTTGCGAAACCAGAGAGAGGAGCTGGGGGAAGTCTTGGGGGTGGGGAGGGATTTCCCCCCTTTTTTAGTGGGAAATGGGGGGGGGGGGAATAATGTGGATGATGTATTTTTGTTAAAATTGTTATGTTGGAATTCCTAATAAAAACATGTATTTTTTTAAAAAAAAGGAATTAAGGGAAATGGTGGTGTTGACCTGGAGTGGTTAGAAAATTTCTGGTCTCTCCCCGAGTGCCACGGGCCCTGCTCCAAAGAGAGCTTCTCTAAAGAAAGCACAACCAAAAATCACTCCATTTTGCGTGAATAAGGAAAATGAGGAGGTGGCTAAGAAACAGCAGGAGCCAGATCCTATTCCCAACCTTCTAGGGTCTCTCAGCAGCTCTAATGATGAGCAGAAAGAGGTTTGGGTCCCAGCCAGCTCAACTGCTAAGGCATCTCTTGCATTGAGACGTGGGGGCACCTACATGTAATAGCTATTCGGCTGTATTCTGCCCATGCTCTGGGGTTGCAGTTTTCAGGCTTGGGGACAGGACGGTACCTGGTTTTTGCACCAAGTTCTATCCATAAACCCCACTGAGTTCAATGGGGTCTACTCTCAGGTCACTAGTGTGCAGACCATGCCAGCCTTACGAAGTGGGGTGAGGTGCAAACAGATTAAGTTGGAACCACCGGAGATTTTTCAAATGGGTTTTCCGTTGGGAAGGGGCTTGTTAGGATATTTCCGTTCCACCTTAAAAGGGAGCAGGATGTTTGTGTCACAGCCTGCGTGTTTCCTGTCTCACAGGATGTTTATGTTGTGTCGTTGCTTTCGTTTCTTCTTGTTGCCTGAGCAGACCGAAGCAGACGGTCATGGTTTCTTTGTTCTGACCAACGCTGAATAAACTGTAAATATGCTCTCCTGCTGTGCATCTTTTGCTGTGTGAATTCTGCTGATAGAGTGTGCACCAGCCTAAGAATGTGGCAATCTAAAGTCTTGAGGCTTCGTGTCGCTGATAGCTGATATTGCCTATGGGAGATCGATGGATCGTCTGGCAGGAGCTTGGGGGCTCAGATGGACTTTATGTCCCTGGCAGTATCCCAACAACAGGTTATGGGCCCAGATTCACGGCACTTACAGGAGAGTAAGACTGCGACAGACTGCTGAAAGGTATGTGTTGGAAAAGCGAAAGCAGAGGCTTTTCTGAATGCCGCGGCAAAAGTCTTTGATGTCCTGCTGGTCTAATTGGCCTGGGAGCCGAGCCAGAGGCATCGTGATTAATGGGCTGCCGAGATAAGACGTCTTTGAAGGCATAAAGGCTCATGTAAAAACCTGGAATGGAGTTTTTCCAAACTTCTGAGGCCACTGAGTGCCCAAAGTTAAATCGGCACAATTATCAGACCTGGGCAGAATAGTGTGAGAGTTTGCTGCGTCAGTTTGGAGTCTGGCACACTGTGTCTCAAGCTGCTCCAGATTCTCTGACAGAGAAATGGGAGGCCCAGAATTCAAGGGCCATAGACGTAATAGTCTTGTCCGTCTCGAGGAATTAAAGATGCTAGCTCGAAATACGACTGCACGTGACATGTGGAATGCTTTGAAAGCTGCCCATCTGCCAGTCATCCCAGCCCAGAGTTTGAATGCATCGGAGGTCCTGGCTTTTTCCCAGAATGTGAGTGAATGCAGGGATGCTGAGGGCACCGGTTGCAAGCTGCAGGGGGAGCAGACTGTCACGTCATCCCAGGCAGCATTCCAGCCTCCAGGGGGAGCCAAGGAGTCGGCAGCTGAGAGCTCTGTTTCTCGTGAGAACCAAGGTCAAAGCCTTTGCAGAGGCCGGAAGGCCAGATGTAAACAGAGCAAGATGCTTGCAGATGGCCAGAGTCAGAGGGAGGGTGAAGAGCCCACGCCAGTGGAAAACAAGGCTTTGTTTGCTGGCACAGCTTCACCAAAGGCTAAAGGCACGTCTGATGGCCAGGAGCAGGGGGGTGGAAAGCCCACGCCAGTGGAAAACAAGGTTTTGTTTGCTGGCACAGCTTCACCAAAGGCTAAAGGCAAGCTGCAAAAGCCCACGCCGGTGGGAAACAAGGTTTTGCTTGCTGGAAAACCTGCTCCAAAGGCCAGGTTTGTTGTGGATTCAGGTTGCACCCGCCATCTTGCGAAGGACCGCCATCTGTTTATCTCCTTCACACCTCAAGATGGTGAGATCCACCTGGCTGATGGAAGGACTTTGCAAGCTGCAGGAGTTGGGACTGTGAAACTTGCAAGTCTGCATACTACCATCAGAGATGTACTTTTTGTTCCAGGAGCTGCGGACAATTTGCTTAGTGTCCCACAGCTTACTGGGCGTGGTTTTGAGGTTTCCTTCAAGAGGACCGTCTGTGTCATCAGAAAATGCAAAGAGGACATTTTGCATGCAACGTTTATGGATGGCTTATTCTGTATAACTTTTGATGACAATGCTGTTATATCTGATGTTGATTCTTGTTGTGTTGCACAAACTAACAAGGTTCTTCATGCAGGATGTATTCACGATGCACATCGAAGATTTTGTCACATGTCTTGGCAAGCGCTGGCAAAAATGCCTGGGTTGGTTGAAGGTTTGAACATCAAACCCTGTAAGTTTCACATGAAATGTGTATCTTGTGCAGAGAACAAGGTGAAGGTTGCTCCAAAAGGCAAGGAGTCTAGCAGGCAGGCTTCCAAACCCTACCAGCTAGTGCACGCAGACCTGGTTGGTCCTCTTGCGCCCTCTTTGGGAGGAGCAAGGTACTTCATGGTTCTAATTTATTCTTTTTCCAGGTACATTCATGTGTTTATGCTCGAGCAGAAATCGCAAGCGTTTCCTAGGTTCAAGGCATTCTGTGCTTGGTTGGAGAATGCTCACGGTAAACGTATCGGCTGTCTGTTTACTGATCGAGGCGGGGAGTTCACTTCTCAGCAGTTTGAAGCTTTCCTGACTGAGAAGGGAATCCAGCATGACTTGTCAACGCCTAGATCGCCATGGATGAATGGACTTGCGGAGCGAGCAAATCAAACGTTGCTGCAAGGACTAAAGACATTGTTGCATGATGCCAACCTCCCTGAGAAGTTTTGGGGGGAGGCTCTCTCGAATTTTGTTTATTGTTTTAACAGGAGACTGTCATCACCTATTGGTTGCACTCCCTATGAGAAGATGTTTGGTAAGAAACCTAATGTCAAGCACATGAGAATCTTTGGTTCTGACATGTGGGTACACACCCCACAGAGCAACAAGCTTGGGAAGCGTGGGGCACATGGTTTGTTCATGGGGTACGAAAAAGGTGCATACAGGGTATGGATGACTAACTCTAAATCCATAAAGTTCACAAGGAGTGTTGAGTACAATCCTAAGTGGGGGGGAAATGTGGGAATTTTCCAGAGTTACCCAGAGGAGGATGTAGGTGATGTGAAAAAAGCAGATCATGCTGAGGAAGCTGAGGATGATGATGATGATCAGAGTTCGGATTCCAGTTCAGTGGGCGGCGCTGCTGCTGGTGTCAGTGACAGTGATGACACAGCAGACTACAAGAGCACAAAGGCCTCATTCAGACCATCTGATGCGTCTGACAATGAACTGGAAGAACCACTGTTCACCATTGGTCACTTTTCTCCTAAGAAGGAGGAGATGAGTCCAGAAGACTTGCGTCTGGTTCGCAGGTCTGAAAGGGCGACCAAAGGCAAACCTCCGAAGAGATTTGCTGATGAGTTTGCTAAGACAGCAACTGCTGTTCTTAGTAGCTCAGAGAAGGTGTGGGAACCTTCAAACTTCAAAGAGGTTCAGGACTTAACCTCTAAAGATGCTGAGCCTTGGCTAAATGCCATGAAGGCTGAAGTTGATTCCTTGAACAGGAACCAAACTTGGGAACTGGTACCGGTAGTCCCAGGAATGAGACTGGTTGGCAGCAAATGGGTCTTCAAGGCCAAGACAGACCAGAATGGCAAGGTTGTCAGACACAAAGCCAGATTGGTTGCCAGAGGTTTTTCACAGGTACCAGGACAGGATTACCACGAGACCTACTTGCCCACGGTCAAATATGAGAGCATTCGGCTAATGCTCAAGATCGCTGCAGAGGAGAATCTGCATGTTTCCCATCATGACATTAATACAGCTTTTTTGTACGAGATTTTGGGGGAGGAGCTGTACATGCTTCCGCCTGACGGGATGCAGATACAGAAGGGAATGGTCTGTAAACTGCGGAAATCCTTGTATGGTCTCAAGCAGAGTGCCAGGTGTTGGAACACAAAACTCACTGAGACGTTGCTTTCTCTAGGTTTTCACCAGGGCAAAGCTGATCCGTGTGTGTTTGTCAAGGAGGAGGGGCAAAACAAACTGTATTGTTTATGTTTTGTTGATGATCTTCTGATGTTTTGGAAGAATCAGGCTTTTTACCAAAGCACCCTAGCTCAACTGAAGGAGCACTTTGACATGAAGGATCTTGGTGAGGTATCCAACTATCTTTCTCTGCAGGTGGAGAGGGACCAAGCTGGTAATTTTCTGGTACACCAAACACAGAAAATTGCTGATGTATTAACCAGGTTGAATTTGGTTGATGCAAACCCAGCAGACACACCGATGGTGACAGGTTACCAGGTAGATAGTACTGCTGAAGCGTTTTCTGACACAACGCTGTACAGATGCATTCTAGGCAAGTTGAATTTTATTGCTAGATGTTCAAGACCTGACATTGCTGTAAGCACTAACCTGCTTAGCAGACTTGCTAACAATCCTACTGTTCAGGATAGGAAAGCTCTGAAGCGCATAGCCCGCTATTTGAAAGGGACTTTGCACTACAGGCTGAGGTTCACCAGTCAGAAGACTGGAGGTCTTGAAATTTGTTACGAAAAAGGAGCAATGCAGAAGCAAGCTCCGGGTGGCTGGAATGGTAAACAGGAAACTGATGTTATTGGATTGTACCGTGGGAACCAGGGACAGTCTGTGCAGTGCTCTGAGCGCCGGATGTTAGCTCAGAGTGGCACATGACCCTGTACTGGAAGTACATGGGTGGAGTTATTCTCTCTCTGCCGTTGTGAATCAGAGGGTACAGACGTGTTTTCTCTGTACTGCTGGAAAGACAGGAATAAAGCATGTAGATATATTTCTGTCTGTCTCATTCCCCCCCCGGTTATGGGAGGGGGAGGAATGGTGTGTTCTTCTTTCACGTTGGGAAGAATCGCCGATTGGAGACCTCCCTTGATCTTGCCGGGAGTCGCTGGCACAGGAGGTCAACAAGGATTCAAGCCGGGCACCTGGAGGGTGGCCAAATTCCTCAGAGCTGGGACTGGCTCTGCTGGCTTGAAATCCGACATCTGGTAGCATGGCCGATGGCTAAAGATCTATGAGAATCTGCATGAGAGGTGAGAGGTCGATGAATCGTTGCCATCCTCTGCACCTAAGGAGATAAAGAAAGCGTCTGCCTGCAGCCAGAAGCTGAACAGAACAGACAGCTGGACACCGAGAGGAGTGTATACTCAAAGGTATGCTGCATTTCGGGCTATTGAGAGTGAACAGAAAGGTTTGATTCTCTGTTCACGAGAGAGCTGCGTTTGAGAAAAAAAACAGCTCTGAAAGAAAGGCTTGCATACCAGGGATTCTTGTGGTTAGATAAGAATTCCCGTCTTGAGCAGGTTGCTAGGCAACGACCGTCAGGGCTTAGAAAGTTACTGACAAATGGGATTGGCTCAGAAAGAGCGTAAGACGTCAAAGAATGTTTTGACTACCTTTAAAGCAGAAATACAGCCCAGGAGTTTGCCTGCCTGTAAAAAGCAGTAAACAGCCCAGAAGAGAACTTTTGGATTTTACTGGCTTGAAAGTGAAAGCTGGCTTGAGATTGAGTGTAAAGCTGACCCTTGGATTCAGCATGGATGCCAGGAAGGGGGGAGCGTTACCTTGTCCACCTCCCCTGAGTGCTGTGGTTCTAGATGAACACAGCCGGCATGCTGCACTGGAAGAAAAGGACAGGGGGAGGGAGGAACGGAGTTCTAATTCCCCCACCGATGAAGCTACTGGAGAGAAAGCTCTAGCTTTGCACGCTGTCCAATGTTACAATTGTGGACAGGCTGGGCATCTTCAGCGGAACTGTAAGAAGCCACGTCAGCCAAAAGGAGCTAAGGGCCGCTCAGCAAAGCCTGAGGCGTCAGGCGAAGGTCATACCAAGCCTATGGTGGAACCTGCAAAGGCTTTGATGGCGAAAGGAACCACGCCAGATGTTGGGAACGCGTTTGTAATTGACACTGGATGTACTTTTCATATGTCCCCACACAGAGGGCTCTTTTCAACGTTTAAGAAGCAAAGCTTCACTGTGAAACAGGCCAACGGTCAGGAGCTGGAAGCGACCGGCGTAGGGACTGTCTATCTTAAGAGTCTGAACTTGACAATAAACAATGTTTACTTGGTTCCTGAATTGAAGTTCAATCTGCTGAGTGTTTCGCAGATTGCAAAGAAAGGACTGAGATTGTCCTATGATGCTGAGAGCTGCAAGATCTACAAAGATGAAGAGTTATTTCTTTCGGCCAGAGAGAAAGATGGACTATATTTGTTGACTTTTGCACAAAGTGATTACATGGAAAGTAATTCATCTGTGTCTAACCTAGTTTCTCTTGCAGGTGTGAGCAAGAAGAAGACCGGGGTCAACAGAGCATTTCAGCGGGTGTATGCTGATGTGATTGGTCCTCTAGAACCATCTAGAGGCAATGCAAGATTTTATCTTGTGTGTGTGGATCATTTCTCTAACTATGTCTGGGTTTATGTGTTGAGAAAGCCACAGGAAGCCTTGGAGAGGTTTCAGGAGTTTTGTGACAAGGTTAAGAGTATGCATGATGCTAACATTGATTGTCTATTCACAGACAAGAAGCAGATTTTTCTTTTACAGGATTTCCAGAGGTTCCTGCAGGAGAAGGGAATAAGACACAAGATTGCTGTTTCAGCGGAAGCGTGGAACAGGGGTGTCTGTGTACGGGTGAACAGAGAATTGCGAAAGGGGATGGAAGCGCAATTGCTTAGTTCACATCTGCCACATGAGTACTGGGCCGAGTCTCTAATGTCGTTCTGTTATACGAAGATGAGAAAGGTTTCAAAAGAGTTGGGAAGTTCTCCTTTTGAGAAACTGTTCCATAGAAAACCTTCTGTTGCCCATTTCAAGGTGTTTGGGTCTCATGTGAGAACAGAAGCTCCAGGTGGAATAAAGAATGCCAGAGGCATTTTTGTGGGGTATGAAAAGGGTCTCTACAGAGTAATTTTGTCTGAATCTGGTCAGGTGATTCTCACAAAATTTCTAGAGAGTGCTCCTGAACAGGAGAGAGTGATAGTACACACATTTCCCACTGAGGACGATTCAGATGATGATGGTGATTTTACTGATTACAGTGGTACTGAGAGTGATGACACTGATAGCTCGGAGAGCTCAGTTGTCACAGTCATTGAGAGGAAGTCTCACACAATGGATAGGCCTTCACAACTGAAGGATGAACCACTGTTTACCATTGGAACTGGTTCTCCAAAGAGTCCTGAGACTGGACCAGTGAGCAGAGAGGATCAGCACCTCATACGTAGGTCTGAGAGAGTTACAAAGGGTCAACCACCCAAGAGGTACTCAAAAGAGTTTGCTAACTTAGCTGTTGCATGTGTTGCTGTTGTAAACAACCGAGGACAGGTTGGAGCTGTGTCTAAGTCAGAGACAAAGACACAACAGAGAGTTGCTAGCCAAGGTAGTGCAGATGCACTCATTCCTTGGAAACCAGACAACCAGAGAGGTACACTGGGGAAACCAGTGGCGGGGAGTTCCAAGGGTGGAACTGAAACAACAGGGGAGTGTTATGTGTATAACAACTGTTTGTTCTCTTCTCTGGATCACGCTTTGCTTGCTGCAACACGCATTGATTCTTTTGGGGGAGGATGTTACGAAAAAGGAGCAATGCAGAAGCGAGCTCCGGGTGGCTGGAATGGTAAACAGGAAACTGATGTTATTGGATTGTACCGTGGGAACCAGGGACAGTCTGTGCAGTGCTCTGAGCGCCGGATGTTAGCTCAGAGTGGCACATGACCCTGTACTGGAAGTACATGGGTGGAGTTATTCTCTCTCTGCCGTTGTGAATCAGAGGGTACAGACGTGTTTTCTCTGTACTGCTGGAAAGACAGGAATAAAGCATGTAGATATATTTCTGTCTGTCTCATTCCCCCCCCTGGTTATGGGAGGGGGAGGAATGGTGTGTTCTTCTTTCACGTTGGGAAGAATCACCGATTGGAGACCTCCCTTGATCTTGCCGGGAGTCGCTGGCACAGGAGGTCAAGGATTCAAGCCGGGCACCTGGAGGGTGGCCAAATTCCTCAGAGCTACGCTGGCTCTGCTGGCTGAGAATCCGACATCTTTGCAGATGCGAGTTTTGGAAGTGACACCACGGATGGTACAAGCACTTCTGGAGTATGCTACATGTACAACCACTGCCTGTTTGACTGGTTGTGCAAAAAGCAGATGACAGTTAGCCTAAGTTCCTGTGAAGCAGAACTCAATGCTCTGTCATTTTCACTCATGGATTGTGAATGGTTGATGCAACTGTTTAAGGACATCGGGGTTTCTGTGAAATGTCCTATACAAGTGTATCAAGACAATAGATCTTGTTTGGCTTTGCTGAACTCGGAGAGTTACAAGCAAAGAACCAAGTACTTGCAGATTAAGCTACATCATGCAAGAGAGTGTATTCAGAAAGGACTCATTCAGGTGTCCTACATGCCAGGAAATGAAATTCCTGCTGATCTGTTGTCTAAGGTTGTTAACAGAGAACAACTTAAGGTTTACGTACAAAGGTTGCAATTGGGTTGAACCACATGTACTACAGGTTACACGGAAAGGGGGAGGATGTTAGGATATTTCCGTTCCACCTTAAAAGGGAGCAGGATGTTTGTGTCACAGCCTGCGTGTTTCCTGTCTCACAGGATGTTTATGTTGTGTCGTTGCTTTCGTTTCTTCTTGTTGCCTGAGCAGACCGAAGCAGACGGTCATGGTTTCTATGTTCTGACCAACGCTGAATAAACTGTAAATATGCTCTCCTGCTGTGCATCTTTTGCTGTGTGAATTCTGCTGATAGAGTGTGCACCAGCCTAAGAATGTGGCAATCTAAATTCTTGAGGCTTCGTGTCGCTGATAGCTGATATTGCCTGTCTACGGGAGATCAATGGATCGTCCGGCAGGAGCTTGGGGGCTCAGATGGACTTTATCTCCCTGGCAGTATCCCAACAGGGCTGCCCCATTTGTGCTTCTCCAGGAGCAGGGGGATATCTAGGGCAGGAGAATCCCTGCAGGGCCTCTGAGGCTCCCTTCGTTTCTTCCTCTCTCCCAGGACCCTGCAGCTTGTGGTGGCTTCTCGACTCCTCAGGAAGGATGAAAGAGTCTGAATCTGTAAACCTAGTGAGGATGGAAGGGGGAAGATGGACAGTTGACCTGGTCAGGTTGTCTCCTGCATCCCTCCTCACAGCCTCTGAGCGTTCCCTCCCAGGGTCTTCCGAGATATCTGGTGAGTCCCAGGGGAGGGGAGATGGGGACATGGATGGATGGGGCTGGAGAGGTACTGGGGCTTGCTCATTTTGGGGGTGGGATGAGGCAGGCAGGCGGATGGAGTTTGAGAAGGTGGGCACCTTTTTGGGCTCCTCCACCTGCCTTCCAGCGCCTTTGACATCTGCAGGCAATTTGAGCCAGGAATACGTCACAGCTCCCCGGCCACCGCGATGTATTGGTGCCAGTACTGTGCTCTGAATGCCCTACCAATGTCAGAGAACTCACTGATCCATTGCACAGCACTAGAAGCCATGATTCTTTAAATTACCTGATCCTAATTTCAGGACTGATTGCCGATGGGGCCTCTGTGTTTTGCCTTTTTCTTTTCTTTTAGGAATAACTTTTCCTTTTCTTTTAAAAACAAGGATCATATAAGGCTAATATATGATACAAATATGTAGACTAAATAAATTTGCAGGAATAACATGTCGTTCCTCGTTGGTGATCAGTGTATGAGTTCTGGGTTCATGAATTGGTATAA
This sequence comes from Podarcis raffonei, assembly GCF_027172205.1. Lineage (NCBI taxonomy): Eukaryota > Metazoa > Chordata > Lepidosauria > Squamata > Lacertidae > Podarcis > Podarcis raffonei. The sequence continues at coordinate 123,202,111 of NC_070603.1, forward strand.
ATTGAAACAAAAAAGGGTAAACAGCGGAGAACAGAGAACATTCAACATCGCATAGCCGAATTCCTAGTCAGAAGCTCTTGTGACTGTCGTGCTTAGATTAAGTGTGAGTAATAGTCATTTTCCATCTTCTGTTACCAATTAAACTATACAGAGTTGGTCTCCTCATGAAAATGAGAGGAGATTCAAAGTGAAGAAAGATATTTAGGAAAAGGTTTAAATTTAGACCAAATTTAGATTGAGGCAACAGCTGATGGGGAGTGTGCAGGTGAAGGTGTTCCTGCTTGTTTCAGAGGAGGCAGGGACGTTGCTGGATCCTGACAAGAGAGCTTTTTGTAAGGAAGTCAAGAAGGAGAATTGAGGGATCATGGACCCTCTCGTTAAAATTCCCTGTTAGATCATAACATCAATTTTGAAATTCCATACATACCTCTATTTCAGGGGTGGCCAACTTCCAAGAGACTGCGATCTACTTGCAGAATTAAAAACTTGGAGTGATCTACCCCTGTTTTGTAGGGGTTCAGGTCAAAGTTGTTGAGCTTTTATTAGCAACTCACCAAAGGAGCGCTGGGGGGAAAACAGCCTCCAGCCTCAGTTTGTAAGCTCTGTCTTCCATTCTCCAACAATGGAGGGAGGATCCGGGAGGGGGCCAGCGATTGACTGCGATTGACCAAAACCTCGCAGGGATCAACCAGTAGATCGTGATCGACCTGTTGCACATCCCTGCTCTATTTGATGAACCACCACTATTTGGATGGAGACCAACAGCATCTGGGATTCTAACATCCACACCGTGAGCCCTGAATGGAGGGATATCAACTGTTTGTGAATATTCTTTGTCTAGTCATGCATTTTGAAACAATGACCAGGCTTGTCTGAACCACCCAGGCCTTCTTAAATGTGGGCTTGAGAGTTTTTAGGGAAGTTGAAGTAACTTCTGTCAGGTTTGTTGTTTTGGCTTCTGTTTGCATTTGATTGACCAAAGAGATGACTGACCTTGCATACGGGGTGGATTCCAGGATTGAGCCAAATCAAATCTATCCCAGATAAAAGCCAAGCAATATGTCAGTTATTACCAGGAAACAAAGGCAGTGAAAACTATTGTAAGGCCTCACATCTAACTTCAGTCCTTCCTTTATCACAAGCATTCGTTAACGTTGTTCAATAATGGATGTGAAGCACGTCCCCTTCGCTCTGAGTGGAGTTGGGGTCCGGGGCAGCAATGCAGACTTAGCACAACTTACCCTAACATGGCAGTGCATTGCTGGGGGAGGGGTCAGGTGGTGGGTTTGATGGTTCTGTGTCATCTGCGCCCCGGTCGCAGTATGCTGGCAGTGTGGCCCATTGGTTTCAAGAGAGTCAGGCACCCTCAGGCGTGCTCAAGTGTTAGGGGGTTGAAGATGCCACACATCTACAATGCCATTAAGTTAGACTTCAAGGCTGCCCTCTTGAGGCTGAAACGGAGCACTCTCAAGTCTCTTGGTGAGATGAGGGGCGGGGAACTTTGTTCAATAATCTGGAGCTCCATTTCTTCCTGAGGCAATAATTATCTTCTCTCTTCGTTGCAGATGGTGATGAATGGGAAGGGAAGAACAAGGGAGACCACAACAGAATCCACATATCGGAGAAATCAAATAAATATTCAGAGTATGGAGAGAACATCGGCCAGAGCTCCCAGTCCACCTCCAATCAACGAAAGAGCTTTATTCGGAGGGATAGCCTCACTTCACATGAAAGAATTCACAGAGGAGAGAAATTGTATCACTGCAGAGAATGTGGAAAGAGCTTCAATCGGAAGGACAGTCTCACTTCCCATCAAAGAATTCATACGGGGGAGAAACCCTATCAGTGCTTAGAATGTGGAAAGAGCTTTAGTCACAGATCACATCTCACTTGCCATCAAAGAATTCATACAGGGGAGAAACCCTATCAGTGCTTAGAATGTGGAAAGAGCTTTAATCAAAGCATACATCTCACGTCCCATCAAAGAATTCATACAGGGGAGAAACCCTATCAGTGCTTTGAATGTGGAAAGAGCTTCAGTGCAAGCAGCAGTCTCACTTTGCATCAAAGAATTCATACAGGGGAGAAACCTTTTCAGTGCCTGGAATGTGGAAAAAGCTTCAGTCACAGCCACAGTCTCACTTCCCATCAAAGAATTCATACAGGGCAGAAACCCTATCAGTGCTTGGAATGTGGAAAAAGCTTCAGTCACAGCCACAGTCTCACTTCCCATCAAAGAATTCATACAGGGAAGAAACCCTATCAGTGCTTGGAATGCGGGAAGAGTTTCAGTCACAGTCAGAGTCTCACTTCCCATCAAAGAATCCATACAGGGGAGAAACCCTATCAGTGCTTGGAATGTGTGAAGAGCTTCAGTCGAAAGGACAGTCTCACTTCCCATCAAAGAATTCATTCAGGGGAGAAATCCTTTCAGTGCTTGGAATGTGGGAAGAGCTTCAGTCACAGACAGAGTCTCTATTCCCATCAAAAAGTTCATACAGGAGAGAAACCACATCAGTGCTTGGAATGTGGAAAGAGCTTCAGTCAAAGTCAGAGTCTCTATTCCCATCAAAGAATCCATACAGGGGAGAAACCCTATCAGTGCTTTGAATGTGGGAAAAGTTTCAGTCAAAGCTCCCATCTCATAATCCATAAAAGAATCCATACAGGGGAGAAACCATACCAGTGCTTGGAATGTGGGAAGAGCTTCAGTCACAGAGAACATCTCATTTGCCATCAAAGAATCCATACAGGGGAGAAACCCTATCAGTGCTTGGAATGTGGAAAGAGCTTCAGTCAGAGAACCCAGCTCGCTTCCCACCAAAGAATCCATACAGGGGAGAAACCCTATCACTGCTTTGAATGTTCAAAGAGCTTCAGTCACAGCAAGAGTCTCGCTTTGCATCACAGAATCCATACAGGGGAGAAACCCTATCAGTGCTTGGAATGTGGAAAGAGCTTCAGTCAGAGAACCCATCTCGCTTCCCATCAAAGAATCCATACAGGGGAGAAACCCTATCAGTGCTTGGAATGTGGAAAGAGCTTCAGTCAAAAGGACAGTCTCGCTTTTCATCAAAGAATACATACAGGGGAGAAACCCAATCACTGCTTGGAATGTGGGAAGAGCTTCAGTAAGAGCGCCCATCTCGCTTCCCACCAAAGAATCCATACAGGGGAGAAACCCTATCAGTGCTTTGAATGTGGAAAGAGCTTCAGTCACAGCCGCAGTCTCGCTTTGCATCACAGAATTCACACCAGAGAGAAATCTTCTTAGTGTTTGGAATGTGGGAAGGCCTTCAGTCAGAGTGCCACTCTCATGGCCCACCAAATAATTCATACAGGGTTGAAAGCATATCAGCGCATGGAATGTAGATAAAATTTCCCTCGTAAAAAAGTCAATTCAAGAACTCACAGCATGGTGAATAATAGAATGGTAGATTCGGAATCTAGTCCAACACCTGCCAACGCAGAAAAAAATCATTTCAAGCATCCATGACAGATGGCCATCCAACTTCTTCTTATAGACCTCCAATGAAGGAGAGTCCACCCCCTTCTGAGGGAGTTCCTTTTCACTGCTGGCTCTTACTATCAGAAAGTTCCTCCTGATCTTTAGGAGACATCTCCTTTTGTGTTGCTTGAATCACCTCTTCAGATTCCTTCATGACCTTGAGAAGGACTTCTGTAAGTCTGAGAATGTCCAGGGGATTGGACCATGCTCTATATTTGGGGGGAAACCCATGGAGAGGAGTCTGATATAGGGCTTAAGTCGTCTAGGCATTGGTCAGATTGTCATAATTACAGACATACTTACTGGTTTGGACGGAAGTGATTCTTATTCCAGGGGAAGTGGTGACCCTGAGATTACAGGTGCTCTCACCAATATTGTCCAAACGTCCAGTAAAACTTTGACACAGCAGACCAATACCCGCTGAGGTCAATGTATTAGGAGGTTAGGTTTAGGGCCGTGTGGTATTGCTTCATTGTATGTGGGGTCCCTATAAAGGGAACTTCTTCCTCTAGGTGGGAGGGAGACTGGTCAATTTACCATCAGTTGAATGCAACATTTAAGTCAGATTTTTAAAAACGGATTTGCAGAACAAAACTCACAGTTTGAAAGGCAGTTATTAGGCTCCAGGGTTAAAATATTATCTAAATGTTACTGGAGTGGGATACAAAGAATGAAATGATAAAATCATGAATGAGAAGCTGGGCCAGAGATGTAGGACAAAACATTGACTTTGCTTTATGGGAGCAACTGTGGAAAGTAAATTTAAGATTTACAGCTAGCTACATGCTAAGGGAAAACTTCATGAAGATGATTCAGAGGAGTCAATCAAGATCATCAAGGGTCTGAAACCAAGCCATATGAGGGGGGCTTGAAGGAACTGGGGGGGTGCGTATCTATTTCAAGTGACGTTTGCCGAAATCTACGCTTGCAACATGGGCTGTCATATGTCCAGATTTTCCCGGACATTTCAGCAATTTCCGCCCAGACGCTGCTTACAATTCTGGATATATGGCAACCATGTCTGTATACAGTGGTACCTCGGTTTTCAAACAGCTTAGTTCCTGAACAACTTTGAACTCAAATGCTGCAAACCTGGAAGTCAGTGTTCCAGTTTGCGAACTTTGCTTCGGAAGCCGAACGTGCTCCTGAGCCTTTTTCACTGTTGCGCTGCTAATTTGCATCCCCCCATTGTAATCAAAGCCTTCCATTTCCAATTGCAGTGTTCTGAGGTGATATTTGGAGCTTTTATTTGGTGCTTTTGTTTTTGCTAAAAGTAATTGCGTTTTTATTTGGCTTTTTTCATTTTTGTGACTGTGGCTTGTTCTCTGTTTTTGATTGATTGTGTGACTGCGGCAATGCATAAAAGCCCCATCCAAACAATGTCTATCATCAGTGCAGGTAAGAAAAAATAATAATTTTAATTTTAATCTAAACTACTGTCTTCTTTCTTTTATAGTCCAGTACATTATTGCTTTCATTTTATGGATCAATGATCTCCTTAGATAGTAAAATTCATGTTAAATTGCTGTTTTAGTTGTTTTTAAAAGTCTGGAATTGATTAATCTGTTTTGCATTACTTTCTTTTTTTAAAAAAAATATTCAATTTTTTACATATATTCTTACAATTTTTAAATTTGCTGTACAATTTTTTCCTTTCCCTCCCCCCCCCCAATACCCATTGGAAGGGTTCAAACAATTATCCTCAGCCACGGGCATAGTGTCTTTAGTTTCTACCGAATGTCTTTTTTTCCAGTAGTTTTTATCCAATCAAGATAGGGGTTCTATCTGCTCCTTATTGTGGTGGACTTGACCTTCCACGTTGTTTCCTGTGACATGACTGTGACAATGTCTGACTGAATAAGTTCAAACAAATAAGTATTCCATGCCTCTACTGTCTTTTCCTCTCTCTTTCCAACCTAAAGCTATCGTTGCCTTTCCCGCTAATATCATAGCTTTGAAGGTAAACTGGTCACCTTTCTCTATTGCCATGTTTCCAAGTATACCCATTGTCATGAAATCAAAATCTATTGAAAGCTTCATTTTAAAAATTTCATTAATAACGTTTAGGATTTATCCCCAGAATTCCTTTACCTCTGGGAATTCCCAGTACATATGGGAAAACCATCCCTTGACTTGTTTACAGTGCCAGCAGTTAGAATTCAATCCTGCTACCATATTAGTAAGCTGGGCTGGAGTTCTGTACCATTTTAGAAAGAATTTTAATTTCAGTTCTCTGAATTTGCTTACTTAAATCTCATCTGTTCCTTTCATTATCCTTTCAACCATTGCTTCGCTAACTTGTTCCTCCTTACTCCACATCTTTTGAATAAGTTGGGTTGTCTGTTCATTATTTGTAATCATTCTCTTATAGATTTTACCTATCATTCCTTGTTTCGTTTTTTCCATTTGTTTGTATTTCCTCCTATTTCCTGTTTCTTGGACTTTGGAAATTTTGTTGTATATTCCTCCAATTTTTAACCAATATTGGTTACCTATATTCTCTATTACTTCCTGCAATGACTTTAAGGACTCTCCTCTATACATACTGAAGAATATTTATTGCTCAGATAAGCCTTGGCGTCCAGCCCACTTCGGCTGCGCAGCGATCAGCTAGGCCTCCGGACTTCAAAGGCCACATTCCAATAGCTCTGAGCAACACGCAGAGAAAGAGCAGCGGTCAGAGAAAGCTGCAAACTCCAGTGCTTTCTTCAGTGTGCTTAAAAACAAAGTCCAGACAGGATCCTAGCAGCTGAAAGCAGTTTTATTTAAGCAGAAACTATCCATTATCTATCACAGCAAACAGCATCGTGAAAACACGTCCTCTCTCCTCAAAAGCGAAAGTAGAGAGAAAGAACAAAGGCTGGAGACTTTCGGAAATGACACAGAATCTCCCCCCTCCCAAAAGTAGGCAGGGCGTACAATCTGAGCTGTTTAACCCTGCAAGCTCAGGTTCTCCTCACACATGCTTTTAACTATATGATACCCCTTAGCGTTTATAATTTCCCACCATTTGGGATTATCTGTTACCTCATAAATACTTTCTAAGGGTGCACTTAGAGAAATCCTTTTTAAAAGGTTACATAATCTCAGCTCGTTACTAACAGTGAAGATACCAGGTAGCCTGACATCTGGCTGGTTGATAGGGGATCAAACACTTATTTAACTCATTGTAATACACACCAATCTATGACTTTTGTCTTCTGGGTTTCTGGGGGTTTTCCTGTTGTTATTCCATCTCTCACAGCTACAATAAAACTGCCATTAAAATTATGGACTGGTCATTTATTTGTCAGAGGGCAAAGGGGCAAATTTAGCTGGGGATCAAATACTTCCCCCCCCTCACTGTACCTTCATTACTTTAATACATACCGTATTTTTCGCTCCATAAGATGCACCTGACCATAAGGCGCACCTAGTTTTTAGAGGGGGAATGCAAGAAAAAAAACATAATTTAAACGGAGCGCTGAGCAGGGCCTGCTCAGTGCTCCCTTTCACGAGCCGCGTGGAGCGTATGTGTGGCTCTTGGGGGCTTTTGCCCCAGGAGGGAGAAGGGCAGCCCGACAGTGACAGGCTGCCCTTCTCCCTCCTCGGGGAAAAGCCCCCAAGAGCCACACACACACTCCGCACACCTCTTTAAAGGGAGCGTGGCTCTTGGGCGCTTTTGCAAGAGGTGGGGGAAGTGAGAAAGCCATGCTCTGTCCCTTCCCCCACCTCCCGCAAAAGCCACGGATAGCCGTGCGAAGCCGCCGCAGGGGTTCCCGCTCCCCTGCGAAGGGTTTGCGTGGCTAAGCCGGAAGCTAGAACAACGAGAGGGAGCGCTGCGCAGCGTTCCCTCTCGCTCTTCTGGCTTCTGGGGTAGCCCGCAAAGCCTGCATTTGCTCCATAGGACGCACACACATTTCCCCTTTTTAGGAGGGGAAAAGTGCGTCTTATAGAGCAAAAAACACGGTAGCTAAACAAATTTACAAATGAACACCAGAACATTGTATGCACTCCGTACATTTAAAATTGCTTTTTTGATGTGAAGGAGTGAACCCTTTTGTCTTTGCTATTTTTTTGTGTTTTTGTTTGTGTGGCTTTTTCTTTTATTTTTACTGTGTCTTGTTCATTGTTTTATGGTACATTTGACTGTGGCTTGTGACTTCGTTTTTCTGACTGTGTGGAATCCGGTTCAGCTACTGGTTGATTGTGTTGTGGAGAGAATCAGAACTTACAGGGTTAAGAAGTTCTGAGTGACGTCTCACATTCTGAGGCGTGGTTTAGAATACTGAGGGGAGTGTTTTACTGTGTCTCTCTCAGTGTGTGTTTTGCTCCGTTGCGAGAGAGGAGCAAGGATGTGTGCTTTGTCACCAGGAGAGTTATGATGTTTGTTTTGCTACGAGAATAAAGACTTAAAGTAAGATAAAGGAGACACCGTGCGTTAAGCCTGATTTATTATGCACACACGGCAACTGTGTTCCTGTTTCTACGCTGTGTTTACACTCTGCTGAAACCGGAGCAGCCCCGGGAGAAGAGAGTCGCGCAGAGGAAGCGTGTGGACCCCCGGGGGCTGGTAAAGCTACAAATAAATCATTCCATATGTGTGACTGCAGAAATGGATAAAAAAACCCCATACAAACAATTATTATCATCAGTGCACGTAAGAAAAAAATAATAATACTGTCTTATTTATTTTATTGTACAGTACATTGATTATTGCCTTCCTTTTATGGATCAGTGGTCTTTTTAGATAGTAAAAATCATGTTAAATTGCTGTTTTAGTGGTTGTTTTTCATTGTCTGGAATGGATTAATCCATTTTCCATTAATTTCTATGGGAAAGCATGCCTTGGTTTACGGACAGACTTCCTGAACAGATTAAGTTCGTAAACCAAGGTATCACACTGATTTTGTGTGTGAAAACAACTATTAATAAAAGCGGTGGACTTGTAATCTGGTGAACCGGGTTCGCGTCTCCGCTCCTCCACATGCAGCTGCTGGGTGACCTTGGGCCAGTCACACTTCTCTGAAGTCTCTCAGCCCCACTCACCTCACAGAGTGTTTGTTGTGGGGGAGGAAGGGACAGGAGAATGTTAGCTGCTTTGAGACTCCTTAAGGGGAGTGAATGGCGGGATATCAAGTCCAAACTCTTCTTCTTCTTGACTGGGAAGTCAAGAAGGAGGAGAGCAATGCTGTCATGATTCAATGGGCCCAGGATTTTGGATATAATGAAGCATGTGACGGTAATAGCAGGTACCCTATTTGCGCTATAAGGATCAGGCAGACACAGCAATGGAGAATAAGAAGGTGAAGTTTATTGCCAAGTAATAAGGACCCAGTTTGGAATCTCTTCCAAAAGGAACTGGGACCCCGATTGACAGAAATCCTGAGGTCTTTATACATGAGAAAATCACAGCAAATCATAGATCATGGGGCAACCATGAGACAGTCACGATATTGCCAGCGAAAATTAGCCAATTAACAAGCTCCTTGCCATGCTTCCAGCCTGGTCAAGCACAGGGTCGTACTTCTGCTTTCCGTTGCTTGCAGTGATGCTCCGTCTAACCTCTCCCCTAGTTACAACAGGACAGGGAGTTTTTGTAGTTTAGCTCTTTCTGTTCCAGTGGATTAATTTAGCCTGTATCTGAGGGGATTTTGCACCAGTATCTCTGATTCACGTCTTCCCCTTCTTCAGGGTACACGGATGTTTGTAGGGGAAAGGTCGGCTCCTAATTTTGCTGTTTCAAGCAGTTTGCAGTTAGCTAAGGCACAGCTTCCCTTTGATTCAAAATGGATTATAAAATACTGTAAGCCCTGATTATGTGTGAGCATATATGAATATATTGATTACTGATAACTGATTATATGAATAGCATAAGGGTAGCGCTTCTTCGTTGCCTCAATAACACAGATATGAAAGAGTGGGAAAGTAAATCTGGAATTCACAGAATGCTAAACCTTGAGGTAACATTTCCAAAAAAATGCAATATTGTTGGTATTTGACCCCATGGAAACTTTCAAAAACGTATAAAAATCTTTTTAGTAATTTTTGGTGATGTGGAGAAGGAACAGGCACAATGTTCCATATGTGGTGGCTATGTAAAAAGGTTTTCTGGGATGACATCTATATAGAACTTTAAAAAATGTTAAATGCTTGTTTCACAAAAAAACCAGAAGCCTTTTTATCAAAGGCGCTGATATTCCTAGAAATGTAAGGGAGGTCTTTTTATACGCCACTGTTGCCGCTAGAGTCCTAATAGCGACAAATTGGAAGAGTGATAAAGTTCCTTCCAGGTTAGAATGGTTACAAGAATTGGTCTAATATGCAGAGCTAGCCAAACCAACCGAAAAAATAAAAGATAATTCAAAACAAGTGTTTATTTCAAAATGGGAAGTTTTAAGAAGATATCTTAAGAAAAGTTGTTGCAGCTTGAACTCGGTTACAGCCTTTGAATAACATCTGTAGCTGTTTTAAGTAAGAAAAAGGACACAGGAGAAATAATATTTTATTATACAACAAGTGGATATGTTTTTGCAATAAGTCAGTAATGGTGAAGAAGAAGAAGAGTTTTGATTTGATATCCTGCTTTATCACTACCCGAAGGAGTCTCAAAGCTGCTAAGATTCTCCAAAGGTGAAAGAATGTACCTTCAGACTCTTTACATTTCCAACATTTATTATCAGGCAAGTGATAAATTTTTGATAGCTTGACTGGTGTCATGTACCACCTGTAAACCATTTTCATTAGGTTTTCTCTTAAGGCATTACATGCCGTAAATTTAATACCGGTGGTCCATAACTGTTCCCAGTCAGCCGCCATAATATTATGTCCAAGATCCTGTGCCCACTTAATCATAGCTGATTTCACCGTCTCATCCTGGGTATTCCATTTCAGCAGCAAATTATACATTTTTGACAGATTTTTACTTTTGGAATCTAGTAACTGTGTTTCCAATTTTGATTTTTCCATCTGAAAACCAATTTTTTTGTCCAGATTATAAACCTCCATTATTTGATAATAATGGAGCCAATCACGTACCTTATTCTTTAACTTTTCAAAACTCTGTAATTTCAACTTGTCACCTTCCTGTTCCAAAATTTCCCAATACTTCGGCCAATTGGCCTCCATATCGAGTTTTTTCAAAGCTTTCGCTTCCATTGGAGACAGCCACCTTGGGGTTTTATTTTCCAATACATCCTTATATCTTATCCAAACGTTAAAGAGGGATTTTCTAACAATATGATTCTTAAATGCTCTATGTACGTTGAGCTTATCATACCACAGATATGCATGCCATCCGAATATTAAAACCTTCCAAATCCAAAACATCAGTGTTTTCAAGAAGTAGCCATTCCCTCAGCCAACAAAACGCAGCTGATTCATAATACAATTTAAAGTCCGGCAGGGCAAAACCGCCCCTTTCTTTAGCATCGGTTAAAATCTTAAATTTTATTTGGGGTTTCTTGCCCTGCCAGACAAATCTTGAGATATCTTTCTGCCACTTCTTGAAACACTTCATCTTGTCTATGATCTGCAATGCTTGAAACAAAAATAACATTCTGGCAATACGTTCATCTTTATAACTGCGATTCGGCCTAGCATTGATAATTTCAAATTTGACCATATCTCTAAATCCTTTTTCACCTCCGACCAGCATTTTTCATAATTATCTTTAAATAAATTTACATTTTTTGCTGTCAAATTCACCCCTAAGTATTTCACTTTCTTAACCAATGTTAATCCTGTCTCTTTCTGGAACTTCTCTTTCTCACCATCCGTTAAATTTTTCTCTAACACCTTGGTTTTCATTTTGTTCAATTTAAAACCGGCTACTGTACCAAAATCTTGAATTAATTCCAGTACTCTTTTTGTACTGGACTCTGGTTCCTGCAGTGTCAATACCAGGTCATCTGCATATGCTTTCAACTTATACTGTTTTGCTCCCACCTGAATACCTTTGACCAATTGATCCCTTCTAATTATATTTAGCAAGACCTCCAAAACAGATATAAAAAGCATTGGGGAGATTGGGCAACCTTGTCGTGTGCCTTTCTCAATTTTAAATTCTTCTGTTACTACATTGTTCACAATTAACTTGGCCTTTTGCTCTGAATAGATTGCTCCTATACCGTTCTCAAACCCCTGACCAACCCCCATCCCTTGTAGATTTTTCTGCATAAAACTCCAAGAAATGTTGTCAAAGGCTTTCTCCGCGTCCACAAATATAAGAACAGCTTTGGTATTAATGTCCTCTTGTAGTTTCTCCAAAATATTTATTATGTTCCTTGTATTGTCAGACAAATACCTGCCCGGGAGAAAGCCCGCTTGGTCTCTATGAATTCCTTCTGCTAGTACCTTTTTCAGTCTTTTAGCCAAAATATCTGCAAATATTTTGTAATCCACATTAAGTAGGGATATGGGGCGGTAGTTCTTAAGCTGTGTCTTTTCAGATTCTGTTTTCGGTATAAGTGTAACATAGGCTTCCTTCCACGACTCAGGTGCCCTTTTCCCTTCCAGTATTTCATTACAGACGTCTTTTAATGGTTGTATTATCCACTCCTTCAGTGATTTGTAGTATTTTGCAGACAAACCGTCTGGACCTGGTGATTTACCCAGTTGTATATTCTGAATGGCCGTTTCCACTTCCTGATCTGTTATTTTATAGTTCAACATTAATTTATTTTCCTGTGAAATTGTTGGTAAGCAATTTAATTTCAAAAAACAATCAATGTCTGTTTCTTTCTGCGGCTCCTGTGTATATAGCTATTTAAAATACTTCTGGAAGCACTTTCTTATCTCTCCTGGATTGTGTATATTCTTTCCTTCCACTTCCAAATTTGTAATGGTATTAAGTTTTTGTCTTTTTTTTCAATTGCCAGGCCAGCAGTTTCCCGCATTTATTTGCCGATTCAAAAGTTTTTTGTCTCATTTGTTTAATTTTCCATTCTATTTCCTGATACATCAGTTTCATATACTGTACTTGATATAACTTTATTTCTTTCAGAATCTCCTGTGACGTTGGTTTCACTCTCAGTTTCTTTTCTCCTTTTATCTTTTCCAAAATTTTGTCTTTTTTCTCATTCTGTAGTCTTTTCCTGATTGCATTCTGCTGTATCAAAAATCCTCTCATAACAGCTTTACTTGTGTCCCATATTACTCTTTTCTCGACCATTGTGCTCAAATTGATCTCAAAGTAATCTCTCAGGGTTTTTTGGACCTTCTTAATCACATCTTCATTTCTAAATAAAGAGTCATTCATCCTCCATCTGAAGGATCCAATTGGTGTTAATTTCAATTCCATCTTAACAGCATTATGGTCAGAGCAAGTTTTAGGACATATTTCCACTTTCGTGATTTTCTGAGTCAGTCCTCTGGTTGCCCATATTTGATCAATCCTTGTCCATGTCATTTTAGCCTCGGAGAAAAAAGTTCCCTCTCTTTCCAGAGGGTTCTGTAATCTCCAAGTGTCAGTTAAATCCAAAGTGTCTGTCATATCAAAAAAGGTTTTTGGTAATCTACCATCTTTGGTGACTGCCTGTTTCTGAGTTTTGTCCATATTAGTAGAAACCACTCCATTCATATCCCCCATCAAGATCAAATTATAATCCAAATAGTCCAGCAAAGTCTCATGTAGCTTTTTAAAGAATTCCGATTTTCCATCATTTGGTGCATAAATGCCTACAATTAAAAATCTCTCTCCCTGTGATTGAATTTCTGTTGCCACAATTCTTCCATGTTCATCCTTAAATCTAAATTTTGGTGATAAATTTTCCTTTGCGTAAATTACTACTCCTCTTTTTTTAACTTTGTCCGATGAAATAAATTCCTGTCCCAGTTTTTTATTACTGAGGAGTTTCCTGTGTACTCTAGTCACATGCGTTTCTTGTAGACAGATCACATCCAATTGTTCCCTTTGTAATATATGAAAAAAAATTCGTCTCCTTTCGGGTATATTACAACCGTTGATGTTCCAGCTTAATATTTGTAGTGACATGGTGTACTTATTCTGCTTTTCCTCCAACTGCGCCCTGGGGTTGTTCTTCCTCTGTTGGTTTCACTCTGTTGTTCAATCCAAAAGATAGGTTCAGTACATCCAACGCTGATGCGCCCGGCTGTTGTCCTGTCTCCTTGTGTAGATATTCGTATTTCTCCAGAAATTTAATTTTATCTTCCACTGATTTTAGAATCATAGAATCATAGAATCATAGAGTTGGAAGAGACCACAAGGGCCATCGAGTCCAACCCCCTGCCAAGCAGGAAACACCATCAGAGCACTCCTGACATATGGTTGTCAAGCCTCTGCTTAAAGACCTCCAAAGAAGGAGACTCCACCACACTCCTTGGCAGCAAATTCCACTGTCGAACAGCTCTTACTGTCAGGAAGTTCTTCCTAATGTTTAGGTGGAATCTTCTTTCTTGTAGTTTGTATCCATTGCTCCGTGTCCGCTTCTCTGGAGCAGCAGAAAACAACCTTTCTCCCTCCTCTATGTGACATCCTTTTATATATTTGAACATGGCTATCATATCACCCCTTAACCTCCTCTTCTCCAGGCTAAACATGCCCAGCTCCCTTAGCCGTTCCTCATAAGGCATCGTTTCCAGGCCTTTGACCATTTTGGTTGCCCTCCTCTGGACACGTTCCAGTTTGTCAATGTCCTTCTTGAACTGTGGTGCCCAGAACTGGACACAGTACTCCAGGTGAGGTCTGACCAGAGCAGAATACAGTGGCACTATTACTTCCCTTGATCTAGATGCTATACTCCTATTGATGCAGCCCAGAATTGCATTGGCTTTTTTAGCTGCCGCGTCACACTGTTGGCTCATGTCAAGTTTGTGGTCAACCAAGACTCCTAGATCCTTTTCACATGTAGTGCTCTCAAGCCAGGTGTCACCCATCTTGTATTTGTGCCTCTCATTTTTTTTGCCCAAGTGCAATACTTTACATTTCTCCCTGTTAAAATTCATCTTGTTTGTTTTGGCCCAGTTCTCTAATCTGTCAAGGTCGTTTTGAAGTGTGTTCCTGTCCTCTGGGGTGTTAGCCACCCCTCCCAGTTTGGTGTCATCTGCAAATTTGATCAGGATGCCCTTGAGTCCATCATCCAAGTCGTTGATAAAGATGTTGAATAAGACCGGGCCCAAGACAGAACCCTGTGGCACCCCACTAGTCACTCTTCTCCAGGATGAAGAGGAACCATTGATGAGCACCCTTTGGGTTCGGTCAGTCAGCCAGTTACAAATCCACTGAGTGGTAGCATAGTCAAGACCGCATTTTACCAGCTTCTTTACAAGAATATCATGGGGCACCTTGTCAAATGCCTTGCTGAAATCAAGGTAGGCTACATCCACTGCGTTCCCTTCATCTACCAGGCTTGTAATTCTGTCAAAAAACGAGATCAGGTTAGTCTGACATGACTTATTTTTCAGAAATCCATGCTGACTATTGGTGATCACAGCATTCCTTTCCAGGTGCTCACAGACTGTTTGCTTAATGATCTGCTCCAGAATCTTCCCTGGTATTGATGTCAGACTGACTGGGCGGTAATTATTTGGGTCCTCTCTTTTCCCCTTTTTGAAAATAGGGACAACATTTGCCCTCCTCCAGTCTGCCGGGACTTCGCCTGTTCTCCAGGAATTCTCAAAGATGACTGCCAGTGGTTCTGAAATCACATCTGCCAGTTCTTTTAATACTCTTGGATGCAGTTCATCTGGCCCTGGAGACTTGAATACATCTAGACTAGCCAAGTATTCTTGTACTATCTCCTTAGTTATTCTGGGCTGTGTTTCCTCTGCTGAATCATTTGCTCCAAATTCTTCAGGTCGGGCATTGTTTTCTTTATCGGAGAAGACTGAGGCAAAGAAGGCATTGAGGAGTTCAGCCCTTTCTGTGTCCCCTGTTTGCATTTCACCATCTTCTCCTCTGAGTGACCCCACTGTTTCTTTGTTCTTCCTTTTGCTACGAACATACCCATAAAAGCCTTTTTTGTTGCTTTTAACCTCTCTAGCAAGCCTGAGTTCATTCTGTGCTTTAGCTTTTCTGACTTTGTGTCTACACGTGCTGGCTATTTGTTTGAATTCCTCTTTGGTGGTTTCCCCCCTTTTCCATTTTTTGTACACATCCTTTTTTAATCTTAACTCAGTTAAAAGTTCTTTAGATAGCCACCCTGGCTTCTTTAGGCACCTTCCATGTTTCCGTCTCATTGGTATTGCCTGAAGTTGTGCTTTTACTATCTCCCTCTTAACAAACTCCCAGCCATCATGAACTCCCTTTCCTTTTAGTATTACTGTCCATGGGATCTCACCCAGCACTTCCCTAAGTTTTATGAAGTCGGCTTTCTTAAAGTCGAGAAATTGAGTCCTAGTATGCTTGGCTGCTCCTTTCCGCTGTATAGTAAACTTCAGAAGAGCATGATCACTCGCGCCTAATGATCCTTCCACTTCTACCCCACTAACCAGGTCATCAACATTGGTTAGGACCAGATCTAAAATGGCTGTTCCTCTTGTAGCTTCTCCCACTTTCTGGACAATGAAGTTGTCTGCAAGGCCAGTGAGGAATCTGTTTGACCTTATGCTCTTGGCTGAGTTTGACATCCAACAAATATCCGGGTAATTGAAGTCCCCCATTACTACTATCTCCCTTCCTTTTGCATGCTTGGCCATCTGTTCCAGGAAGGCATCATCTATGTCCTCCGTTTGGCTTGGGGATCTATAGTAAACTCCCACAATGAGGTCACTGTTATTCTTCTCTCCCTTAATTTTGACCCAAATGCTCTCACTTTGGCTTTGAGGTTCTAAATCTTGGATCTCTTCACAGGTATACACATCCCTGACATATAACGCCACTCCTCCTCCTTTCTTGTCTGGTCTGTTTCTCTGAAATAGATTGTATCCCTCCATTATTACATTCCAATCGTGGGACTTATCCCACCAGGTTTCAGTGATGCCTATTATGTCATATTTAGTTTGCTGTACCAAGAGCTCAAGCTCATCTTGTTTATTTCCCATACTTTGCGCATTAGTGTACAGACATTGAAGTCCATTAATCATTCCCCCGTGTCTCTTATTTAAGGATTTTTTCCTCCCACCACTAGGTCTGCGTGCTGTTTGCTCCATTCGGTCTATGACATTTGGATGATCATCTTCATCAATTGATAGACTCCTACCTTCAGGAGCACTGTCTCCCTCCCCCACATTAGTCAGTTTAAAGCCCTCCTGATGAGGTTTCTGAGATTTTTTGCAAAAACATTCCTACCAACCGTTGTGAGGTGCAGCCCATCGCTTGCCAGAAGTCCATCTTCAAGAAACTGCATTCCGTGATCTAAGAATCCAAACCGTTCCTGTTTACACCATTTGCGAAGCCAGTTGTTCACTTCCACTATTTTTCCCTCTCTCCCTGGGCCACGTCGTTCAACTATTATTTTGATCTTCCTTCCTCTATATGTAAAAGATAGACCTTGGGGAAATTCCCACCTGAAGTTAATTTTGTTCTTTCTCAAGAGGCCTACTAAATCGTAGTAATCCCCTCTTAGCTCCAAAAGGTATTTCGGTATATCCTTAAAGATTTCCACTCTTGATTGTACAATTTCCAAAGACTTTTCATAATGGCAACTCAGAATTTTGTCTCTCTCCTCCTTGGATCTTAATGTAATCAGGCAATCTCTTATTCTAATCTTTTCTTTCTTTCCTCCTCTTCCAAGTCTAAAAGCTGTCACAATTTTAAATTCCTCCTCTTCCAATTTCCAATAGTCCTGAAATTCTTTAGTGATGAAGTCTGCCAAACTGCCAGTTTCCAACTCTGGAACTCCTCTGACCCTTAAGTTGGTTTGTTTATCTTTGAACTCAATCATAGACAATTTCAATTTATGTTCATCCAGCTGTTTTCGCAGATCTGGAATTTCTTCTTCTTCCAACTTTTGTACTTTTGATTCAGTGGCAGACGCCTTACAAATTGCGGTCTCAGCAGTTTCCTTAGCTTCCTCTGCAGTTCGTTTTATTTCTTTATTTTCCTCTATTAATTCCTGAATAGATTGTGTGTTTCTGTTCATATCCTTATTTAATTGCGCCAATGATGCATTTATTTTTTCAAATGCTTTAACAAAAGTCTCCTCTGTAATCATCACCTTAGCTTGTGCTGGAGCTGGTGGTGTACTGGAAGAGGCCGAAAGGCCTGCTGTTGATTGCCTTCGAGAATGTTGCCACTGTTTCCCAGACCTCAAAGTTCCCTCACGAGACTCTTTTCCATTTGCCATAACAAATTAAGGAATTTCAAGGTCACTCTCACAGTCTCACAGTTCTCTTTTGCCAGTGGAAAATCCCCAGCCTCACAGTGGAAATTTCGTAGCACCAGTCCTTATAACAGTTTCAAAGAGCTTCCTCTTGGGGGGGATAGTTGCAATGTATTCTCAGAGTTTTGGATACTTAAAAAGTTTTAAAAAGTTTTAAAGTTGTCTAAATGCTTCCAATTGTAGTCAAATTTTGTTACTTTTGTTACTTTCTTGAAAGTTCATAAGCAACTGGAAAGTTTATAAGCAACTGGAAACAAAGTCTCTATTTTCTCACCCTACGAGACTACCGCTCTTAACCACTACACCACACTGGTTAAATGAAGTATGGAGACGACAGGAAGTCAGATGCATATTAAGAATATTTTCTTTGTCAGAAAATATAGGTTTCTCTTAATTTTATTTTCTTTGTAAACAATGGACATGAATGTATGTTTTTTTCTTAGTTTAAGTTCAATAAAGCATTTCTTTAAAAAAAATCTTTTCTATACCACTTTATATCTTAAAGTAAAATAACTCAAATCTGCTTGCAACACATTAAAACATGAAATAAAGCAATCCAGAATAAAACACATTTATGCTTTGAAGGGGGAAATTCAGATCCATCTCTGTGACATTTTGCTTTCTCCGTATTTATTTACCTACTTAAATTTTTATAGCTACCCCAATGCGGAAGGACTTCAGGAAGGCAGGATGGTGTAGTGGTGAGAGTGTCAGACGAGGATATGGGAGATCGGCACCCAAATCAGGGTTACCAGACATCCCCGTTTCCCAGGGACGGTCCCTGGATCTGCAGATCTGTCCCCAAAATGTCCCCGGATTTCATTAAATGTCCCCGGGGAAACGGGGCAGCAGCGCGCTGCGCTTGGCATCCCGATGCTCCTGCTCATCCCTCCCCTTTTGCCCCTTTCCTCTTTGGGGCACGCCAGCCATGCTCAGATTCTTTTGCCAAAGGTGTTCTTTTTTTGGGGGGAGGGGGTGGCCTCCTCTGGCTCCGGCCTGCTTCACCATGCCCAGTCCATGATGGAGAAGAAGTGCTCCTGGATCGCTCCCAGCTCCGGTGGCTCTGATCCCAGGACTTGGGTGCTGCTGCTGCTGCTTCGCTCTTCGGCGCGGCATCAGCACCCAGATTGTCCCCACAGGGCTTCACTCTCTCTCTCTGCCCCGCCCCAGCAGCCCATTCTCTTACATTCCCTACTGTTGCTTTAAATTGCAGCTGACTTCATGTCAGCATCCCCAAGCCCTTACTCCACCTCTCTTTCCCCTACTGTTTTGAGCCTTTCCCTCACTCAAATTTATGGGGCGCTAAGGGGGCTTTACCCCATGTCTTTTGTTCTTTGCCTCCCTCTCTGTCCCCTACGGACTCATTGTTGAAACCGTGTTTATGGAAGACGATATTACTCGGCTACGAGTGATCGCCAAAGAAGGAGCAGAAACTGTATAGAATTTTACTTCCCCAAAATGGAAAGAAGTCCCAGCAAAGGAAGAATGGATACAAAAACTTAGGGAATATGCAGAAATGGTGAAACTTACCAGAAGAATAAGAAATCAAGATAACAAACTTTTTATAAAATAATGGAAATGGTTTATTGAATTTTTACAGATAAACTGTAAACAGATAAGAACATTCCTAGGATTATTGTAATAACCTGCAGTATTATAAGTGTATATTTGTAAAGTGGATGAATGAAAGAGCAATTTAAGTCGATTTGGATATGCAGAGGATACGAAAAATAAAATTAAGGAACTGCGGAAAGAGAGGGAAGAAAGTCAAGTTTTGAAATGTTAATAAATTTGATGAAATGTATAAATCTCAAAAGAAAAGAAAATAAATATTTTTAAAGAAAACAAGCTCCATGGTTGGTTCCTCCAAGCATGGGAGAGGAGTGTTGGGCTGCACTGGGGGTGCCTGCAGGCAATGCCTGCTTTGTGCCCCCTCAAAAATCTGCCCCGGGGCCACTGCCCTGCTGGCATCACCCCCATGCAACACCCCTGTCACAGGGTGGTTGTGGGGAGAAGAGAGAGAAGGTTGCCATTGTAAAAATAATGCAACATATTGGGGGTCCCAATGAATAAAATATTTTGGGGGGTCCAGGTAATCTGCGTCCTGCATAATTGATCACATGACGCAGTGCACGCACCCCATTTGACTGGCAGTGCCCATCAACTGGAGGGGAAGGACCCGGCCCCCTCAAATATTTTATTGGGGGGGGTGAAGCCCCTAGGAGGTGGCTCCTGTGCAACACATTAAACCCACTAAAGCAGAGAGAAGGCTGTAGTCATTTATACCCGTCAGGGAGAGGAAGAATGAACCCAAGCCTTTCTAAGGAAGGACACGCCAAGCCAGGCAGGTAAACGAGGGGGAAATGAAAGATGCTATGGCGGAAGGGGAGGGGGGGCTCTGAGGTTACAGATCTGGCCAAGTTCCTCCAGAGACGCCTTTGCAAAGCGCAGGCATCCTGAGGGTGGTCCATCTTTCCGCAAGAGCATTTGATGCCATGCACACCCCCAACATAATGTGTGTGTATATGTATATGTATACTGTGTGTGTATATATATATATGTGGGCATCACTTTCACGGCAATATATATATATATACACTGCCGTGAAAGTGATGCCTGCGAGGGGCCCTATCCTCCAGCCAGGCTGGTTTTGCACCCAAGTCTCTAATCCAGCGCCCTTCTCTGCGGGATCCGGATCCCTCCTTCTTCCTTGGCCCGGAAAACGCACCTGGCGAGGCGCGCAGGTAGAGCTATTTGGGGAGGGGGGGAGCCAAGGGGAGGGGGAAGGGAATAGAGAGAGCCCGGCTGCCTAGAGAGGCCTGGGAACAGACCCTCCCCCGTCCCCCCCACCTCCCCTCCCCCCTCGTCTTGGGTGGTCCCTCCGGATGCAGAGGAAGAGATGCGGCGCGCAGGGCGAGGGGTGAGTCGTGCCAAGGGGGAGATTTCGTGGGTGGGGGACCCGAATACGAGGGTGTTGGGGGGCTGAGGGGGGAAGGGAAGGATCTCTGGGAGGGAAGCCCAGCCTTCTTGCTCCTGCTCAGGAATCATCTCTAAGTCACATCCCTGCACGAGGCGAGGGGCGTCCTATCCCCCCCCCCGCAAAGCCTTTCTTCCCTGGAAGCTGGATTCCTGCCCCCTTCCTGCTCCCAATGGGGAAGCCGGATCTTCTGGGGGATCCAAACGTGGGGCGCTGCCTTACACCGAGTCCGCCCTTCGGTCGACGTGGGGCAGAATTGCTTCGGGTCGCTGCCTTTGTTCTGGCAAAAGATGCGCAGGGCGGTGAGGGGGGGATCGCGGGATTCTTTATTATTATTATTTTTTGGCGCTGAATTGACTTCAAAGCGACCCATTACAATCTATTGCAGCCTAATTCCCCTCTGTGGAATTTTATAAAAATGCCTGCAGAATTCTTCGTCTTTCTTTGTGTCCTGGCCATAGTCCCTTCTAGGGTACGTGGTCTGGGGGGAGGGGCTACAGCGGAAGGGAAGCCAGGCTGGAGGAAGAGAGTTGGGGGAAGACCTGGCAGCCAGCAGAGTGGCTGGGGAAGCCCTGCCAGATGGGGGGGGGGAATAATAATAATTGCTATTATTGTGGGGGGGGGTATTGAAATAACTGGGAGCTTGTGGCCAGGGAGGCTGCAATGCCAAAGCTCCCATCCAACAGAGATAAAAGCAGACGCAAAAGGCATGACTCTAGTCATGATGATGATGATGATGATGATGATGCTATTATATATATCCCACCCATCTGGCTGGGTTCCCCCCGCCATTCTAGGTGTCTGGGTTTTCCTTTCACCACAGAAACTGTGTTGCCCAGAGGGCGCCAATTTACTCTGTATGAAAAAGGAGTCTACACCAGATCGGGCATCACTAGATTTATTGCCGTAACAGGACTGCACGGGCGACTCCTTAGCTCATTCCAGCTTACATCACACATAATTTATAACCTAAAAGCGTTCGAATATCCCTCCTACAATTCCTATTGGTTAAGAAATTGCAGTTTTCAGGCTACCCAATCTACCTACACATTATCCCTCTAATATGTACCCCCATCAATAACATGCATCCCATGTCCATTCAGATAGCAATTTCTCCTTTAGGGGTGTGTATTCATGAAGCTTTTGAGCACGCATACTAGTTCTTAAACTTTTGTTGTTGTTCTTTAGTCGTGTCCGACTCTTCGTGACCCCATGGACCAGAGCACGCCAGGCACTTCTGTCTTCCACTGCCTCCCACAGTTTGATCAAACTCATGCTGGTAGCTTCAAGAACACCATCCAACCATCTCATCCTCTGTCATCCCCTTCTCCTTGTGCCCTCCATCTTTCCCAACATCAGGGTCTTTTCCAGGGAGTCTTCTCTTCTCATGAGGTGGCCAAAGTATTGGAGCCTCAGCTTCATGATCTGTCCTTCCAGTGAGCACTCAGGGCTGATTTCCTTAAGAATGGATACGTTTGATCTTTTTGCAGTCCATGGGACTCTCAAGAGTCTCCTCCAGCACCATAATTCAAAAGCATCAATTCTTCGGCGATCAGCCTTCTTTATGGTCCAGCTCTCACTTCCATACATCACTACTGGGAAAACCATAGCTTTTACTATGCGGACCTTTGTTGGCAAGGTGATGTCTCTGCTTTTTAAGATGCTGTCTTAAACTATCACCTGCTATTTGTCCTTGTTATCTCGAGTCACCTCTAAACTATAAATCTATCACTCACAGGTTCAGCATGGGCCGTGAACACATTCTTTCACAGATAACACCCTGTTTCTTAGTCTTAATTGCACCCTCAACAAGGAAAGCAGTTTAAGGAGAATCCTTTGATTCAGCTAATAATTCATTTTTATGCATTTATTCCACATTGGGGCAGGACCTATTTTTCTTGCATGGTGGGTTTTAAGAGGAAGGCACCCTCTTTCACCATGGGAACAGTGAAAGACTTACCCTTCAACAGCTAAATGTGAGGCTCCTTCCTGCAGATGGAGAAGATAACTTATTCACACTCTTTGAGACAGAAAGTCTGCAATGAAAGAAGCAGATACACATTCCCAGAATTCTACAGCGTTTGGCTCTCCCATAATGCTCTTCTTTAGCATGAGCCAAAGTTTTAACTTGCTAAGATTTCCCAACCTCATTACAAATTATTTATTGGTAATATGTAGATAGAGAAATTGAGGATTTTTACAATTTTATAACATGCAGATAAAATTATGTGTTGCGAAACCAGAGAGAGGAGCTGGGGGAAGTCTTGGGGGTGGGGAGGGATTTTTTTCTTTTTTAGGGGGAAATGGGGGAGAATAATGTGGATGATGTATTTTTGTTAAAATTGTTATGTTGGAATTCATAATAAAAACACGTATTTTTTTTTTTATAAAAAAGGAATTAAGGGGAAAGATGGTGTTGACCTGGAATGGTTAGAAAATTTCTGGTCTCTCCCCGAGTGCCACGGGCCCTGCTCCAAAGAGAGCTTCTCTAAAGAAAGCACAACCAAAAATCACTCCATTTTGCGTGAATAAGGAAAATGAGGAGGTGGCTACGAAACAGCAGGAGCCAGATCCTATTCCCAACCTTCTAGGGTCTCTCAGCAGCTCTAATGATGAGCAGAAAGAGGTTTGGGGCCCAGCCAGCTCAACTGCTAAGGCATCTCTTGCACTGAGACGTGGGGGCACCTACATGTAATAGCTATTCGGCTGTATTCTGCCCATGCTCTGGGGTTGCAGTTTTCAGGCTTGGGGACAGGATGGTGCCTGGTTTTTGCACCAAGTTCTATCCATAAGCCCCTCTGAGTTCAATGGGGTCCACTACTGTGCATACCATGCCATCCTTATGAAGTTTGGTGAGGTGCAAACAGATTAAATTGGAATCACTGGAGATGTTTCAAATGGGGTTTCTGTTGGGGAGGGGCTGCCCCATTTGTGCTTCTCCAGGAGCAGGGGAATATCTAGGGCAGAAGAATCCCTGCAGGGCCTCTGAGGCTCCCTTTGTTTCTTCCTCTCTCCCAGGACCCTGCAGCTTGTGGTGGCTTCTCGACTGCTCAGGAAGGATGAAAGAGACTGAATCTGTAAACCTAGCGAGGATGGAAGGGGGAAGATGGACAGTTGACCTGGTCAGGTTGTCTCCTGCATCCCTCCTCACAGCCTCTGAGCGTTCCCTCCCAGGGACTTCCGAGATATCTGGTGAGTCCCAGGGGAGGGGAGATGGGGACATGGATGGATGGGGCTGGAGAGGTACTAGGGCTTGCTCATTTTGGGGGTGGGATGAGGCAGGCAGGCGGATGGAGTTTGAGAAGGTGGGCACCTTTTTGGGCTCCTCCACCTGCCTTCCAGCGCCAATGACATCTGCAGGGAATTTGAGCTAGGAATACATCACAGCTCCCCACCCACTGTGATGTATTGGTGCCAGTACTGTGCTCTGAATACCCTACCAATGTCAGAGAATTCACTGATCCATCGCACAGCACTAGAAGCCATGATTCTTTAAATTACCTGATCCTAATTTCAGGATTGACTGCAGATGGGGCCTCTGTTTTTTGCCTTTTTCTTTTCTTTTAGGAATAACTTTTCATTTTCTTTTCAAAACAAGGATCATAATAGGGCTAATATATGATACAAATATGTAGACTGAGTCTTCTCAGTCTTCTCATATGATTCTCAAAACTAGCAGAATAAGACTTCCGGTCAGCACCAGCGACAATGGCGGATTTCCTCTGATCTCTCAGGGGAACCGCTCCGGGGATTTAGGGTCTGCCGCTGCGGCGAAAGCGGAGACCCTCTAGAAACCACAGGCAGGAGAAGCCTGTGGACCTGGGATCCGGCGTGTACCTTTTGCGCCTCCCTTGCTCGCGAGGAGACCCCTGTTTGAGGCTCCGCCGTGAGGCGGGGTGAGCAGCGCGGTGCTTCGGATCGACCGCATCGTCCCCGGAGTGAAGCCGCACAGCTGTTGTCGGAGAGCGCTGATTTCTTTCTGGACAATTCGGCTCAAAAAGTAACTACCCGTGAGTAGAACCAATTAGAAGAATTAAGATAAGGACCGAGGTTTAAAGAAGTTAAATTTTAATTGGAAATTTTTAAAGAGGAAAAGTTAATCTGGCTTTAATAGCGGGAAGGTCTAAACAGGAAGTCCACCTTCCGCTTTTGTATATAGCCTGAAGCAAAGACACTACAAGCAAAAATCCTGCAATTTTATTTTTGCAAGCCTAAATATCCGCTGTTTAAAGTATTCACCCCCTTTGGAGGAAGTAGGGGGAAACTTTGATTTGGACAATATTGGGATTTAAAACCTTCTCAGCACTGACCTGGGAACAGGCTGTCTGGATGCTAAGAAAGGATTTGAAAAAAAACTACTCCTTTTTTGGACAAATGGATGTAGACAGCTGTCTAAAAGATACAGTTTCCTCTACCCCCTCCTGCATTCAAAATGGAGATCTGCAACATTGTTTACTTCTTCTTGAAATTGAACTGGCACTTGGAAAATAGTTAAATTGTATCCCTCTAGTGGGGAAACTTTGAAACTGCTACAGGAACAAGTGCCAGCTGCAGATAAAAGCTTGGGAATCGACCTTGAACATCCAAAATGCAGACCTCTGAAGCAATAATAAATGCATTACATAAGATAAACTTTCTGTTGGAAGGGCTCCACAAGAAATTAGATCACATAATTGGGCGGGACAGTGGGGAACAGGAAAAGAATGGTCGGGAACTGGTTGAGTTGATGGAAGAAAAGGAAGAAGAGACTAAAGTAACACATGAGGCACTTTCGACTTTACAGATGCAAACTCAGTTTTACAAACCGAAGACATGTGGCAAGGACATTGCTGAGGGACAGATTGTGACAACAGGATGCCAGTTCAGATTGGTAAAATGGAAGGATCCTGTCTTACAGGGGTCTATGGACTGTTGTAATATGGACGTGGACTTGGGTTTGGAAGAGTCAGACGGACTTGGGGCCCGTGGGTTTGGAGGTATTTGGATATACCTCCTGAAAGATTACTCAAACTACAATTATAACTTTGGAAACTTGGCTGAATTACATAAAGGATGTAACTTTAACGTCAGGATGAAATACTTCAGAGATGAGTCAGTTGGTATCAAAGAGTATGAACAAAATCTGCAGAAGGGACTGGGAGGAGACTTAAGAGCCTCCGATATTAGATTCCCAGATTGAGAGACATTAGGGAATGGACGGTAAGGACAGGCAGTTTCTGGGACCAGGGGGGTGCTGAGGGGGGGAAATTTGGGAAATTCAAAGTGTACAAAATACATATTAAGTTCAAAGTTTAATGTAAAACAAACTAAAATATTTGTGAGATTGAACAACGGTGGATAGACACTTCTTGGACTTTGTATAAATGTGGTGAGAGTTTAGGTAATTACATGTGGTTGACTTGAAGCTTAAATAAGGATGAGGAAAGTATGCTAAGTATACAAACCAAATTTTGGGTAAGATGGGAGGGATTTGCTGAAATAATAATTTAAAGTGGACTACAAAAAAGGGAGGTGTGAGGAAGTCAAAGAAAGAAGCAAATGAAAGTATGATTATGGATGTCTTATTTTGTTTTTATGTATTGTTTATTGTTGGATTTTTATTTATTTTTTTGTTTTTTCATTTTTGTGTTGTTATTTGTTGTTAATGTTTGTGTTTTATCTTTGAAACTTAATAAATATTATTATAAAAAAAAATAGCAGAATAAATTTGCAGGAATATCTGTAACATATGGTTTATCATTAGTGGTCAGTGTATGAGTTCTGAGTTCATGAATTGATTTAAATCGGGGGGGGGTAGGAGAGATAGGAGAGAACAGAGCAACAGAATAATAATAATAATAATAATAATAATAATAATAATAATAATAATAATAATAATTTATTATTTATACCCTGCCCATCTGGCTGGGCCTCCCCAGCCACTCTGGGCGGCTTCCATAAAAATCAAAAATACAGTAAAATATCACACGTTAAAAACTTCCCTGAACAGGGCTGCCTTAAGATGTCTTCTGAATGTCAGGTAGTTGTTTATCTCTTTGACATCTGCTGGAAGGGCGTTCCACAGGGCGGGCGCCACTACCGAGAAGGCCCTCTGCCTGGTTCCCTGTAGCTTTGCTTCTCGCAATGAGGGAACTGCCAGAAGGCCCTCGGCGCTGGACCTCAGCGTCCGGGCAGAATGATGGGGGTGGAGACGCTCCTTCAGGTATACTGGACCGAGGCCGTTTAGGGCTTTAAAGGTCAGCACCAACACTTTGAATTGTGCTCGGAAACGTACTGGGAGCAAGTGACTGATCCATCGCGCAGCACTAGAAGCTGATCCTAAATTCTTAAACTACCTGATCCTAATTTCAGGATTGACTGCAGATGGGGCCTCTGTGAGTTACCCCGTTATCTTTTCTTTTTGGAATAACTTTTTATGCTTTTAAAAACAAGGATCATAGAACTAATAAATGATACAAATATATAGACTCATTCTTCTCACGTCATTTGTATATCTCAAAACTAGCAGAATAAATTTGCAGGAATAACATGTCGTTCCTCGCTGGTGATCAGTATATGAGTTCTGGGTTCATGAGTTGGTATAAATCGAAACAAAAAAGGGTAAACAGCGGAGAACAGAGAACATTCAACTTCGCATAGCCGAATTCCTAGTCAGGAGCTCTTGTGGCCGTTGTGCTTAGATTAAGTGTGAGTAATAGTCATTTTCCATCTTAGGTTACCAATTAAACTATCCTTATTTTTCGCTCTATCGGACGCACTTTTTCCCCTCCAGAAATGAAGAGGAAATGTTTGTACGTCCTATGGAGCGAATGCAGGCTTTCGCTGAAGCCTGGAGGGCGATAGGGGTCGGTGCGCAGCGGGGGTTGGCACTGCACACCCGGGCTTCAGGCTTCAGGCTGCTGTCCGTGAGCCTTTGGAGCCCGGCGGGAACTCCCGCCGCATTCAAAAGGCTTGTGGATAGCTGCCTCTTCTGGGGGATGGGGTCGGGGGAAGCTCAGGCTTCCCCCGCCCCAGCCCTGCAGCTAAAAACGAAGCCAAGAGAGCTAGCGGGATCCATCCCGCTAGGTGTCTTGGCTTCTGCCAAAGCCGCCCGCAGCCTCTCCCGGCTGGAGGGTTTGCGCGCGACTAAAGAGGAAGCCAAGACAGCCAGCGGGATGGATCCCGCTCACTGTCTTGGCTTCTTTGCTATTTGGGGCTGGGGTGCCCCAAACTAGGTGCGCCCTATGGTCCGGTGCACCCTATGGAGCGAAAAATACGCTATACAGAGTTGGTCTCCTCATGAAAATGAGAGGAGATTCAAAGTGAAGAAAGATATTTAGAAAAAAGTTTAAATTTAGACCAAATTTAGATTGAGGCAACAGCTGATGGGGAGTGTGCAGGTGAAGATGTTCCTGCTTGTTTCAGAGGAGGCAGGGACGTTGCTGGATCCTGACAAGAGAGCTTTTCATAAGGAAGTCAAGAAGGAGAATTGAGGGATCATGGACCCTCTCGTTAAAATTCCCTGTTAGATCATAACATCAATTTTGAAATTCCATACATACCTCTATTTCGAGGTGGCCAACTTCCAAGAGACTGCGATCTACTTGCAGAATTAAAAACTTGGAGTGATCTACCCCTGTTTTGTAGGGGTTCAGGTCAAAGTTGTTGAGCTTTTATTAGCAACTCACCAAAGGAGCGCTGGGGGGAAAACAGCCTCCAGCCTCGGTTTGTAAGCTCTGTCTTCCATTCTCCAACAATGGAGGGAGGATCCGGGAGGGGGCCAGCAATTGACTGCGATTGACCAAAACCTCGCAGGGATCAACCAGTAGATCGTGATCGACCTGTTGCACATCCCTGCTCTATTTGATGAACCACCACTATTTGGATGGAGACCAACAGCATCTGGGATTCTAACATCCACACCGTGAGCCCTGAATGGAGGGATATCAACTGTTTGTGAATATTCTTTGTCTAGTCATGCATTTTGAAACAATGACCAGGCTTGTCTGAACCACCCAGGCCTTCTTAAATGTGGGCTTGAGAGTTTTTAGGGAAGTTGAAGTAACTTCTGTCAGGTTTGTTGTTTTGGCTTCTGTTTGCATTTGATTGACCAAAGAGATGACTGACCTTGCATATGGGGTGGATTCCAGGATTGAGCCAAATCAAATCTATCCCAGATAAAAGCCAAGCAATATGTCAGTTATTACCAGGAAACAAAGGCAGTGGAAACTATTGTAAGGCCTCACATCTAACTTCAGTCCTTCCTCTATCACAAGCATTCATTAACGTTGTTCAATAATGGATGTGAAGCACGTCCCCTTCGCTCTGAGTGGAGTTGGGGTCCGGGGCAGCAATGCAGACTTAGCACAACTTACCCTAACATGGCAGTGCATTGCTGGGGGAGGGGTCAGGTGGTGGGTTTGATGGTTCTGTGTCATCTGCGCCCCGGTCGCAGTATGCTGGCAGTGTGGCCCATTGGTTTCAAGAGAGTCAGGCACCCTCAGGCGTGCTCAAGTGTTAGGGGGTTGAAGATGCCACACATCTACAATGCCATTAAGTTAGACTTCAAGGCTCTCCTCTTGAGACTGAAACGGAGCACTCTCAAGTCTCTTGGTGAGATGAGGGGCGGGGAACTTTGTTCAATAATCTGGAGCTCCATTTCTTCCTGAGGCAATAATTATCTTCTCTCTTCGTTGCAGATGGTGATGAATGGGAAGGGAAGAACAAGGGGGACCACAACAGAATCCACATATCAGAGAAATCAAATAAATATTCAGAGTATGGAGAGAACATCGGCCAGAGCTCCCAGTCCACCTCCAATCAACGAAAGAGCTTCATTCGGAGGGATAGCCTCACTTCACATGAAAGAATTCACAGAGGAGAGAAAGTGTATCACTACAGAGAATGTGGAAAGAGCTTCAATCGGAAGGACAGTCTCACTTCCCATCAAAGAATTCATACGGGGGAGAAACCCTATCAGTGCTTAGAATGTGGAAAGAGCTTTAGTCACAGATCACATCTCACTTGCCATCAAAGAATTCATACAGGAGAGAAACCCTATCAGTGCTTAGAATGTGGAAAGAGCTTTAATCAAAGCATACATCTCACGTCCCATCAAAGAATTCATACAGGGGAGAAATCCTTTCAGTGCTTTGAATGTGGGAAGAGCTTCAGTCACAGACATCATCTCACTTCCCATCAAAGAATCCATACAGGGCAGAAACCCTATCAGTGCTTGGAATGTGGAAAGAGCTTCAGTCACAATCAGAGTCTCTATTCCCATCAAAGAATCCATACAGGGGAGAAACCCTATCAGTGCTTAGAATGTGGAAAGAGCTTTAATCAAAGCATACATCTCACTTCCCATCAAAGAATTCATTCAGGGGAGAAATCCTTTCAGTGCTTGGAATGTGGGAAGAGCTTCGGTCACAGACAGAGTCTCTATTCCCATCAAAAAGTTCATACAGGAGAGAAACCACATCAGTGCTTGGAATGTGGAAAGAGCTTCAGTCACAGTCAGAGTCTCTATTCCCATCAAATAATCCATACAGGGGAGAAACCCTATCAGTGCTTTGAATGTGGGAAAAGTTTCAGTCAAAGCTCCCATCTCATAATCCATAAAAGAATCCATATAGGGGAGAAACCCTATCAGTGCTTAGAATGTGGAAAGAACTTCAGTCATAGCAGCAGTCTCGCTTCCCACCAAAGAATCCATACAGGGGAGAAACCCTATCAGTGCTTGGAATGTGGAAAGAGCTTCAGTAACAGCACCAATCTTGCTTCCCATCACAGAATCCATACAGGGGAGAAACCCTATCAGTGCTTGGAATGTGGAAAGAGCTTCAGTCACAGCTGCAGTCTCGCTTCCCACCAAAGAATCCATACAGGGGAGAAACCCTATCAGTGCTTGGAATGTGGGAAGAGCTTCAGTCAGAGAACCAATCTCGCTTCCCATCAAAGAATTCATACAGGGGAGAAACCCTATCAGTGCTTTGAATGTGGAAAGAGCTTCAGTAAGAGAACCAATCTCGCTTCCCATCAAAGAATCCATACAGGGGAGAAACCCTATCAGTGCTTTGAATGTGGAAAGAGCTTCAGTAACAGCACCAATCTCGCTTCCCACCAAATAATCCATACAGGGGGGAAACGCTATCAGTGCTTGGAATGTGGAAAGAGCTTCATTAAGAGCGACCATCTCGCTTCCCATCAAAGAATCCATACAGGGGAGAAACCCTATCAGAGCTTAGAATGTGGAAAGAACTTCAGTCAGAGCAGCAGTCTCGCTTCCCACCAAAGAATCCATACAGGGGAGAAACCCTATCACTGCTTGGAATGTGGGAAGAGTTTCAGTCAGAGAACCCATCTCACTTCCCATCAAAGAATCCATACAGGGCAGAAACCCTATCAGTGCTTGGAATGTGGAAAGAGCTTCAGTCAGAGCAGCAGTCTCACTTCCCACCAAAGAATTCATACAGGGAAGAAACCCTATCAGTGCTTGGAATGTGGGAAGAGTTTCAGTCAGAGAACCCATCTCACTTCCCATCAAAGAATCCATACAGGGCAGAAACCCTATCAGTGCTTGGAATGTGGAAAGAGCTTCAGTAAGAGCGACCATCTCGCTTCCCACCAAAGAATCCATACAGGGGAGAAACCCTATCAGTGCTTTGAATGTGGAAAGAGCTTCAGTAAGAGCGACCATCTCGCTTCCCATCAAAGAATCCATACAGGGGAGAAACCCTATCAGTGCTTAGAATGTGGAAAGAACTTCAGTCAGAGCAGCAGTCTCGCTTCCCACCAAAGAATCCATACAGGGGAGAAACCCTATCACTGCCTGGAATGTGGGAAGAGCTTCAGTCACAGTCAGAGTCTCTATTCCCATCAAAGAATCCATACAGGGGAGAAACCCTATCAGTGCTTTGAATGTGGGAAAAGTTTCAGTCAAAGCCCCTATCTCATAATCCATAAAAGAATCCATACAGGGGAGAAACCATACCAGTGCTTGGAATGTGGGAAGAGCTTCAGTCAGAGCCGCAGTCTCGCCTTGCATCACAAAATCCATACAGGGGAGAAACCCTATCAGTGCTTAGAATGTGGAAAGAGCTTCAGTCACAGCCGCAGTCTTGCTTTGCATCAGAGAATTCACACCAGAGGGAAATCTTCTTAGTGTTTGGAATGTGGGAAGGCCTTCAGTCAGAGTGCCACTCTCATGGCCCACCAAATAATTCATACAGGGTTGAAAGCATATCGGCGCATGGAATGTAGATAAAATTTCCCTCGTAAAAAAGTCAATTCAAGAACTCACAGCATGGTGAATAATAGAATGGTAGATTCGGAATCTAGTCCAACACCTGCCAACGCAGAAAAAAATCATTTCAAGCATCCATGACAGATGGCCATCCAACTTCTTCTTATAGACCTCCAATGAAGGAGAGTCCACCCCCTTCTGAGGGAGTTCCTTTTCACTGCTGGCTCTTACTATCAGAAAGTTCCTCCTGATCTTTAGGAGACATCTCCTTTTGTGTTGCTTGAATCACCTCTTCAGATTCCTTCATGACCTTGAGAAGGACTTCTGTATGTCTGAGAATGTCCAGGGCATTGGACCATGCTCTATATTTGGGGGGAAACCCATGGAGAGGAGTCTGATATAGGGCTTAAGTCGTCTAGGCATTGGTCAGATTGTCATAATTACAGACATACTTACTGGTTTGGACGGAAGTGATTCTTATTCCAGGGGAAGTGGTGACCCTGAGATTACAGGTGCTCTCACCAATATTGTTCAAAGGTCCAGTAAAACTTTGACACAGCAGACCAATACCCGCTGAGGTCAATGTATTAGGAGGTTAGGTTTAGGGCCGTGTGGTATTGCTTCATTGTATGTGGGGTCCCTATAAAGGGAACTTCTTCCTCTAGGTGGGAGGGAGACTGGTCAATTTACCATCAGTTGAATGCAACATTCAAGTCAGATTTTTAAAAACGGATTTGCAGAACAAAACTCACAGTTTGAAAGGCAGTTATTAGGCTCCAGGGTTAAAATATTATCTAAATGTTACTGGAGTGGGATACAAAGAATGAAATGATAAAATCATGAATGAGAAGCTGGGCCAGAGATGTAGGACAAAACATTGACTTTGCT